>NW_024881686.1:0-595000 GCF_019059575.1 Amphibalanus amphitrite
CTAACACCCCTCTCTGCACCCCTCGTCGTCTGTGGGCCCGCTGCCCCGTTCTAACACCCCTCTGCACCCCTCGTCTGTGGGCCCGCTGCCCGTTCTAACACCCCTCTTTGCACCCCCCAGTCGTCCGTGGCCCGCTGCCTCCGTCGCCGCTGCGTCTGTCGGCGGGCGGCGGCGAGGTCTCGGAGCCGGTGTCGCTGTCGCTGCTGCACCTGCTTCACTCGGCCGACGGCCAGACCATGACCAGCGCGCTGCTCACCATGTCGTCGAGCGCCGGAGCTGCGCGGCGCTGCGCCAGTCGGTGGCCTGCCGCTGGTCGTGCGGCTCATACACGCCACAGAGACCAGCCCGCCGGCCGGCACAAGGCCAGGCCGGATAGACAGGTGAGGAGAGGGGACCAGACCCAACCAGATCACATACAGAGACAAGATTGTCGGCCGACACACGGCCCAGGCCGGACCGACAGGTAAGCAAAGCAGACAACAGCGGACCATACTAGACCAGAGTAGACCGACGGCGGGCACACGGCACAGGCCTGATAGACGAGTAAGGGACTGCACCAGACCAGACCAGACCAGACCAGACCAGACCAGACCAGACCAGACCAGATTCGACCAGCCTCTGGCGTCTGCAGCGGCCGGGGATTGCCGGCCGATGAAACGTGATAAAACCATAGTGCACCTGGCGTTATATAAAGCGGGACGGGCCTGGGGTCAAATCGACAGGAGATGAGATCGGCTCGGAAAGGTCAGCACGATAAAAAATAAACCATCGATAATCAATCGCGAAAATCTTGAGTTCACAACAAGAAGAGCAGAATAGAAAATAATCGCCCAAGTTTCATAAACTATCCTGAATGTAGGACGTTCTTTGGCCTACCCCGTATACCGATGATGAGGCCATATATCCGCAGCAGCTCCATTCCCTTGCTGTGATACCGTAAAGTGGGGCTATTTGAAACGGATTTTACAGTTTTTGGCCTCTCCCTTCAAAACGGTTGATATTTCCTATAGCATGTAAATTGTAAAAACGTAGTTCTCTGTGACTGCTTTCAGATAGGCCCATTTTGGTTCAGCTAGTAACCATAAATAAACTTATTTTTCTACTTGAAGCCTGTCTCAAATAGCCCCATAGTGTGGGGCTATTTGAGACAGTTTTAGTTGCAAGGAAGTTGAAGAAGATCGGTGAAGCTAGGGATAATTCTTTTAATGCCATGCGATTGAAATTAAATTTTGGTACTTGTGCCAAAAAGTATTTCTTTCAAATACAGTTATGTAACCCTCATAATCAAAGTTTTGGTTTTTCGTTTAACATAGCATTTCGGTCTGTCAAAAATTGCATTACTTTATGCTTGGGCTGTCATAATGTGATGCGACCCTAAGCTTTAAAAATCACAGGATGATTATCTAGGACTATTTTTAAGTCAACGACAGTAAAATTTTCAAAATAAGTTGTTGCGTTTGTCTCTGGCGGCGTAAAACATATGGGCCGAAAGTTGGTGGGGCTATTTGAGACAGGCTCGCTAATGCATTTAACACACCGCAATGCATTAAAAAGGGAAAACAGTTTTCAATATGGTTGAATGAATGGCATGCATGATCGGTTATTCCATTGCACATCAACCTGTGAAGAAATAACAGAAAAAGGTCAAACAGTTTTGATTCTATACTGATTTCCCTAGGTTACGGCATGTTGTATCGGATGGCCGGTTACCGCACTGCATCAAGTACGTATACTGAAGGCTCACCTAACAGTACGTATGTATGATAAATGACCTTCAATGGTGCCTTCTGGTCAACCAGAGTAGACATTGGTCAATTACTGACCAAGTCAGTGACTGATGAAGCACATTTTATGCACATATTCACAGAGGTAAGTAATATCGTCACAAACTGGAAGGTCACATTGAGCTACGATGTATAAAAATTGTTTGCTGCTTAAAGTATCATGAACCCATGGCCGATTAACCGGTGTTTCTTAGGTCGAACGTTTGATACACTTGAGGCAGATGGCGGTAAGCCTTTTGGGATGCATCATATCACCTGTTTTTAGGGCCTTGGCATCACAAACATCAGCTGTATTTGGCATACGTTGAGGTTTGACGAGGTGGGTATCATTGGGATTCTGAGACATCGGGTTACACAATCGTCACTACCGTTAAAGGGACCCTCCCACCTTCAAAAAAGTTAATGAATTGGCATGAAAGTGATGTCCCTTGGTTCAGAAAGAGCGGAAAACGAATATCTACCAAATTTCACCGAAAAATATTCACTGGTTTTCAAGATATTAGGCTTTTACTTTTGTTTACTTTTTGGGATCTCCCCTGTTACTAGCGACTTTATTTGGAAGCAATAATTTGGCAGCCTTAAAGTGCGGCAGACGTTGCGCGTATATTCGGATCCAGTATGAGTAGAGCATGGGTCCCGAAAAATTCTTCAGAAACTAGAGAAATTCTCGCGGCCGCCGGCATTTCCCTAGTAGCACACAACATTAGACGCGTTTACATAGGGTTTGTTGCAAGCTTATATTTCCGTCCGTGATGTTGCAAAAGATGCCAATGGTGCTTAACAAGTTACAAAATGATCCCCTCTAAATATTTGAAGACCACTGCAACGAAATTATCGCCAAATTAACGAGCTAGAGCCTCGTCAAATATGCTATGTAAACCGGGTAATTGATACAACATTGAGATATGTTGAAGTCAGGTTGATTGTCAATATTGGTGCTTCAACACGAATTCAACATTGATTCAACGTTGATATCACGTTGATATTTGGTTGTGCTTTGTCGAATCTTGGTTGAAGTTCAACATTGTAGTTCAACATCGATACAACATTGTCCCAATGTTGAGTTCACAATATTGACAGAGGTAGAATTTCAACGTTGTGATTCAACATTGATACAACATTGTCACGATGTTGATTTCACAATATTGATAAAAGTAGAGTTCCAACATTGTGATTTAATTACTATATTGCCCCGCAGTTGTGTTGACACTTGACAGCATTAAAGGGGGCAAATGCCCCCTCGGGTGTAAGGGGTCCCATGGGCTGGCTCGACAGGTCCTAAGGCGTCAATCGGACTTTAGGGTGGGATCACTGAGGTTCCAAATAGACGAATATGGTCGTATTTGGTATCTTATATAGGCATATAGGTACGTCTTGAATATGATATATAGAGAGTTATAATAAAGTGAATCGATCCTTACATAAAGATAGCTCCACTTCATAAAATCCTTTTATAACATCCTCAACCTACGTTGAATTAAGCAGCATCATTGTATCGGCATTATTTTATTCGGGTGCCACCGGTGCCATTCAAGTATCACGGTAGTTAGTGCCTTGGTCCCCTCCCACCAGTCGTGCGCTGTGCTCTTTCAGAGACCGTACCGACTGGAATCTAGCGACCGCTGACCGTTTTGAAGACTGTACGCGGCCGGCAGCGGGCGGTCCCATCCTCGCCTCCGGCTAGAGAGGGGGAGATGGCGACAGGGGACCGCGCGTCTCCCGTCCCGTTGTGCCGGCTCGCAGAGTGCGGACGGGTGTGTTGAGTGTGTTGTGTCCATTGTCGTCTGGCGTCTCCTCTTTCGATCCGACCATGTAGGTTTCCGCCAGTTTCTGCTGGGTGATAATCAGTGCATTTATCCTAGTTATTGCAGTGATATGTTTAAAAAAACTGGCGCTGAAACGTGATCTCTTCAAAATGGTGGCGATCACCGTCGTCACTCACTGGCTGCGGCAAAGAGAAAAAGTGCTGCCGGTGGCGTCATGTAGCGTCATGACTTGAAACAGGGCCCGGTAAGTATAAAAGAATAGATTCATGGTAGTAGGACGTATAGGTACACCGAACATGCGTGATGCTAAATGCACTTACATAGCAAAAATATCTAGGCATAACCTATTATCTGCGCTGAAAATGACTGAACTGAATTTACTCAAAGGCCCAATTTATTACCGTTGTTACATAGGAATCTCCGCTTTGTTACAGGAGTGCGAGGCTCGACAGGCGACTCAACCCCCACGGCCCTGACTCAACCGCTCAAGATGTGAAGATGGCGGATACTGAGCGGCGGCCGAGGTTGTGTGACGTGATATGTGAAGTGTAACTGACTCGAAAAGAGTGAAGAGCTGTGCAATGTGCATATATCATAGAAATACATATTTCCCCGAATTTTGACTGTGACGGTGACGCGCTAGAATATTTTAGGTAATTATGGGATACGGGATTTCGTACACGTATAGGTCTGTCCACAACAACATTGAGACAATGTTGTATCAACATCGAGATAATGTCCGTCTGTCCATCTCTTTGTCCGTCTCTCCGTCCGTCCGCCCGCCCTTCCGTCTCTCAATCCGTCCATCCGTCCGTTCGTCTCTCCATCCGTCCGTCCGTCCTTCCGTTCGCCCTTCCGTCTCTCAGTCCGTCCATCCGTCCGTCCGTTTCTCCATCCGTTCGTCCATCCGTCACTCTCCGTCCGTCCGTCAGTCTCTTCGTCCGTCCGTCCGTCCATCCGTCTCTCCGTCCGTCCGATTCTCCATCCACCCGTTTCTCCATCCGTCCGTCCGTCCGTCTCTGCGGATGTTCCTCCGTCCGTCTATCTGTCTTCCCATCCGCCCGGCCGCCCGCCCAAGTCCCTAAAACGAGTCCTCAAATTAATAGGTAGGGGAGAGTTACCATTATGCGCCCGCTTAAGCAGAAACTTAACCTGTGCTTAAGCAATGTGTCTGGTGAATGCGGTCTCTGCTTGATAACGATCGATGAACATTTTTCTAGTTAAATCTACCTCCACTCTTATAATTTAAGTACTTTTTATTGGAAGAAATTACGGTTTTCCTAGCCCCTGCAAAAGGTGCATTTAGGCACAGCATGCCTTAATTACGCCACGTGTAATACGTGTAATCAAGGTCGTGTAATGTACGCCACCATGCAAAGTTAGCCCTTTTACTGGCCAGCGCGATTCCCCTGAATGTCCTTATTGGTCATGGTACGAGAATTTCTCTAGTTTCTGAAGAATTTTTCGGGACCCATGCTCTACTCATACTGCATCCGAATATACGCAGACGTTGCGCGCAAAGCAGCGTATACCACCATGTGTTAACGATGGTTTTAGTCTAAGATTTAAAAATCGTTAGATCCCGCTGACGTCACAAATTCTAAGGGGGCATTCCAATGCATTAGCCCCTTAGAATCCGAAAACTGCAAGTTTGAAATTCCATATCTTCGAATTAAAGCATTTTTCGATGTTGTGAGTGCCCAAACCGGTATTTGCAGGCCATGGCCACCAATTTGGCTATCTCAACTCAAAACTAATGTTAAGGTGGGAGTGTCCCTTTAACAATATATAATGTCTTCATGAAAAATGTGCTCAGCCCATAAGTAAAACGATAGTTACGATAGATTCGGTTGCAAAGTTTTCAAAACTTCAACCAAGTTAAGGTGCAGGTAGGGGTGCTTTTCGTATAACTAAAATTGTGTTTTTTTTTTCTGTATTTTTCGTTTAATGCCAAAGTTCTTTCAAAACTTTTCAAAATTTTCAAAAAATCCTATCAATGGAATTCACCGTTAAATTCTAATCACCCTGAGCAATAATTGATGAAAAATATAAAACGGTTTTAATTTTACAGCAATTTTACTAAACCAATACCGTACTGTCTCAAATAGCCCCACTGTCTCAAATAGCCCCACTTTACGGTAACCTGTCTGCGCCGACCCCGGGTAGGATGTATGTATGGTGCCAGCCATGCAGACAGAGGGCGGTCCGATGTGTGGGCGGTCGGTGCAGTAGTGTCCCCAGCAGGGACGCCATATGGCCACACCGCCGGCCGTGTCCGTCCAATATGCAGTGCGGCGCGATATTGGGTGGGCGCGCTGGGCGGGTTATGGGCGGTGGGAAATGGCGGAGGTGGGAGAGGGAAGGAGAGAGTGAGAGAAGTGGATAAGAGGGAAGTGGGGATAATGCATAGGGAAGAGTCGACCACCGTTGCCGGCAGTTGATAGAACAGCTGTGGACCGCTCTGTTATTGCCGTTGTGCTCTTCATGGCCGTGCATATCCATATGTGCAGGTGGCTGAGTGGTGGTGTGGCACTGCCCGTGTATGTACTTATCGACACCTGTGTGATAACACACAATGGTAAGGGATCGTCATAGCGGCGGAACGAACGGCACATCACGGTCGATATCCGCCAAAAGTGAACAGGAGGTTAACTTCTGGGGTCGCAGATAAAAACGTCAAACGGCTCAATGTGGGTTCCTGGTTGTTCTTATTTTTGCAAAGCTGAAATGGACATTCTCCCTGCTAGCCTGCGTAACTAGCAGTGATCTGACGACTGGCCCTTGCTAAATCCAAAGCGAGACCAGGGCCCGTGAAATGAGAGGACTGCCTATGTGTCAGCCGGCTCCCCGCCGAGCCACACCGCCGGGGTCGTATCGACACGAGGCCGAGTGAGCACTAATGAAGTCTGAAATTGCCAAGTGTCGGACCAGATTAATGCCACTGCCCGGCTGCCAACCTCGCCCGCAACACGTATAAACAGAGCTGCCAACGCAGCCTAATGTATGGGAACTCCAAGGGAGCGCGGTTGGTGGCAGCACTTCAAGGTGCCTTTGATGAAAGGCTGACATTTCTTCGTCGATAATCAAAGCATGTTTTTTTACGCTGTCATCACAGGCTTCTGCTTATAACCACTAATGACATGTAAAACGCGT
Source organism: Amphibalanus amphitrite (assembly GCF_019059575.1). Taxonomy (NCBI): domain Eukaryota; kingdom Metazoa; phylum Arthropoda; class Thecostraca; order Balanomorpha; family Balanidae; genus Amphibalanus; species Amphibalanus amphitrite. Next base: position 6,704 of record NW_024881686.1, read on the forward strand.
AAAATGTTTGTGAACCCGGTTAGGTTCGTTGTAGAACAAACATTGAAAATTGGCGTATGTTCACGCGTGTCAAACAAATTTAGATACAACGCTCATAACATGTCCGTGGCGCTGGCACCCTTTATCCGGGCTGACGGATATTACCGACATTGACACCTGAACTTGACGGGACTGTAACAGCTCCGTCAGCTGCAACACCGGAGCTGTCTGTCAGCCTGTGTGAACAAGCCTTTACCCCACACAGCGCCGTCCGTTTGCAGCGTGTCACTGTCTCCGGCGACTAAAGGCTGCTTCACGTCCATTTTGAACGCGTGTCTGCTGCGATGCGATAGCTGTTTAGTCCGTGACAGACGGGCGGCGTGTGACAGAGCCCCTCGTCGGCGTGGTTTACCGCTGCGTTACCGGCGCTGGGGTGACGTGGACCGACATAACGCGGACGGCTGACTGCAGTATGCCGCGGACGACTGAGGGGGACGGCTGCACGCACTGCCCGGCTGACGAGTGCCGAGTTACGGCTCCCTCCCTCGTCACTCAGTGCTGCTCCATGAGTCACCGGGCGCTGACTGTCCCCCGCCACACGGCCACACGGCCTGGTGTGTTTGTGTAGCGCGGCGTCTGCCAGTCCCCGGGTGACCCGTGATCGCGTGTGGCGTGAGGGGGCAGTGATGATATAATGGTGAGGAAACAACAGGGGTGATATAAGTCCGTCCAGGGGCAGTAAGGCTTACCGATAACATGGCAACAGTGGCATGTTGACGTTATGTCCCTAGCTCGGCATTTGCATACAGCAGTAATCCATACTTCCCCGTGTCGTCATACTTGAGCCTTGGTTACACGACTGTTGGCGTCGTTTTTCGTTCCCCTTCCCCTCCCCGCTCAAGACTCACTCACCATCCCTCCCCTCCCCGTCCCTCCCTCGGCCGCCCGCCGCTGACACCCGTGTCTCTCACCACGACAGGTGCGCTCGTCGGCGTCGCACGCGCTGCACAACCTGGTGCACTCGCAGTGTGACGACAAGCGGACGCGCCGGGAGGCGCGCGTGCTCCGCCTGCTCGAACAGCTGCGCGAGTTCACGGAGAGCCTGTGGCAGCGGATGGACGAACAGGGCGGCACCGGCATGATCATGGAAGGTAGGTGGGAGGGCGGGTCACTGGCGGTCACTTGAAGGACGGTGAGGTCACGGGGGAGGTGCTGACGTCACTGGACGAGCTAGGGAGAGACTTGGGCTCGTCTCCAGAATATCCATGGCTGTTGTGGCAACAGGCAGGCTGATAGTGCGAGGCCCCCTGGGTGTTTTCATAAGAGATTTCAGATAAGGCTATCGAGCGCTATTGACTCTCGGGCGTGCTGACCTTTTGCGGTTGTTTTTGTGAATCGGTAGACCTCTGCATAAAAACACGGGATGTTTGCGTTGGCGCTTATTGATATTTGCTTCCTACTTTGTGTGCATAATATCCTTTAGAAGTTGTACCTCCACATGCAGTATTTTGCATCCGCTTACCCGTATTTACAGCGAATTTTACCATCTTGATAAACATCTGTAAGTCAGCTTGTCCCCTGACTGAGTCTGCCGTCCTCCTACTCTGCAGACTCTGAACCGTGGTGCCGGCAGTGGTCGCCCTGATGACTCCCCGCTGACCCCCTCTGACCCCCCTAACCCCTCCCCTCCCCCGTCAGACTCTCTGGACCACCACCCGGTGCCGACGGTGGTGGCCCCCTCTGACCCCCTCTGACCCCCCTCTGACCCCCCTAACCCCTCCCCTCCCTCCGTCAGACTCTCTGGACCACCACCCGGTGCCGACGGTGGTGGCCCTGATGAAGCTCTCGTTTGACGAGGAGCACCGCACCGTCATGTGTCAGCTGGGGGGCCTGTACACGGTGGCAGAGCTGGTCCAGGCCGACCACGAGGCGCACGGCTCGGCTACCGCTCACCTGACCTGCAACAGTACCAGGAGGTAAGGAAAGGGACAGAAGGAGGGACAGATAACCGGAGTAGTCAGTTATGTCATAGTCATCAGAGCAACGTCTTCTCCTTTTAATTATCTACTTTGCACGGTTTTATACCACTGCACTGTTTTTGCGTCGTAGTTCTCGTTTGTGATTGCCCCAATAGCTCCCACAGTAAGTATCGTCCTGCCAGCCTTCCCTGTCATTCTCTGCGATTGCCGCGCTGACCATTCCCTCCTGTCCTGATCAGTCACACTTTCTGTCGCCACCAGCCGGAAATCTGGCCTCGACGGCCGCAATTTCCCCATTCATTGAGCACGACATTAGGATGGAGCTCATTGGACCGCCGCGCTGCCGCTGTCAGGCCTGATTGCACCTCGCCTTGACCGTGTGGCAGCGCGTGCCTGACACGGTCAGCGTGTGACCTGTTTCCTGTTGGTGGACCAGCTGCATTCTGTACCCCGGTGTGTAACCCGCGTTGAGCTGCGGCCTTTTGACTTACCGTCTGACCCGTGTGTGACCAGTGACCTCTCTGTGACCCGTGTATGACCTGTGACCTCTCTGTGACCCGTGTGTGACCAGTGACCTCTCTGTGACCTGTGTGTGACCTGTGACCTCTCTGTGACCCGACTGTGTGACCTGTGACCTCTCTGTGACCCGTGTGTGACCTGTGACCTCTCTGTGACCCGACTGTGTGACCTGTGACCTCTCTGTGACCCGTGTGTGACCTGTGACCTCTCTGTGACCCGACTGTGTGACGGCCAGGTTCGCCGGGATGACGCTGACCAACCTGACGTTCGGGGACGGCACCAACAAGGCGCTGCTCTGCGGCCTCCGCGGCTTCATGAGGGCGCTGGTGGCTCAGCTACACTCGCCCAACGAGGACCTCACGCAGGCGAGTCGGCGATTACGTTCTACCATCCAAAACTCGTCCATGGCTGAAAGTTGATCGCAGTATTCACACTTGGTCGAAATTGTGCAGGTGGACGGCTATAGCTGACATTCAATTAAATTACTGTGGATTAACTTCGAAATGTGGCCAGCATTGCGCATTTTAGTCGGAGCGCTCTTATTAACAGCAATATGACCGGGTTTCATTTCCTATTTTTCAAGCCAGTTCCGACCCCTGCACGGTTTGTTCTGACCTGACCTGACCTGTTTTGACCTGTCATTCCCCAGGTGACGGCCAGCGTGCTGCGTAACCTGTCGTGGCGCGCAGACGCCGCCAGCAAGCAGACGCTGCGGGAGGTGGGCGCGGTGACGGCGCTCACGCAGGCCGCCATGGCCGCCCAGCGCGAGTCCACGCTCAAATCGGTGCTCTCGGCGCTCTGGAACCTCTCGGCCCACTGCGGCATGAACAAGGTGCGGAGTTGTTAGATCACTGCGGTGTTGAAAAGATAGGGGCTTGGGAGGCGGAGCGGGTGGGTCTAATTAGTGCAGTGTAATATCTGGGGGTTGGGAAGATGGCGACGCTGCCGCCTATCATCCGCATGTTTTTGTTGTTTCCATGGTATAGAAAGGTCCGATGCATTTTCGTGCTTTCGTGGGGATTTTCCGTTCCTTGGAACGGAAAATCCCCGAATGTTTAGGTGAGGCTTTGTACATATGGTAATCGCCCTCAGATTATTACAAGTTGGTTCCAAACTCTTCAAATTTATGCACATATTCTACTTTCCATATTTCAAATTCTCATGGAATTGTTCATGCATAAGCCGTTGCATCAATTTGGCAACATGCTTATGCAAATCATAAGCATTGAATTTTAATAAAGCGTTTCCATGCGCACATGAGTATTCATAATTGGTGCATTTTGCAGATGACGTCATTCCAGCCCTCGTTCCTAAAGCTTCACTCTCCATTCGCTGTTATTCGCAGCTACACTCGATCTGCCCCGTCAGTCTCTGATGTTCCCGGTCCGCTCCGGCGCCGCTCCGTATTTCCGCCCGCCGCCCGCCGCCGTTCCCTGACAGTATTGGCTCGGCTTGCGATAAATGGTGCCACCGGCGCCGGGAGCGTGCCGCTGTGTCTGAGGCGTCTCGGCCAGCCCCGCTCAGCTGCCCGCCCTGACCGCAGGCTGACATCTGCGCGGTGGACGGCGCGCTGGCCTTCCTGGTGAAGACGCTGACGTACCAGTCGCCGTCCAAGACGACGGCCATCGTGGAGAACGGCGGCGGCATCCTGCGCAACATGTCCAGCCACATCGCCGGCAGGGAGGACTACAGGTACCTATGAGAGTGGAAGCTTCGGGAGATTAAACAAGGGACAGATTCAGGGAGTTTTATAGTGTTAGCATCCTATCTTGTGATGCATTGGTAATTTTATTGGGTTAATGTATTTAATTGTTAATGTGCCGCAGTTGCATAGCCGTCAAAATGCATCAACAGTGAATAGGGGAATGCCGACCACTTTCGAGTGTTGAGAACGAACTGTAACTTTATCTCCGTCGGCCGTCACCACTGACCCTCCGGCCTCCACCCGCTGCCACAGGGCAATCCTGCGGGAGCACAACTGTCTGGAGACGCTGCTGCAGCAGCTCAAGTCCTCCAGTCTGACCATAGTCAGTAATGCGTGCGGCACGCTGTGGAACCTGTCGGCGCGCTGCGCCCAGGACCAGCGCACCCTCTGGGAGCTGGGCGCCGTCTCGATGCTGCGCTCGCTGATCCACAGCCGCCACCAGATGATCGCCATGGGTAGCAGCGCGGCGCTCAAGAACCTGCTGGCCGCCCGGCCGGAGGGCGTGCCGCCGCCGGAGCCGGGCGCCGGCGCCGGCACGCCCGGACTGCCGGCGCGCCGGCTGCGTGCCCTCCAGCAGGAGCTGCACGCCGGCGGCCTGGCCGAGACCTGCGACAACCTGGACTCGGCCAGCGCCGGCCGGCCCGAGGCGCGCTTCCTGGCCACGGCCGGGCCGCCGGCGCGGCGCGTGCCCCGCTCGGACAGTGGTGACTCGGTGCTCAGCTCGCTCTCCGACCCGGGCCTGGAGCGGCGCGGCGAGGCGCGGCTGGCGGCCGCCGTCCGGCAGGCGGCCCGCCAGGCCGGGGTCTCCGAGGCCGAGCTCCGCCGCCGGCTGCTGCGACCGGCGGCCGGCTGGGCGGGCTCGCTGCCGCGGGTCCGCTCTCTGGTCGGCCTGGAGCGGCCGCCGGGCCCGGCCGACAGGGGCCTGCCCGCCGAGCAGGGCCCGCCGCCACCGGGGGTGGAGGATCAGGAGGAGGACGAGGAGGCGACTGAGGAGGACGCCGAGGATATACCGACCGAGGACCTGCCCGCCGAGGACATCCCCGCCGAGGGCCCCACCGAGGACAGCCCTGTCGTGGGACTGCTGTCCGCAGAGGACCGCTCGGCTCCCTCCGCGCCGGACGAGTCAGAGGAGCCGGACGGCGACCCGGCCTCGGACGGCGACACGGTGCGCGGCTGCACGGACAGCACGCTGAGCGCGCTCAGCGGCCTCTCCTCGGACGTCACCGAGCCGACGCTGACGCCGGAGCGGCGGCGCAGGGCCCCGCCGACCGCCCGACTGGCGCGCGCCGGGTCGGCCGGCAGCAGCAGTGGCGCCACCACTGAGCCCAGCTCCGGGTACGCCGAGTTCAGGTTAGTGCACTGCCCGACGTGGCTGGGCCTATCGAGTTGTGAGGCTGTGTCTATGTTTTATGGCTTTTAAGCGATCCAGCACTATAAATCTTTCTCTTGTGTTGCTCGGCCTGCTTTTGAAGGCGGTACTGTGAGGTGACCATGCTGTGACGACCTTGTTATGTATCCGTTTCGCAGCTCGCAGCTGAGTGACGCCACGTCGTCCAGTAACCAGCCGGACTCGGACGACCCCACTCTGGGCTCCCCGTTCCCGGCGCGGCGTCCCACGGCACGCGCCGGGCCCTCCTCACCGGGCCCTGCGCGGCCGCCGGGCCGCCTGCCGCGCCGGGCCGCCGCCGGGGACTCGCCGGTCCAGAGGGCAGCGGAAGGCTCTCCGCGGCCGCAGCGGAGGCCCACCGGTGCGCCGCGGTCACCCAGCCTGCCCCGTACCGGCACACCGCCCGCACAGCGGCGGACTCAGGCGCCCTCGCCGAGACGGACGTCAGACGCTAACGGTGGGTCGGGTCCCCACGTCACCAGCTCTGGGTTTTCGAACGTCATGCCTAAATACTTGTTTGTTAAATAATGTTTGTGGCTGAACTCGAAGCGTTCTGATAAAAAGGCTTACCCTTGAATGATTAGAACCAGAGGTGATCACCATGTAGGTAGGTGTCGAGTTAGATAAGGGGCCCTCATAAGATTAGCGATTGTCGCCTGTGGGTGGCTGTTTATCGCCTTCCGGGCCGCCGTGTTCTACCTTCCCAAACCGTCGGCAGGGGGCGACGTCAGCGGTCGGGTGCCGTCGGCCGCAGCTGTGGAGCGGGCGGCGGGCGATACCAGGGGCTTCCAGGACTCCGCAGAGACGACCGACACCGACAGGTGAGACGGTGACCGTGTGTGTGTGGGGGGGGGGGGCTGTGTGAGGGGCAATACACGTCACTGTACAGAGCCACCTCAGAACACAAAAGGAGCCCAGCTGGCCGGGCGCCCAGCTGGCCGGGCGCCCAGCTGATATCACACTGCAGGAGCAAGGCTGAGTCGATATCTGGGCGGAGCACAGCGGTGGGAACTGGGACTTCAACTAGATCATGATGATCCTTCATTGATATCAGTAAACATTGATGTCTCCTGTGAACTTGGTTTGTAGTGGGTGTGTTGATCGATTGTCATGCTTATGAAAGTAGCCTATTGGCGCATATTTTGGCGATAAACGGTTAAAAGATAGAAACACTCTTCCGCGTTGTTGCGTACGTCCCCAGAGTTCAGGAGTCGCTGGGTCCAATGCGAGTAGGAGTTGAGCCGCCTTTATCGGTCGGCCGTAGCGGCGAGCCCATCAAACGCCAATTGGACGTGGCGGAAAAGATTGGTAATGTCGGCCGAATCAGCCGGGGGATGGCGATTCGGGCCATTACCTCGGTGGGACCACTGCTCAGACGGTGGGATAGTCGGCTGATGGTGCCGGTCTCTGATGTCGTCGAAGGCGAGTCAGTCGGGGGTCACAGCTCGGACCATTACCTCAGTGGGACCACCCGCTGATCCGACCGCAAGCTAGTCAGCTGGTGGTGCCGGCCTCTGACGTCTTCAGATGCAGATTCTGTCGTTAACAATCGTGTGGCGGCTAATTCGATTTCACGTTAAATTCGTTTGCGCTGGATGATAGGGTAGCCGAATATGCTATAAGCCACTGTTCGAGCATGATCCAGATCGGGCCCTGGACGGCGGAGCGGGTGTCGCTAGTCGCTAGGGCCATAGCCATTTCGTGGAAGCAAGACGTTCGGAACGTGCCATGAGACCGTTAGCTGTCCCGAGTTTCGCACACAACTCAGCCGGGCCGGAAGCGCTGAGATGGCACTTCTGGCCGGCGCTAATGTGCCCATCTATGTGGTAAATGTGGGAACTGCGGCCAGCGCTCGGCGTGCGCCCACTTACCGAATCGGTACCATCACGCAATCCGTGCTGACGCAGTTTCGGCGATCCCGCGGCCTCGATAGTGCGACCACATCCGGGACATAGTGGGTACTCCTAATTCAATATCGCCATGTCGCACGGCGGATAATGCACAATCACACTGGTACTGTATTGTCGGCTACAGGTGAAGTCCCTGTGACCGATACCAGTAAACTATCAGTTCAAACATATCGTAAACCTATCACTGTATAGCAATCAATATTTCAGCATTCACTGGTCTGCCTCTGAGCGCTCACTTGACCCTTGCATCCGCCGACATCAGTCACTGTACGGTAAAGAAGCTGACATTCCCATCTCTAAACACTGCCAGCTTCCTACTGCCCCTAATGCTGACCGCAAACCATCTAGCTGAATATTTCCGTGCCTGCTCACCATTCACAATAACTTCTATCAATTTCTGTCCGGAGTCTCGGCTGTGGCGATCACTGATCATATCTGACCATCATTGATCGCACTGTCAATGCTATCGGAATGACCGGCCTCGGCCTCCCGTCACCGCCGACCCAATTAGGTGCTGGCGACCCGTCGCCGGCCGTCACCCGTCAATTATGAACCTGTCACACCCGACACGTGCGGTCGTGGGTGCCACTCTGATGGTGGGGGACGGTGGGTAGGCGCTGCCCGCTGATGGGTGGGGACGGTGGGTGGTGGGAGGGCACTACAGAATGATGGGTGGAGGGTGGTGGGTTTGCTACTGGTTGGTGATTAGTGATTGGTGGTCTGCTGTGGTGATAGGCAGAGTAAGGGAGGAGGGGAGAGGTGACGACAGCAGCCATCGCTCGGTGACAGCCACACACACACACAGCTGTGGTTACATTTACCCACCGTCGGTCCTGTATACACAGTATGCGGTCAGCCGACGCCACAGGTGTGGGAACACCTGAGCCAGGGGTCGGGGTCATGGTACGGGACAGTGGGTTAGTGGCGTCTGGGGGAACGGGTGGAGGATGCTTCGTCCCAGACTCTAGAGGGAAAGGGCCGCACTCCAGGCGCAAAACACAAGGGAGGGGATGTTGGGAACTGGGAGGGCGGCAACTTGTTTGAACTGGGACTCCATGTAACCTTTCAGAGGTAACGTTGGGTAGGTGTCTTGCTGTAATAAAATTGTTCAGTCAAGTTTCCGATTACGATATCTTGATCGCTGTCGTCAAGGCGCGTGTCTATTGTGCCCTTCTCTATTGTGCAATGTGCTCTCTGGGCCCGATCTATCGGACTGTACTGTCGATCTGTGTCGGTGTCGGCGTCTGCCCCCTCCGGTGTGCATATCCATCCGCGGCCTGTCGCCGGTGGTCGCCGCGCACCTGTGTGGTGTGCGGTATGTGGCGCAGCTGCGCCGCCCCCGCCCCCGCCCCCGCCCCCAGGCCCGGTCCGGCTGTGTCGCGGTATACACCGCCAGTCGTTCGCTGACGCTCCCCCGCCATGGTTCTCTGCAGGTTGGCCGATAGTGCGCCGAGCGGCCGCAGCGCGGCGCCACCGTCAGACCGACCTGCCGCCGCCGGCGGGACGAGGTCAGCGCAGCCCAGCCGCCTGATGGCGCCCGGATCGATGGCCAAGGTCAGTCACATTTACTGCTATTTATTGATTTTTTTTTTGTTCTTGTCGCTCACATGCTTGTTTGTTATTAGGCTCGCATTTGCTTTTTGGTGTTCATGACAGTTCGGTCAGAGTGATTTATCGTCTAAACTAGGTAATACATAGGTACAAAGCTTACTCCTAATGTTCCGAAGCCTTATGCTTCATGTGGAACCAATTCAGCAGGTCTTTTCATCTCGACAGTCCTGATCTGAGTCATTGACACGGACGAACTCTTTCAACGATTCCCAGCATCCCTTAGATACCCTGCAACAGGCATGCAGTAAGCCATGGCCATGGCCGTAAGCCATGGCCGTCGCAGTTTCCCTTTTTAGCCAGTTCTCAAGCCTTCTCCGCTCCCTTTCCGCGGCTCTTTGTTGTCGAGCTGCCGCTTTTCACCGTTGATGGCCCACCTCCAGCCCCATTTCGCGCCGTCCAGCGCTGGGTTGAGCGCCGGCCCCGTTCCCACCCGCATTGCACGGTTTCTCTCGCGCGCTCCTGTGGGACGCTGGGCGGTGCCGCGGGGTGTCACGGCGCGTCCGGCGGCCGGAGACCGGGTCAGGCTCGTGCCGAGACGGGCGACTCGGGCCGAGAGCTGTCTCCGGGCCGCCGCGCGGGCGGCTGGGAGCGGCGTGAGAGCTCCGGCGCCGCCGGTCACGGCTGGGACGGCCAGCGTCCACCGGTACCGCCGCGGCGGGCCGGCGCTCACCCCGGTCACGGCTCGAATGGTCACTGTTCGCCGGCTCGCGCTGACCGCTGGTCACCGGTACCAGCCGCGCTGGGTTGGCACTTCCCGGTGGTGCCGAGCTGGAACCGGCCTCAGTCAGTCGAACAGTCACCAACAGAGGAGGTAGTGCTTTCGTCCCATTCTATCTTATCTCGTTCCAGCCCTCCCTCACAGTTACCTCCGGTCTCACAACAACTCCCGTAAGTTTGCGCTGTTCCTTTGACTCGACAGGAGTTCCTCCTTGTCTTGATCTCGTGGCTATACCCCGATCTACTGGATCCATCCAGCTTTTCCACTTCTCTAAGTCCCGGGCGTACAGCTCTGGCTCTGTCCTCATAACCCACGCTGTCTCTGTATCCCGGCTCTTGCAGCTCTATACCCTCGGACTCCCCGCCGTCCAGGACCTCTCTCCCGCTGGATACCCGTGGCTCGGCTATCCCTCTATCCCGGCCTGTGCAGCTCTGTCCTTGGATTCCCCGCCGTCCCTGTATCCCGTCCCCTGCCGTCCCGGCGGGCCGTATCGATCCGCCCGGCCCGTCGTCGCTCACTGCCTCTGTTCACGCTCTCTGAGCACGGCTCACCGCGCGCCGCTGGCCACTCGCGCTCCCGCGCCCGCGCACGCTCCCCGCCGGCTCGCGGAGTCGTGTCCGGCGCCGGCCGGCCTGAGTCGTGGCGGCGTGTTGCGAACGGCGGCAGTGTGACGGCGACCGCTGGGCGAGCACCACACACAGTGTCAACTGGACCTGACGGAGCTCACCGCGGCTCGATCTGACCGCGGCTGAACCGGACTAGTTTGTCTGGTGAAGCGTGTTCGGCTGTGAGGCGCCGCGTCGGCCAGCTGGCGTGGAAAATCGGCCGTCCCGCCGCGCTGGAGGAGGCGCAGTGGATCGATAGACACCCCCGGCCGGCGGCGGCGGCGGCGTGTCGCCGCTGGGCGCCGGTGCAGTCCTGCTGAGCGCTGTGTCGTGTCGGCAGCTCTCTGCTGTCCTGCTGAGCCTGTGTCGTGTCGGCAGGGCGCCGCGGTCCGGCCGGCGGCGGGACGACCGGGAGGTCCTCACGGAGACGGTGCCGTGTCAGCGCCGGCCGTCAGTCCGGTACCGGCGGCCGTCAGTCCGGTGCCGACAGCTGCGGGCGACGGCAGAGCGACGGCGCCGGCGGCCGGTGGACAGAAGTCAGGGGCCATGTTCCAGCGCGACCAGACCAAGGTGGGTGTGCTCTCCGTCCGTCCGTCCCAGCTCCCTGTGTGGTCTGCTGCGTCCTGTCACGGTCAGACAAACGGAGCGACGGCCATCTGCGCCGCACGGCGGATCGATACGGGGAGGAGGCCGACACCCGCCGGTCCTCCCGGTAACAGAGCGACACCCGCCGGTCCTCCCGGTAACAGAGCGACACCCGCCGGTCCTCCCGGTAACAGAGCGACACCCGCCGGTCCTCGGCGGTAACAGAGTGGTAACAGAGCGGTAACGGAGCAACACCCGTGCGTCTTCCCGGTAACAGAGCGGTAGCAGAGCGACAGCGACCGGTCCTCCCCGGTACCAGCGGTAGCAGAGCGACACCCTTCCTCAGTAACAGAGCCGTCACTCTCATCACTAGCCCAGCCCGCACCCGCGCCGTCCCAGCGCCGCTGTGGAGAGGCGCCCGTTTACGGTGACTGGCAGACGATGAGAGGCGGGCGGGCCCGTTCGGTTCCCACGGGTGACGCGTGTCACTGCCGACCAGGAATTCCGCCGAGTCCGCGGTCCGCCGAGCCGCCGCGGCTCTGACCGGGCGGAGAACGGTCCGCCGTCACGCCAGCTATAACCGACTCGGCTATAAACTCCGCCGTTCTACAGCCGAACTTCTCCGCCATTTCGTACCGTCCCACTCCTCGGATACACTGCCGTAACTGTGCAGTATGTCACGGCCGGCCCGCGCCGCCCAGCCCCTCGGTTCAGAGTCGTAACGACCCCCTCCCTCACTCCGGCCGCCCGTATGTATGGCCTGGCTTCTCTGAAATGGCCGCCGACCACGCGAGGCTGGTCGGATATATGGAACTGAACTTCACGGAGAATCCCGAAGGTCGCTCTCAAAAGATGTGGACTTTCAGACCGTGCGAAGCGTGGTAACTTTGTCCCAATATTTGACTGAGGCAGATGATATTTCTCTCACCAGTTCAGTCCTCTCCAGTACGGCCGAACGGTTCCATTCAGTCCGCTATAAATACAGTGACCACTCTGTCATTCACTCACCCTGCTGACCTTTAATCCGCCGCTCGCCATAGGTCACCGGTACGACCGTCCCGGCCCTGCATGCAGTGGGGCAGTGGGCCCGATCGGTCCGGCCGCGCCCCTCCACCGAATACCCCTGAGCGGCAGGTAACTGAGTTACGGCCGTTAGCGGACCATTAGCGGAGGCCGCGCTGTTAGCAGTCGATCCCGCGGTGTTAGCTGGTGTCTGGTGGTGCGGGGAATTGATGGGCTGTGGTGGCGCCGTTTCAACTGAGACTCGGGCGGATATAGGGGCCTTTGGCACGGGGGTGGTGAGCGCTACAAGCTCTTCTTGGTGAGCGTTTGACGTTCGCACATATGTATACCTTTATTAGTGCTAAACCTCCAATATTTTCATTTGCTTTATTGCGTCTAACAACGAGAGACGCAATGCGGGCAGGCTGAGCCGGGTGACCTGCAGTCGGTGAGCCATCAAAACGCGGACCGTGAGCGGACCTACATAGCCGTCATGGTCCCGTGCAGTCTGCTGTTCACATTGTCGTCGAAGAGCTGTCATCAGCTTCATCCAATCGAACTCGTCCCTGTTTGGTGCTCCTTTTGCTTCCTGTCTGACTGTTGATGACGTTACATTAACACTGCATTGTGTGGAACAAAAACAAAGCAATCGTCGCGTTTCGCTCGGTTGACTGAATAACCCTACAGAGTTTTGAGAGATGACCATGCAAGTTCTCATCAAGGCCCGACTTTTGTTTGCTTGGTCTAAGGTTCACTGTGCATTGTTTAGGTCTCAGTTTGTGGATTCATTGTCGAGCTGTGACAACATAGGCTGTAATTGTGAAGCTCTTGTTCAGTGGGTGAGCCTTCCGGACATAAAAGGCCTCATGTGCATAAGTCAGCTATTTGGGGTGAGAGAATTATCCGTACTATGCGATAATCTGTCTGCAGAGCGGGCTGCCTGTAAGTATCAGTGAACCAGTCTGCCAGCGTGGCAAGAGAACCGCCCGTACATACCAGTCGATACGAGTATAATCAATCGGGGTGGAATAAATCCCGGGTATTGGCTAGTTGTTCGTTATCGTCGGGCTGAACCGTATACTGACAGGTGGTCTTGGAACGGTGGCGAGCCGAGATATATTGCCATGGGAATGGCGGATATAAATAAACCAAATACACCGTGGTATTACTTCTATCATACTCATAGCGTCCAGTGATTCAACTGTATCGCACATGGCGCCGTTTTGGTGCAGTGTGGGGATGGCGTAGTTAATCACTCATATGTATGCACATATTTATGATCCACCTGTAGCGCCTGTATCGGGTAATTCGAGACTCGCTTTACCTAATGTGGTCACGATATTCCGGGACATGTTCGAAAGTTAGGCAGTATTGGTTTATTGACGTCCTTTGGTCACGGTTGGGCCGGGAGAGGTGGAAACTTCTGTAGTAAGGCGATACAGAATGACACGACCGTTTTAGTATTTCTTCACGTGTTTTCTTCTTGTGATTACGGAAGATTTGTGCGTCACTGACTAAAGAACTCTGTAAATAGCGCTAACTCCAGGCTCAGTCCCGTAGGCCTTTGACCGTAAGTTGTTGTGATATGCTATCGCGCCTCCCCTCACAACTGTAGTTTGTGTGCGTGTGAGGAAGGGAGGGAGGGCGTGGTGGGAGATAGGAGGGTCGTGGTGGGTGCCGTGAGACGCAAACCAGATGACGCTCCCCAACAGCTAACGTCATTAATGCAGAATGTGCGGCATATACCTAATGGTCCTAGTATTGTTATCTCCCTATGCTTTGTTGCTGATGCGGTGACGTGTTCCCTCCGTTTTCCAGGATGGTCGCGCGGCGGGCCGGCCCGTCGGCTCGCGGCTACCTCAGAGGGTGGCCTCTGGCTCGTCCCTGCCGCGCCGGCTGCCGCAGACCTGGAGCGTCAAACAGTACCACAGGTGAGGAACGATAGAAGGTGTCTTGCGGTGCTCAAGTGAGGTATGGTGGCACTCGCCGTGTCTTTTGAAATACATATACCGTCTATCTTATACCAAACTGTGCACTTCCAAACAAGTGTGTCTATTTCATAACCGAGAAGCTCTACATCTAACAGTGGTCTGATTTGAGTCGATCTTAGAGTCGAGCCACTTAGATTCAAGATTGAACTTTCTGTTAATTTGGTCCGGTCTCGACCGGGTGGTCTGTTCCCGATCGCACGGCTCTTCCCTGGCTCACCGTCACCGAATTGGACCTCTGGAAGGGCCTGATCGGAATTGAGCCATTAAGTCCGCTTCCCGGTGTGGTCGGAGTGAATGGCCACTTCGAGAGAAGTACGGTCCGATTGGGCCCGCCGCGGTCATGTCGGTCGGCTCTCCGTTGGCTCTGTCCGGCAGTCCACTGTCGGTTCTCCATACTCTGTCCTCAGGGGACGGCCAACTCTCCGGTGTATGAGTCCCGCGGCGTTTAGTTAGTCGGTCTGATGGCTCTGTCCGCCATAGACGGCCCGCCCTCAGGTGGCCCTATATTCCCGGGGATGGCCCTCTCCGAGACGTTCCCGTTCCGCCGCGATCGTGTCGGCCGCTCTCAGGTGGTTCTATTTCGCCGCGAATGGCCGGCCGCCAGATCACCGTCCAAAGTTACAATGGGAAAACGGCGGAACGGCTGACCGTGTCCCACAATGACATTCGGCCTGGACAGAGCAGCTGTGACTCGGTGGGCCGGGGCACGGTCTGTGTGAAGTCTCTGTTCGGTCCGAGTCCAGTCTGCTGTCGTGTCGGTCCGTACTGTGTGCCAGGCTGACTGCGGCTGTTTGGACAATGTCCAATCAGGGTGTCGGCTGACCGCGTCCGGTCCCATCAGCTCTGTTTGTCTGTTTGTCTGCGCGCCTGTGAGTGACTGTCGGCGAGTCTATTCGTCGGTGTGTTTGCCGGTCTGTCTGCGGGTCTATCTGCGAGTCGCCCGATCAGCAGTCCCCCGGCTCTATCACGTGTTTCTGTGTACGGTGGCCGAATTTCTGTGTAGTTCGCGGTGTCCCAGCGCCGCTGGATGTGACGGCTCTCGGCGGCGGCCGCTGGGGCGTGTCCAGTCGGACCGGGTTTCGTGATTAACTGTCCAGTGCACACACCGCCCGGCGCGGGGCCGGCGCGGGCGAACCGGCCCCGTCCCCGCCGTATCGACCGCGCCTGTCGCCGGCGGGCCGCGCCCTGTCCGGAGCAGGCCCCCTTGTGGTGACGTCATAGGGGGTATCGACCGGATGACCTCCTGACGCGGCCCGCGGCGGAATGTCGCGGGACATATACTTGGCCACCGCGCGGACAAGCTGCGAACGAGGGCCCGGTGCCAACTGGGGCCGTAAATCAGACCCCGGGTCATATAGATACCGGCTGTCGACGGCCGACTGCGCCGCAGGCAAGCTCAAAACACGGCGTGAAAAGTTATCAGACTCGGCGCATTCGTGTGACCTGAATTAGCTGCGAGGTTTCAAAGTTTGTGGTTTCTTTGAGTGTGGTATAAGTCACGTGTGACAGCTTGGCCTCGACAGTAAGCCCAGCAGTTTTAGATGCGTTGGTCAGCGGTTGGCTCGACGCCACCCCAAACACTGTTATGCCTACTAATCATTTTAGCAGGTCATCAAACGCCGTTCAAAAACACTCCAACCCGGTGAAATCACACCCACTCAGCACGAGTGTCGACCTCCCTCCCACGTCGCCAGTCAAAATAAAGTACCTGATGACGTCACACACCACCCACGTCTCGGTGCAACGTACGTGCTAACGTCACACGCCCACACGCTCGTTCGATTGTCGTGTTTTTCACATATTCCGCTTTCAGACTACGTCACGGCGGTGCTGTCATCGCTAGGCGACACCCGATTTTAACGCACCGTTGTTGCCAGTCGGCGACACCGCCCTCCTCTTGACTCGGTGCCGGTCCCGCGCTGACTCCCCTTTTCCCGTTGTCCATCAGACTGATCCCTGTTTGCCCTCAGGCGCTCGGAGCGGCAGCCGGGCGCTCTCCCTCCCCCTCCTGTGTATCTGACCTCCGTCTCCCCCCTCAGGCGGTCGGAGCGGCAGCCGGGCGCTCTCCCTCCCCCTCCTGTGCATCTGACCTCCGTCTCCCTCCTCAGGCGCTCGGAGCGGCAGCCGGGCGCTCTCCCTCCCCCTCCTGTGTATCTGACCTCCGTCTTCCTCCTCAGGCGCTCGGAGCGGCAGCCGGGCGCGGACGGCGACCTCACTGTGGAGGACCTGGAGGGCTCCGGTCTGACTCCCCGCCGCGCCGACCGGCCCGTCCGCACTGCCGCCCTGCCGCCCGAGTGGACGGCCGCCTCGGCGCAGGAGGCGCTGGCCAACGCCGGCACCGGCCGAGGTGGGTGGGAGGCAGGGCGACGGAGTCACCGCGGGAACGGGCGCGGTCCGTGGCTCCGATTTAGCATAGTTACTTTGATCTTCATGCCCGAACTCACTTGTTGCGATCTCCAAAGCTGTCACTAAGCTATCCAGCTTATCGCTACTATCACTGAAAAAAAACTCGCGCCTGATAAAAGAAAGGTGGATTCCAATCAATGTGTCTGAAAAGGAATTCATGTAGCGGACAGCACCTTGCACTCGATGCCTGGTCGTTTCGACGAACTGAAGTCCCGTTTTGACGCTCCTCTGTTCGTCCCCAGGCGCGGCGGAGGCCGGTCGCGGCGGCGGCGGCGGCGGCTGGGGCACCCGTCTGATGTCTGCCGACGGCACGCCGCTCTCCCGCAGCAGTTCAGTCGGCTCCCTGGAGACGCGCTCCGACGGCGAGGCCTCCAGCAGCGGCGACGAGCCCGACGCCCGCCTGCTGGAGCGCTGCCTACGCGCCGCGCTGCCCAAGAGCCGCTCCGAGGGCAGCTGCCTGCGGCGCCCGCGGCGCGGCCGGCGCCGCCGCTCGCCCGTGCCGCTCGGCGTCACCCGGACCCCCTCCGAGGAGAGTGAGGGAGAGGAGGAGGAGGAGGAGGAGGAGGAGCCGGCGCGGAGCTCGCCCTCACCGCCGCCGCCCGTCGAGGTGCAGGTGACGGCCGCCTCCTCGCTCTCCCTGACCGTCTCGGAGCGGAGCGTCTCCCTGGTGGGCGCGGCGCCGCGGTCGGCCGGCCCGCCGCCGGTGCCGGTACCGACGCTGGCCGCCGAGCCCGACTGTATGACCACCTCTCAGCGGGTGGCGCGCGACGCGTCGGCGGTGGCCGCCGCGCTGGAGATGTCCCACGCGGTGATGGCGCAGAGCTCCGACCTGACCAGCAGTCTGGAGCTGCTGGAGGGCGTCGGGCCGCCGTCCATGATGGACAGCGGCGCCTCGTTCAACGGCTTCCCGTCGAGCGGCTCGCTGAGTAACGGCCGCTCGCCGCTGCTGCCGCGACGGCCGTCCGCCGCCAGCCGCTTCGTCCCGGAGATGATGCGCCGGGCGCTGGGCGGCGGAGGCGGCGGCGGCGGCGGCGGCGCCACACAGGGAGGCATGCAGGAGTCGGCCGAGGGCCTGAGCAGTCTCAGCAGCTGCCAGTCCAACTTGGAGCTGGTCAAGCCGCCCTCCTTCATGGAGGAGCTGGACATGGAGAACAGCATGTTGAGCTTGGAGAGCCTGCGCTCGGAGGTGGCCGAGCCGCGCGCCGCGCCGGCCGACAGTCTGGCCTCCCTGGAGCCGCCGTCGCTGTTCCACGAGCTTGGAGAGCCCACCGAGCGGTGCGACTCGACGCTGGGCGGCGCCGGGCCCGGCTCCGAGACGCTGGGCAGCGACACGGAGATGTGCGCGCAGGAGGACCTGCCGCTGGACCCGCCCGAGCTGCCGCGCGACTCCACCCCGGAGAGCTCGCCACTGGTGCGCCGGCGCACGCCGCACCCGCGCCGGCGCCGCTCCGACGAGCGCTACCGCACGTTCACGCGCGGCGCCGGCTCCGAGGACCTGAGCAGCGCCGACCTGACACTGACGCTCACCCCCGGCACCGAGTCCGCCGCCACCGAGACAGACGAGACGCTGCGCGCCTCGGCGTCAGCGCCCGGAGTCAGCTCGGCGGCGGCGTCCGGCTCGACGCGGGCGCGGCGCACGTGTCGGCAGCGGCGCCAGGAGGACCGCGACCGGTACCGCACCCAGACGGTGGAGAGCGGCTCGGACGACCTGCAGCGGCCGTCGGCCGACGACACGCCCTCGCCGCCGTCCCCGGCGCCGCGGCTGGACATCCGGCAGCTGGCGCAGGAGGCGCTGCAGCGTCCGGCGCCGCCGTCCGGCCGGCGCGACCTGCGCCAGCTGGCGGCCGAGGCGCAGCGCGCCATCGCCTGCCTGCAGTCGGCCGGCCGCGGCAGCGGGCTGCACGGGGACCCGGCCAGCGCGCCTCTGCCCCACTTTCCGCCGGTGCCGCCGCCGCTGGTCCGCCGGATCCCGGTGCCGGTCTTGGCGTCCGCCCCGGCTCCGGCTCCGGCTGCGGCTCCGGCTCCCGTGCTGGCGCCGCCGGCAGAGGCCGAGGAGCCGGAGCTGAGCTCGGAGCCGACCGACAGCTCGCCCGTCAAACTGCGGCCGCGGATCGTCAAACCGGGGGAGGAGACACGCAAGGAGCCGCCGGAGGATGAATCAGAGCAGCCCAAGGGCATCCGCGGCAAGAGGAAGCCGCTCTACTCGGCGCCGCGGCGGGCGGACGCGTCCAAGCGGGACGCTCCTGCCACGCCGGCCAAGGCGGCGGTGAAGCCGAAGGTGTCGGCTGTTCGGCCGAGCTCCGCCAGCTCTCCGGCCGTGTGTCCAGTGAGAGGCACCAAGACCACCCAGCTCCGTAAGGTGATCAGCGGCTCGGCGGTGGCCGGTGCCGGCAGTCCGCTGGCCAGGGTCTCCCGCTCGGCCACCCCGAGTCCGGCCAACAGCGCCACCTCGAGCCCGCAGTTGGGTCTGCGCCGGTTCGGCTCGGCCGGCAAGGCGGGCGTGGTGAGCCGCGAGCTGCCGCGGCCGGCGTCCACGCCCTCCGCGGCTCCGGCCGCCGGGCGGACGGCCGCCAAACGGCCCGTGTCGGTACCGGTGGCCAGCGCCACCTCCCGGATCCAGCGGCCGGCCTGGGTGGGCGCCGTCCGGCCCGCCAGGTCCGTCACGTCCACTCCGGTGAAGAGGCAGCCGCCGGCAGCGACCACCCCGGTGGGCGCGGCGCCGCCGGCCGCGGCCGAGCCGGCCCCGCCCCAGCCGCCGGCGCAGCTGAAGAAGCAGGGCACCTTCACGCTGGACGAACCCACTCAGGAGCAGACGGTGGCCGAGGCAGAGGCGGAGGCGGAGGGAGGCACCGCCAAACCCAGAGTCCCCCCGCCGGCGCCCACGCGCGGCGGTAAGATCGCGCGCGCGCTGTCTGCGCAGCTGAGCAGGCCGCCGTCGGGCACCCGGCCGCCGCCCAAGTCACACAGCGGACAGGCGCTGTCGGCGGCCCGCTCGCGCATCCCGAAGTCGCCCAGCTACGAGAGCACGCTGTCTCTGAAGGTGCGCTGCGCCAGTCAGAGCCCGGGCGCGCGCCGCCAGCGGCCGACCTCCCCGCGCCGCGGCCGGGCGCTGCGCCAGAGCGCCAGCAACTCCAGTCTGGGCGGCGGCCGGACTCCGACCCGGGGTGAGCGGAGCGCCAGTAACTCGAGCGTCAGCTCCACCACCTCTGCCGCCGGCGGCGGCGGCGGCGGCCCGCTGGCGGCCGAGTCCTCCGGGAAGATCGCCGCGCTGTGGCGCCGTATCGAGGCGAGCCGGGCGCGCCAGGAGCAGCAGCAGCAGCTGCACTCGCCCGGCGCCGGGCACGACGGCCGCGTCTGGATCAAACCGGTGGCCGGCGACGCCAACGCCAACCGGCCGCTGGAGCCGGCGCGCACCGGCTCGGCGCTGACTGAGGGCGCCGCGCCGCGCTCCCGGATGGTGTTCACGCCGCAGGGCTGGCGGCGGGTCGGCTCCCCCGCCCAGTCGCCCACCGAGGCGCGGCCCAACGCCACCGCCGTCATCCCGCCGTTCAACTACAGCCCGCCGGGCGGCGCGGCGCGCGCCATCCCCAGCGCCCCTGGCGACAACACCGAGAAACGCAAACGCAAGTCGGCGGCGCTCGGAACGTGAATATGAGGCGGCACCGGCGGCTAGTCTGTGTGTGATATTATACAGCTTTTGGTACGTGAGAACTTTTGTGGCAGCGTGAATCCTGTGCGTTATTGTGTACTGTGCAGTGTGTCTATTGCGATGATTGTGATCATTTGATTTTAATCTCTGGTCGTGTCTGGTTCCTATTGGACGCCCGATCTGTGTACCCGGACACTGTGGCAGCCTCCGCCAGCGAGGCCCAAGCAGTTTCGCTGTCGGACGTTCTCCGAATCCATAGGATTGATTCATATACCATGCAGTATATGTGCCTGATGAAAGACGCGACTCGAGCATGAGAAGTGTATTTTTTCCAATAGATGCTCATGTAGCTTCTCAAATCGATGGCATAGTTATGGATTTTTCTCTCGGCGCATCCGTCGCCTGCAGCCAAATATGATGCGTCGGCTGGCGGCTCTCCTGCTTCTGAACGGCAGTCTGTTGCATAATAAACGAGAAACCTTTGTAGCTTTTGTTTAAGAAAGGTTGTCCGTTGTGAGGAGGTGTTTCGCGTTTGCATTTCTTCGATTGAAGGAAGGATGTCAGAAAATCGTGGAGAATGAGACTGTGTAAGGACATATCAGGAAGGGCACTTATGGTCAGCAGCGGCAGAACGCGTTTAATTAGGGTGGGGGGGGGGGGGGCACTGCCGACTTTTGGTCCCATTCTTTCCATGCAACGCCCATAGGGCTAAGGTTAAAATGCCAAAATGAAAGGGGGGCACGTTGCCCCGGTGCCCTCCCCGTTCCACCGCCTATGCTTATATGGTCCGATGCATTTCGAGGTCGTCTGAGAGCATTTCACTCGATGTTTTCCGTTCCTTGACACTTTTGATCTGCTGGGTATTGTACTTATCTTCCTAGCCTTTATGTCTCAAATAACTTCTCTGAAATGCAAGATCTCGATTCTCGAAAAGCGGTAGCGAAGCTGTCGACTGAATTCAGCAGCACTGTAGTCACTTCTGAAATTTTGCATCAAGTTAATGCTAAATTTATGTCACAGCTGCGCCAGATCTGGCGAAACTGCCGTTACAATTGCGACAAATGATCTTGAGCCTTCGGCGAAGCATGCGTGTGTTCAGTGTTGCCAGGTCTAGAGGTAAACCTCCAGATCTAGAGGTTTTAGGGGAGCGTTTCGGGGCTCCTGGAGGTTTTTGAAAAATGCCGGATTCTAGAGGGTTTTCTAGAGGTAATCTGAAAATCCCAGAAAAGACAATTAGCATCAAGGTCTCTTGAGAACTATTTAGGTACTTAATTTCATGTTATTATCTTTAAGTATTGCATGCTTAAACACACTTTTTTTTACAGATTGATGGAAACGATAAGCCTACTTTTGGCTTGTTCACTATTGAGGCTCTGGCCGCCGGCTGCAGCTAAAAGTTCTCGATATACCGTGGGCACCAAGGCTATGCAAACCTGGTGCCCACGGTGGGCACCAAGTCCACCAAGTTATGTTATGTGGACAAATGCAAAGGCATGCGAAGGATGAGTGAATTATCTTGATTGGGGATACAACCGGGTGTTTCCAAGCCCACTGCCAGCTGCTGCCAGCGCGCTGACGTCACACTTTGGGTCTGTTCCAGTCCCACTTCCTAACACATCTAAACTCCTCCAAGGGCAAGATAGAGGAGGTTGGAGCAGGGCCCTCCTTTGATTTGTAGGGGCTAGAGCTGACACTGGAACAGGGAAGCAATCTTGGAGGAGTTTAGAGGTGTTAGGAAGTGCGACTGGAACAGACCCTTTGGTAGTGTTGGAGCAATGGGCTTGATGATGTCATCACGCGCTAGCAGCGGATGGCAGCGTGCTTTGAAACGGCGCCACGGTTTGTGATACGGAGGTAGGTATGGAGGTAGGTATATATACTTTATAATCAGCGGCAATGGAACAGAGGTTTCTAGAGGTTTTTACAACATTTTCTGGAGGTATTGGCATCACTCGACCTGGCAACACTGCGTGTGTTTTGAAAGTAAAAATTCAAATTGAAATATTCGTAACTCCGTAAGAAAATCTTGAACTGTGTGCTGCAGATTTTATAATTTATATTGAGAAGAAGTTTATCAGCTTCTGACGGTCAACGTTTTCTGAGGTTGAGGTAAATTAATTTCTTATACAACTCAAACTAGTCCGGGCAACGTTGCATGCATCGCCAGGATTCTGACAAGGGGTGCCTAATATTTTTGTTTTCTTTGTCAAAACAGTGGTCAAAACTGTGCTTCATTTATGTGAAAACATGGGTTATACATTTAAACTCAACATTTCAAACAGTGTGACATACATGATTTTAAGTTAGGTATTCTTCTATTCATGAATGAAATGATATGGTTTCAGCCAGACATGCAGGGATCCAATACAACTACCTTACCTTACCTTACTAAACTAAACAAAACCTTAAAACCCTAAAAACTAAACACAAAAATTTATATGTCCATCAGATTAATAGTCTTCAAGCATGAAATATTTATGTAAATCATTACTTATTAATTATTTCCGATCACGGTTTGATCTCCAGCCACCAACACGGTTTCCGCCCTGGGAGATCATGCGTGACTCAGCTGCTGGAAGTGTTGGACTCATGGACAAGAGATCTGGACGATGGAAAACCCGTGGACGCTATCTACCTTGACTTCCAAAAGGCCTTTGATTCGGTCCCCCACCAGAGACTTTTGGTCAAGTTAGAGGCCTATGGCTTCACTGGCAAGCTCTTAGCCTGGATTAGGTCATTCTTGACGGGTAGGAAACAGCAGGTGATACTCGAGGGTAGACACTCAGAGTGGTCGGATGTGACCAGCGGAGTCCCTCAGGGCTCAGTACTCGGCCCTCTGCTGTTCCTCATCTACGTCAATGACCTGCCGGACCGGATCCAGTGTGACATCAAGATGTTTGCCGATGACACCAAGCTTTACGCTGGGGTCCGAACCAGAGCCGACGCTGACCGCCTCCAGGCTGATCTGAATGAAATCGCTAGGTGGTCAAACACCTGGCTGATGCCCTTGAACAAAGGCAAGTGCAAGGTCCTCCACATCGGCCACTCAAACTGCGAATTTGAGTTCACCTTTGACTGCGCCCCTCTAGGCTCTAGCCAGCTGCACTATCGAGAAAGACCTCGGAGTACAAATCAACTCCGAACTGAAGTTCCGAGAGCACGCGGCCTCTGCTGTCGCTAAAGCGACCCAGATCCTAGCAGTCATCCGACGAACGTTTGCTCTCCTTGACGAGACCACGCTCCCATTACTTTACAAGACGCTGGTACGTCCTCACCTCGAATACGGCAACCTAATATGGGGCCCTTTCAACAGACACGACCAGCGTCTGGTCGAGCGCGTGCAGAGAAGAGCCACTCGGCTGGTTACCAACATCCGCGGCAAACCGTACGAAGAACGCCTGCATTGCTTGAACCTCCCGTCCCTCTACTACAGGCGCAGAAGAGGTGATATGATAGCAACGTATCAACTCCTGCACAGTGGTATGGACATTGAGGCAGGCAGTTTCTTCAAGCCGGGAAACACTACTACAAGAGGCCACTCGTTGAAGCTCATGAAGTTTCCGGCTGCATCCCGCGCTCGGAGAAATGCCTTCGCTTCCCGGGTGATAAATGACTGGAACGGGCTGCCAGCTGAGGTTGCCTGTGCACCATCCCTGAACGTCTTCAAGGCAAGACTCGATGCGCACTGGTCGTCAATCACGTTTACCATACACGACACAGACTAGAGGTGGCAAAATGTGGACCCGAGGACCCGGTCCAAAGAACCAGTCTGGACCCATATGGGTCCAGACCGGTTCCTGGAAATTTTATGACGGGTCCAACCGGGTCCTACCATAAACTACACATCTTGCACACTACACATTATTGCAAAATATGAAGTGAATGAAGTGAATGTTTCTTTACACACAGTAGCTCATGAGTATTCCCAGTGGGAAATAGGCTGTTCTACATGATGCAACTAATGATACCTACAAGTAGTTGGTATTAATTGACTTTTGGGGAACGGGTCCAACTGGTTCCGGTTCCAACTAAGACCGGGTCCGACTGGTTCCAGAAATGTCCAGCCGGGTCTGGTTCGAGTCTGGTTCCCAAAATTTTCATCTTTTGCCACCTCTAACACAGACTGAGCTATGCTTGACACCAGGAGCTCGCCAAGATCGGGTCCTACAGGCCTTACAGCCTAAAAAATCCCGTTACCGAAAGGTAAGGTAAGGTATTAACCCTTCAAATGAAGTAGCATCCTTGCATTCCTTCAATTGTAGTTAGGACCTAAACTTGACATATACCCATTCCTTCAGAGTTGATAGTTCTCACCTCTCAGAGAATCCCGCGGTTTCCAGCTCGGATCCATGAGCTTATAGGATAGAATAGATTTATTCCATTAATAAGGACACATACAAAACAATGATTGCCGATTGGTGCAAAAAGGGTTTATTTATGTTGCAGTACCTCTCGGCTTACGTAGGTACTAGGCAATCACCTGACTCGGGTCACCGCCCGACTGCGTGCCCACCCGCACCACCCCAGCAGCAACTGCCGCCATGCTACCACCACCATAATCTGATATTTTTATCTGTGCTGCATCTTGTAGGATTTTCCTAGATCTTGCAACTCCGAAGGAATGCGAGCATTTTCAGTCATTTGGAAAGTTTATGAGCAGTGATTTGTACAATAATTTGATGCTTGAATAACACTTATATAATGGTCATCTTGACTGTTGTAATTGGTTATCTGGGACCTGTGCACATCTGGCTTCATCAGCATATAATATGACCATAATTGTTGGTAGAATTTTCATCACCAGTATACTGCCAATTCTGCCACTCATTTATAAGTTTGCTGATAAAACCAAAAGGTTGATAATTCCAGCAGGTTGGTAGCATAATTACAGAAAAGGCAGCAATAAGCACTTCACCAAGTTCTTCATGAATCATGATGTGTTACCTAGCTGCTGCCGTAGATGAGTTTTCAAGTTCTTTCATTATTAAGATAGATGAACAATAATTTGGAAGTTGAATTCTTAAGCCCTAGGTGACTAAGTGGCTAATTTTTCTTGGTATAACCTGTAAAGCTGTTAAATGTCACTAAGTGCATGGTGTTTATTTATCATTTGTATTGATGTTTCCTCAGACATCACTTTTATCATTAGCAAGCACAATGGATCTCATGGACGATGACTCTGAAATGGAAGGCTATCACTCAGAGGACTCTGCACAGGATTCAGATGAGGAGGTAAGGCAAAGGCATTGGTTGTATTCACTGCTTAGTGCTTTTGGTAAAACAGAAATGTATTATAATTAACTGATACCTTTTCCTAAGCCATGCTGGTTGCTCACTGCTGCCATTCTTATAAATTTTCATTAGAAGTGCAATACTCAGTCGTTTTCAACTGTAAGCAAAACCTGACCCTCACAACCTTCACTTGTCCTGTTTACCCTTCATGTATGCTTAACATAACTTTTTTACTGTTCTCAGCTTCAGGAGGCCTTCAGAACAGGAAAGCTGCAGCCTGGTCTGAATATTGTCAAAGAAAGACCAGTGAAAACATTTGTCAACAATGAGGTAAGTCATGCCTGCTGAACATTGCTCGTTAATTTTTCACATAATTTCATATTCGTCATTGTTCTGCCAAGTTAATGAAAAGCCTGTGGTGCCTGTCTGCTGATGGTATCTGATTTTTCCCAGCCTATTAGACAGAATGCCTTAGCAGGTCCCTCCAATCAGATACCTACTCTCTAGTGGTAGGTATTGTTGAAGCTCTTTCTGATGATTTCTTCTGTGTTGCATTGTTTTTCATGCAAACAATATTTTTTGTCATCTTATAATTTTTTTAACAAATTCCCTTCATAGTATGCACTATGCATACTCTACCACTCTGATCTCTTTTCCACCATACCTACTTGCAGTTGCAGACTGCAGTGTGTACTGATGTTGAATTAATGTACGAGCTCATTGCCATCTGTTAGTTAATATCACCTCGCTCCACACCGACTCCGTGACGGTGTGGCCCCGTCTCGGCCGGCCAGTAACGCTCCCCGTCCGTCCCCCAGGGCGCCATTCTGGCCAAACTGGAGGAGATCCGCGTCCGCCTGCCGTGGCTCGAGCGGCTCGACCTGGTCAACCGGCCCGCACCCATGGCGCCCGAACTCAAACGAGACGTGAGTGACTAGCTATACTGTCATGCGACTTTGCTACTGGCAGTTTGCCAAAAGGCTGGGGACGATTATTTGATCATGCAAAAATCCAAAGTGTGTTGTCCGATATTAGATCGTTTTGTCCCACAGATCGATTCCTTCAGCTGAAGCTCTTATGACCTGGAATAACAAAAGTGCATAGGTACCCGTTTTTTATCGTTTTTCGTTTGGTATCTACACATCATTTCGCAAAATGTATGCACTATGCAGAATCTGCCATTCAATTTCGGTACAGTTTATCCCAGCAAAAAAGGTTTCCGTGTTTTTATGATATTTTTTTGTATTCATTATGTTTTTATTATTAGTCTTAGCAGCATAAGATGACATCTCCACGGAGTACCGCTGCCTTCGGGTGAGAGGGTCGGAAACATCACAGGGGCCGACGTAATGGCCAGTGACGATTGGTTAAAGGGGCCGCTAAATGACGACACTTGAAGCGCGGTACCGGGGGCGGCGGTCGAGCCCGGTGTCCCGGAACCACCACGTATGGTCTGATAGCTGCTTCCGGTCAGACCGCTGAGTGGTCACTGCGGCGCGGTCTGATTGTGACGTCATCAAGGTGACGACACACCTGACGTCAAGAGTCTCCATTGGGCCATATCTTGTTGCGTGACGACTTTGGGCCGTTTATGATAGATGCTGTTTTACACACTTGCGGTGTTTTGCAATCATGTGTTCGAGTGGTCTGGATTTCAATAACTAATGAGCGACGGAGCTGTGCACGAATAAGCGATGTAGCGTGAAATTGTGAATAATTGATCACTCACGCGTGCGCACCCGCTGACAGCGCGGATGTGTTTCTGAACATCTTGAGGTAATCGTGAGATATCCTGACGACACCTGTATCAATTGCGTTATCACGGGGACACGTCACACGTTAGCCTAGCGTCACTCGGGTTCTGGGTAGGCCGAACAGTCGCTGCCAGAACCACCGACACGCCTGTTCATACTCAGCAGCGCCGAACAAACGAATGTTATCAATAGGACAGCACTTGTTCTTATTCTGCAATATCGCACTCTGACGAACGGTTATTGCCCATCGGAACAGAATGGCACGAGTGGGAGTGACTAAGAAATCGTATCAGACAAGGGCTTGGGCGCTCAGAGAAGTGATGGTTTTAATTCGCCGTCTTGTCTGAGTGTATGACACGGGTGGAGAATTGTCCTGGACTGGGGGTGCTCGAGCTCTCCCAATTCCACGCCGGCTTGGCTTTGGAGCCGCGGCCGGGCGGCGCGGGTCAAGGTCACCGCTAGGCGGTGGCGGATTTGCTGCGCCCGAGCACCCCCAGCTGGTCACAATTCTCCACCTATGGTGTATGAAATGATACGGCAGAATTGGTGTCACACGTGCATTATGATCAATTTATGATGTTGACGCAGTTTTTCGCAATAATTTGGTCACGGTTACGCCGTAATATCGTGTAAGCGTGCATAATGTTCTAGGCGTTGGTAATTCTCCTCCTAGACCAATGGTTTTAAGGACTGATCCAGGCTTTGTTTTTTATTTCAGCAAGAGCAAATAATGACAGATGCTACCGATGACTCGATAGCGGAAGACGACTTCAAACGGGAGATGCTGTTTTACCGGCAGGCCCAGGTAAGACTTCGGTGGTTCGAAGTGCGCGGTTTTAAACTTCAACAGTGTTGATGCCGTCTGCACTGTGCAATGTTCCGGGTGGAATGACGCCGGTTTCTCGTTCACCACTGCACCAAAGTGACTATGACCCAACACTCTGTGTCACTATGTCATGCCTGTAGCACGGGATTTGACCTGGTTTCAGCTGTGTGTCATTTTGACGTGCCGTTGTGACGTTATATCTCCGCCACTATAACGCCCGTGTCTCCGCCGTTGTGACGTTGTCTCCGCCACTGAAACCCCGTGTCTCCACCGTTGTGACGCTGTCTCTGCTACTCTAACGCCTATGTCTCCGCCGTTGCAGGCGTCCGTGCTGGAGGGTCTGCCGCGCCTCCAGGCGGAGGGAGTACCCACCCGCCGACCCGACGACTACCTCGCCCAGATGGTCAAATCGGACGAACAGATGGACAAGGTAACGACTAACGACTAGACCGGCTGCATCATCGTTTGGATGGACACTGGGCATAGGTTTTCTTTAAAGCCGAGTAATGGTTTGACATGCTAAAAGAATGTAAAACTTCAAACTAATTGATCGATATGTCTGATAATTGTTTCTGTCTGAAGAAAAATTATGCGTATATCTTAAACAAACACCAGTAAACAAGTAACGTTTGGAGAATTCTGTAGTCTTCACTTTTGCAGAACACTTTGTTTCAACATGTTGCATCACAACATCGTTGCATAGCTGCAGCATTACCAATGTTAACACCCGACCAATTCACCTATCGCCCGGATGGCATGTCGTGCTCACACTTGGTGACGCTGGCGTTTAGTCACACGCACCTGCTCGCGAAGCCCCCTCCCCTCCCCCGCCTCCCCTCCCCGCCGGGCGCTGTGTCGCCGTCCCAGTGACCGAACTCCGCTGACTGCCACTGACTGCGCGTCTGCCCCCGCCAGGTGCGGAAGTTCCTCATCAGGCAGAAGACGCAGAAGGAAATGTCCGAGAAGGCGCGCAAGCTCCGCGAGCTGAAGAAGACTGGGAAGAGGACGCAGATCGAGGCACAGCAGCGGAAGCAGAAGGAGAAGAAGGAGATGCTGGAGAAGATGAAGAAGTTCAGAAAGGGAACGGAAAAGAATCTCGATTTCCTCGAGACGCCGGAGGAGCTGCAGTCCAACAAACGACAGCAGCCGGGCAAGGCGCGCAATCAGAAGAAAAAGTGAGCTATTGTTTATGATGTTCGATCAGTTAGATTGACCATCCCACCTTAACATTAGTTTTTGAGTTGAGATAGCCAAAATGGGGTCCCTGGCTTGCGCTTACCGGTTGGAGCACTGACAAGATCGAGAAATGCCTCAAATCGAAAATATCTAATTTCAAAGTTGCAGCACTTGGATTGGATTCAGAGGGGCTATTCTAATGCATTACTAGGGTTGACTATTAAGTAATGGAAGTGCCTTAAGCAATTAAACGGGTTTGCACGTGCACACATTATTTAGGTGTCATTTCATGCGCCGATCTTTTTTCTATCCAATGGTGAAGACCACATGTCCCTAGCTACTTTTTGCTATAAGCTATCGTCGTTTTCCCAAGAGACCTCCCGAACCTGTGGCGCACCACCTGGCAATGGCCAAAGCCGCGCGCCAGCGCCGAGTGCAAGGTCATTAGAGCTCAGTTTGTCGTAGGGAAAAGGCCTACCAATATCAGAAAATTTCTTTTCTAAGTGTATGGAGCGACGCAGCCTCCCCACAGACGATATGTCGGTGGTTTCATCGGTTTGAGAAAGAAAGCGCCGATCAGTCTTCTGGCGGCGTTCCAGGAGTGGGTCAAGACGAGGCTGGAATGGTGTGTGATGCTTGAAGGCGATTATGTGGAGTAGTGTATGCTGTCATTTATCGTGCCAATGTGTATTGTTTTGATGAAAATATAGAAATTGTCCATTGTGTAGCCATAACAATAAGACAATAAGCTCTGATGACCTCGCGCTGGCGCTTGGCGCGCGATTTTGGCCATTGCCAGACTCCTTTTTCATGGTGCGCCGCAGGTTCGGGTGGTCTCTTGGGAAAACGACGATAGCTTGGAGCAAGAAGTAGCTAAGGACATGTGGTCTTCACCATTGGATAGAAAAAACATCGGCGCATGAAATGACACCAAGAAAACATTTGCACGTGCAAAAACGTTTAATTGCTTAAGGCACTTCCATTACTTAATAGTCAACCCTAGTAGAATGCCCCCTCTGAATGTGTGACGTTAGCGCAGATCTAGGTAACGATTTTAAATCTTTTATTAAAACGTTTGGTAGCACGCGGTGGTATATGCTGCTTTGCGCGCAACAAGTGCTGCACTTTCAAATAAAGTCGCTAGGAACAGCGGAGATCCCAAAAGTAAACAAAAGTAAAAGTCTTGAAATCTTGAAAACCGGTGAATATTTTTCGATGAAATTTGGTAGATATTCGTTTTCGCTCTTTCTGAACCGAGCGACATTACTTTCATGCCAATTCATTTTTGATGGCGGGAACTGGGAGGGTCCCTTTAATGTTGCACAGTCTCAGAGAAAGTACCGAGCTTAAATTGTGACTTGATATTAAATTGAATTGCGATGTCTATTCATCTCATTATGCTTGAATTTTGAACGGCAGAGTTTGACCATGGCTGCTCTGTGTCGTTACGAATCTGACCCGTGCCCATCCGTGTCGTCACCTAACCATTCCCATTCCCGTCACGTTCCAGTTCTGATCCATGTCTGTTACCCACCCGTGTCGGTACATATCTGACCTTTTCTCACCCGTGACGTTCCAGTTCTGACCCATACCCACCCGTGTCGGTACATATCTGACCCCTCCCACCCGTGACGTTCCAGTTCTGACCCGTTCCCACCTTTGTCGGCACATATCTGACCCGTTCCGACCTGTGTGTTTTCAGACTGTCTCAGAAGCGCCAGGAGAAGGACGCCCGGTTCGGGTTCGGCGGCAGGAAGCGCGGCCAGAAGCGGAACACAGCAGAGAGCACCTCCGACACGTCCTGGACCAGCGGCAAGAGCCGCGGCGGCAAAAAGTTCGTCTCCAAGGCGGGCGGGAAGGGCCGCGGGCCGGCCGGCGGGGCGGCGGGGGGCCGCGCGAAGGGTGGCAGGGGCGGCGGCGCGCCCAACAAACGGCCCGGGAAGCTGGCCCGACAGAATATGAAGAACAAGGCGAAAAGTCGGAAATGAGCAGGGCTGTCAGGGGCTGGACATTCGTCTGTGGGTCATCATGGGTCATGCCGTTTGTAATACATATGTACAATTCACTGATAGATATTTCAGTAGTGGAAAATGTGTTGGTTTTACAAATAATTCATGTTGTAGAAGATGTGTATTACGGGTCACAGAACATCTCAGTCTCACAAAGCTTAACCCTCGCATGTGTAGGGGGGGGGGTCGGATGGACCCCCCCCCCATGGTTTTTCGCGAATAACTCGCGTAAAAAGCGGCCGATCGCGACGAAACTTTCAGTACCCTCGCATTGATCAATTTGACACCTACCCTGAAAATTTCATGACCCTGACCCAAATGACCTTTGACCTGTGACCTCTTTTCCGAGACCATGTTTGGCCGGAATCGCGATTCGGCGTACGTCGGCTCGCATTAGCCGCGCGTTTGCAAGCTTTTCGTGGTTTCAAACGTTCAAACATGTGATTTGATGTTGCTCCCATGCATTAGGGTGGGTGTCAAGGTCACCTGAAGGTCAGGTCAGGTCATTGACCTTTGGTGACCTCGGGTGACCTCGGTTCACTTTTTCGAGTTTTACATGTTTCTAGGCTAGTTTTTGGAGCTGAATTCGAATTTAGCAACCATTTGAACATTTACGAAGTAGTTTTGGTGCCTTCGTAACATGTTACGAAGCTGTCAGAGGCGGTTGACACGTACTACGAATACCCGTCACGACGCCTACTGATTGACCTGACCTGACCTGACCCGACCTGGTCTAAATGCTTAAAGACATCATCTGTGATCAAAACTAACACGATTTTCGTGATCAGCACCCCGAAAAACCCCTTAGCAGCCACACTTTACGACTTTCTAATAGGTCCCGATTTTCCCGACTTTTGGTCATTGACCTGACCTGGAAGGTCAACCAATGACCTAGGACCTTAAAATTGGGTATCATCGGCTTCCTCTCGTCACGGGCAACACGCTCGTTTTTTCCGCGAAGCTCTAGCTCGATCAGGGGCCAAACGGCAAGGGGGGGTCCAACCGACCCCCCCCCCCCCCTACACATTAGAAGCTGGAAAACGCCGCACACATGCGAGGGTTAAATATGTCATGTGACAATGAATAACGCTATGCTTTCCGAAGCTCTGTTGATAAATGCTCAGAATGTGGAAGGATGTGACGTTCAGGCAACATCACGCTAAAACACTCACGTTACCGCCGGCTTCATGGTAGGTGGCTGGGCCTTGCGTGGCCTAGATACCTCCGGCGAGCTGATAAATGGCTTAGGCCATATTACATTTTACCACCTCCGTCTCAAGGAGATTGTGGGCACGGGAGATAAAACCACAGCCGAGATAGACCCTCCCCGTAGCAGCAAGTCATTTATCTCGAGATATCTTATCTCGAGCACGCGGTACGAAGCCATATGGTATTTCTCATTGCCCTGACATGGATACCAAGGACCTGCCAAGTATCACTTAGACTGAACGACCCAATAAATTACCTCCGACCCGCGACTACGAGCTCAGTACCTGAGCAAGGGTGCGAGCTACTAACACCAGCTCAGCAACTACTCTGCACCGGGCGATATGTAAATCGTAAACATCTCGCCCCGTGGCACCTGAGACTGACACTCTCCGTCATAAAACTGCCGGGCACGGCTCCCGGCAATACGCCGCTGTTGCGCGGTTTGACCCGACGCGCAATAAAAGCTCGCAGTTATCTCTTTGTCCACGCTTTGTCGTCGCTGTCCGCCCTATTCGTCATGTTTTCCTCGCGTGTTGCGAGTGACTCACAGACGGATCACTGGCACCGCAGGTTTACTCAGCGAGGCGCGGGGGTCACCAGTTTTAGGTGTGGCGCACCTATTTGAGTTCTGACCTGCCAGTTTCGTTCTGACCCACTATGTTCAGTGCTGTGGCGCCAGATTTAATTTTACAGCACCGTGTCCGTTCTGTCGCACCAGGTCTGTTGCCGTCGCTCACGGTTCAGTTCTGCCGCTCATGGTTCAGTGCTGCCGCTCCTTGGCTCAGTGCTGCCGCACACGGTTCAGTGCTGCCGCTCCTTGGTTCAGTGCCGTCGCTCATGGTTCAGTTCTGCCGCTCCTTGGTTCAGTGCTGCCGCTGCCGCTCATGGTTCAGTGCTGCCGCTCCTTGGTTCAGTTCTGCCGCACATGGTTCAGTTCTGCCGCTCCTTGGTTCAGTGCTGGCGCTCCTTGGTTCAGTGCTGCCGCACACGGTTCAGTTCTGCCGCACATGGTTCAGTGCTGCCGCTCCTTGGTTCAGTGCTGTCGCGCTAGGTCCTCGAACTGGGCCTGCAGCCGGCGCACCACGCCCGGCCGGATGAAGCGCCGGCTGCTGGCCGTCGCCGGCGCCTGGCGCTGAAGATGGTACGGCGCCACCGGCTGCACCGGCTTGGAGCCCAGCGCCTGGCGCAGGTGGCGCACGGACGGCGGGTCGGCGGCCTCCTTCAGCGGCGGGTCCTGGATCCAGCGCCGGTCGGACGGCTCCTCCGGCCGCCCCGGCCACCTCCGCTGCGGCTTCGGCTCCACCCGCGCCACCACGGCGTTTGGCAGGCTGTGGGTGTGCGCCGGTCGGCGGCGCGGCTCCACGGGCAGCGTGGAGCGGTGCGGCTCCCCCCGGCCCTCCGCCTCGGCCGGCGGCGGGCGGCTTACCTCTTGCGCCGACTCGCTCTTGTGCAGCAGGTGTCGGAAGAACACGGCCACCGGGTCCAGGCGGCGCTGCACCTGCTGCTCGCGGAAACTGACCTTCTTCTTGAGCCGGTCGCTCTCCTGGATCGGCCGCAGGTCCTGCAGAGAGCGCCAGAACGAGCGCGCGCTGGCGAAGGACGCCGACCGGCTGAGCTCTGCGGCGCGGCGCTCACTGTCGGCCGTGTCGGGTCCGGAGGGCTTAGAGTCAGGTCCGGAGCGGGGGCTGCCGGGGTCGGCGCCCGAGTCGAGGGAGCAGGCCCTGATGGGGCTGGCCGCGACGACAGGTTTCAGGGGGCGCGGCTTGGTCTGCGCGGTGGAGGGATCCTCAGCTGTTGGTGACTCGCTCTCAGAGTGCGGCGCTGGATCTGAAGTCGCCGGTTTTACCATTGATACGGTAGGCTTCTCGGTATTTACGATTGCTTCCGGAGTTGGGATTATGACTGGAGATGACCTCTGTCTACTCACTGAGGGCATTGTATCTGCCTCTGTAAGATCTGACCCATCTGACGCGTGTCCGTGGTCGCTCTCTGATGAAGCTGTCGCAAGTGGATCTGTCACAGACGGCGGGTCCGAATTCTCTCTGGGAGATTCTGACAGAGCATCCGGTGGTGCCTCTGCCTCTGGCATTGTCTGAAATGGTACCTCTGGTTGGTCCGGTGGTAGCGCTTTTGGTACCTCTTGTGATGTTTCGTGGGGCGCCTCGGATATCGTCTCTGACAGTGCACGCTCTGGTTCTCCTGAGAGGTCCGAGCTCAGACCTGACGGAGCCTGCTCGTCTCCTCCTCTGCTCTCGTCCGCTTCCGCTGACACTGTCCGAACGGCCGCCGACCTGGCGCGCCGCGGCGGTGCGGGCCGGGACCGGGTCACCGGCGTCAGCACGTACCCGAAGTCCTGCTGCGGTCGCAGACTGTCCAGGTCGGCCCGCACCTGACGCACTGTGTCGGCGTCGGGCACTGGCGGTGGCTCGGGCCGCACGGTGTCACTGAGGCCGTGTGAGTCAGTCGCAGTGTCTGTACGGCATACCGCACTGTCACTGTCCCGATGTCGTGGCTCGTCTCCCTTCGCCAGCTCGCTGTCATCTCTCTGGACGGGAATCTCTACGGCATCATCGCCAGCACCATCGCCGCCCGCGCCACCGTCCCGCTCGCTGTACTGCTCACTGTACGCACTGTACTCTTCACTGGCTACTGAACTGTTCGCAGACTCACAGTTCCTGGCCCGTGCGCGAAGCGCCTTCCTCTTCTGCGCCCAGAAGGTTTTGATTTCGGCCACCAGAGGTCGGTGGTAAAGCACGAATGGCTGGATGTTCCTCGGCAGCTGTTCAAACTCGACACTGGCCTCGTGCACGTGGAATGTCCCGAGCCGCTCCTCCTCGTGTCGGAGTCTCCAGTAGTGGCGGACCCCGGCGGCCAGCGGCCGGAGGTGCGCCAGCTGAGCGGCGAACGTCCGCTCCACGCTGACCGAGCCGGCCGGCGCCGGGCGCGCGCCGTGATCCGTGGTGGGAGGGTTGGGAGATGGGCCGACCGTGTGCCGGCCTTCTGACCCACCGGAGGGACTGGCGGAGCTGCTCACCGCGCTGACACTGGCTGCTGTATCACTGACTGTGGCATCTCCGTTACCACCGAGGTTAGCTGTGCGGTCGTGGTCTTGGAGTGTCTCTGTACCGGCGCCGGCGGGCGGCAGCGGCACGGCCGGGTGCTCGGTCTCGCCGCCGCCCCAGCTGAGGCTAGCTGTCCGGTCTGGGTTTGCAGCCTCCTCTGCGCGCTGTCCGTCTTTAGTTGATGGCAGCGGCACGGCCGGGTGCTCGGTCTCGCCGCCGCCCCAGCCGAGGCCGTCCGGACACGACACAGTCCGGCGGAACGAGTCGGAGCCGGGTGAGCCGCTGCGGCCGCGGCCGGCGCGCAGAGTGCGGCGCTCCGAGCGGCGCAGTGAGGCGTGACGCGCCAGGCCGGGCTGCTCCAGCGCCGGCGACGAGCCCACGCTGAGCCCCGTCTCCCAGGAGCTGCCCAGGCCGCTGGAGGTGACGTCGTCGCCGGCGCCCGAGGCCGGCCGCTCGGCGAGCCGGCTGACGCGCGGGTCGCGCGGCGGCCGCTCGGCCACCGACGGCGGCGGGCTGGAGGAGCCGGCCCGCTCGGCGGCCTCCAGCGCCTCCGGCGGCCACTCCACGTGCGCCGAGCGCTTCTTACGGGTGAACCGGATCCTCAGTCGCGGCAGCCTCCGCTTCTTTTTCTTGGCGGCCTCCGGCGGCGGCGGCGGCGCAGGGTCCGGCCGCTCGGCGACCCCTCGTCTCGGCTTGGCGACGAAGTTGGCCGGTACGTCGATGGCCCTCTCGCGGGGCAGGCTGAGGGTGGAGCCATCCCCGCTGTCGGTCCGGGAGCGCAGACTGACCTGGGACCCTCCGAGGGGCGCGGCGCGCGGCGTGGTGCTGCGCCACAGACGCGCCTCGTCCCTGCCGAAGTTGTACATGCCGGCGGCGGCGGCGGCGAGCGACTGATGTGGGCCCGAGGGCAGGGTCGGCGCCGGCCGGGCCGCGGACACCACCTGTAGCACAGCTGTTCGGCCGGCGAGTGAGGCCCCCTCACGGCCGGCGGCGGCTCTCGCGCGGATAGCGCCGCTATCGGGCCGGTCCGGGTGGCGAGTCGGCGGCGGGCCGCTGCGTCGGCAGCTGTGCGCCCGCGCGCGTCTCTCACCTTATATGGACTGTGGCCAGGGGTGTACGGTTGTACACAGGTGTCAGTCAGGTCTGAGTGAGCCCTGACGGCCCGGATCGATCGGAGTCAGCGCCCTCGTCACCCAGCCGACAGGCTTCAGCGCGAGCCGCGCGACACAACACGGCGGGATTGGCGCGAGTACGCCGCTGGGCGAGAGTAGGGTGGCCTCTCAGCGCTCTGCTCCAGTACTGACACTGGAGACAACTGAACAGGTTCGCACCTGACTACAGAGTGGCTGTATCGCTCTAACTCCGATACCGTACATTGTAAAACGTAAACGTCAGCACAGAGAGATAGGTGCATTGGTCGGAAGTGAAGCCAAACTGCTCGATTCAGCAGCGGGGACAGAGTCCAAGGTCCTTCCCGAGGTGTGGCCGAGTCACAGCCATTAAGATATCACCCAGGCCCTGAGTCATATACCGGGAGGTCCATATCGCCCTGAAAGGAATACCACATACTGGTCGGTGGTGAATCTTGCGTTTTTTTTTTTTTTTGCCATGCTGCCACAGCTCTTCGGTCGATTGGTCACGACTCTAGCTGAACAGAGAGCTTCCGACTCATATATTTATTGTCAGGTCGCTCGAGATATCAGTTCACATTGCATACAACTAAGGTGCATAAAAGTACAACTAAGGTGAATCGAAAAGCGAAAACGACCGATTTGACGCGTCATCAAAACAAACACGCAATAGTCAAGTACGGTGCAGTGCAGCCTCTGCACCGACAAATAAAACCGTCCGCCCCGGGCTGGGGCGGGGGAGTTGGACCGCCGCGGTGCAAAGGCCTTAGTGGCGCTCACTGAGACTCCTAGAAGCTACCAGACAGGAAAAGAAACCAGTCCAAAAGCACAGGCAGTCCAGGACATGCGGTGCTAGTCACAAAGGCAGTGAAACGGCCAGAGAAAGGGGGAAAGACGGCGATAGAGGGGAGAAACCGGCCGTCACCAAAACAGCTCCGTCCAAATCGTCATACACATCAACCAGTGCATAATTTGCCGTCAATAAACAGATCGGCCTCGACCGGCGTCCGAGACCCGGCGACGAGCTCCCGCGGTCCGCGGGCCGCCGCGCGGCGGCGCAGGTCACTCTCAGAAAGCCCTGGCGGCGGCGCCGGTGCTGCCGCCGCCGGGCCGCCCGGGCAGTGACGAGCCCGGTCCGCCCGGCGCGCAGACACCCCCCCCCCCCGCTCCGACACGGCTCCAAGTGTGCCGGGCCGACCCGACGCCCGCGGACGTGACCGGGACGTCCGCCGGCGCCCGGAGCGGCCCGGGACTCTCACAGACGCCCTGAGAAGTACACGGACGCACGGGCGCGCCCGGAGGCGCCGCACCGAGGCGGGCGGCGGCCACCCGTCAGCCGCTCCTGGCGCCAACACTCCGCGTCATATACACCTTAATATCAGCGCACGTCGTCGGCCGGGGTCGGGGAGAAGACGCCCCAAAGGTCCCGGCGTGACTGTGATAAACGGCAGGCCGGCCCCTCAGACTCGGCCACCACTGGCGCTCTCAAAAATCCACCACTCGCCACTCTCGCTAAGCTAATTTACCACTAGTCACTACTAAGCCACGCTCTAGCGAATACCAGCTATAAATGTATCTGTTTCTGCGAGTGGACCTCCGGGCCGGGGCGGTCAGCGGCCGCTCCTCGGCCGGGCGGCCGGCGCGGTGACCCCGCGCCGCCGGCGGTCAGTGCTGCTCCTCGGCGTCGGCCGGCTCGTCGGCGGGGGCGGGGGCGGGGGCGGGGGCGGCCGGCGGCGGCTGCACGACCGGCTCCGGCTCACCGTCGTCATCGTCCAGCTCACTGAACGGCACCAGCTCACCCTTGGCTGAAACGGAGCAGACAAATCGGTCACCTTTGGCCGCAACAGAGAACGGAGCCAGCTCAGCCTGAGAACGGCACCAGCTCACCCTTGGCTGAAACAGAGTAGACAGATCGGTCACCTTTGGCTGAAACAGAGCAGACAGATCGGTCACCATTGGCTGAAACAGAGAACGGAGCCAGCTCACCCCGAGAACGGAGCACAGACAGACCTGTCACCATTGGATGAAATGGAGCTCAGACGGGGACCCAGTCAGATGGTCGCGTCAGGCATCCGCGAATACCAGAGGAAGACGAACAGGAGGCAAGATAATCCAAACAAACTAACAGCTGATGGCAAACAAGATAAACAGAAGTTGCAACAAAGACGGAGGCAACCGGAGACGAATAAGAACAACAGACACAAAAAGGAGACTCCCTAAGCAGGCGAGGTTCCAATGAGAGCACACTAAGATCACTGTCCCCGCGTTGGGACTTGAGCCATTACCTACTTTTTGTGAATCATTAGAGGAACCGATGATCAGAGGACGTGAGACCGTGCTGGTTACTGATGAGTAGAAAGGATACAGATTCGTAAACATCGTAACTGGCCCAGTACTCTAGAACCACGCGAGAGTCGCCACGCGCCAGACCAGAGATAGAGCAAAGGTCGTATAACCTAAACAGTGAAAGGGCTGCAGCGCCCGCAGCGTC
Organism: Amphibalanus amphitrite; assembly: GCF_019059575.1. Taxonomy (NCBI): domain Eukaryota; kingdom Metazoa; phylum Arthropoda; class Thecostraca; order Balanomorpha; family Balanidae; genus Amphibalanus; species Amphibalanus amphitrite. Next base: position 45,639 of record NW_024881686.1, read on the forward strand.
CCCTTCCCACAACACACCCAAAACAAAACGCGTGCCGACCCACAGCCCCGAATAGCTCACAGAGTAGAACACATGTGTAGCACGTGGGCCCTCTGCTAGCAATGCCGTCCAGACGGCGGGACATTAGGCGCTTACGATTACCCGGAACGGCAGCCGAGTACAATGACGTCACATACTGCGACACTCCAGTGTGTGACGTCACCCATCTCGAACTCTCCGCGAATAAACACTGTCGCGCGCGGGGGCCGCGTCTGTGACGTCGGAGGCTGCGCGTGGCTCACCGTTGCGCTTGTAGAGCGGGCCGTCACCGCGCGCCGTGTTATACGAGCCGCAGCCGCCGCACTTGAGGCCGATTATGTGGAACGGCGCCACTGACTTGGTCTGGCAGTCGTTGCATAGGATTTTTGCGTAGCAATTCTGGTACCTCTCTGGCATCTGGGTCTCGGCTACCTCTTGGTCCAGCTTGGACCAAACCTGGAGAGGAGAGGAATGGGCAGTCAGTGTGCGTGTCTCGGCTATCGCTCCAGCTTGGACCACACCTGGAGAGGAGAGGAATGGGCAGTCAGTGTACGTGTCTCGGCTATCGCTCCAGCTTGGACCACACCTGGAGAGGAGAGGAATGGGCAGTCAGTGTGCGTGTCTCGGCTATCGCTCCATCTTGGACCACACCTGGAGAGGAGAGGAATGGGCAGTAGTGTGCGTGTCTCGGCTATCGCTCCAGCTTGGACCACACCTGGAGAGGAGAGGAATGGGCAGTCAGTGTGCGTGTCTCGGCTATCGCTCCAGCTTGGACCACACCTGGAGAGGAGAGGAATGGGCAGTCAGTGTGCGTGTCTCGGCTATCGCTCCAGCTTGGACCACACCTGGAGAGGAGAGGAATGGGCAGTCAGTGTGCGTGTCTCGGCTATCGCTCCAGCTTGGACCACACCTGGAGAGGAGAGGAATGGGCAGTCAGTGTACGTGTCTCGGCTATCGCTCCAGCTTGGACCACACCTGGAGAGGAGAGGAATGGGCAGTCAGTGTACGTGTCTCGGCTATCGCTCCAGCTTGGACCACACCTGGCCAGGGGAGGGGTGGAGGGGACAGTCAGAGTCCACAAACACCCCACCATGACACGGCTCAGTGTATCACAGTGTCAATTCACTGACCCTATACACCGCTGACAGGGGACAATTAATGCTCATTCACCGACACTTTTTGCCTAATATCAACCCAGCTCATGTGAACTCATGTGGAGCAAAGGAAAAGTGATAACGACTAACGAGACAAGACGACAAAAATCGCCATTAAAATCGGACGATGATGAAAAGCACAGCGCGATCATCTGTAAAGTGACAGCTCACGTGCCACCGATCCTCCAATGCCATATTTGGGGCGGTTCAGTCAAGCACGGAGCGGCCATCACGTCCCACTCAGCCCCAGTACGGAGCTCATCGGTCAAAACGTGGCCATCTGGTGCGTGTATCATACATAATGCATATGGACGGCCGGCGTCTCACAGCACCAGTCCTCCTCGCATCGAGACTGCCCGCCCGCTCACACTGACACCATCCAGCAGCTCTCACAAAGACATCCTGCTCTGACCGACTCCGCTCACCGGTTCTCACCAACGCAGTCACATTTCGCCAGCCCCGTCACCCCAATACTCTCACCAGCAGCACACCTCACACTACGACTCCCAGTCAGTTCGCTCACCCGTCCTCACCCGGTCCCTTGAATCCTCCCCGCTCTCCCCCGTCCTACCCCACCCCCCAACCGTCCTCAAAGGTCCCACCCACCCCATCCCCTCCCCGTCCTCACCGGTCCCACTCACCCCCCTAGCCGTCCCCACCGGTCCCACCCATCCCTCCCCACTCTCCCCGATTCCTCCCGTCCCCTCCCCGTCCTCACCGAGTCCATTTTGAACATGGCCACGTTGCAGGTGGGGCAGGCGTAGTAGCCGCGGTCAACCAGCATCCGGAAGCACGGCTTGTGGATCATGTGTCCGCAGGGCGGGATGTGCGAGGAGATGCGCGACGTGTGGATGTCCTCCATGCAGACGGCGCAGTTGGTGCGACTCGCCTTCTCCACACACTGCCGGGGGGGGGGGGGGGGGTGAGTGTCGTCAGGGGGGTCACACTGCCGGCGCCGAGAGACGGGGTCAGTGGGAGGGCAAAGGGAGGGGGAGGAAAAAGGCAAGGGCGGGGGTGAGCTGGAGAGCACACTGGGAGTGGGACGGGAGGCGGAGGGTCGGGGATCAGTTTTAGACAACAGAGGGATGGATGAAGGACCCAGTTATAAGGGGGGGGGGATCAGCGCTACAACGGACCAGGGGTCAGTGTTGAGCACAGGTTTAGGAGCGGAGCGTGTGTAGGGTCAGAGCACACAGTAGGAATGAGAAGATCAATAGGACGGGGAGGGAAGTTGGAGTGGAAGGGAAGGCGGGAGGACACGGTCAGAGGTACACGGGACCGGGAGGGGCGGCGAGCGGTGGGTGACGCGGCGGGGCGAGGCCGGGTCAAGGTACAGATGGGATGAGCTGTGATAGCTGTCGATACTCGATACACTGACTGGGTCCGATAAGTGATCATGTAAAGAGCGCGGGTTATCAGCAGCCAGAAACTGAACAGCCCTGTCTGGGTTGGGGACAGGTTTGTGCTACCAGGGGCCATCGAGGAAGGTGCAATCGTCTGCTGATTTAACCGTCGCCGTATCAGGATAACTGGTGACGATGTTGATCACCATGCAGACCGGACCGACCACTTGAGCAGGACAGAGATCAGGGCGGTTCGCCGCACGCAGGAGGAAGTTATGTCCTCCGGCACCCCTGAAAAAGTAATTTGCCAGCAGCTTATGGACTGGGTGGGTGACTAACTAAAGCCGTGAGGTTCAATGATAAATCGGCAGTGATCAATGGACATGAATGTTGGCGATTGCAGCGCTATCAGATATACCGCAGAGGTACGAGCACCTGACAACAGGCAGACTTTGCTATTGTACCTCATGCACTCTGATCAAAGTAGGTGGACGTGTCAAAGTGGCCATAGCTTAAACTGCCCTGAACATACATATCCGAGACCCAAACAATTACCAGCAGACTGCATTAGTAACTGATCTGAATTTAAACAGAAAATGGACCAGCCAGCTTTTGCCATGATTTCAGCCTCCCATAAGTCTCAGTTTTACTTGACATTAATAGGGTTTCAGCCAGCGCCGCGGCGGCACGGCTCTACGCGGGGAGCAGCGGGTTGTGGTCCCGCCGGTGAGACCGCTACCTTGTGGTTGTCGCGCAGGTTGTTGGGCCGCCGGTGAGACCGCTACCCTGTGGTTGTCGCGCAGGTTGTAGCGCCGCCGGTGAGACCCCTACCTTGTGGTTGTCGCGCAGGTTGTAGCGCCGCCGGTGAGACCCCTACCTTGTGGTTGTCGCGCAGGTTGTAGCGCCGCCGGTGAGACCCCTACCTTGTGGTTGTTGCGCAGGTTGTAGCGCCGCCGGTGAGACCCCTACCTTGTGGTTGTGGCGGCGGGTTGTGGTCCCGCCGGTGAGACCCCTACCTTGTGGTTGTCGCGCAGGTTGTTGCGCTGCCGGTGAGACCCTACCTTGTGGTTGTCGCGCAGGTTGTTGGGCAGACACATGTCGCAGATGTCGCAGTGGTAGAAGAGGTCCCGGCCGCCCACCCGGCAGATGCCACACCCGCTGCAGTGGTACTGCTTCTTGTCCTCATCGTCGTACAGTCGGCACACGGCACAAAAATACTGCCCAACACACACATTTTAACTGTTCAGTCGGTACACGGCGCAAAAATAACATCGTGTAGACACATGGATGTCAGACGGTACAGTCGGCACACGGCGCAAAAAAAACTGCCGAACAGACAGACACATCAGACTAGGGTACAGTTGGCAGTCGGCACACGGCTAAAATACTGTCGAACACACGGATACAAAGAATGCACATAAACTGGTCGTGAAAAAAACTGAAAAACACAGCAAATAAATAAAAGTTGAAAGGCAAGACATGAGAAAAGAAGTCCATCAATGGTATTGATATTGACATGCTTCACGATACAAAGATCAATGTGTACTGTATGTATCGCTGTCTGTTAAAATGTAGAACCTATCATCTCGCACGTCTCCGGTCGCTCTGGGCCGCCGTCACCCGACACTCACCTGGGCTAGAACAATATCACAGTTGGTGCAGGTCTGCAGGATGCCCTGGCGGTGGCCGCACGCGGCGCACACCACCTCGCGCACCGTCTTACGGTCCAGCTGGTGGTCCTCGACCTCGTCGTGGCAGAAGCGGCACGGGTAGACCTTGTCGCAGCAGGGCGCCACCAGGCGCGCTTTGCGCCGGTAGTGTTTGCAGCCGTAGCGCTCCGAGCCGCCGGCCGGCAGCTCCTCCACAGAGCTGTCCGACGACTGGTCGTCCTCCATTCTGGACTCCTTCTTACGCCTCTGTGGGGGAGGGGAGAGATTAGGTCAATCAGCGGGTGGTGGGTGGGGCGAGTCAGTCCGTACCGTGACCCGGCGTCCCTGGTAGGGTGAGCCAGCCATCTGTGGGGGCTTACAACTCAGTGATCACGATCGAAGGATGACCAGCAGGGGAGCATCAGTCAGAGCAGCATTGTTTTGCTTATATTCTCAGCCAAGTGGTGCATTTGCTCGCTGATAATTAATGACTTCCAGGCTCTAGCCATAAGAGACATACTGCTTGCAGAATTTGTCACATCTCAGAAAGAGTATCATCCCTGCAATGAGACTCTGCTGTGATCACCTAGACCACAGCTTTCTGGGTCTCACCCAATACACACAGATTACAGCAAAGTCAAATTATAGGGCTTGTTTCTAAAGCAGACATATTTAAGAAGAAACATATTTGATAATGCTACTGGATATTCACAGGTTTGGTATTAGGTATCCAAAAACCATAGTATTTCTGGAAGCTGGAAGCACCATATTAATGATGTAGAAACTGGTAGAAACATATATGAGGGGCGAAACCAGGACAAAGGTCAATTCTAGAGCAGGGCTGAGTGCTGACTGCTGTGAGTGCTGAGAGCAAGATAGGTTAAAAGAGATCAGCAAAAGGTCAACTAATGGTAGGCTCAAGTCTAGCCTGTACCTCAGATGTCATTTTCCTAATTTCCCTCCACCATTCATCACTTTTTTTTTGCTCTATATCCATCATCAAAATGAACTGGCATTTGATAATGATAAAAGGAGTATGGAAGAAAAGAAACAGTTTGTGCAGCATGTGGAAGTTAAGAAGTAGAAGGCAAAAAAGAGCTCAATACTGTACTGCACCTCTAACCAATTCATAGCGTGATAGTTTTAGGTTTTAAAAAGAATAGGAGGAGCCTTTGCTAAGGCAATTCCTCGAACCCATCAAGTCCAAGTCCAAGCCCAGCCTCATATGTAAAACATGACAATGTCCACTAGCTCTTCCTGGTGCTGAGGCTATTAGCCACCAGTGCACAATGCAGTACAGGTTTGGCATGGAAGCTGCAGATGCAATCGACCACCCCAATGCTGTACAGTTGTACTCCACTGGCCCAAAAATTTTGTACTCCACTACCAGAACAAAAAAGTGAAATTCCAACCCTGCATGGAACAGCAACTAGCAAGGACTGTACCTATGGGCCCAATAATAGCTTTGTGCTATACAACTATTCTAAGGGGTGTTCACGGGCACCGCACACTGCTGCGTGCGCTGTGTGCGGTGCGTCCAGCAGGCGTGGGGGTAGGGGATGGGTAGGCGGCTCTGACGTCACGGCTGCGTGCGGTGGACGGTCCGCTGTGGCCAGTCCCGACCGGCCACAGCGGTCGCTGTGTGCGGTGACGGAAGGCTGACGTAGGGACGCAGTGGGCGGAGCTTGGAGGCTGTGTGCGGTCCGACCGCACACAGGGTCCGTGAACAGCCCTCTAGTGTAGCATTACTCAACAATATAATGCATATAAGACTCAACAGATCATTCATAAATAATTGGTGTTTAATCACAGTTTTTACCACCAAACAACACTTTCTCAACTTTAGAGCAAAATATGTAGATCTTGTTCAATACAGGCTGAAGCAGATTTCCAGCCTGAGCCTTGCTGATTGCTGAAGTAGGCTGGTGCAAAATTTCCATATCAACTGGTGCAGCTCTGACCTCATTCTCCCATGCTTTGCACTCTGGAATTTGCTGATGCCTGACATCAATGGTCCTTATCCATCAGCAGGAGCAAAATGGTGCAGCCTGAGATGGCCAAGGTGGTTAGCAGTATGCAGATACAAATGATTCATCACAATTTCTGATCAGCCACCAGCTGTAACAGTAAGGAGCAAGAGCACATTAAGAGGTAGGTACTAGGTAGGCACCTAGCCAAGAACAACAACAGGATAAAGCAGTAAGCAGTGTAAGCACCCCCACTCTTTCTCTCGTCTTTACTCACCCTCCGAGCCACCCAGAGCCTATTTTAATGGAATTTTACTGGGGGGGCAACCTGGAAAATTGTCTTTAATAATCCATTAACCCTCGCCCGTATTGGTGTTTTCCAGCTGCGAACGTATAGGTCCGTTGGACCCTCCCCCTTGCCGTTTCGCCCCTGATCGAGCCAGAGCTTCGCGGAAAAAAAACGACCGTGCTGCCCGTGATGACAGTAAGCCGATGATACCCAATTTTAAGGTCCTAGGTCATCGGTTGACCTTCCAGGTCAGGTCAATGACCCAAACGTCGGGAAAATCGTAACCTGTTAGAGCGTCGTAAAGGGTGGGTGCTATGTTTTTTTTTTCGGGGAGCTGATCACGAATATCATGTTAGTACTTAGTTATCATCATAGATGATGTCTTCATGCATTCAGGCCAGGTCGGGTCAGGTCAGGCTCAGGTCAGGTCAACCAGTAAGCGTTTTGCCGGGTATTCGTAGTAGGTGGCAACCGCCTCTGACAGTTTCGTAACATGTTACGAAGGCACCAAAACTACTTCGTAAATGGTCAAATGGTTGCTAAATTCGAATTCAGCTAAAAAACTAGCCTAGAAACGTATAAAACTCGAAAATGTGAACCGAGGTCATCAAAGGTAAATGACCTGACCTGACCTTCCGGTGACCTTGACACCCACCCTAATGCATGGGAGCAACATCATATCCCATGTTTGAACGTTTGAAACCACGAAAAGACTGCAAATGCGCGGCTAATGCCAGGCGACATATGCAAACGCGCGGCTAATGCCAGGCGACATACGCCGAATCGCGATCCCGGCCAAACATGGTGCCATGGTGCTAGGCCGCCAGTGCATCTGAAAGAACTGTGGTGCCCCTAACAAGCCTGAGGTTCTAACGACAGGCCCATGGTGCCCCTGACAGGCCCATGATACCCTTGCGAGGCCGGTGGTGTCCCTGCTAGGCCGATGGTGCCTCTGCTATGCCGCTGGTGCCCCTGGGCCCTGACAGGACTGTAGTTCTCCTGACAAGCCTGGAGTGTCCCCGACATGCATGTGGTGCCACTAACAGGTCCAAGGTGTCCCTGCGAGGCCGCAGGTGCCCCTGTCAGGCATGTGGTGTCCCTGCTAGGCCTCTGGTGCCCCTGACAGGCCTGAGGTGCCCCTGAAAGGACTGATGGTGTCCCTTGGCCCTGACAAGCCTGAGGTGCCCCCGACAGGCCCGTGGTGTCGCTGACAGGTCCGTGGTGCCCTTGCTAGGCCTGTGGTACCTCTGGCAGGCCTGTGGTGCCCCTGGCGGGTCTGTGGTGGTACCCCTGACAGGCCCAATGTGGTGCTCCTGCGAGGCCGGTAGGGCCCCTGGCAGGTCTGTAGTGCCCCTGGCAGACCTATGGTGCTCTTGCTAGGCCGATGGTGCTCCTGCAGGCCTGTGGTACCCCTAAAAAAACTTGTGGTGCCCCGGACAGGCCCGTGGTGCCCCTGACAGGCCCAAAGTGCCCCTGTGAGGTCGATGGGGCCCCTGGCAGGTCTGTGGTGCCCCTGGCGCAGACCTATGGTGCTCTTGCTAGGCCGATAGTGCTCCCAGTCCCAACAGGCCTGTGGTGCCCCTGACAAGCCGGTAGTGCCCCTGGCAGGCCTGTGGTGTCCCCGGGACCCAAGGGGGCGGGGGGGGGGTCATGACCCATATGACCCACCCTTGGATCCACCACTGGTCATTACTTGCAGACTGACTCATTTGACATCCATTGCAAAACAAGTCACAGTAGTATGTTTGTTACCCTGTTCCTGGCGGTACACATGGAGGTCCCCGCTTCAAAATTAGTTAATCCCTATAATATAGACATCATTCTATAGAGAAACTCATGTTTAGTAAGAATTATGTGGTTTCCAGTTATCTGATCGATAATTTTAAGAGCAAAAGCTAACTAATCGTATTCTTAGGGAGTGTCTAAAAAGCAGACGAGATTAGCAGACGAGCCCATGCTCAGTAACTACTGGACCGATTTTGATAATTCTTTTACCATTCAATAGCAGGGAACTTACATAGGTGCCGTTTTTCGTTTTTTGGCGATTGGTTCACTCTGACTGGACCAATCGGACCAAAATGGTCCAGAACCATACACCCCCTTAAAAGCAGACGAGCCCATGCTCCGAAACTACTGAACCGATTTCGATGAAACCTTCACCATTAGACGCGCCGTGGTCTGAAACGGTGCCGTTTTTGATACTTTTTTGATTGGTACACTCTAAGTGGTCCAAATCGGTCCAAAACCCCTAAAATCTGTTGCAGACGAGCCCATGCTCCGAAACTACTGGACCGATTTCGATGAAACCTTCACCATTAGACGCGCCGTAGTCTGAAACGGTGCCGTTTTTGATAATTTTGTTATTGGTCCACCCTAAATGGTCCAAATCGGTCCAAAACCCTTAAAATCTGTTGCAGACGAGCCCATGCTCAGAAACTACTGGACCGATTTCGATGAAACCTTCACCATTAGACGCGCCGTGGTCTGAAACGGTGCCGTTTTTTATAATTTTTTGATTGGTCCACCCTAAGTGGTCCAAATCGGTCCAAAACCGCTAAAATCTGTTGCAGACGAGCCCATGCTCCGAAACTACTGGACCGATTTCGATGAAACCTTCACCATTAGACGCGCCGTGGTCTGAAACGGTGCTGCTTTTGATAATTTTTTGATTGGTCCACCTTAAGTGGTCCAAATCGGTCCAAAACCCCTAAAATCTGTTGCAGACGAGCCCATGCTCCGAAACTACTGGACCGATTTCGATGAAACCTTCACCATTAGACGCGCCGTGGTCTGAAACGGTGCCGTTTTGGATAATTTTTTGATTGGTCCACCCTAAGTGGTCCAAATCGGTCCAAAACCGCTAAAATCTGTTGCAGACGAGCCCATGCTCCGAAACTACTGGACCGATTTCGATGAAACCTTCACCATTAGACGCGCCGTGGTCTGAAATGGTGCCGTTTTTGATAATTTTTTGATTGGTCAACCTTAAGTGGTCCAAATCGGTCCAAAACCCCTAAAATCTGTTGCAGACGAGCCCATGCTCCGAAACTACTGGACCGATTTCGATGAAACCTTCACCATTAGACGCGCCGTGGTCTGAAACGGTGCCGTTTATGATAATTTTTCGGTTGGTCCACCCTAAGTGGTCCAAATAAGTCCAAAATGCCTAAAACCCGTTTGTACTTTGTCAGAGTCCGGATAGATTTCTGCAGCACAGAGGTGCCCCAAACCCATTGTCATGCATTTTGTTTTCCAAACTAGAGCAAAAATGCATGCTAATTGGGCCTGGGGCACCTCCGCGCTGCGGAAACCAGCGCATCGGTTGACTACGTGAAAACGTATTTTTGGGCTGTACTTGAACCGATTTGGACCACTTAGGGTGGACCAATCAAAAAATTATCAAAAACGGCACCGTTTCAGACCACGGCGCGTCTAATGGTGAAGGTTTCATCGAAATCGGTCCAGTAGTTTCGGAGCATGGGCTCGTCTGCAACAGATTTTAGGGGTTTTTGACCGATTTGGAACACTTAAGGTGGACCAATCAAAAAATTATCAAATACGGCACCGTTTCAGACCACGGCGCGTCTAATGGTGAAGGTTTCATCGAAATCGGTCCAGTAGTTTCGGAGCATGGGCTCGTCTGCAACAGATTTTAGGGGTTTTGGACCGATTTGGACCACTTAAGGTTAACCAATCAAAAAATTATCAAAAACGGCACCGTTTCAGACCACGGCGCGTCTAATGGTGAAGGTTTCATCGAAATCGGTCCAGTAGTTTCGGAGCATGGGCTCGTCTGCAACAGATTTTAGCGGTTTTGGACCGATTTGGACCACTTAGGGTGGACCAATCAAAAAATTATCAAAAACGGCACCGTTTCAGACCACGGCGCGTCTAATGGTGAAGGTTTCATCGAAATCGGTCCAGTAGTTTCGGAGCATGGGCTCGTCTGCAACAGATTTTAGCGGTTTTGGACCGATTTGGACCACTTAGGGTGGACCAATCAAAAAATTATCAAAAACGGCACCGTTTCAGACCACGGCGCGTCTAATGGTGAAGGTTTCATCGAAATCGGTCCAGTAGTTTCGGAGCATGGGCTCGTCTGCAACAGATTTTAGGGGTTTAGGACCGATTTGGACCACTTCAGGTGAACCAATCAAAAAATTATCAAAAACGGCACTGTTTCAGACCACGGCGCGTCTAATGGTGAAGGTTTCATCGAAATCGGTCCAGTAGTTTCGGAGCATGGGCTCGTCTGCAACAGATTTTAGCGGTTTTGAACCGATTTGGACCACTTAGGGTGGACCAATCAAAAAATTATCAAAAACGGCACCGTTTCAGACCACGGCGCGTCTAATGGTGAAGGTTTCATCGAAATCGGTTCAGTAGTTTCGGAGCATGGGCTCGTCTGCTTTTAAGGGGGTGTATGGTTCTGGACCATTTTGGTCCGATTGGTCCAGTCAGAGTGAACCAATCGCCAAAAAACGAAAAACGGCACCTATGTAAGTTCCCTGCTATTGAATGGTGAAAGAATTATCAAAATCGGTCCAGTAGTTACTGAGCATGGGCTCGTCTGCTAATCTCGTCTGCTTTTTAGACACTCCCTATTCTTACCACGATCTCGGTGGAGCCGCACGACGGTCTGTTGTCAACATGTCAATTGTTGTTAAATACCATTACGCAGAAATGTAGTATCTTCATAAAACCCAACACACTAGGGGAACTGTGGGAAACCGGGGTTTTGGGTGGGGGGGGGGGGGTACTATTTTTATGAAAAATTGATAGATATACACAAATAATTTTGGAAATACGGTTCTGTATTTTTAATTTTTTATAGAAGAGAATTCGGTAATTTTCTTTTTCGGTAAAGCGCCTCACGAAATGCGCCAGATCTGTCGACGAATGATAGCGACTTTTCTGAAAAAGTCTTCAGAAATGTTTCGTTCGTAAATATTTTCGTTCGTGCATTTTCTTTATTTTCGTTTTTTGGTCCGTGCACTTTTTTGTCTGTACATATTTTCATTCTTCGTCCAACATTTCTTCGCCTGTACTGTACATGTTTTCGTCTGTGGCCAACTCGTGGCGAAGCAGTGCAGTGCCGAAGGCAATGCCTTAGGAGAGATTACAGGCAATAGTAAATCAAATATTTTTAGGTTAAATGGTTATGTATCTGGCTTTGAAGCCTGATGCATGACCACTTAACCTGAAAATATTTGATTTACTATTGCCTGCAATCTATTCCTGCAAGTAACTATTTCCTTATCCGGTAGGCAAAAATCAGTAGGTTAGGTTAGGTTAGGTTAGGTTAGGTTAGGTTAGGATTCCCGGTAGGCAAAAATCAGTAGGTTAGGTTAGGTTAGGTTAGGTTAGGTTAGGATTCCCGGTAGGCAAGAATCAGTAGGTTAGGTTAGGTTAGGTTAGGTTAGGTTCCTTAATGCCTGGTAGGCAAAAATCAGTAGGTTAGGTTAGGTTAGGTTAGGTTAGGTTAGGATTCCCGGTAGGCAAGAATCAGTAGGTTAGGTTAGGTTAGGTTAGGTTAGGTTTCTTTATGCCTGGTAGGCAACAATCAGTAGGTTAGGTTAGGTTAGGTTAGGTTTGGTTAGGTTATGACACCTCTTTGAATTTCATCGAGTAATAATCGCTTTCTCAAATTTAAAGTTGTCCGCGCTTTAGACATAACAATTTGAGAACCTTGGTATTGTTTGTCATTTCTGGCTGCGATAAAAAATTGTGCACGCGAAACGCATCTGATATTTTTGCAGCCTTGATTGTTTATAAATGGTGTTCATCCGCCGTAACCAGCATGGCGTCAGCGTCGGTTGCGAGGGGTAAGGTATGTGGTGTTTTGGGGTCAATTTTGCCAGCTTTAAATGGTAAGCTGTTGCATTTTACTGGCAGGGAATGTTAGATAGTTAGATTATAGGATGTTGTGATACTAATTGGATTCATATAATTAAAACGAAAACGCTTGGGGACCTCCGTGTTTCCGACCCTGTTCCTTTATGCTCATTTTTAAAGTGGGCAAATCTCGACAACTGGGGGGGCAATTCTGTTGAGTGCGGGGGCATTTGCCCCCCCAGTTAACATGTTAAAATAGGCCCTGGAGCCACCAACGGGCACAATTGAGGTCAAACATGTGTTGAAGCAATATATTTCAGGCAAGGCTAAGCACTAGCTAAAGATCAGTGAAAATATGCTGACAAATACACACCCTCCTAGACAATGACCTCCAGACCAGCTGCCAGGGCTTCAAGGTTGTCCACACCTTTGAACATTTGCCTGCCTCATACTTATAACCCCTTAACAATTTGAAATTCATAAACTACCAGAATCACTTTCAATCCCAAGGGTAAATAAACATAGGGAGGAAACTAGGTCACATGCCACATACCACAAAACGTTGCCCAAGTTTCCCATCCTCGGCTCTCGAGTCACGTCTCTGAAATGCAGCTGGCGTCTTGAGCATTTTGCGGAGGCGTTGCCAGTTGCGGAGGCAAAGTTCGTGGACGCGTTATATTACGTAATAAAAACTTTGTTAAGAAATGTTTGCCAACAATTACTTTTAAACGTAATACCATGTCATTTTTATGTTACATAAATTAAAAATATTGTGTAAAAATTTGGTTTAATACGGGTTTCTGAAAAAAATCTAGTAATAAGCATCATCAATCTGATAAACAAAGCAAATATCAAATGGGAATATTTTCGATGTAGAGAAACCAGCTGATTTCGAAATATAGAATATAAATGACGTCTTATAAATCATTGGCATAAATTTTGTTCCAAATCTATAAGCAAAATACAATTTTTGATATTTAATGAATATATTATTAACCAGTTTGCAGTATTTTTTATGTTAAACAAATTCGAAACAAAAAATTTGTAAATACGTCTTATAAGACGTATTTACATGAACATCTATAAGTTCGTGATTCAGCATTCAGCATTGCCATCTATAGATGGCCTTGGCCAAAAAAGAGGACAGCCAATTGGAAAAATTGAGAAAAGGGAGAGAAAAGTAATTACTCGTAAAGTGGAATATGACCGCGGTAAAGTGAAAGGTTAATTTCATGTAAAATGCTTGAAGAGGAGTTAGCGGTTGGAGCTAGTAGGAGAAGAGGAATGTATAACAACAGCCCCCCAAAACATATCGAGCAAGCGCCAAGCGGCCGCCCTGCGGCCTGCGCCGAACAATTCAGCCACCGCCATGCGCTGAATTCGCCCGCATGCGAAGTTATGCTGGACGTGCGCTGAACTCTGGCCTCTGGGCCCTGTGCAGGGCGCAATTTGGAGATCTCGTGGCAATGTACCTTGTTTTGCAGTGTTAGTGTCACATGTCTCTAAAATTGACCCAGACACTGACACACTGACTGACCCACTCCCACTGCCACAGATAATGGCGCGGTTCGACTGTCCGGCCTATAAGCTTCTGGCCGGAGATCTGCACGGCAGCCAGCCGGTTGAGTCCTCCGGCGGTCAGCTGGTGGAGTCCTCTGAGTGGCGCCTGGCCGGCGGCGGGGCACCGCGGCAGCTGCGGCTCGTCTGGCTGCAGGGCGAGCTGAGGAACGTCAGCGCCGACTACGACAGTGCGGCGCTGGTGGATACCTCCGGCTCGGTGCTGCTGACTGGCTGCACGGCGGCGCCTGGGGACCCGCACTGGATGGAGGACGGTGGGTGACCGGGCGGGGACCCACACTGGATAGCTGAAGATGGTGGCTGACGAATTGAGACTGGCACGGCTTGGGACCAATAACGGATAGAGGTATGGGATGAGATTGGGTGGGTGATGGAATGGGGATGGGACGGGGCTGGAGCTAGATCCCGGATGGAGGATGTTCGAGAGAAAACGCACTGACGGCAGCGCGCTTCGGGCTTGGGTAAATCTCGCCACCCACGGCACGTGGTCCACCTGATGCACACATGTGCAATGACCATTGACCGGCCCCGTCAGCGACGCGACGATGACGGCGACACGGCTCCGCCGGCGCAACGGCGCCAGCGTCGTACGTTAACGATCTGTGTGCAACTGCACTATGCAACTTATAATCAAGAAATTTACATCTATTTTCGAACACTTTTGGTCCTCAAGGTGTCTGGTGACGAAATGATCTGATGAAATACGCAGACACGAACTCTGAGCGAACTACTCGATTCGCATGAACTGAGGGATAGGGTAAGGCTGCGTGGTCCTGGAGGACGGTGGGCTGATGGACGGGATGGAATGGGCCGGACGGGAGACTGAGAGAGACCCTGGGTCGAACAACGGGCAACGGGCATTACGGGATCGGGGTGGGTCAGAAAACCGACATTGAATGTGGATGCTTCGATCTACGAGACCATCGTGTGCGGTGTTATAGGTTGTTGTATGGCGTTGCCAGTACGGGCAGGCTGCTACTGAATGGCGGTGAGAAAGCTCACGCATTGCTTCTGTGTTGTCAGGTCGCTACTGAATGGCGGTGGGGGAGCTGACGTGTTACTCCTGTCATGTGTTGACAGGTCGCTACTGTATGGCGGTGGGGGAGCTGACCTGCGGCTCGCCGCCGCAGCTGAGTGTTATCAAGCTGGCGCCTCTGCCGGAGGTCCACCGTCAGATGTGGGAGCTGGAGGTGCGGCACGCGCGCGCCCACCTCCTACACTGCGCCGCCGAGTGATGGACGGCCGGCCGCCGCCGGACGCTCGGAGGGACGCTGAGCTGTGTGATGGGGACGGATCCCTCACCGGTGGGTCAGATGGACCACTGGGCTGGGACCAGCCGCGGCCAGGACCCAGAACTCAGCCGGGCAGACCGCGGGTTAGTCCGGTGCCTGCACCGCTCAGAGCTGTGATAGGAGTTGCGTGGGAACGGTGGACCAGTACTGGCAATAAAGGGCGACGTATCGGGTGCGAATGGGCACCTAACCTGGAACTTCCATAAGGAATCGTGACATCGTGTTTTGTTTACAGCCAGCCAAATGTGGGCTCAACTTTCGTTGCACAAAGAGACATGGAACGTCGGTTGGCGAAGTGAACGGCACCTGTCAATTCGTGGTCCGGAATTCGACGCCAAGCTTGTCATTCCGGCTGTTGATTTATTGTCGCGTGACAGTACTCAGTACTGTTTTGGAAATGCGGCCCTGGTGACTGGAAAAGTGATTAGGCACGACACTTGTCCATCGAAGGGTGGCTCTATTTACCGGCTCCAATGTCGCCCTGCGCCGGTGACGCAGGCAGAACCATCCAGAGCGGCCGCCGCACACAAAGACAACACAAAGAGACTGCGACCGACCGGCCGGGTGCCAGCAGTTGCGCCACTCTGGTCCAGTGATGTGCTGGGAGTCTGCCGAGCCCCGCCGCTGCGGCTGTACCGCTCCGTTGGCGTCACTCCGTCCAGAACACTCACCTGTAGCTCGAAGACGACCTCGATCAGCCGCTGGAGCGAGGGCACCATGATGAGGCGCGCCGAGCGCCGCTGCCAGCGTCACCGCCACTGCCGGCGCACCGTCTGCGGTCCAGGAGCGAGCGACCGACCGCGGCGCTCGCGCACGTGCTACGCCGCCGCGTCCGTCCGCCGCCGACCAGAATAGACGACTGGCGGCCGGCCAGCGGCCAGCTGAGCGCCGCCGCAGCTGCGCGCCGCCGCCGGCCGCCGCAGCTCCGGAGCTGGCCGAGCTGCGGCGCGGAGCTGCGCGGGGGGAGGGCTGAGACTCCGGGGGGGAGCTGGGACCGTCGGCCGGTCGGTGTCGCCAAAGGATGGGGTGTGACAGGGGGAGGGAACTGACTCATGGCCTGGAGTGAGTCACTCTCGACAGAACGGCCGCTACAAATTTACTCTGCCGTCAGCCGTGAAAGCTAACCAGCTTTGTATCGGAAGCGGCGGCGCGATGTATCCTCTCTTCTCCGTCTGCGCTGCGGCTCAGCTAAACTGGTTCCCCGGTTTGATTGATGCGCTACCGATGTCCAGTCATTAACCGTGTCTTTTATGGTGATATTTTGGTGACGCCATTACATAGTTCTAAGTAACAGGGACATTGTTGGTCCGTTTTCCGGCCTGTGTCGACGTTAGCCGTCATTCGATAAGAGCGTGAGCATATTATCGATGATCCTCTGCCCATTTCCATGCGGCCGGATCCGTTTCGAGTGAAATGATCCACTTTCTCTGGGCACTTGTGTCCGGTGTCCTGTTTTCCTGCCGAGGCTGACGTGTTCTCTTCTATCGGCTGTCTCCGTCCTCTCCCCCCCCCCCCGCCCCGCTCCTCCTCCCCGTCCCGGTTTGTTGCTGCTGACTGCGGCGCCCCGTCCCTGTCAGGTGTGTGCTGTCACTGACGGGCTGGGAAGTTGGAGCCGGTGACAGCCGTCACACTCTGTGACAGGCGCGCGCCAGCTGTCTCACAACCGTCATCTGCCAATTGGCCCAGGGGTTAGATCGGAAGGGACCTGATACGGCTGTGAGTTGTGTGTGATCGATGTGGCGTGACTGTGAACTTGTGCGTAACAAAGGTTGTGTCAGTGTCTCAGTGATTCAGTGATAATGACCCATGGCGGTCGAAGCGGGATCAATAAACTCGTATTGATCACCACTTGTGTCGAGTTTCCTGTTTAATCCGTGTCGTATGAGTGTCTGTCCCGTCCCTCCGCTGCCGTCCCGCCCTGACTGACTGACGGACTGACTGACGGACTGACAGCGAGGAGGGAGGGATGGTGTTCCACTGCCCGAGTCACTACCCGTCCCCGGCGGCACAATGTTCTCAAGGGCCGCCTATTAATAGGGCCCGTCGGAGCTGAAGCGGGGGGTCGGGGTCGGGTCGGCCGGTGGTGGCCGCCCACTCTGCGTCCTGCAGTGCCGGCGCAGGGAGCTGTGACCTCAGCGGCTCCCCAGCCGACCCCCGACACACCGGCAGGGACAGCGGAGCGCTGAGGAGCTCGGCGGGTCGCCATGGCGCTCACCAGCAGGTAAGACGAGCTCGGGATCCGTGCATTTGTCGATATGGGACTGTTTGTTTGCAAAATGGGTTTGGAGGGTGATTGTTTTGTTCCTAATCACTACTTTAGGACTGCTGTCTTGATTGTCATCCCCATTTTTATAATTAGGAAGGAATATTGTTTTATTCTCACACCTGATTCTCCATGTTTACTTTCAGTTGCTGATGCGCGTTTGTCCGTGACCTTACATCCAAACCAGATTTATTCCCAATAAGCTCTTGTGTTCTCGCCGGGAGAAAAACAATGGTGGGACTGAACGCACGTTTCTTCCAGCATGTTCTGAGTGGTTTGTGACTCCTCATACATTTGGCTATCGAGCCGCGCCTGTTTTTATGCTCATTAATGTTATCGGATTGAATAGAATCAAGGACGTTTTAGAATCGGCGACTATTGTGTGATGCATCGAGTGACTCGAGTCACGAGCGCAAATATCAGTCTGTCTTCTCTCTCCCCCTCTCCCTCTCTCCTCTTTACTCCCTCTCTCTCTCTCTCTCTCTCTCTCTGTCTCTGTCTCTGTCTCTGTCTCTGTCTCTGTCTCTGTCTCTGTCTCTCTCTCTCTCTCTCTCTCTCTCTCTCTCTCTCTCTCTCTCTCTGTCTCTGTCTCTGTCTCTGTCTCTCTCTCTGTCTCTCTCTCTCTCTCTCTCTCTCTCTCTCTCTCTCTGTCTCTGTCTCTCTCTCTCTCTCTCTCTCTCTCTCTCTCTCTCTCTCTCTCTGTCTCTGTCTCTCTCTCTCTCTCTCTCTCTCTCTCTCTCTGTCTCTCTCTCTGTCTCTGTCTCTGTCTCTGTCTCTCTCTCTTTCTCTCTCTCTCTCTCTCTCTCTCTCTCTCTCTCTCTCTCTCTCGCTCTCGCTCTCGCTCTCGCTCTCGCTCTCGCTCTCGCTCTCGCTCGCTCTCTCTCTCTCTCTCTCTCTCTCTCTCTCTCTCTCTCTCTCTCTCTCTCTCTCTCTCTCTCTCTCTCTCTCTCCCTCTCATCAATGGCCCTGGCCACTTGGAGCGGCGCCCGGTATCTGAACCGCGGCCGATCGTATGCAGCCTTGAACCCGGGCCTTGGATGACGCGCATCGATCTAACCCCGCTGTGCGGCCGCCGGCGGCCCGCTCCCACCGACCTGACCGCCCCGACCTGACGATGGAGTACCACCAGCTCCACCGCGAACCGGGCTGTACCTCGGGACTGGTCCAGGTCACGCCAGTCTTCACTGTGATACTGACCATGACCTTGGCCGTGACTCTGACTTTGACCTTGACTGTGACCCAGCTCGTGACCTTGTGCCTGACCCAGCTTGTGACCTAACATGACCTGACCTGATCCCTCCGCTCGGCAGAACGGCATGGCGCGACATCCGCTCGCCGCTGACTGTGGCTGACCTGCGCGCTATGCTGGTGGCGCCCTCTCGCGGCGTCATCGCCTTCCCATCGCGGCCGTACGACGAGGTCTACCCGGGCATCATCATCGGAGACTGGTGAGAACTGATGACCGTGGGTCGGTCACCAGCTCATGACACAATGGGGTTAACGACCACTCGGCTGTAATCAATAACCCAATGTTGATTCAGGCGCACGGAATTGTAAGCAACATTTGATATCGAAAACAACATGTTGCGTAATCGGTCATGTCCTTATATGTCAGTAATCAGCATTCGTCCAGTAAGCTGCGGTATGGCCAGCCTTTTTGACCTCACAACCTCACCCCCTCATGATCAGTGGTCTCGTGATTCAACAACCGTTCGACCAAGTATGTGATTAGACTTATAATGTGGTATCTGATCTCTGAGCTTGTACGCCGTTGTGTACATTCCGCTCCTTCTATACTGGTTTGCGGGGGGCTGTGGGTTGTCATCTGACCCTCCATAATGACCTCACCGCCGTGGGTGGTTTGTTTTCGTACATCGCTCCGTGACTCACGGTCCGCCCGTTCCGTGACGGCCATCCTCGCGGTCTGTCGAGCGTGCCGTGAACACCCGGTGACCAAAAACAGTAGGCCGGATGGCTCCTTAATGAGTTGACATTCGGCTGGCCCCGTGCCAGGGACGGAGTGACTCAAATTGACGCTGTGACGGCTCGGACAGCGGCACTGGCAGACACGGACGGAAGATATCCGTATACACTAGCAGAAACACACACCAGCCTCATGGGGACACCCGGACGGACACAGAGACGGACAGACATCAGCTGTTGCTGTTGCCATGCATTATATAAAGCCCTGCCTGGCCCGCTGGTTATCATCTGATCAAAGCTGCAGCGCCGTCGCGGCACTACTGTAGTGCCCTCGCAAAGTGCCCTCGTTTAGCTTTCGTCATGCTTTATTCACTTTACCATAAACTGTCATTATGTAAGTACAAAACACGGGTCCAGCCCCGGACGCTCGTCGAACGCTACATTGGTATCCGTCATGTCCCTTAGCAACTGACGACTCAGTGGCTGCGTACGGGTAGGCCAACGACGCGGCTGGGACAAGATATGGGGGCAAGGTATGCATTCTCTATCCTGAGGATGTAGGACTGAGGTTAGACCTCGGGTCTGTTCGACTCGGACTCTGTTACTCCGAGCCTGGTGACTTGAGACTGATGGTCAGACGGCTCTATAGGGGGTACACTGACGGGTAGACCCCGTGAGGTGATGGTTCGGCTCCGACAACGACTGACGGTCAGCTATGTACCAGTGGCGCCTCTGGCGGCCGGTACGGAACTACCGGTCCGCGCCGGCGGGAGCTCGGTACTTTTTCGGTATCCGATGCACGCCTTTGTGAATGTTGGTAAGCATCACCGCCTTGTCGATTCAATGAGGTGACCATAACAGGCAAATTTAAGGATTTTATTCACTTTGACATCTTGGTCATGACAGGGTAGGTAGCCGTCAAAACGTGATGAATAGCCGGCCAACCACCACTGACCGCTCCACCGCGCTCTGCCTGCCTCTGCTCCGCTCTCTGCACGTGACCCACGTGCTGAACGCGGCGCACGGGCGCGGCGGCGCACTATGTTTTAACTCGGGACCAAAACTGGCCAGGGCTCATAACTAAGAAACTATATAAGATACAGACATGTTTTTGGGCTCAAACGAAACGTTGGAGACTACCGATCATTTAAAGTGCAAAATGTGTCGGACCAGATGCTTATGTACTTGTTTATGACGTCAGAAGTGTCACGAAACATATAAAAATATTGTCATGTTCTAGCTATGAATGCACGAACATTTAGGTATCTGTAAATTTAGAGTAATCGCAAGTCTGAGCAAGGCTCATCGACGAGGCAAGTCAAGTTTGAGGACATGACCTTGTTAATTAGCGTTGATGACCTCAGGTGACCTTGAATACTCTAATAGGTATAGGACTTATTCATATATGTAGGACCTACAATCTTTATATTTATTTAAAAAACATTTCCAAACGTATATTTTGATATCAACTTGATTTTAACCCGGTCTCCACTTTAGTAAGTCCAGAGTCTTGTATGTTTTACGTCACATGACTCACGGGCAGATCCAGCTAATCCGTTTGGAGAGGGCAGAAGTTTCCGACCCATTCGGTGACCCCGACCCACCGCCGCGCCGGTGACTTTACAACGCTTCACTACGTCTGCAATATGAATGCGTGCAGTTCAGGGAGTTCCATCTGTTATCAGCATACCGAGTTAAATAATGAGCAGCGAGCGGTCAGCTCCATCCCTCAGAATGGTTGTGACGGAAAGACCTGCTTTTCGTCCAGATAGGCATCGACGCCGTATTATAGGTAGGTATTTATCATCACCAAAAGCTTTGGGAGCGACAAACGGATAGTTTTGCCCACACGATTCAGCTATGGGGAGGGCAAATACCCACTATGCCCTTCACTGGATCCGCCATGGCATGACGTGAAATGGTAGAATGTATCCCAAACATCTTACCAATTCCTATTGTATGGTGCGTTATGTACCATGCAACGTGCACGTAAAAGCACTTCATTGCCATATACTCGTATTACTGCAGCAAACGGACACTTTTTCATAAAGGTGGACACTGGACAGCACTAATGATACCATACCACCTACATCGAACGTATTAATACTGACTGAAGAGGCCGATAGTAACCCTGCCGAACGCAAACAGGTGATGGACGATCAAAAGCCGATCATCGTGATCAGCGATGCGTGCTGTGGCAGGTCTCATACAGTCACCTTTCAGTTCACAGTCCCATCTCAAACTGGGCACAATGAATATTTAATTGCGCTCCATCAGGTACAAAAATATGTTTATAAACTACCAAGCAAGCATGAGTAGCGACCATACAGCTCCAGAGCCCATCTATGAATTTGCTGCAATAGCCATGGGGTGGAAAGTTCCTGTTATAGACCAGGTACTATATATAAGTATACACAATTAATTACACCGATAATAATGTTAATATTTAAGAAATGTATGTTTCATAGGAATGCTAGCAGTTTTTGAATGAACAACTGTCATTCACCGACATTGTCTGGTCTCTGGTTCCGGAGACCCTTTGTTTTCTTCTCGCGACACATGAAAATGCAACTGGCACGTGTCGTGGGGGGTCGTGCCGTCAGCTGATTACGCCCCAGGGTACGGCAGGTCGCACACAGGTCGGCGACCTTCCATGGGCCACCAACTCGTCACAACAGACGAGAGAATGAACGAGGAGTACTAGCATTTTCCCTTAACGCACGCTAGGACCCGTCCCATGGCTCAGCAGGAGCAGACATGATTCATTCAAAAAAGTGTTCACCCCCAACACCGGCGCACTCAGGCGCAGCTGAAATTTTGAGGACATGTAGACAAATCCTTGACCCACAGTGTGGTGGTAGTCTGAGACCGTACACTAGCGTACAATTTTTTGTAGCTCTATAAGAACATTGACATTTTTCAAAAAAGTGTGGCAATGTAAGGGCTGACGGAAATCAATAAATGCAACACCTATGTGCAATATAATTGTATAAATTATGACTCATTACAAAGCCAAAAGTTCGCGCTATCGTTTGGTACCCAAATTATGTAGTTGTGTCAATCCAAAGCTCGAAGATGTTGACGTGGAGCAAGGCGACTGTTTCTGCGTTTGTTCGCCGAAGTTTAGCTTTTGAGAGTTGTCTGACTTTGTTGTACATTTTCAACGTTTTCAAAAGTAAAGAGAATAAAAGTTTCCGTCGTTAAAGATGCTCTGATCATTTTTGCACACGATAGTGGCCAAATGAAAACGTTTAAAAATAGTCGATATTTCGCGTCCTGGCCAGTTTTTGGCCAGAGTTAAAGGGACCCTCCCACCTTCAAAAAAGTTTATGAATTGGCATGAAAGTGATGTCGCTCGGTTCAGAAAGAGCGAAAACGAATATCTACCAAATTTCACCGAAAAATATTCACCGGTTTTCAAGATATTAGACTTTTACTTTTGTTTACTTTTTTGGGATCTCTGTTGTTTCTAGCGACTTTATTTTAGAAGTGCGGCGTTTGCGGCAGATGTTGCGCGCAAATAGCATATACCACCGCGTGCTACAAAACGTTTTAGTCAAACATTTAAAAATCGTTAGATATTTGCGCTGACGTCACACATTCAGAGGGGTATTCCTAAGCATTAGCCCCTCTGAATCAAAATGCTGCAATTTTGAAATTCAATATTTCCGATTTAAGACATTTCTCGATGTTGTGAGTGCCGAAACCGGTAATTGTGAGCCAGGGACCCCATTTTGGCTATCTCAACTCAAATCTAATGTTAAGGTGGGAGGGTCCCTTTAAAACACGGTGCGGCGGCGCGGTCTGTGGCGTGATACCGGGGTCGTGGTATCCCGTCCCCGGCGCCGATGTTGGAGACGGTACCTGGTCCGGGCTGTACCGGGCCCCGGACTGTACCGGGCCTCACTGTCAGAGGCGGGACGACAGGGGGTCTGGGGACGGAAGGACCGGGTGGGCTCTCGCGCTGTGTGACTGGGAGTGTGCGGTGGCCCGTCTCGCGTGTGCAGTGGCCCGTTTCGCGCTATCGGACAAATACAAGCTATTTCGGCCTTACCATGGCTGGAGACGAGGTGCCATCAGTGTCCGCGAGTGCAGTGAGCGCGGGTGCCTTGGACGTCCGCGTGATCGCGGAGTTTGACGGCACCACAGACGTGGTAGAGTGGTGGACCCGCGCGGAACTGTTGTGCGCCCACCGTGGCGTGGACTTTGGAGCGGTGGTCCCCCTGCGTCTCACCGGTGGAGCCTTCGCCGTGTGGGCTCAGCTGCCGGTCGATCATCGAGCCTCCCTGGCAGCCGTCAAGTCTGCCCTCTTTGCGGCGTTCGCCCTGGACAGCTTCGCGGCTTACGATGCCTTCGTCACTCGTCGTCTTCAGCCGGGCGAGTCCGCCGACGTCTACCTGGCGGACCTGCGGCGGCTGGCTGAACTGTTCGGTGGCGTGCCGGACCGGACCCTGTCCTGTGCATTCGTGAACGGGCTGCCGGACGCGGCAAGACAGGTGATTCGCGCCGGCTCGCGCGCCGAGGCGTTGGACCTTCCCAGCGTGGTCGCGCGAGCGCGCGCCGTCCTCAGTGACGACCGCGTGGCAACGGTGGCGGCGGCGACGGCAGCGCCTCCACGCGGAGGGGGCGGAAGCCGCGGTGGAACGCAGGACGCGGAGGCGATGATGGCGGCGCGCGTCCCGAGACGGCCGCGCTCGCGCCGGTGCTGGGCGTGCGGCCGGCTGGGCCACCTGGCGGCCGGCTGCCCGCAGGGAAACGGCACAGGGAGCGGTGCGTCAGCGCCAGCGCCGTCTCCTGCGCAATAAGAGGAGCGCTGCCCATAATCAGGTTGCCGCTGAATGGAGGACTCCGAGACGTGCTTGTCGACACGGGTTGTACGCATAACCTCGCTCACGTGGACATTTGTGATCAGTGGGACCGGCAGCGCTTGCTGATCACGACAATGGGTGGTCACGCTGTTCAGGCACTAGGCGTGGGAGTCGTGACGGTTGGCCGCGTCGGTGGCGACAGTGTCTTGCCTGTGCTAGTGGTGGCGTCGCGGCCAATGGGTGTGGACATGATTCTCGGAATGACGGGCATCTCCGCCCTCGGCGGAGTGAGCGTGAAAGGGCCGGGGGATGTGAGGATCGACGCGGTTTCAGAGAGGGTCCCAGTGCGCCCGGCGGGGATCAACAGAGCAGTGGCGCGCCCAGGTGGTGTCGCGGGGGTGGCAGTGCGCTCGGCCCCGGCTACGCAAGGATACGGCGGGGCAGTGGCGCAGCCAGGCGAGGCGCCGGCGGCGGCGCGTCCAGCCCGGGCGGCGCAGGTGATCGGCGGGACAGTGGAGCGCCCAGGCGCCGGCGAGGCAGCGGCGGCGGGCCCGGCCCGGGCGGCGCAGGTGATCGGCGAGACAGTGGCGCGCCCAGGCCGCGGTGGCGAGGCGGCGGCGGCCGGCCCGGCCCGGGCAGCGCAGGCGATCGGCTGTGCAGCGGCGCGCGCAGGCGGCGGCGAGGGAGCAACGGATCGCCCCGCTCAGGCAGGCCAAGTGACCGGCGGAACAGTGGCGCGTCCAGGCGGCGCCAAGGTGGCGGCGGTGGAGCCGGCCAGGGCAGCCTCGGCATCGCGCGGAGAGGGGGCGGGGCTTGGTAGCGCCGCAGCGACTGCGTCACAGGACCCGGCCGGCCCGGCGACCGGGCATACCATGCGCGGGCCCAGAGTGGGCGGGGCATCCACCGCAGAGCTAGTGGCCGACGCGAAAGACTTCACGGCGAGGTTCGATGTTAATACACGCAGTTGGACAGTGGCCTGGAAGTGGGCGGACGGAGTCGCACCAGACTGTCTGACCAACCGGGTCGCCGAGTACCGCGTGCCACCGTCAGCGCGGCAGGAGTATGACGAGGAGCTCGAGACGTGGCTGAGGAACGGCTGGCTGCAGCCCTACAATGAAGCAGAGGACGGTCCGCCGCGCGGCCTCGTGCCCTTGATGGCCGTCCCACAAGCAAAGAAGGTGCGCCCTGTACTGGACATGCGAGAGCTGAACGGTCACGTAGCTGCATACACCGCCGACTCGGACGTGTGCGCCGACCGCCTGCGGAAATGGCGCCGCCACGGCCGGCGGGTGGCCGTCGTAGATCTGCGGCGAGCGTACCTGCAGCTGCGTCTCGACCGGAAGCTGTGGCCGTATCAGACAGTGATCATCCGTGGTGAGCGATTCTGTTTGACCCGCCTTGGTTTTGGACTTAATGTAGCGCCGGCCGTGATGAAAGCGGTGGTGCGGCTCGTCATGGCGCAGGATGCAGCAGTGGAGCGCGCCGTCTGTCCGTATGTGGACGACCTGCTTGTGGATGAGGCTGTCGTCAGTGCTGAGCACGTGGTCGAGCACTTTGAGCGTTTTGGGCTCGAGTGCAAGCCACCGGCACGCGCCGAGGACGGCGCTCGGATGTTGGGACTCCACGTGCGGCGTGTGGCGGGTGAGCTGCGGTGGTCTCGTGACAGTGCTGTCCCCGACCCGCCCGACCGTGTGACGCGCCGATCGGTATTTGCATGGTGCGGCAGGCTGGTGGCGCACCTCCCCGTCTGCGGCTGGCTGCGACCCGCCGCCGCCTGGGTGAAACGGCGCGCCAATGCCGTCACGCGCGGCTGGGATGACGTCACGACCGACGCGCTCCTGCAGTCTCAGATCTCGCACGTGCACTCCCGGCTGCTAGCGGCGGACCCGGCGCGGGGCCAGTGGTGCTGGACCGGGGATCAGGCAATCGTCTGGACAGACGCCAGCTCGATCGCGGCTGGAGTGGTCATCGAGACACCGTGCGGTGGCGTGATGGAGGACGCCTGCTGGCTCCGGCCCGGCGATGCCGCAGCGACCCACATAAACATGGCCGAATTGGATGCCGCCGTTCGCGGCTTGAACCTGGCCGTGGCGTGGGGCGTGACAAACATCGACCTAAGGACAGACTCGGCGACAGTGCACCGCTGGGTGGACGACGCGCTCAGCGGCCGCGCCCGCCTCCGGACGAGAGCGGCCGGTGAGATGCTAATCAGACGCCGTGTCGACCTCATTCGACAGCTAGCCAACGAACTGGAGCTCAGGGTCACCGTCACGCTGGTTCGCTCGGAGGAGAACCTCGCCGACGCCCTGACGCGAGTGCCGAAGGAGTGGCTGCGTGACGAGTGTGAAGAGAGCAAGATGTCGGTGACGGCCGATGACGGAGCCGGCGACTCGGCCGCCCGTGGGCAGGTGGTCGTTGGTGCTGGTGCTGCAGATGCCGTCAGGTCGTCTGTGCAATCGGTGCACGAGCGGGCCGGTCACCCTGGCGTTCGTCGGACGCTGTTTTTCGCGCGGCGAGATGTGTCTCGAGACGTGACGAGGGCTCTGGTGCGCGCGGTCGTGACGACTTGTGATGTGTGCCGATCGATAGACCCGGCGCCTGTGCGGTGGCGGCACGGCTCGCTAGAGGTGGCGGCAGTATGGGAGCGCGTCGCGATGGACGTGACCCACCACCAGGGGCGGAGCTACCTAACCGTCATCGACTGCGGGCCCACGCGGTTCACCGTCTGGCGCCCGCTCGGCCGTGCCGACGCAGTGGAGGTCACCGACCACCTGGAACAGATCTTCCTTGAGCGCGGCGCGCCCAAAGAAATACTGGCAGACAATGACACGGTGTTTCGGGGCCGGCGACTCGCCTCGCTCGTGGCACGGTGGGGCATTGCCCTGAGATTCCGCGCCGTGCATGAGCCGGGCGGCAATGGCGTAGTGGAACGGTGCCATCGAACTGTCAAGGTGATCGCGGCTAGGAGGCGGTGCGCTGTGTCCGAGGCCGTCCACCTCTACAACGTCACTCCTCGTGACGGCCGGACGGCGGACACCGCGCCAGCGGCCGGGGTGTACCGCTACGCGGTGAGAGACTGCGTCCGCCCAGGGCATACGCCAGTCGATACCGACGGGGATGGCGCCCAGCCTGCGCCAGCGCTGACTCAGCCGACCGACACCCGGCTCCGGGTAGGGGACCGTGTGTGGGTGCGGCGCCGCGGCACCCGCTGTACCGAGACGTCTCGGCGCGGGACGGTTACGGGCGAGCTCTCAGAACAGGTGCTGGAGGTGGACGGCGTTCCGTGGCACGTCCGTAACCTGCGACCGCGGTACGAGACATCCTCGGACAGCGGGGATGACAGTGAAGAGGCCGACGAATCGCCGCCACTGCTCGTTGGCTCCCCGCCGGCCGCACTGCGAGCTGAACATGACGCGCCGAACGGGGCGGCGCCCCCCGATGAGCCACAGACTGAGTCACACGGGATAGATGGGACGGTGCCGCCTGGCGAGGGGTCGGAACCGTTTTCGACGGAAGGGGAGCCGGCGGAAGCGGCAAATATCCCCCCGCCCCGTCACAGTGAGCGTGCCCGGCGACCGCCGCCGCCGTGCAGCTGCTGCACCCAGCCGGAGTGATGACTCTTACGTGAGCGGTGAGCACATGTGCGCTTGATATTGTTTTGTTTGTTTGTATTGTTTGTATTATGTGTTTGTATTGCCGTATCGTATGTTTGTATGATCGTATGTATCGCCGTGCAGCTGCTGCACCCAGCCGGAGTGATGACTCTTACGTGAGCGGTGAGCACATGTGCGTTTGATATTGTTTTGTTTGTTTGTATTGTTTGTATTATGTGTTTGTATTGCCGTATCGTGTGTTTGTATAATTGTATGTATGATTCTTGAAAATCAGGGGGAGGTGTGGCGTGATACCGGGGTCGTGGTATCCCGTCCCCGGCGCCGATGTTGGAGACGGTACCTGGTCCGGGCTGTACCGGGCCCCGGACTGTACCGGGCCTCACTGTCAGAGGCGGGACGACAGGGGGTCTGGGGACGGAAGGACCGGGTGGGCTCTCGCGCTGTGTGACTGGGAGTGTGCGGTGGCCCGTCTCGCGTGTGCAGTGGCCCGTTTCGCGCTATCGGACAAATACACGGTCTCCTTGCGGGGTCACGTGGCGACCTCAGCCGGCTACTACAGCGAGCTCGGCGTCCAGTTCCTGGGCCTCAGCGCCCTGGACGTCCGGGGATTCGACATCTCCGTCCACTTCGACAAGGCGGCTGAGTTTATTGCCGGAGCGCTCAGAGACGACGGTGGGAGGGAGTGGTGGTCTGGCCGAGACGCCGCTTCAGCTGACTGCAATTGCTGTCCGGGCTTCAGCTAACGGCATGGGACCCGCGTTATATGCCCTGAGTGCTCTGTATGAATAATGATGGCTGTCGCGTGAGTGGCAAAGCTGATGCGCGCTGTGGACTGTCCTCTAAGCCTGGCTTTGGCCGCCTGTTGTTTGGTCCGAGACTGAAACCCCATCTGTGTCGCCGTGTGGCTCGCTTTTGGTGGCGTCACAGCTCTGCACAAACACACACACCGCTGACACACCAATCGTGCGACTGCACCTGGGTGCACTGCGCCGTGCGAGTCAGCTATTCCGACCGCCGTGTGCTTGACTCCCTGCCTTGGTGTCTCGCAGATGTGTCGTCATAATGGCACAGCGCACACAGAATGAAACCAGGTTTGAACACAAGAAAGAGGTATCCTTCCAGAGGAACGAAATCGTTGGGCGATGGAGCAGACCACTTCTACAAGACGGTGCGTTTTCTGTCACTGTTAGGAGACTGAGGCGCCCAGTTTGGACGGAATACAGGAAGACTGGTAGGTCGAGGTACCGACAGCGCCGGCCAAGGTGGTCACAACACTCGCCAGACCAGGTCGCTGCAGGAGCGGCACGATCACTATATCCGCTGTACCCTGCGGTTGACCTGGTCGCCCATCTACCCAGCCAGAAAGGGCCTGCCTCCAATATATGTCAGCTGTCTGTCCTCGGTGGTCTATTCAATGCACCGGCCCGGTGCGGTGTCGTGACGGCTAATAAACGACGGACTCTAGCATATGACCCAGAGGCGCCCCCAGCGGCCGGACTGGCGACTGAGGGTGGGTCGGACCTCACCACTTCATTGCCAACAAGGGCGCTCTCATTGTCGGCGGGTGGACTATGACAGCTTCCATTGTGTACAATCTCAGTAGGTGGGCTTTTCCATTTCCAATCATTTTCCTGTCAAACATTCTTCCAATCCAGGATTTGCTTTCGCAAGACATGCATATTGCATGTATCTTTCGGCCGTTCTCTCTCGCTGCCGTTAGATCTGCTCTAGATCTAGGTGACAGATGCCGCCGGGCGCCGGCCTGTAGCCTTTGAAGGCCATACCACTGCTCCTCTGCTGTTTGTGAGTCCTGCCAGTCATTCCCTGCACCGTCCCGCTCCCACCCCAGACCGGACCGTGTATGTGCGGCGGTGTCCGACTGCGGCAGACCGTGAGGGTGCACAGAGGACGGTTATACGGCCATCGCTGAGCGGGCCGGTCACGTGAACGGTCACGTGCCAGTCGACCCCCCCCCCCCCGACCCCCAGCGGACGGGTCGACTCCAGGGCCGATGTACCCGCTGACCTCAATAATGACAGCTCTGGGTAATGAGCTAGCACGAGGCGGTGGAAGGGAGCAAACAGAAAGTGATTTCAATTAAGGCATCACAGTTACCGTTGCGGACTTCAAAAATGACAGCTGTTCCAGGGGCTGAAAGCATGCATTGCGACCAACGACACATGAATATTGTCATGTGAGCAGTAAATATCAAGTACATCATGCACAGCACACGGTCATTTCTTGATAATTTCATAGCTGAATGATCACAGCCATGAACCGGAGCTAACAATAATCACCAACCATTTATTACCCAACGGACAGACCGAACCCACTATTTTGCAATGTGGCTTTGAGTTCGCCTGTAAAGATGGTGCTTATTGGAAACTCTTCGAGTCATGTAACTTCTTGTCAGTTCAGTAACATTAAATGTCTGCAGCATATGAAGTAAGTGTTACAGACATTCTTATTTATTGCTTAATCATGCGCTCTGACGCGAGTTAACTACTACCTGGTATGTAGTTCTGACTTCTGTCCAACCAAGATTATTCAGAGCTCTGATCGTGCCCGGTCCCCTGAGCTGCTGTGGCGACATCTATGTATAGTAGCGATAGTGCTGCCACCTGCACCGGGCTGTCTGCAGCTGGATGGCCACGGACCCGGTGATTCTGGAGTCTCTGCGCGTCTCGGCAGTGCTGAACGCCGCTCAGGGGATCGGCCAGTCGCACCTGGTCGACACCGACTCGTACTTTTACGAGAGCCGCCGGCTGCCGGTCAAGTTTCTCGGTCTGCGCGCCATCGACGCCGACTGGTACCGGCTGGAGGACTGGTTCCAGGTGGCGGCCGACTTCATCCACGAGAGCCGGCGCAGCGGTACGGGCGCACCGCGGCTGCTGCCCCTGTCCCAGACCCCTCCCCGGGCCCTGAGGTCGGCGGGGACCGGTGACCTCGGGTGCGGCGCCGCGGCCGGCGCAGCTGTGAGCGGTCCCGCCGGGACGGCCGACCGGACCCGGCCGCCGGTGCAGCAGCTGATGCATGGCTTCGTCGGCGGCCGGCGGACACGACACGCCTGGCCGGCCGACCCACCGCCGCCGACCGGCGTGGCTCGGTGCTTAGCACCGCTTCCCGGAGCCCGGACCGCGGCCGGACTTTTGCGCCGCCGCCGTGACTCTGGCGCTGTTTTCAGTGCATTGCGTGGTCTTTGTTCATGGCAGCTGCCATCGTAGGTACTAACGGGGGCAAGACATGCCATTATGGTCAAATACCTGCTACTCATATCGCAGTCAGCGATCTAAAAGGCAATCAGATTAAACATCCAATTGAACCGTAACAACGTCATTCACTTGAAATAAAGCATGACGACTGAACTATGTGACTCGGCTGCCATGTTGCCCGTCTTTGTTGGACCGTGGTGGTACTGCGGATCCGGGCCGGTCGACTCTGTGCAGGATCGGCGCCCTGCGGTCGGCGGCCCGGCTCGGCGCGGTCCGCGCACCACCAGCTGACCTTGACCCGCCCACCGGCGGCCGCGACCTGCCGCAGGGAAAGTGCTGGTGCACTGCGTCCAGGGCCTGAGCCGCTCGGCCACCCTGGTCATAGCCTACCTCATGATCAAGCTGCACATGTCGCTGTCGCAGGCCCTGCAGACCGTCAGGTGAGCGAGCTGATCTTACAGTCGGTGTCTGCCGCAGGCCCTGCAGACCGTCAGGTGAGCGAGCTGATCTTACAGTCGGTGTCTGTCGCAGGCCCTGCAGACCGTCAGGTGAGCGAGCTGATCTTACAGTCGGTGTCTGTCGCAGGCCCTCCAGACCGTCAGGTGAGCGAGCTGATCTTACAGTCGGTGTCTGTCGCAGGCCCTGCAGACCGTCAGGTGAGCGAGATCTTACAGTCGGTGTCTGTCGCAGGCCCTCCAGACCGTCAGGTGAACGAGCTGATCTTACAGTCGGTGTCTGTCGCAGGCCCTGCAGACCGTCAGGTGAGCGAGATCTTACAGTCGGTGTCTGTCACAGGCCCTACAGACCGTCAGGTGAGAAGTCGCGGGCCCTCCGAACTGTCAGGTGAAACCGCACACACTGACGGAGGCCTGTGTGACAGAGGACAGGCCTTCCAGACTGTTGAGGTGTGATCTCATGACAGTCAGAGGACTGACAAAGGCCCTACTACAGTCAGTTGAAACCTCACGCACTGACAGGGCGCTGCCACAGGCCCTCCAGACTATCGGCTTAGATCTTACGGACTCTCAGGGGTTGTGAGCTTGTCAGGACACTGGAGATCTGCCATAGGCGACGTAAATAATCAGGTGAGCTTTCCGGTGCCTTCATACTTCAGGTTGATGTCGTCAGGCGAGTGTTGTTGATCTCACAGGCTCAGCCTGTTAGGCAGTTCTCACAGGCTCAAAGTACCAAGTGAGTCAGTTCTCACAGTCTCAGGCTGCCAGGTGAGTCAGTTCTCACATGCTGAGTTCTTCTCACAGACTCGAACTGCCAGGTGAATCAGTTCTCACAGCCCCAGGCTGCCAGGTGAGTCAGCTCCGACAGTCCCCGGGACCCTCGGCGCGTCGTGTCGGTGTCAGGGTCACTTGCAGACCGTTCACTGACTCCTGACGATATCGCAGCCACTGCTAAAGGTCAGATGGGCGCGCTTAGCAGCTGATTAACTAACTGCCCTTCAAGTGCCGCGAGAAAAACCCGTTCTTTGGCTCTGCTCGTCACGATTCCGGCGCAGTTTTCACTTTCAGTGTGACGGCGATGGCTGGAGATGCACTGTTGATTGCCGGGGTGTCTGAGCCGCCGCAATATGTCCAACTATGAAGCAGTATTTCGGCTGCGACTTTTTACCCCGGTTTCCGGTTTAGCAGGCGGACCGTTGAGCCGTTTCTGAGCGGTTCCCAGTGTGGGACCGTTCCGCCCAGCTCGCGGCGCGCGCCCAAGGTCAGACTCGGCTCGTCACTGACGGCCCACTCCTTCCCAGGGCGCGCCGGGAGATATTCCCCAACGACGGCTTCCTACAGCAGCTGATCCGCCTCAACAACCAGCTGATGGACGCGCGACGCGTCAACGTCTCCTGGCTGTGAGCGCCCGGCGGCGGTGGCGGAGAGGGGTGAGCGGCGGCCCCGGCGCCGGAGCAGACTACCTGACCTGTGACCAGAGTCCTCCCTCTGTGACTGATACCTACTGGCCGTCCAACCAGTCGGGCCTTCGGACGGCTCTGAGTGACCCCCTCCCCCTGTCCCATCTACCCCTCTCATCCACCAGTCCCTCCATCCCTCCTCGGCCTGCCGAACGACCCGGATCGTCCCGCCGGGCCCTCCCGACACAGCGCGTGTTCATCGGCTTATTGCCGCCGCAAAAACGTCTTCATTGCGCCACGATTGTCGCAACCCCCCGCCCGCCGCTGAGATGTCAGCATCTGTGCAGTGCTGTCTGTGTGGAAGATCCCAGTGATCGCGGACAGCCAGGGGTGCCGTCCCGATGTGCTGTGATATCGGTGTCTCTCCGCGGCGGCTGAGCCCCGTCAGGTCACACCCCGGCCTGTCAGCGCAGGCCACAGACAGCAGTGATGTTCTCTGAATGTATTTACAGTCACTTCATACAAATGTAGGCATGCTGGGACTAGAAATATCCATCTGTGGACCGCAGGAACACCGTGAAAACATGCACAATTACGCACCGATTTTAAAAACACCGCAAATTTCACTGCCAATTTCCGTGTAAAAAATATGCATTAAAACAAAACAAGACCATAAAAGATGTTCACTTCCCTTGTTCTGTACAAACAACACAAGCGCTCGCGTGAGTGATAATCGAAGAAAACATGCACGAAATGGGAATAAAAACGAACGTCGCCTAACACTCGGACACTGCGTTCCGCACTGATGCCCAAATCGAGATATGGATAATGCGAATCACGTTTAAAAAGGGCCGCCGGGTGAAAAACCGCGCGGCCGGCGGGTCGTCGCCGACCTATCACGCCAGCGGGGGGCGCCATTTTGTACAGTGGTGCCGGGTCAGGGCCGGCCGCCGCCGCCGCGTGCGCCGCGCCTTATGGAGCAGGTACAAAAATAAGCAGCCCGGTGGCGGCCGAGCGGCGGCGGCTGGCCGGCCGGCCGGCGGTGAGCGGGCGCCGGCCGCAGCTCTGACGCCGGCTCGTTGTTCCCTCAATCGCCGAGCGGGTCCGGAACGGCCCCGGAGGGGGACAACCGGACCTCGCACGGCCACACACACTCCAGTACAGCCTCAGAGTCCGGCCGACCCGCCGGACTGGGCCGGAATCAGGACCCGGAGATCAGCGCCGAAACGACAGCCTGCGGTCCGGCCCGGGCGCCGAGTCCGGACTCGGAGCGGACTCCGAGTCCTGGACGCGTCACTGAGCCGGGCGGCTCACTCGGAGGGGTTTTCTGAGCAGGGCGACTCACTCGGAGGGGTTCACTGAGCTGGAGCGACTCACTCGGAGGGGTTTTCTGAGCTGGAGCGACTCACTCGGAGGGGTTTTCTGAGCAGGGCGAGTCGCCGCTGGGGCTCGACTGTTCGGTGCCGCCTGGAAAACACACAGGGGCAGACCGTTACACCGGGGTCGGGAGGGAGCTCAGCATCGAGGGCTTGCTGGCGCGTACAAAACCAGCACAGAAAAGTGGAACGATGCTGAACGCAGGTGTTTACTTTTCGCGCTGCGAGCGATAGCGAATGCATGGTTGTGGAACAGATTGGTCGACTTAACTCGGGTGACGACTGACAACCGTAGTAAACAGATAGATCCCACGACTGCCAGTAAAAAAGGCACTAAGGAGATAACAAATTAGTAATGCACAGCACTCAAATGACCTTGATCATCCGTACCATGGCGGCATGCGGTGCGTGGTCATATCCTAGCGAGACTCAGTGATCATATCAATTACCAGTTGGTGATCTCACCGCCCGCCCAGTTCCCGTCCCTCCGCCGCTCTCACCGATATCGTCTGCGTCCCCCCGGATGGTGTGCGGATGATCCCCTGAGCCCCGTCCTTCCCCATCTATTCCCACCACTCCTCCGTTTCTCTCACCGATATCGTCGGCGTCTCCGCGGATGATGTGCGGATGATAGCTGACCCCTGTCCTTCCCCACCTATTCCCACCACCCCTCCCTCCCTCTCACCGATATCGTCTGCGTCTCCGCGGATGATGTGCGGATGATAGCTGACCCCCGTCATTCCCCACCTATTCCCACCACCCCTCCCTCCCTCTCACCGATATCGTCTGCGTCTCCGCGGATGATGTGCGGATGATAGCTGACCCCCGTCATTCCCCACCTATTCCCGCCACCCCTCAGTTTCTCTCACCGATATCGTCGGCGTCTCCGCGGATGATGTGCGGCAGCAGCTCCTCAATTCGCGCCTGGTTGGCCGACACGGGCCCCGTCAGCGGGATCTCCGGGAAGAACAGGTGGTCGACGGCCAGCGGGCTCATGCCGCGCAGCGCCGGCAGCCGCAGCAGCAGCAGCTCCAGCCGGTCGGGCTCTGCGCTCCGCTCGGCCGTCAGCTGGCGCAGGCCCTCCAGCGCCTTGCTCTGGAACAGCTCGAGCTGGCGGCGCGAGGCCGGCTCCTGGCCGTCCGGGTGGAACAGAACGATGGCGCGCAGGTGCGCCAGCTCGGCGGCAGACGGCGAGAGCCGCCGCACGCTGGCCACAAACTCCTGGATCATGTACAGGTGCTGCGTGACCTGTGTGGGAGATAAATGGACGGACTGCTGTCAAAGATTTGTCAACACGGCGAACAAAGCATACGACTGGCTCGAGCGTGACGAAGGATATTCGGAGAGGACGGGCCGGAGATGAGGGAAGCACTGGGAGACCCGACGAAGCTGGTGGAGCTCCTGAGGCGGCTGGGCCGCCTGTGAGGCGTCCCCCCGTATGGCTTCCAGCCAAGGGCCGGAAGCGCTTCAACTTCAACTTCAACTGGCTCGAGCGTGGATTGGACGTAGCAAACTCTGGGGCTGAGGTTTGGAGATGCGGCTTAAGTATGCACAAAAAGTTTGAAGTTCAAAATCCCAATTGCATGGTTGGGTCCGCCGCGCCGTCAAAGACTTAACATCAAGCTCATGTGCTGATGTATATCACCCTACATCAGAGACTACATCAGATATGCCCTGACATCGCGCCTTCCAGCAATCATAGAGAGATTTACTCCGCAACATGCTACGTCACGTGAGATAAAATCATCTTATACGGCTTGCAACGACTTAAGTTCATATCTTTTCATCAAGCATTTAACTGCTTTAATGCTTCTCAACGTCAAGCATCTCATTGAAACCCCCATATTTGGTTGAAAGCCCGTCATTTTCAAGTTTACTACACGTTAGATAAATACTCTTTAAGGAGGATAAAAGGGGACTTTTAAATGCCTAGA
Source organism: Amphibalanus amphitrite (assembly GCF_019059575.1). Classification (NCBI taxonomy): domain Eukaryota; kingdom Metazoa; phylum Arthropoda; class Thecostraca; order Balanomorpha; family Balanidae; genus Amphibalanus; species Amphibalanus amphitrite. The sequence goes on from NW_024881686.1 coordinate 81,749, forward strand.
ACATTCGCCTTGTCCCGGGAGTCCGGGACCCGTTGGTTCTCCACCCGTGACATGGAAGTGCCCCGACCCCCCACCGCCCCTCTTGCGCCACTGACCAGTCGGAGCCGCGAGACGGGCGTCTTCCTCTCGTGGACGGAGGTGGACAGGTGGTGTGTGACGGCCGTCAGCAGCCGCGGCAGGTCCAGCGCCTCGCGACACTGCACCAGCGCCAGCATGAACAGCTCGGCCCAGCGCGCGCGCGCCAGGCTCTCCTGCACGTCCGAGGCCAGCACCTGGAAGGCGGCGATGCTCTTGGCCCAGTTGACGATGGTGATGAGCACGCGCGAGCCGATCTCTGTGATGTAGGACGAGTCGAGCGTGCCGCTGAACGGCGGCGGCGTCACCGAGAAGGCCAGCGGCGCGCCCTCGAGCAGCGCGCCCTCCAGCGCCACCACGCCCGAGTCGCCGCCGTCGCCCTCGTCCGACTCCAGGATGCGGGTCAGACGCTCCACCACGCGGCCGACCGCCTCCTTGTCGCGCTCGTCGGAGGCGGCCGCGGAGAGGGGCGGCGGGGGCGCGGCGGCCGCCGGACCGCCCTCCGTCCGACCGTTCTCCGGGACTGGCGACACGGCGCCGGAGCCGACTGGGGAGGCAGAGGAGCAGAGGGGTCAGAGCTGTCTGTGGGCGGAGGGGTGGGGTTAGAGCCGATTGGAAAAGAGGGTTTAGATGGGCGGAATATTAGACGAGCTACCGGAGGGCAGAAGGGTGGGATCAGGACCGACTGGGGGCAAGGAAGGAGTCTTTCTACCCGAGAGGAGGCGAGGGTCGTGCCGGTGGGTGGGTGCGCGAGGAGAGACCGTCAGATGTCCAAGTGTGCATCTACATCATAACCTGACCACACAGGCCACGCGATACTGGCCGGGTCCATGTCTAACTGGGTGATAAAGGAGATTTGATTATGCAATCAATAAGCGACATCGAGTTTCAAGATATTGGTATCCGAATCAGGTTTTAGAAGATTCCAGCAATAATAAACGCTTTATGAAGGAGCCTGAAACATGTGATGGGTACTGATGACACCTCAGAATTCCGACCGCTCCCGGCCAGTGGTGGCGGTGATGGGACGACTCACACGCTGACATCCGAGCTCTCCGAGCTGACAGATGGCGCGACATACAGGCTTACACTGCTCATTGCAACAGAACATCTCTAAATCAAGGTCAGGGCCGCCCTGCTCACTGACAGCCCGGCGACGGTAAGACCGCGGGGCCCACCCGAACCGACCCTGTGACCGTGGCCTGGCGCTCTGACAGGATAGGGTGCCCCGGCGTCTGAACACAGGTCGGCTGGTCAGCCGGTCCGATCTCGGAGGGGAGGCCGGGCGCAGTTCGGTCCACCGAGGGCGATGGACACCGGCCGGTGGCGAGGATTAGGACGGAGTTTCAGAATTTCAACACGACGTCTAACTAATTGAGTTACCGGCCAAACATGCTGGCGCCAGAGCGGACGTCACAAGGTTACACATGAAACGAGAGCATGTAAATAACAGGGGAAATATTCATGAAGCTATGAATGCAATGTGTTACCCACCATTCAACCAATCCAAGGCGCAAAAAAGACAGACGAAAAGAATCCAATGCTGAGTGCTGACAGACGATTCTATCATCGATATGGAAGAAAAGTAAGCGTGCTTAAAAGGACCTCAAACAGAAAACATTCAGATAGTTTCAGAGATAGGTAATACTGGACGCTACAAAAAAAAAACCAACACCAAGTGATGCACTAACACGACTCAACAGTTTGAAGGGCATTCCAAGAAAACACTAAGACTTAGCGTCGGATTTATCGAAGAAAGAAGTGAATAAAAAAAGGCGTGTGAAAGGAAATAACCCCAAAACCAAGCATGCGTACCTCCATAAACTGGCTGAGTCTTACTTTTTCCTTGTATCTTGCCATATCCTCGCTGCACCACATTCGACTCCATGATGGAGTTGATTCGGTCCTGAAGCGTGAAGCGTGGATTTGACATGTCTGGAGAATTGCGGCTGCCGTTGCCTGGAAAAGGAGCGCGAGTCTTTCAGCACATGATACTCCTGTGAAAAAGATCCCATTTTGAGCTCAGTGCTATTACATACTAACTAATATGAGCTGTATGTCGGTATTTCCGTTGGCAGTCGTTTCCAGCAATGTTTAATGACTTATCACACTATAAGGATGCCTCAATATACCTTCATCCACACCAAAACCGTCCACGTCCCCACCCCCAGCCGCGCTGGCCGCGCACTCACCCGACTCGGCGCGCGGCGTCCGGACCTCGGCGGCCAGGTGCGGCAGGCTCTCGTAGTAGCGCTGGTAGCCCTGGCTGCGTAGGTCCTTCAGGTCGCTGCGCATCCCCATTTTTAGACACTTCTGCAGTCGGCAGTACTGGCAGCGGTTGCGGTGGTACTTGGTCACCTCGCAGTCCTTTGTGCCGCGGCATTGGTAGCCCAGCTGTTTGCGGATGGAGCGCTTGAAGAATCCCTTGCAGCCCTCGCAGCTGATGGCGCCGTAGTGTCGGCCCGAGGCGCGGTCGCCGCACACCACGCACATGTCGATGTTGACGGCGGCAGAGGAGGTGGTGAGCCGGTCAGTGAGCAGGTCGGTGATGGGCGCGCCGGCGTCCAGCTCCTTCAGCCGCGCCGCCCAGTCGGCCGTCAGGGACATGTTGGGCAGCGTCGTGCTGCTGGAGAGAGGAGGCGGGGGAGGTCAGAGAAGGGTATGGACGGCAGAAAGGGCGTCAAACGGACCGAGTGGTGACCAAATTAGATACCGACCACCGGAGAGGGACACATCTACAGACTCATGTCGGGGAGGGGCACAAGATACATACGGTGGGAGAGGGCGACATCACAGAGGGGCACAAGGCACAGACTAAAGTCAAATGTGAACACAATGCACAGAATCGGGTAGAGCAGGAGCGCAATTATATAGACTCCAGCCATACGGACAGATGTTACTTCCATGACAATCGCTGAACAAATGAGTTTGCCTAAGATAACTTTTCGCCACCGAACACCTACGCCAGCGTTCTCACCGCGCAATGGAAAGCAAGGGGAAAATTCTGAGATATTGCAACGCACATCATGCAGAAACCAGCTTATTCGCACCAATTAGCTCGTATAAGCACTCGAGAGCGCCACCGGCGCATCGGGAGCCGCCGCGCTGTCTGGATAGAGCCGCCGGATCCGACACCGCCCGGTGGCGCCGCCCCGGGTCGGCAGTGGTCCGCTCCGCTCGGACCGAGCCGTGCACGGCGGCCGACACCGCCGGACGGAGGAAAACGGCGGCGGCAGCGCGGCCCCTCTGACGCCGAGCTCGGGTCATTTGACAGCGCGCTGCAGGAAAACCCGACCCCCGCCGCATGACCGCCGGCGCGGACGGCGGGTTCACGGACACCGGCCATTGTACCCGCTCCAGGAAAAGTCGGACCGTTTTTTTTTTTCGCCGCCGCCGGCCACACTAAGATGTCAGTCGTGGCCGGACTGAGACGGCTACAACGTTGACAAGGAGTGACCTATCACGACCCCGTCAATGACCCGCTGACGGGCGGAGAGGGGGGGCAGCAGCACGAATGTCAAGCCGCCCTTTCACCGAACAGTTTGCACGAAAGCAACGTCACCTTTCTGGCAATGACACGATAGCAGGTCGTTCCCACGTGCGATTCACAGTAGCCACGCAACGTGAAACGTCATTAGCGCCCGTGGATGCCCGTGGTATGCCAAAAGGCGCAAACACCTATTTTTGGTGAACACTGAACAGAGAACATGAGGTCCAAAGTCAGGCCAATATCAGTCCCACGCACAAGGGGGAAAAGCTCAAAAAATTGAGCGCTCAAAAAATTGAGCGGGCCCCATTATGAAGGAATAGGCGAAACGATGGCATTTTACAATGCCTTTAGCGTCACACTACGGCAACTATCGTATCCAAATAAGGTATCAATGGCAAGAGGGAGCAACAAGGTTTCTTCTCGAACACTCGCCGTGATAATTTATATCGGTGTTTTTGGAAAGAAAATGCCCTAAAGACGCTCAACTTTTTGAGCGCCACTTGTCGTTCGGGACCGCGATACTCAATAAATTGAGCGCCACGACAGACGACAGTCAGCTGGCGCTCAAAAAATTGAGTGCCGGCCAGCATCTACACTCAATTTTTTGAGCGTTCTCCGTGACAGGTGAAGCCGGTACTGGCTGCCATTTTTGATGTTATTTTCGTCGAAATACGTTAAACTGAGTTGAAACAGAAATGCAGGAAGTTGAATGCTACGTGGTACCCAAACTTTTCACAAACCCATGGCATCATGTCACATTTTCCGCTAGTAGTTTTATCGGTCGCCTTTCGGATTCGGCACACCTCAAATAATTATACAGGGCTTGAATAATCCGTATGAATACTGTATTGATATTCTCTGACTGTACTGGGCTGGGAGAAGGGAATACGTGAATACAGAAAGATATCCACCCACGCTTGAATATTGGAGAATTATAGCAGGAAAAACTGTATTGCCACGGTTACAACTTACAAGGCTATCGGCCGCAAACAAACAAACATACAATGTGGGTTAGATTCACAAACATCATCAAGTGTGGAACACAGAGACGAGCAAAACAACATCACATTATCGCATGCCACCCCGACCACATTGGAACCGGGTGACCTGCGACCGGAACCTGCGTCTTGCCAGCATACATCACAAAAGCAGGAGGCAGTGTCGTACTGCTTTGATCCAAAATATGCCATATAACAAATGATATAAACGATCTAAGCTCGGACTAAGCTAATCATTATCAAATCCTTAACATGTAAAGGACGAATGGAAACATCGAGTCTCAGACCAGCAGTAGCAACCCTATCACATCACAAAGAACACGCGGCATTATCAGACAGCCGTTTTGTTATCGGGCTACAGGCGGCGACGGCGTGGTTGCAGACCAGCTGCGAGGTAGCGGCGTGCGGGCAAAAGGCGCGGGCACACCTCCATGTGGCCGTGCAGACAGTGCGCGGTCGGCGTCGCATAGTGGGCGGCATCGGGCTGTCCCGGGGCCGTCGAAGCCGCACAGGTTGTCGGCGCATGTGGGCGCACGCGGTCACCATGGCCAGCTGCTCACCGCCAGCACAGACTGCGCAGCGTCGCCGCTCCGCCAGCCAGAACACGCAGACAACCCTTCTTGCAGTCGCACAACACGTTGCCAAACTCATTCACCTGCTCCACCATGTTGTTGATGTCACCGAGTCGTTCAAGTTGTGGCTCGTGCCGTCGAGCATGACCTGCCCGATCGGACACGGGTCAGCAGCTTCTGCTCCAGCGAAGTCTTCATCTTGGTGACGTCTTGCTGATCTCCACAAAGGCTGAGCAGATGACCTTACCCACAGGGACGGCCGACGTCCTCGCCAGCGACCGCTTGGTTGTGCAGACCTGCCAGAAAAAGAAAAGCTGTTTGGTGATCTCAAACGATTTTTTTCTTTATGCAGTGGAACAAAATGGAAAATATGTCATACAACAGGAACTAAAAAAAGATGCAGCCTAGGTCGTCTAAGAAATGGGTGCAACATTGATAAAATTCTTCATTGAATGAATTCTGCAAATGCTTTTGATAAAATGTGTGGTGATTATAAGGAGACCACTTTACTATAAAATTGCTCGGGATTCCCTATCTGGACCTGTCAAAAAATCCTGACTGCACACCAACAATGAGCATTAAATCCGAAACCTCTACCAGGTACCTAGGGATAATTAAATTCTGATTCAGGAAAATATTTCACATCATACAAATAAAAACCTTTACTATATTGAAACTGAAAATGTGATGCCGATTCAGTGACCTAAGGGTCTCAAAGTATAATGATGAATTTATCTATTATAAATTTGGTGGTGACTGCCGACTGGCGTCTGGTGGCCTAGACCTTGAGGCTTGAAAGTGGCCTTCCTTTTCCGTTGACTACGATCCTCCAGATGGAAATGATGTAAAGGATCAATTTTATCTTATTTCATATGAGCCAGTCAGCAAAGTGGCTATCCTGTTTCAGCATTCACACACACAATAGTTGACTGTCAGTCTGTCATGCTGTCAGTGTTGTGAAGTAACGAAGGAGTTGAGTTTTGTTGATTATAAATTGTGATGTTATGTAAAGGACTGGAAAATGAATGTGAAAACTATGGAAACATATTGGCAGAGTATTGTCACTTACTATCAGGACATATGGATAGAGAATACATTCAAATTAAAGGGACCCTCCCACCTTCAAAAAAGTTTATGAATTGGCATGAAAGTGATGTCGCTCGGTTCAGAAAGAGCGAAAACGAATATCTACCAAATTTCACCGAAAAATATTCACCGGTTTTCAAGATATTAGACTTTTACTTTTGTTTACTTTTTTGGGATCTCCGCTGTTTCTAGCGACTTTATTTTAGAAGTGCGGCGTTTGCGGCAGATGTTGCGCGCAAATAGCATATACCACCGCGTGCTACAAAACGTTTTAGTCAAACATTTAAAAATCGTTAGATATTTGCGCTGACGTCACACATTCAGAGGGGTATTCCTAAGCATTAGCCCCTCTGAATCAAAATGCTGCAATTTTGAAATTCAATATTTCCGATTTAAGGCATTTCTCGATGTTGTGAGTGCCGAAACCGGTAATTGTGAGCCAGGGACCCCATTTTGGCTATCTCAACTCAAATCTAATGTTAAGGTGGGAGGGTCCCTTTAATAAGAAATGCCAAATATCAAGGTACTCAATCACTGATAGCAGTGGACTATCATATGTTTTAATGTCGATTATATGAAAGTTAAGACTGAAACTACCTTTTACCTCATCATACCTAGTGAAAAATTGTGTGAAGAAAACATCCACAGCCTCTTTGAAGCACTTAGACCACTAAAAAAACAAAAAAATTCACGTAAATATGGTGTGTCTCCTTCCTTCAAAACATCATATCGGATGGCGCCACTTTCGTCGACAGTTACTTATCTGCACGTAAATCGAGGAAAACGTGAATTGATTGACGTTTACGTGTTTCCAAATTTAAAATCACAGCATATTCAAACTTTTCAAAGTACCTTTTAACATCTAAGTATAACTAAAACGATAAAAACTTACCTTCAACACAAGGACGACGACAACCACGCGACCGGAGACGTCGCGACGAAATAAACAAACGGCGCCGCCAAATGAAAAATATTCTCCGATATGGGTAATGTGAAATTGAGTCGCAATCATTTTGGGTAGTATGAAAAATGCTCTTTCCAACAGAACCGTAGTAAAAAACGTGAATGGACAAAAAATAACTTTAATTTCGACATAAATATTGGCCTGTTTTTAAGTCATCCTGGTATGCCGTAAGATTTCGACCTATAAATTGGTGTTCCCCCAATCATTGAAGCTTGAGCAGTGAAAAATATGAAAGCCTAATCTGTTTTGCATCATTAGTGATTCTCCTAGGGTGTTGCCATTTCTCCCTAGGTGTTGCGAGTTGCTTTTGCAAAACGTGTTCCTGAAACGGCTCAATTTTTTGAGCCCTCAGCATTACGCCTATGGGAGCCTCTGACGTCACACGCTCAATATTTTGAGCGCTCAATTTTTTGAGCTTTTCCCCCTTGTGCGTGGGACTGATATCATTATTGTTATGGGTACTGCAGACAAGAAAACTGAGAATCGTGCAACAGGATATTCCGAATCAGCCTACCGCTAATCGCTATTCAAAGCGAAGGCCTTGCAGCATTTCTTGATCTCTGAAAGTTGAAACTTGAACTTCTGACAGAATCAGAATCCACCAAACCAAAACCGCTAAAGATTGACTTAGCCTTTTTCACTTAATTAAACCTTGCATTATGAACTCCTCTATGGCCTGGAACTCCTCATTACTCCTAAGTTGATAAATTGAGAATGAATTTGAATACGCACCACAGTAAAACCCCAGTAAAATCACAGAGCGGCTTCGGTTTTATGCTGATTGGGAAGGGCTTGGGATCCATGGCACATATTTCCATGACGGCTCCCGGCTTGGTGATCTTCTCGGCCATCTCTGAAGCTTGATCCATCGCAAATAAACGCCCAAGATCAGGGCCCAAGATTGTAAGCAGATAGCTCAATACATATTCTCCGTAACAAACTGGAAAAGACTGACAAATTTCGACCCAGTTGCGATACACGCGATACACGCAAGCCCAACGCAAGCCCGATACGCAGGTCAAAGGTCAACGGCCCAGCACGCGCAAGACTGCGCCAAAATCGAATTACCTGCGTCATATTGAATGCTCAGTAGTACTACCATATGACAACGGAGAAAACTTCATAACATTTCTTTACTGTATATTCGCACATAGAGCATTGAAAATAGAAAATAATAAAAAGAAATAGCGACCACAGTTTCGTGGTTGGACAACAAAAGAACTATATGATCAAACAGTCGAGAGTTCTCAACAGTGTAGGTCGGCTAGAGCCACAGCATGAGCATGCAGTGAAGTGTGAACATACAGGCGCCAATACGAGCAAAACTTGCGACTCCTCGTGACCGCACATTTGCCAATTTCCACTGTCGGGCTCCGACGGAACCTTCCTTCACACCAGACACTCGGCTGGTTCCCTCTGTTCTGTCTCTGACAGCTGTTCCGTCTCAGCGGCTGCAGCAGCAGCTGCTGCTTTGTGCGGTGCCCGAGGAGCGCGCCGGCTGCTGCCAGCAGCCCACTTGACCTCTGGCCTGGCGGCCCTGGCCGGACGCCCGCAGCAGTCACCTTTGACCCGTGACCCGCCGTAAATGTCAGCGGTGCGCCGCGCTCGCCGCCGACCGGTGACCTCGCCGCCCGGCCGGCGGCGGCTGACCCGGCCGGTCCGCAGCTGTAGCCGGTCCGGGTCGGCCCGCCGCACCGTCAGTTCACGGTACGGAGTACCCCTGAGCACCCGGCGCCCCCCCACCGGTGTGCCTATATACCTTGCCTACATACCTACCTATTTATACGCCCACAAAGGCGGGCGCCAGCAGCTCGTAATGTCTGCAGGGGCCAGGGAACTAGCCTAACCGCTAAATTTCAGATAATCCTAATTTACCATTTCCAGAATGCTCTTTCTGAAAACCGTAGGTGTGATGTAGGTGTCCCCAGACCGTTACAGTGCGTGGTACCTATAAGGCAGGTTCCGTCGCCTTCCTGCAGTCCCCCGACATTGGCGTCCGTCGACAGCCGGCTTACCTGAAGGGTGATGACGTCATCGACGTCATGGCGAGGGAGGTGCCCAGGATCGAGTTGCCGTTGACGCTGTCGTTCATCGAGTCGTCCATCGCCGACGCAGCTCCATCGCCTGGGGGCACGGCGCGGGGCCACGTAAGTAAATAAGCTGTGACAAACACTTGGTTGTGCATATCAGACGGAAGTTGAGTCGCTTATTTGCGACCGTAGGTACCTAAATACCTAAGTTGTAACAAGCACCTGATTGTGCATATTTATTAAACTGAATTTGAATCGCTTCGGCTCATCTGCAGCCGAAAAAAAAACAGGTAGGATTTACTGTCCCGGTCGAATCCTACCTCTGGATTCGACCGGGACCGGATCCGTTCAGCGGGAGCTGTGCCGAGGTCTCACGGCCGGAGAGGGCGGGGGGGGGGGGGCGTGGTGACCGTCGTTCCGCCTGGTCCGACCTCGCCGACGGGGCCACCATCGGACCGACCAGGAAACGGGCACGCCTACCGTCCGGGGCGGACCGGACCGGCGCGGCTCTTCGGGTCCGGGCCGGTCGGTCAGCGTGCCCGGTCGGCCGCGTGTCAGCTGCTGTGACCTTGGTCGGTCGCGGCTGGGGCACCGGCCGGCCCGCCGCCGGCTGCGGCCGCCCGCGAGGCCCGGCGCCGCGCGCCCGCCACTCAGGAAAGATGGCCGACCCAGGGGGCTCGGGGCACGCGAGCCGCGCCGACCCGCGCCCTGGAAGGTGCCACAGGACGGGACGGCGGCGGCGGCGATGACCCGCGCGTGCTACCCCCGCTGATGCAACATTAGGGGGACGCCCTGACGTCAGTCAACCCGAGGACATCAGCTGATGATCAGCTGATCGAGAGCATCGGCTGGACACCAACAGGCATGTCTCCAGAATCGAGTCAAGATTTCACTGCATAGCGTGCTCCAACTCAGAAACCAGGTGCGCATCAGCCGAACATGACACGAGCGTCGGACAATGATCCATAACAAGCGAGGAAGAGGAAAATGTGCAATGTGCTGCGGAACTGGGACAGCGCGCGATGGGCCGCGTGACACGACAAAGCGCTCCCTTGTCCCGGTCTGGGAGAGCGACGCGGCGCTCTCGCATCGGTCACACGGCAATAATGCGGCCTCCGTCTTTGTTACTTTTTGCATCGTTTCTTGTGCGGCCGTTTGAGACGGAAATGTTCAGGAAAAACAAAATTTTGTTTAAAACAGTTCCCAACAGCAGTTGAACAAAGTTAAGCACTACATTCCTCCATTTCATCCAAGTTGAGTAGAGGCCGTAGCGGCCAGAGCCGGGGCGCCGCGGCGGCGGGCGGCGCAGCAGGGCTCCGTCTGCTGACCGGCGCGGCCGCCGGCGGGAACGGCCGGGCCGGCCTGTCACGGGCCGCCACAGCTGGCCGCCTCCAAACGGGGTCACCGGCTAACCCGGCCGACCGGCGCCACGGCTGGTCACCCCGAGTAAACACCGAGACGGCCGGGTCACCAGCCGCCCGGCCCGCGGCGGCCACCGGGTGCACCGCCGGCCGGCCGGCGCGGGACGGTGGAGGGCACTCGCAGAGGGCAGCGCCACAGCCCGGAACGGGGGTCTGCTGCAAGCAGTGTTAGACACGGAGAGGGTCATTGGAGGGCACTATAGACAGTGTTGAACATGTTGAGGACTGAGGAGTCTGTGGAGGGTCAGTCAGGGTCTGGGAGATTTTACCCCGGGAGAGTCTAGAACACCCCGGGGGCAGCTGGACGGACCAGTCTGGCCACAGCTTGCCCGGAATAAACGGTCTAAGCGGCGAGGGGGAGTAATCCGACCAAAATCCGACAGCCATGGATGAAAACATATCGACAGTCGGATGTCGACAGGCGAATTCAGAAACTCCGGGAGCGACCACTGACCGGCACGCCTAGTTGTAGCCAGGGACGATGAGCTATAACCTCAATGGGTCGGGCGTGTCCAGTGGTCAGTATCGCCCGTCGCAGTCTGTCCGTCTGTTTGTCTTCGACCCACACGGTTACTCGGAGGGACAAGTCCCTTTTCGGATAGCGCCGGGCCGAGGTATGTGTGAAATGTTTGCGCCGTTTGCTCTGTTGTGCTCGCCGTCCCGGGGAAAGGTCAGGAGCCGTGCCGTCCCTGGTCGGTAGGAGGGACCTGCTCGGGACGACACATTGGGGTCAGCCCATGCCCCCGGGGCCGAAGGGCGGAGGTTTTGCCGGCCGAGGAGGACCATCGCCGGTCCCTCGCACGGGTTGATGCTATTTATGGAGCCGATCGCCGGCGGCGGGGGCAGGCCACTGCCCGGAGACGACCCGCCGTCCGGCGCGGCGGCGGCGAAAACAGCCGTGCGGGGGACAAGGGTCAGGCGGGTCAGCCACCAGAGTCCGGCTCCTGTGTCAATCCCATCAACCGACCTGCCCCGTGTCAGTGACCGGTGACCGGTCCCCGTGTTAGCCCCAGTGACCGGTGACCGGCCGGGTCCCCGTGTCAGTCCCAGACTCCCAATGAACGGCGACCGGTCCCTGTGTCAGCCCCAGTGACCGGTGACCGGCCGGGCCCCCGTATCAGCCCCAGTGACCCCTGTGTCAGCCCCAGTGACCGGTGACCGGCCGGGCCCCCGTATCAGCCCCAGTGACCCCCGTGTCAGTCCCAGTGACCGGTGACCGGCCGGGCCCCCGTGTCAGCCGATAGTCGCTATCGGTGCACGGCCGTCCGCCGGCTATCGGGCGGCCACCAACCCGCAACTGGGCCAGCCAAACAGCGCCGGCGCCACCCCGGCACGGCAGACCGGCCCGACCGGAGGTCAGAGGGTGACCCTAATGAGAGGTCAGAGGGAACCCACCGAGAGGTCACAGGGTGATCCTGCAGAGAGATCAGAGAAGCAGGACACCGGTACAGCTCAGAAACAGCACAGTCTTTCACCGGTGCGGGACAGATTGCCTTTCAGTGGCGAGACATGAATGCCTCGCCGAAAGCAAGGTCTCGTAGAAGCAGTTTCGCCAATTCACAGCACACCCTGACCCGAGGCGTGGGGTCAGCACACAGTACCGAGCTCCGTCATCGAGCCTGCTAGGTGCTCGGTCGGGGTCCGGTGGCTCGGCGACCGCCCGGCCCACGGTACGGACTCGGTAACGAGCGGAATCAATGACTGATGTATACCGATCGACCGAGCGACCGACCGGGCCGGGCCGTGACCCGAGCACGCGGCGCTCAGGTGACACGCCTCGATCGACCGGCGGGTCGCCCACGCGGCCGGCCGGCCGGCGCGCCGACCCGAGCAGCGGTGACCTTTGGGTCAGCGCCGGCGGTCGGCGGGCGGCGAGCGGCGCAAGCTTTCGGCCAGCTCCCCTCCTCCGTCCGACGGTGATGAATGAATAAATTGGCCAGAGATATTGATCTCCGGATGGCAGAAGCGGGATGTCGGCCAAAGCGCTGACGACGTCACAGACGGGAGGGGCGAGTGGATGGGCGGGATGCGAGGGTACAGCGGTCGAGTGAGCATGAGGCGCCCCCCGGCACGACTCAGGCCAGACGGTCGTAAAAATGTCAGGAGAAGGAAAAAGGGGCGAGCTGTGAAAGTTGGAGCTCGTCACCTGTAAGGAGCTTACCGGCGTCATAGGTAATTCGCCGAACTCCGGGCGGTGACAAAGGCGGCGGCCATGGCCGGCCCCGGGTGGCGGCGGATGGCCGGGCCGTCAGAGGGAGCCGGTCGGCCGGCCAGGTCACCCGACCGGCGCGGCGTCCTGCCCCCCGGCGGTGTGACGTCACCACCGGAGGTAATTCGGAGGCCGGGCCTGACCGCGCCCGGGGCGGGTGAGCCGCCGGAACCGTCCGACACGTGGTCCGTCCGTCGGCCGCCCGCCCGCCCTCCCCGCCGGACGTCGGTGGCGGCGGCCCGACCCGCCGACCGGCCGACCGGCCGACCGGCCGCCCCAGGCGCGCAACGCGACCCAACCTCCCACAAAGGCCAGAGCTGCAACGGGGGACGGGAAAAAGCGGCCTATTTTTACGCGGCGCGTAGGAGAGGCGGAGCGCACTCGAGCCGCGGCCGGAGCCGGAGCGGAGTTGGTCTCGATCAATACGGCCGGCCGACCGGCGCGGCCGGTCACAGCGAGGTCAGGCTGCGCCGCCGGCGGCCGGCGTTCCAAGGCCGCGCGGCGCCGGGTCAGCCGACCGGCGGCGGCGGCCGACCAATGGCGGCGCAGCGCCGCGGGTCACCGCCGACCAGCATGGCGGCCGCCGGGCGGGGGCAGGCTCCCGGAACGCCGCGGAGGGAGCGAGCAGCGCGGACGGCCGCCAGCCAGCCGCGCCGGGCGCCACGGCGACCGGTCAACTGCAGCTCAGTGAGCTCAGCCGACAGCGGCCGGCAGCGGGACGGCGCAAACACAGACCGTATCACACGGACAACACGTGGTTCATGGGCGCGTCATCCCGCAGCCCGTTCATGTTTGAACGGTGCCGTCTGCTACCCTTGCCGACCGTAAAAAGCCAACAGATAGGTAATTAGTACATCTCCATCAGCTGGCGCCGCGGGGGCGCAGCAGGAAGTCGGGAGTCAGGGCCGCGTCAGCCAGCCCTGGACCTCGGTACCGGCCCGGCGCGCGCCCCGGGGCGCCCCCCCCCCCCCCGATACGGCACGAACTAGGCACGGACCCAAGGATCCACACGGACCGGCACGGGAAAATTGGCCGTCGAGCGACAGGGCGCGGCATTTCAACAAGCCGCGCACCGACCATAACCTTCGCCGCGGCGGAGCCATTTGGGCATACCTGCGATGTCTGCACACCGCCGCCACCGGAGAGAGGGCGTCGGTTGAATGAGACGAGAGGAAGACTTGGGATCGGCTATTCAAACTGTTGACATACGATCACAACAAGATCGAGCTATATTGGTCAGTGTAGTTACGACTGACAAAGGACGGAGTGTTGAGCTAGTCTGGTCGATCCAACGTATCCATGAGCTCGGGTAGCTGTCGCATGACCCGTTGACCTGTCCCAGACCCATCCTCCGGCAGATTTCCGGACCGTCCGACCTCTCCATGGACCATTGTGTGACCTGCCCTGCGTGACCCGTCACCGCTTCACCTGAACCGTCTCCAGGTAGACCAGTAGGTATGACTCGTCCCATGACCCGTCAGTGTGAACCTGCAGTACCAGGCCCCATGCCCCCATGCCTCTCAGGCTGACCGGCGTCCTGCGCAGGCCACTGGTCGGTGTCGGCGACAGTGCCACACCGGCGACTGATGTAAACCAAACCGGCACGGTCCCGCAGTCCGCCCGGGTGCCAGGCACACCACCGTGACACGGTTCGACTCGGGCCGAGCAGAGGTCAGGGCAGGTCCGATGGGTCAGGTCAGGTCAGGGTCTGACGAGTCAGGTCAGATAGGTCAAGCCGGTGCCGTGACGAAACGGAAATGACAGCAGTTGGGTTAGACAGATGAGAGCTCGGTCTGACGGAGCCAGGTCAGGTCGAGCTAGGTCAGCATGCTGAGGGTGAGAGGCCAGGGGACAGAGGGGTACGGGTCAAGATGGCACCTAGCGAAACAGACTGGCACTGGTTGGGACAGGAAAGGGACAGACTCGAGCGGTAGGTACGGGTCGGTTCAGTCCAGCGGCACGAATTAGCACGGGACCAGCTCCACCGAGCTCGGCAGGGTGCGGGTCCGGGGCGGCCGGGGAGGGGAGGGGGAGGGGGGTCCCAGGGGCGCCATGGGTCGGGGGAAGTGGAGCGTGCCGTATAGCGCACCGCGTCCAACCAGCTCGGCCGGCGCACCTGGCTCGGAGGGCGCCGCCGGCGCCAGGTGGCCGGTACCCGCCGGTCGGCGAGCGGCGCAGAGCGGCGCACCGACCCTCCCACCGACGGGACCCGACGGGACGCTCACGTGGGGCGGCGCGGCGGAACGACGGACGATGGCGACTAGGGGTGCTTCGGGATGCACACTGCACAGGCAGAACTTCTGTCCACACTGACACCAGTTCAGGTTCATATCCGATGGTAGGATCAGTCCCAACAGCAATCATTCAACCGCTGGGGTTCGCTGGAGGCCTATCAGAGGTAGACACAGGAGCGTGCAAGGTCACACGGCCTGCGTGATGCCTAAAAGATCCGCTCAATCCGTCGTGCTCAGACATTTGTTGTGGCCTTCGTCAGTCAATCAGCAGTGCCCTTGAATCCGCCAGGGAACGAGCGCTTCCCATTCACTGAGCACGTGCTACATCAGCCCTATACGCCAGTCTGCAAAACGTGGCAGGGTTCGACGAGATCTCGTCGGGGCAGACACAGTGGGGCGGGGGCAGATATCGGGGCAGCTTTTGAGAAATCGGGGCAGAGTTCGGCAATTCCGGGGCAGACCGTTTGCAGTCGGGCCGGACCTGGGCGGGGTGCACGCTACCGGTGGAAAATAATAAAGAAGCAGAGTATTGTTGAAACGCGCGAGAAAAAGTGAGCTGCGCCACAAACGTCGCTGAAGCGCAGAAATTGTAATTTGTAACTGTTACCATATTCGAGTTTTCCCTTCATCGGGGCTATGAATGTTTTACGCGCCGTGTTTCGTATTAGCAACCAAGGAAAGGCGCTACCCGGAGATACTCCTTTCTAAATTCTAGCCTCACCAAACCAAATCAAACCAAACCGAACCAGACCAAACCTGACCTAATCGAACACTCGTAAATGTGCTGTATAGCCCTCACGATGATTGCCGCCCCCTCCGGCCAAATGATATCCACATTTCCACTTAGAAACGAACAGGGGCGCGGGAACTACTTTCCGACTGGGGGGCACACCATAATAGAGATTAACCTAGGGTACCCCCAAATCTAGTTTTCTCACCGGTTTTAGGCCACTTATTTTTCACCCCTCGGCTTTTTCAACAAAAAAAGAAAACATTTGCAAAAAAAGTGTGGTATTCCGTCTCAAAGCTGTGGGGGCACCGCCCCCACGGAACCAGAGTTGGGGGGGGGGGGCAAGCTGCCCCCACTGCCCCCCCCCCCCCCCGGCTCCCGCGCCTATGGAAACGAACGCGTGCTAAAACGCTTAACTGACTGGCTGCGAACCTGCGACCTACAGATTAAGAGACGAGCGTACTCTGCACACTTAAAACTAAGCCACCAATTAGCTGATCATCGCCGAGACGAGGTGTAATATCAGTTTTTCAATGATGCATTGGGGTATTGTCCGAGAAGCGCCTCTCTTTGGTTGCAAAAACGAAATGCGCCCCTCGCTGCAGATTGATTCGACGTTGCCATGGCAACATGAGGCAGTTTTGCACCCCAACTGCGTCATCACCACATTTTAACCGGAACACTAGCCGCTCTATATAATATAACCTTGACCAATGATCAGATCCTTGATCAGATCCTTTCGTTTAAAAATTGTTCGAGTCTCATTACCACGACCGACTTAAATTTGCGCGGGTGATGTATTGATATGAAGTTTTTATGCTATATATAGTACATTTAGGGCATAATCTAACCTGCCCCAATTAGATGCCCCATTTGGGGCAGAAATTCGACTGCCCGGGAGGCTAACTGCCCCATTTGGGGCAGGATTCTGGCTGCCCCAAACACCTCGTCGAGCTGGCTGCCACGTTTTGCAGACTGGCCTATACGACTGAACAATCAAACAAATGACTCATCAATTTTCAATCAGATAACAACCTAGACGCCAGCGTGGGAAGCCTCTGACTCACACCTCCTTAAGCAAATCAGAGCTACAAAACGCCTCCATCCCAGCCCCTCTCGGATGTAGTTTGGCTGCGCGCTGACCGGCCGCTCGGCTCGGCTCTGCCGCGGCGCGGCGCCGGCTCCAGGGGGCACGGGCACGGCCGGCGACCGGCGGCACTAACCTCGCCCAACACACCCGCCGAAAATCAATAGCATCTGGGCCGTCGGCTCCCCTCTCGCGGCGCGGCTGTTTTTGCCCGTTCGCGCGCCGGAGTCGACACAACAAATTAAAATCGATAGGACCGGCGGCGGATGACGTCACCCGGCCGCCGGGGGTGGCGTACTCACCGCTTCCCTCTCCGTCCGAGTCTCCGTTCTGCACCAGCACGGCCTCCTCCAGCGGCTCGCTCTTCACCGACACCTCCGGCGCGGCGGCCGCCATTCGGGTCATACTCTGGCGGGCGCGGCCCTACCACCACTGGAACAGAGCGACACACCACCGCCCGCCGCCGGTCCGCCGCGCGCACTGCCGGCGCCCGGCGCCCGGCCGCGTGTCAGCCGCCCGGCGCCCGCCGGCGCCCGCCAGATGGCCTCCGTACCGCCGGCGGCCGTGTCACGCGGCCACCGTACCGGCGTTGGCGACCGCGCCGCCGTTACGTTATTGGCGAGTGTCAGGTCGGTCACGGAAATATCGGGACGAGGGTCTGGATGGGCCACGTGACGGCTGAGGCCGGAGGAGCCGGGAGGAGCGGCCGGCGGAGCTGCTCCGCGGCACGGGCCAGGCGATGCGAGGCTAACTGACACGGTCACGGGAAACCCGAGCCGATATTAGACTCGCTGCCGTTCCCTGCAATCACACACACCGCTTCAGTTGTAAGCTATTTTCCACCCTGCACGTCTCGTAGTTGAGCCAATAACAGCAGCACTGTGAATAATAGCCAAACACCGTCATAGAAGAACGGACTTTACCCCAGCAGCTCGCCGGTAATGAAGATCCGTGTCAAATGTGACCGAAAAAGGCCTACCGGAACAGCAGTGCTGTGTGGGCAGAGTATGTCGGATAGATAACCTAATGAGACGCATGTGGCACACTCGGGGAATGGACTTCAGCTTTCAGCAATATATTCGCAACCTATTACTGCCCTGGCCCCTACCGGAATAAGCAAACCGCTATACGAGAGCCCGATATCAGTGGGCGTCAACACATCACTGACGGGTCTTCTCCCGGCTATTATACTTTACTAATGACCGCCGACAATTCAAATGCACAGTGGTGATCAATGCAACCGTGCCATGGTCTGGAAAAATTCGTCTGGTTAGGAAAAGTAGGTGTGATCGCACATCGGAGTAATTATTCAAGAACTACCCTTATGGATGCAAGTGAATGGTTCAAAGGCGATTTTTTCCAAAGCAAGTGAGTACGAGAGAGAGAGAGAGAGAGAGAGAGAGAGAGAGAGAGAGAGAGAGAGAGAGAGAGAGAGGAGTGTGCACTGCTAAAACAATGCCCGGTGGCGGCCTGACCTTGGAGTGTGGTCGAGGACACAGCTACGGCCGGGCTATATACTCTGGTACGGGGCAGGCGTACTGGGAACGTCCCTTGGAATCCGACATATCCCCCGCTCTTCCTGTGGACAGAGGATGGGGGAACATCACAATGTGGAGAGGAAGACGGCGACGGAACCGGACACTGAGACCTCAGGTGGCAGAGAGCGCAGGTTGACTAATAGAAATCATCCATGCTACGTCAAATACCAGGTAAATGATTCATGAATCTATTAGCTGCGGTGGATTTCACTAGCATAAGGCGATGCACAATGTAACTTTAGGCGCACTATCAGTGAGGCGTTGAATCAGAACCGGTGCAACGTCAAAGGGAGCGTCACCGGCGCCTGGCACAAGCGCTATATACCGTATATACGGCTCCGACGGCACGGCACTGCCCACCGGCTGACGAAATGTCCGACAAACCCCCGCCTTTGAGAAGGTTGCTGCTTGTTCATACGCCAATGGCAGACGATCTGCCTACATGCCGGCTCCGGGCGTCGGCGGTGTTCCAGCTAACGCTGACCTTTGCCGGAGGAAATGTCACGGCCCGACCCGGTCCGCGGTCAGCTGGTGAATTCTGCACGGCAACTCACGAACTTCGACACTATTGACTAATGCCGACCGGACCTGGAGATTCAGCAGCGACACGGAGCTCATGAGATGAGAAATGACAGTTCCTTTGCATTGGTGGGATGGTAACAGGCACGATGCATACACATATATAAAGTAATAGGCACTGAAATGCTGACATAACATGACAGAACACCAGCGAAACGCCGATTTAGAATTGGTACCACATCAACACTTATAATGGCATATGAAACAATACGTAATCGAATAACATCTCCACCATTGTCAAAAGCCACTTCTCGGAGGCTCAGGGGTGAGACTAAGCACCCTTCCATCACCCTGCACGCCCATACCATCTCTATCTTTGCACCGGAGGCTGCCGCGCCGCCGACCGAGGCCCCATGGCGTGGCCCGCGGGCCGGTCGCGATGGAGGAGCTCGCCCTGAAGTCGGAGCGTCTCTCCACGGCGCCGCGGTCGGTCAAAAAATCCGCCGCGGCCGGCACAGAACCAGTTTGCGTGTAATCCGGGCGGCGCCTGAGGTTCTCTCAGGGTCAGCGGGTCGGGACGGGAGAGACAGGTCGGTCCGGGGCCCTGCACGGGAGAGGAGAGACAGAGAGGGCGGGCCCGGGCCTGCACGGGAGAGGAGAGACAGAGAGGGCGGGTCCGGGGCCTGCACGGGAGAGGAGAGACAGAGAGGGCGGGCCCGGGCCTGCACGGGAGAGGAACGGACAGTCATCAGGTCCCATGCTGGGCAGCGGCTATACCCGCCGATGTTGGAATGCATACATTTTTCATCTGCAGGCACCCTCACGCAGGTATCTGTAAACAAATAGGAATGTTACTGCCTGTGGCGTCGTTCCAAAGAGCGGAGCATTGCCACTTTATGGGGCCCAGCACAGATGCCGTGCTTATTACCACTGATTGACGGACTCCGAGACGCCCTCAGCGCCAGCTGACGTCTCGCCACCGTCCCGCTATCCCGCCACGGAGTCCCAGCTTCCGTGGGAGTCTGCCGCTCATCTCCGCCACCGCCGGCGTCGGGCTGATGTCGCCCGGGCCCGCTGCCCGAGACAGGTTGGCGCTCCGTCGCCCCGCCGCACTCGGTAGGACTGCCGGCGGGGAAGGACCGTCGGCAGGACGGACTCTCGCCGCGGTTTGGTCAGAGTTCCAGGCCCGTCCGTCCGTCCAGGTTCGCTCTCAGGCCCGGTGACCTCGGCAGCCGGCCGCAGGCCACTCCTCGGGGGCCGGGCCGTTTCCGCCGGCTGACCTCGGTAGCCGCTACGATCGGACGGTGAGACGCGCCGCGCCGCACACCGGTCCGCAAACAGCTCCCCCTCGCCGCGGCCACCTCGCCAACAAACAGGCGGGCGGCCCCGCCCTGCCGTACCGCGGTGCGCCGGCCGCCCGGTGTCGCCGGGCCGGCCGGTCAGCCGCGCCGTCAGAACCGCGAGACGCGCCGCGCTCCGGCCAGCCAAGGTCACGGTGACCGCATCGGGGAAAATCGGCCGGACGGGTGGACGGCGGACGGGCGCGGCGGCGCGCCTCGCCCCGTGGCCCAGTGATGGCGGCGGCGGTGGCCGGTGACCGCGCCGCAGGTGCCGCTCCAGGGCGCGGCAGCTGGCCGCCGGCGGCCCCCGCGCCGACCGCGCAGCTCGGCCGCCCTGCGGGCTGCGCTCTCCTGTTTTTGTCTGAGACCGCGGCGCGCACATTCCGTCCGGACGCCGCCGGCGGCGCGGCCGGGACCTGGGACCTGGCCCGCCCCCGGCCCACAAAAGGGCCGGCCGGCCCCGCGCCGTCCCGCTGGCGACAAAGGCCACTGCGGGGCACTGCCCTACACTCGGCGGCCCGCGCGGCCCCGTTTTCCGCGGAATCTGCTTTATGGCGAGAAAAAATCTAAGGGTTATTGAGGCCGTGCAGAGGGGCGGCGATAAATATAGTGTGTCACCGCCGGGTCCCGCGCCCTCGGCCGACGGGGCGGTCCGCGCCGGTCCCCGGCCGAGGCCACGGCGAGCCGCGCCACAAAGACAGCCGTCGGCCGCGCCGGGGCGGCCACAAAGGCTGTCGGCCGGCGCCGGCGACCCGACCGGCGCTCCCCTCCGTCGGCGACCTTCGTCTCCCCTTCCGGCGGCGGGCCACGTGACCGCGCCCCGCCGCCGTGCCGGCCGTCACGTGACCGACCCGTCGGCGCCGGCGGCGGGGGAAGCGACGCCGAGGGTGGCCGAGCGCGTGGCGGCGGGCAGCGGTGTGCCGACCCGGCGACGGCAGCCCTGCAGGGGCGGCGGCGACCGTCCCAGTAATACCGGCGCTCACCACAGGTCCGCACTGGATCAGCTGGAAACGAAACGGAAGGAAACGAAGGGAAGGCGAATGTCAGACATATACGAGTAGTTACGAACAAGGAGCCTCGTGGACGGAGGAGTAAAATGCATACAGGCTGAAGCGCGCCGATTGGTATGATACACGTGTAAGTGAGCGGTGCTGGGATAATAGCATTCACCTGAATGCATTGAGCAGGAAAGGCGCTGATTGTTGAGGTCGCTGCCTATATCAAACGGTGTCGGTTGCGCCCGGCGCGGCCTGACACACAGAGCAGACGAGCTGTGAGTACCGGTGGCTGGCTGTGAGCATCCCCCACCCACACAGGATACCGGTGATCCGACGATCGTCATTCAGCAGCAGTCCTTCTTATAGAGGCATTATCTTCATCAATAGCGCCTCACTGATACATAAACATCAGGTAAAACATCATTGTAGCCTGCCTGAAAATCGGCACATCCCCACACTCCAGTATGTCAAACGTACCGTGGCGCAGACAGTGAAGATATCCTCTGTCAGACGGCTGAAGAGGCTTCAGGACGGGCCGGCATTGAGGAGAGTGGCGGTCAGCAGTTGGTAGTCGCCGACTCGCCAGTCAGTCAGTGGATATTGAGTGAAGTAGACAGTAGCCTCCTGACAGCCGAGCCGGGCCCTGAAAGATCGAACTCACGGGAGCAGGGCGGTCACTGAGGAATGACAGGACTCACGGTCAACAACCGGTAACAACCGGTAACTGAGAAAGGACACAATATATCCGTCATCGGTCAGCCCCAGGACTGGCTAGGGTATGACCCACGCACGGGTCCGCCCCTGAGGATTGAGGTAGGACGGGACACACCGGTGTTACCCGCGCCCGTACCGCTGGAAGCGTCGGCCGGTCTCTGTCCCGATGGTAGCCGATCCGAGCCCTGCGGCCGGTGAGTGACACACCGGCAGCCAGCCTGAGACCCTCCGGGCGGTCACTGTTCCATCGGCGGCCGATCACGGGCCCTCCGGCCGGCGTGTGTCCCGTCGGCCGGCGTCTGTGCTGACGGCGCCGGCCGATCCGAGCCCTCCGGCCAGTCACTGATCCGTGACACGGTCACACGGCCGACGGACGGAACGGCCGGCCGGCCGCTCGACTCGGCCGGCCACCTGGCGCACCAGGCCCATCGGGGCCATCACAGGATCAGCACAGCACACAGTGACCAATGGAGGACTAGCACAGCACACAGCGACCATTACAGGACCAGCACAGCACACAGAAGTCATTGGAGGACCAGCACAGCACACAGCGGTCATTGGAGGACCAGCACAGCACCCAGTGGTCATTGGAGGACCAGCACAGCACACAGTGGTCATTGGAGGACCAGCACAGTACACAGTAGTCATTGGGGGTCCAGCACAGCACACAGTGGTCATTGGAGGTCCAGCACAACACACAGTGGTCATTGGAGGACCAGCACAGCACCCAGTGGTCATTGGAGGACCAGCAAAGCACACAGAGGTCATTGGAGGACCAGCACAGCACCCAGTGGTCATTGGAGGACCAGCAAAGCACACAGAGGTCATTGGAGGACCAGCACAGCACCCAGTGGTCATTGGAGGACCAGCAAAGCACACAGAGGTCATTGGAGGACCAGCACAGCACACAGTGGTCATTGGAGGACCAGCAAAGCACACAGAGGTCATTGGAGGACCAGCACAGCACACAGTGGTCATTGGAGGACCAGCACAGCACACAGTGGTCATTGGAGGACCAGCACAGCACACAGTGGTCATTGGAGGACCAGCACAGCACACAGTGGTCATTGGAGGACCAGCCAGCACACAGTGGTCATTGGAGGACCAGCACAGCACACAGTGGTCATTGGAGGTCCAGCACAGCACACAGTGGTCATTGGAGGACCAGCACAGTACACAGTAGTCATTGGGGGTCCAGCACAGCACACAGTGGTCATTGGAGGTCCAGCACAACACACAGTGGTCATTGGAGGACCAGCACAGCACCCAGTGGTCATTGGAGGACCAGCAAAGCACACAGAGGTCATTGGAGGACCAGCACAGCACCCAGTGGTCATTGGAGGACCAGCAAAGCACACAGAGGTCATTGGAGGACCAGCACAGCACACAGTGTCATTGGAGGACCAGCACAGCACACAGTGGTCATTAGAGGACAAACACAACTCGGTCGTTAGGCACAGTTGACAGTACCGACTCACGAAGAAGCTCATTGCTCACAGTCACAAATAGCTCGGCACAGGTGAAGAGGGCGCAGCATACCACACAGACTACTATCGGCTCCGTGCAAATATATGCAGATAGACATGACACCGACGATAGCGGGCAATTACCCTAGCATACAGAGACAGACTCTATCATCGACCATGCTCAAACATTACGGGCCGTGACACACAATGCCTACACCCACAGTGGGTGGTCAGCGAACACCGAGTCACTTAACTGGGTTTATACACCGACAGCTGGGTCACGCTCACGACCTGAAGCGTCAGTGACACAGAGACGCCCTGGGGGCGGTCACCGATGGGTAGAGACGGGGAGACCGGAGATGCGAGGTCAGGACGACAGGTCA
This sequence comes from Amphibalanus amphitrite, assembly GCF_019059575.1. Lineage (NCBI taxonomy): Eukaryota > Metazoa > Arthropoda > Thecostraca > Balanomorpha > Balanidae > Amphibalanus > Amphibalanus amphitrite. The sequence goes on from NW_024881686.1 coordinate 105,603, forward strand.
GAGTGACGTCTCCACTGGCTGGCTGGCACGACATGCAGGTAATAGGTGGTGGGACAGCACTGCTGACAAGGGCGGGAGATCTTCTGTAGCGCAGCGGGAACGGTGCGGCTGGTAAACAGATTGCACGGTCTTGAAGTAACTTACGAGCATACAACTTGCGAGCTTGTCATTTGTCAAACTCCCTCCATTTGAAAAGAAAATAATAAGGTAGGTAAACGTGTGAGTGCTGATTATGGTGCTCGAGCTAGCTACTAGTTATACATGGCGTAAGTCTAGAAACAAATACGGCTGCATATAAAGTGAGTCAATGGAGCTAGGAGCTTATAGACCGTAGAATCTTTGTGCGAACTTGTTCAGTGCCAGTTCTTCTGTAGGTACTATAAGCAGCGCCATAAACTCGTCGAGTTATCTGCCGAGGCCAGAGGGGCCGGAGGGGCCGTGCCACTGATGAGGCCGACCCGTCTCCGGCCGGCGGAACAAGGCCGGCGGGTGCGGCCGGTCGCTGCGTCCCGTCGGCCGGCGGGTGCGGCCGGTCGCCCCGTCGGCCGGCCCTGACCGGTCCAGAGGGCAGCAGCGGCGCTGCGCAGCGACCGCCGCGGTATCGACCGACCGCGGGCGCCGGCGGCGGCGGCCGTGTCCGCTGCAGAGGTCACAGCGGCGGCGCCCGCCCGCCCGCGCAGAACCGAGCCCGGCCGGCCGAGCTCCCTTTCGACGGCCGGCCGCCTGAAACCGAAAGTGGCCGCCGGCTGCGGCCCGGTCCGGCCCGGCCCGCCGGTACACCTGACCCTACCGACGCTGGGCCGGGCGCGGCGGGAGAGCAGTGTTTGCTGACCGGTCAGGACGCCGCCCGCGCCCTTCACCTCCGACAAACAGCTCGGCCAGGAACCGGGTCAGCCCGGCGCTCCCACGCCCCGACCCTCGGCTGGCCTAAATACTTGTTTTCTGTGGTCCGACCGAAAATACCGAAGCGCGGAAAACATGGCGCGCGGGTCGCCGGCGGGGCGCAGAGGGGCGCCGCCGGAGCGGTCACCGGCCCTCGGCTCGGTGGCGGGCGCCCGGTCAGGTGGCGGGACGGGACGGGAGGGTGGACACGGCCGGGTGGGGGCGTGGGAGCGGCGCCGGGCGGCAGACAGGTGCTGCGGCTACCGCCGACCGATCCGTACACACAGCAGCGCACACAGAGAGTGGCACAATTGGCCGACGGCGGCCGCGCCGCCGAGACCGAATCCAGGCCGGACCGCGGCGGAAACAGGGCCGCCGGCCGCTGGGAGCCGGCGCTCTCATCCGCCCGAAATGAATGGAATACGAGCCGCACACTGAACTGGGCCTTCAAATCAAAGCACAGCCGCACAAAGGTGGGCCAGTGGGCCATTTATGACTCATTCGACATTCTCAGTGACGACTGTGCGATAGTCGCCGGGGAGCGATCTCTAGGTTAATCCCCGGGGTTATCTAGCAGGCGGTCGTCGGGTGCCTCCCCGGGTGGCCGACACGGCGGGGGCCTCCAGGGGCCGCTCACTGTCAGCCGGCCGGTCAGTCACGTGACCGCGCCCGCCCGCCCGTGTCCGGCCGCCGGGGTCGGTCACGTGACGGGACCGGTTGGCGCCGGCCGGTCGGTCTGACCTCGGAGATGGTTCTCGGGGCGTCTCCCCTCCCCCCTCCCTCCCGCCGGAGGGATGGGTCGTCGGCGGGCCGCGGGCGGCGGCTGACCTCGGGCCCGGGGTCGGCCGGTCCGGTGGTCACGTGACCGGGACCGGTCCGCCGCGCCGGCGAGCAGGCTGACCTCGGCGGCGACTGCGAGTCGCAGCCCAGCCGTGACCTCCGGCCGCCCGCCGGTGGTGCAGCGCGGCCCGTCCGCGGCGCGGCGCACCGCCCCGGGCGCGGGCCGGCCCCCGCGCCGACTGTGCAAACAGCTGCGGCCGGCGCCGGGGCAGGACGCAGGCGGCTCACCGTGCCTCGGCCAGTGCACGCGTATCGCGCCGCCGCTGGCACCGGCCCAGCGCCGCCGTCCGTCCACCGGCTCCTGTATGACACGGCACGGCGCACGGGGACGGCAGGGTACCGGCAGATCACCGGCTGACGCACGCGGCCACCCCGCCATCGCCGCCGCTCGCCGGCGGGCTCAAGCTGCCGGTGTGCCGCCGCAGTCGGAGCTCATCTATCGCGTCGTCGAGCTGCACCACAGCTGACTGGCGGCGAACATAAAACTAACACCGCCCGGCGCCCCAACGCCGCAGCCCTGAAAACATTGCGAAAGGACGGCTTTGAACAGCTTTGACGAGCGTCCAGCGAAGGATTGAACCGAGGTTTGACTGGGCACTATCAACCCATTCGCCATGCTGAGTCCAGTACCCAGTCTTATCTTCGAAAAATCAACTACACATTGGTGACAATTTGCAATCCTCCCGCCAAGTAATGCTCCTGTCAAAAAACCAGCAATGCTTAAAAACTAACCGATGTGTTGGTCGGTAACAGGCGGTCACCATGAACCCACAAAGCGCGCGTCCCATAGTACGTCACAAGCCACGCTGATTGCTGAACATTATCGTCCGTCCGGGAGTTTCTCTCTCGTGTGTTAGCTGTCCAGCCTGCTCAGCCGGCTTATCCCCGTTCGCTGTTGCTATCGTTATCTTGTTTGCGCTGTTTGGCAGCGGTGACATCTCTCCCGTGACGTCACTCGGCTTTGGATAGCATGTGTGGTTCAAGGATAGCCTGTTGAGGTCTCAGCGGTCAAAGACAGCCCCCCCCGCCCTGAGGAGTCCAGCGGTCAGTCCGTGCGGCGCTGACACTGACCCCCCCTGGTGAAGGGAGAGACGCCGAATCGGCCGCGGTGGAGTCCGACAAGCTGCCAATTCGCCATGACAGGAGAGCCTGAGATCGGGCCGGGTCAGGTCAGGGCCGGTGGGTCGGCACCCCCGCCACCTCTCTGAGAAGCGCCCGCCGAGCTGACACTATCGGAAATATCGACTGGCTATGCGTGATGTGCTCAATTACCTCTCACTGGGCATTTCCCTGTGATAGCCTGGAATGGGTGGCAAAGTACAGAGAGACTTGAACCGCATGACACGACCAAGATAAGGGTTCACGAAAGTTTCCAAACTAACGGGCCGGTGCAGTGACCTGGCCAACATTTTTCCGCATACCTACTTTGTCAAACGAGAGGCAGCCCACATCTAATAACACCTACAATGTTCAGCGCTGGGCAAAGTAGCGCTGACCATAGTGAATGGGCTGGACAGACACAATGGCCAGACCTCTATCAAATCTGTAACACTCTGGTAATGTCACTGCTGACAGCACTCACCCGAATTAAACCATAAAAACGTTTAAACGCAGAACAGGACGCTCCGATGGTTCTAATCCGCACTTTGTAGTACATTGACGTACGGCTCCCAGGCCTTTTTGTCCTGTACGGTTGTACAAATTATTTACCACGCTAACAAGCTGTTTTAAGCGGTTCTGTCGACCGAACACCCGTCGGTCCACCGGCCTGACGCCCGCAGCCTGCCCTTTCCTCCTGAATACCGCGGCGCGGCGGTCATGTCCCGGCCGAGGCGACACGTCAGCGTCTGACAAAGGGTCGGTCAGCTCCTTACACCCAACCCACAGCGCCTGCACGGCGGCCATCATAATTCCCATAGCCGACTGATAGTCAGCGCGATATACCATCGGCGGCACGCAGACGGACGCACGGAGCGACATCTATTGCGGGAAAGAGGAACTACCGACGGAGTCGCACTGGAGTGCAGCTGGTGACTGCCATTCTTGCGCTATATGCGCATCGACTTATTTCAGAATCGGTCAACATACCATCAATGTAGTCATTTACGAAAGAAATCGATGTAGAAGACGATCTTAACTTCTCTAGAAGTGAGCAGGACACGCAACAGCGATGTGAAAAAGGAGAAAAAGGAGAAAATGAACCTTCCGAAACATAATGCCCGCTCCTTTCGGCTTTTGACTATCCAGTATCCAGCGATGGCGATACAATTAAAGCCTTGTTTCTGTGACGTGAATTGTTAATAGCGGTGAGCGCAGATTCGCCGGTTACTTTTCTAAAACATTCATATTTTGGGATATCTCATCCAGCTAGGAACTGTTGAATATCATAAACAATTTAAATTTTAGGCCTAGTGAACACTTCATACTAAATTTGATGGTCATACTTCACATTCTCCGAGTTCTATCATCTGCAGAACAAAACAACTTGATTTCACAATAGACATATTATTGCAAAATCAAAACACACTAATCGCTATAAAACGCTCTCACCACTGACCGCCGTCAGACCCCCTCCCCCGCCGTCCCTGCGCGCGGCGCGTCTCACTTCTCCCAGATGTCGCTGTGGACGCCGCGCGCCCGCTGCCGCGCGCTCTCGGCGGTCAGCGACTCCTCGGCGCTGGGCTCGCGCGGCTGGCCGCCCTCGGTCAGCGCGCCGCGCTCGAAGTCGGCCGTGATCTTGTCGCTGTAGACGGCGTTGAAGAGGTCTCGCGCGGTGAACTCTTCCTGGACCACCTCGGGACAGCGGTAGGAGACGTAGGGCTTCAGCTGCGGGCCGGCGGGACCGGTCAGACGGGGGACAGGCGAGCGGAGGGCGGCATCAGACACCACAGAGGCCTACCGGGACGGTAACACGGTCACGGGGCGGGACCAGGGCGTTATTGAGCTGATAGTCCTTCAACAGGAGTACTGGATGATAATTGATATGACGGGATATCAAAGGCAACTACAATACAATGAGCAACGGCCGTGGCCATTACCGTTTTTCGTAAAATCGACACTAGGCCATTATCAGATTGGTAAGCTGAAAAGGCATCTGGATCTCCAGACTGTCACCAGATGACATAACTAAGACTAGTTGCACACGCCTCCCATGCCCAGCTGAGCGTTCCACCGACCCGCTCGCTCGTAGGCGCGTCTGCTTACGTTGAAGTCGGTGAGGTCGGGCACCACCAGTTCGGGGATCATCTCGGGCACGGTGATAAAGGTGCTGTCCCCGAGTCGGTGGGCGCCCGTCGGACGGGTGCCGTAGTCTGGGGGGCACAACAAATGGGTCACGAATAGGTCACGGAAACCTCTGCCAAGGGCGGGTCAAAGCGAGAAGGCGAGTAGATGTGTGTAATATTACTAAGGCACAATTAGGATAAAAGGCACTAAAACATGACTTTGATTTATAGGAACCCTGTCGCAAAAAGAAACTGACATCCTGCAGAAGCAAGAGACTGCAGATAAGAGTCATACCAACTCTACTATGAATGCTGAAGTCAGCACAAGAAAGGTGACAACAAATCTATATTCCTTATTTTCATCAGTTATCAACTTGATAAAGTTGGACACATAAATTGCTAAAATTCACAGCCTAAGATTTACCTACCTGGTATGTCAATATCAGGAAACTTTTTCCTAAATGAAACTTCTTTTGCTCTCTCATTCTTAAAGGCAAGAGTTCCTGCCTTGGGTCCAAGCAGAAACTTCCTGAAATTCCTCTTTCCAAGCAGGCTAGCACTGGTATGCAGTGCCCTGCACTGGGCATAGCTGACAAGTGAGGTGGGAATGGGCAACAACATTTATCTTAAAGCTGTGAGCTGTCTGGCACCAGCTCTGCTGCAAAATGAGTTTTTCACTTCCAAACAACCTGAAACATGGCAAAATGACATCAGAATAAATAAATAAGCAGGATTATATACACTGTCGAACAGAGATAAATGGGGCACAGTCATTATAGAGTGCAGTGCAAGTGGGCCCGTACTATTAACTTGATTAGTTGCCAGCTAGCGCCATATGGTGGCGCTAGCAGACGGAGCAGACCTCGTAAAATATCAATGCTGGATATAAAAGGCTCAAGGCCATATCAATAATCAATAATAATAATCAATAATAAATGAAATATCTATTTATTAATTTTTCTATTAGTGCCATTTTACATGTTTATGTCCATATACAACAGTATTAACACCTATATATTACTGGCTATCGTACGTCGCCAGCTGACCAGCCCAGTTGGGCCCAGTTGGGCCCAGCCTGAGCCAGCCGATTGCATCCAGTTGTTAAAGGAAGACTGCCACCTTCAAAAAGTTTTCTCAGATCGGCCTATGATTTATTCCCTGGACAAAACAAAATTTTAGAATTCACCTGACAAAGTATCATCACGTGAATCGCGAAAAAAAATTGTCGATTATCATACAATTATCAATCGGTTAATGTCTAGCGACAATGTTTACACATCACTAGACTTCAAGGTCATAAGATTATTACATTTTATTTGAAAAAGTAAGGTATTTTATGATTTACTAATATATGATTTCATAAGAAATTGGCCATGTATAATTTATTTTGCATTTAAGTTCGTAAAAACATTTAAAAATCATGGCTCATTTGGAATGGGTCTGGCCCATGTTAAACCCCATTTCCCACACTTTTTTGGAAAAATGAACTACTGAATATATAAGTTTAACTTTTATTTTGACTCTCCAAAATTCTTCTCTGATCTCGAAACAATCAAAGTTTTGACATATATTTACCAAAAGACAAGAAAATTCATGTTTCAAAGTTATCGATAAACAGTAGAGATGTCGGTTTTCTTGGACTAAAAAAATGGCATCAAACTGAACTGTGGGCTCCGATTTCTCGCAAACGGGTTCGAATTTCGGAAAACCGACTTCAGTCTGGGACATAGGTGGCTCAGCTCTAGTGAAAACCGTTTTGTGGAAAAAAGGTGGCAGTCTACCTTTAAGGCCCGATAAATGCACTTTCAGTGCTCCAGCACAGCACATCAACATTCAATACAATATGGTGGGCTCAGGGCTGGTGTAAATGCCTAACATATATGTCACCCTTTATCCATGATGTCACTTGTCAGTATACGTTGAATATTGATATCAAATGAATAAATCTGAATATCAAAACAGCACCACACCCAACCATCCCAAATAATGATAGGATTGTCGTACGCCTACAAAATAAAAATAATGGGCCGTATGCCCTTACTTGACTAAAACTTGAACTTGGTCACTGAGTTTAAATTATAAATATTTATTACTGAAAAAAATCGTGAGGCATTGTAACAAAAGCGCAGGATATGAATCAAAAAGAGAAATATGTTCAATATTTGTTTCATAGGCCTACAAAGATAATATTTTGCGAATTTTGACGGAAATCGCAGGGGCTCACCCAAATGACCTTGAAATTGAAACATCCATAACTTCGTAAATATGGCGGGCCGAGCTTAAATTTTGTGATATTCGTAATGAGGAGCACCTAGAGTGTCCGTACACAAATTTTGACGGAAATCGTAGGGGCTCTCCCGAATGACCTTGAAATTCAAACATCCGTAACTTCGTAAATATGGCGGGCCGAGCTTAGATTTTGGGTGCATCGTAATCAGGACGTTACGTACTATCCACTGACCAAGTTTGGTCCAAATCGTAGGGGCTCACCTGATTCCGAATCTTAGATTATAGATTAGGATTCACTTACATCTAACTTGACGACCGTATAGGGATTATTGAATAGGCGTCGTTTCATTCGAGCAATTCTGCATAAGCAGCTCTTGGTAGTCATACGCATCAGCTCCAGAACATACTGCGCGTGGCGTGAGAGAGTAGAACACCGCATGACCGCATGATATTTTCGATTTCTTTCGGCGGACGTCGGTGGGGGCGTGCGGAGTTCTCTGCGGTTATTTTTCGTTTTCCGGCTTTGTCCAGCCTCAAATGTAAGTACCTCTACTGACTACAAATATTGCTATTGCATAAGAATGAATGTTTTAGCTGGAAATGTGAATTGAATGTCATGTCACGGAAAGCGCCCATTTTTCCTCTGCGTTGTTTTGGTTTTGTTGAATGTTGCTTGCCTCTTCAAGCCTTTCCTATGAAAAACATGCTTGATGCTTTATGTTCAGGAATCGTACAACTGGTGAAGTTGTAGTTAGCAACTAGCATATATATACAATTCTTGTGTTACTGTCTGTGACCTCCATGAACTTACCTGATTGCAACGTATCTAGGGAATTTCTCAACCGTTGATCTGGCATCTTCATGGGACGCCAGGCTTACTAATACCAAAATGTTTTCATGAGAGATATTATTTTTATTTTTACAATTTTAGCCAGTTAGGCACATATGGGTTCAGGTGTCACAATTACCTTACCTCACCTTACGATAACAGGGTTTTTTAAGCTGTGAGGCCTGTGGAACCCAATCTTTGCGAGCTCCTGAGGTCAAGCATAGCTCAGTCTGTGTTGGAGACAGCACACAAAGGTTTTCCAATCAAGGAGAGGCACTTTACCCAGAGATGCTTCTTTCCAAACAAACCAAATGAAAACAAACCTAACCCAACCTCACCTGATCTAACCTACAACCTACAAGCCTACAACACCTTTCCTTGGTTGGAAAACCTTTGTGTGATGTTTGCACTAGTAATCCCCACATATGCTCCTGAAATTCATTTGTTTGTTCTTGAAATTCATTTGTTTATTCCTGAAATTCATTTGTTTGAAATCAATCATCAATCAAGAAGTGATTTTTTCCTGTACCTTCCTCTTCTGTACCAGAACTTAAGATATAGAACTTAAAAGTTACATTACAGCTAGCAAAATTGCTTGCATAACATACCTATGCTCCTATTGCATGGTTTCTTACTAGTCCTTTGAAGGTTGGTTCACCATGTTTCTCTTTTTTAACTCTCCTAACCAACTTTTGGTCATATGCCTTTTGATTTTGGAGGGGCACTTTTGAGTATTGACTATATAAGACCAGATGGTTGCTGGTATTTTGAGGATGCAGAACACTGGAGCCATGGTTTTGTCTAACAGGGTACATTATGTGTCTGAATAGTGAACATGCTCCTTTAGAACCACATATTGCCTTTTTCCAGTCAAGATAGGCTTAACCAAGGCCATGACACGCTGGTGAAATCCTGACCTTCCAGTTTGATCTTTGACAAGGGACATATATAACTGAAGGTGTTGTGCAGGTTGGAGTTTTAACAAAGCAGCTGTGTAGTGCTAGATCAGCCTTTGATTAACCCACTTTGCCAGCTGCAAGTGCTAACATGATCAGTGAGATGAATCATCTTTCCATTTGTCAGGGACGCTGAGACCTTGCACGGCATCACTCCAGTGTCAATATGGCGATAACTGCTTGCAATATACCACTTTGTAAGCTGACCTATAACGATTGGCGTAGCCGATGTACTTTGTCTTTCTGTTGTTTTTTTTTTTCATCAGTATGGGCAAGAAACTGGTAATCAAGTGTGAAAGATGCGTAAATTTGAGCCCACTGACTTCGGGCGATATTGATAGTGGCTTAAAAAACGGGCGATATTGATAGTGGATTAAAAAACGGGCGATATTGATAGTGGCTTAAAAAAATCAACGAAAAAGTCGTTAAACTATAGACATGTTCATGAATGCTAATATCAGCTGCGGCCCATTACTCATGGCGCTGTCGTTCACCGGCGAAAATGGATATCCCCTCCCATCATGTGCTGGCTTCGTCGATCGTCGGGCCCGGTTGGATGGTTATTGATAATGAAGAATGGCGTACCCGTCATCCAGTCCGGTGTCGTAGGTCCATCATTGGCAACCCACCGTAGCCACCCGCCGATCCTCCGCCTCCACTCCTGGCCGTGCTATCAGCTGGGCGGTCGGCCGCCGACCCCCGGACCGGCGGCTGCAGATTGCGCCAGGGACCGGCGAGGGGGGGGGGGGGGGGCTGCTCTGTACCGTTGCTCAGAGCGATTGCGTCACCCGCGTCGGGTCCCACCCGGACGTGGCGGCGGTATGGTTTGGGTGGCGGCGCGGCGGCTGGGTGAGATTGGGGCACGCTGCAGCCCGTCAGCGCTAGAGACGGGGGCGGCCAGTTCCCTCAGCCCGTCATATATAGGGCAGCGATTAGCGACATAAGACATTGAAGTGGTGAATTAGGTTGGCTGATGAGATGGGCTGTCTGAGCTAATCAACGTCAGCTAAGAACATGTGTATCTGCAGCGCCCTGTCGATGTGAACGCATGTCAGCAAAGAGATCGGCCTGCTTAAGACATCGATTCTGTAATGCTGAGTCTCACTTTACCGGCTCTTTACATGCTGACTTTTATGAATGGGATAGACTGAAGCAGCCTTTGTTTAAGGCTTCACCGCAGGATATAAGGTTTATTGGCTGCGCTGTGGTCCAAGTCTTCAGTCATTTCACCGCTTCTGGCAGCTAGCGCGGTATGTCTCACCAACATGTTATCGTATCTTCGAGCTCTTAAAGGGACTATCCCACCTTCTAAAATGTTGTTAAAACCAGTTAAATTGTGCCCGACTTTATAGATTGGATGACCAGGAACACGGTTCTGGCATTTATTTTTCATTAAACATCTTAGGCTTCCCATATTCCAAACACAAACTTTCAAATATGTGACGTCACAGCCCAAAATTATCTCCTTCCCCAGGCCACATTACTGTCAAAAAGCTGATTCTTTTTACTCTGTAGGCACCACAACAAAGTTCAGACTAAGTTTTAAGCGATTTTTCAACGAACAAACCCATTTAAATCAGAATGACTAAACGAGGTGACGTCACACTAACGGTCGCTCCATGTTGAAGATAGGGCCTTGTACAAGGCCCATTTTCAAATGAAGGGAACGAATTTCTTCAACACCAAGAGGCCGCGGGGGTTGCAACCTAGATAGATAGTGGTTTCTGAACCTCGCCGCAAACTTGGCTATCTCAACTCAAACCCCATGTTAAAGGTGGGATAGTCCCTTTAACGATTCTCTCCATTATTGCGACCATTTGCTATGCTTTAGTGAACGTCCTTGTCGTTTATTCCCGGAAGTGTTCTCTTCGCTAATGAATTTTATCGTTTTATTGTGCATTTAATGTAACTGACAAACGCTTCAGTTCAGCTCAGTGTTGAGCAATGTATCGATGTATTACGCAGTCTGTAACCGACGCTCCACCTCATCCCAGAGTTGATGTATGGCTGTGTCGCTGTATGTATCGCTGCAGCACGCAGTGTGTGTAACTGGCGCCTCTGCTCCTCAGATCATGGTGCGCTACTGTGAACAGTCTGCCACCTTCAACCACCCGTGGGACCAGGTGGTGCAGGCGTTCTGGGAGCGCTACCCCAACCCGCACAGGTACGTACAGACGGGGAAGACTGTAGCACTGGGCGGTGTGACTCGCATCCTGCTCATATCGAGCGAGGTTACCCGTATGGTAGAGTGGTCCAGACTGAATATACACTGTCAACTGTGCGCTTGGATGGTACACTGTTTGGTATATACAATTTTTGGTTTCATGTGTACAAAACGCCTTCAGCAAGATGAATACCAAAGTCATATTTCTTTTGGGAATCGTAGAATCGTGAATAACGTGTTCCTGTGTTCACTTTCCATCGTCCCTCGTGGTGGGGAGAAGTACTGACTCAGCAATGCGTACCAAGGCTCAGCAAATCTTGCAGTTTCCGACTTGGCCGCCTGCCCGGAGTTCTGCCCTTGCACCCCGTCTCGGTGCACAGTTTGAGCAGCTGGGCAAACATACCCGCCGCCCAACTCCCGCTGGTCCTTCCTCACTCCCTCCCCTCCCCTCTGCCCCCAGCTCTCACGTGCTCACCGAGGACACGGTGGCTCGCCGGCTCGAGGGCGGCTGCCTGCGCTCCAAGCGTATCGTCACAAAGACGAACCGGATGCCCAAGTGGGGCGAGCGGTTCCTGTCGGCGCGCACGGTGGCTGTGCTGGAGGAGTCGGCCTGCGAGCCGGCCCGCCACTCCATGGTCACCCTGACCCGGAACCTGGCGCACACCCACCTGATGGAGGTCACCGAGCGGGTCGAGTACGTACCGCACCCGGACGACCCGCAGCACAAGACGCTGGTGCGGCGCTGCGCCTGGGTCGGATCGCGCGTCTTCGGCTTCGGGTACGCCATCCAGGTGAGGAGAGCGGCGGGGAAAGACATGAGAGAGCTTAGGGGATGATTCAGGATGGGAAGACGGCGCGGCGAGGTCGGGGTTACGCCGCTAGTGGAAGTATCATCAGCGCTTTGTCTCCGGTAATGTCCTGGTCGGCCGTGTACCGTGAATGTCCGCTGTCACCGGCGACCCGCTCTTGCATCAACGCTGGAGCGCCAGACAGCTCGGGTGCAGCAACCCTGTCGGTTCGATGGCTGGTTGACCGAACAACGCTGCACCCGGGCGATCAATCCAATGGAATTCGATCGCTCAACAGTCAACATTGGTCATGTGGCTTCATTGTGGTGTTCAGTAATGGCAAGCCTGAGCGATGTTCTTACACCCGAACCCCGAACCACAACGAAAGTCGCAATTATTGTTTCCAACTTGATTACAAGCTCAGCAGACAGCACCTAATACGTGTTCTCGTGCTTGTGTAGTGCTTACTAGCCTACTGGGCTCATTTTTTCAGGCATTCGGCGTGGAGCGGTTCAAGAAGAACCTGAACAACACGGTGCTCGGGTTCAACCACGTCCTTGCCAAGATGTTCCCGCAGCAGAACGCCGGGCTGCCCGTCACGGAGGCCGTCTCCGCCATGGACGCGCGGAAGGAGAGGTGCGTGGTCGTATTGGTGCCTGCACTTTTTTGGGAGTGCGTTGCTTATTTCAGTTACATTTGTCTCTAGGCGCGATGTTGCTAGTCAGTATCTCCGGTCTGAATATGCAATTTCATATTGTCTTGTAATGACGCTCAATAATGACGATATAATGACTATTAATATAATGATATTAATAGTCATTATAATGATTTATATCATTATCATTATATCAATAATAATATAAATATAATGACTATTAATTTATTAATGATCGTTCCAACTGCATGACTGTGCCTATAAATTGGGCTTGCTGCCTGGTTGATTCCTTTCGCAATAAGTAAAATAAACGAAAAAGACACCCAGTCTCGCGTATCGCTATAACTTTTGACGACTGACGGTCGCCCCGACCTGACGCTGTCCCTCCCACCGCAGGCTGCGGGAGACGGCCAAAAAGGCCACCGAGCTGGCCAAGTCCAAGGCGGGCGCCATGGTACCGCAGGCGGCCTGTGCCGAGCGCGAGAGCCGATAGCTGCCTCCGCCGCCGCCGTCAGAGCCGCCGGCCGACCGGGTACGAGTCGGGACCGGGCGGGGAACGGACGCAAACAGCAGACTGGACACCGCAGATCGGAGCTGCTATCCCGCGCTACTACCGGGAGATCTTCCCACACCCGGTGAGCTAAAGATGACCGGTAACTGCTCGGCCGCGCAGGGCGTCCGTTTTACCCTGCGCTCTCCCGTGCGCGACCAGAGCTCTGCCGTCTGGGCCGGCCCGCTCGGCAGTCTCGCCTCTGAAAATGTCAGCTCGGTATAGCTGTCTGGACAGGCGCCGACCGGTCCCGGGCCGACGATTTGTAATTCTTACTGACCGCGAGATCCCGCAGCGGCCGATCGGGCCGTGTATACTTGCAGGACAAACAGACGGATACCGGAGATCGGTGCGGGAGCGGAGACGCGGGTCGTCTCCAGCTCAATTCCTGGAAGGCCGTGGGACCGCGATGCGGTCAGGTGTAGTGGCTCAATTATCCCTGATTGCCTGGTCCCGCCGTATGTCGATTCTATCGCGTGATTGGGCAGTGTTTTGAATGAGTGCAGCGTAAATGACCCGGCCCCTATACTATAGGTCTCGACTTCGAGCGGATGAATTTCTTTGTTAGTTACTGACTGAGCGCGCAATGTGAAAACTTCACACAGGTTCATATATAGTGGCTCTTGCGTCAGAAGTCTGTGACGTGCCCTGCTCCGAGCCGGCCCTTGTTAGTTTCTTATCAGCAGTGGCGGTGGACAACTGTGGTCGTGGACAGCTGCGGAGTGGACAAAGGAGAGTCGACGGACAGGTGGCGAAGGTATTTTCTACAGGTGTGTGAGTTAGTCCGCGCCCCAGCCGCGGTAGACGGAGTGCCATGAGTTTGTTTGTGTTGCTGAGTTGAGTTAGCGGTTACAGCGAGTGTCGCGTGGTCCGGTCCGTCTGAGGAAACTGAGTTTAAAACGGGCATCGGGCAGCGGGACCAAATGGGCCGGTTGGCCCGGCTGCACTGCCGCCTCTTATGTCAGGCGCCGACTGGAGACCGCGGCGACCCGAGGGTCGGTCAGCGAGCGGTGACCCGGGAGTCCCGCGCGGTCCAACGGCCGCCGTGACACCAATGACAGACGCGTACCTACGTCTCAGATCCTAATCAATGCAGATTTGTTGATTTGTTGCCTGCTTGAAGTCGATTAGTTTATACTTCTTTGTATCAAAGCGCGTGGCTTTTTCATTTGAGACTGTAGACCCCGAAATGAGGTCCATACGATGTGAAGTCGCCGGTATATCAAATGTCCATTGCCCCTCGGCATGTGCAACCTGACGTAGCGAGAAATGACATGTAGATGCGAGAATACGTAATAAAATACATACCAAGACACTGAGTGGTCGTGTCTTTTTTCAACTGCCCTGATCTGACGTGCTGCGTCACTACCAATTTCTGTGCCTCATCAGACATCTATTCCACCCTATTTGTCGTTCCCGACGACTGTCCCACAACCCCGCGTGCCTTCCATCCGCGCCCCAACACAGCCGCAAGAAACTGGGAAATATATTCAGGATAATTGAGTGCCATCGACATGATACACATGGACACAGTCATATTCACACAACAAGTTACGGGAGCGTCACGATCAGCCCCCTCCTCGGCTAGGGACCTGCGACGCGCGCGCGCGCGCTCTGCGCGAGCCACAAACGTTCTGGACAGCCAGGCACATTGGTTACACAAACAACTATGTACACCGACGCGCCGAGCGGGTCGCGCCGCGCGCACACATGACGGACTCTTTGTAGGAGAGCAGTGAAATGTTACGAAAAATAAATAACCGATGAATTGTGAAGTCGAGTAGCTGCATTGGCGTCTGGCCTGGCCGGGCGGGCGGCCGCGGCGGCGCGTCAGCCGCGCACCAATCCGAGTAAAAACGACTACTACAAAATACCTGATCTCTCGCGCGCGTACCGACCCCGCGGTAACCGGCATCATTATGCCTAATCTAGCATGGATTTGTACACGACTATGATCAAACTGCGAAAGACCTAGATGGGCTCGGTGGCGGCCCGGGCCCGGCCCGGGGGTGGGGGGTGGGGCCGGCCGGGGCGCCGCCTCTACTGGGGGTTGAGCTCGAGCCAGCGCGCCTCGAACAGCGTGCGCATGCTGTGGCCGGCCTTTCCGACCGGCGAGTCGTCCTCGTTGAACGTCTCGCAGTTGTTGAAGATGATGCGCATATCGGCGGTAAACTCGTCCTTGCTCTTGTACCTGCCGCCGCGCACAGGTCAAAGGTCAGGCCACGGGGGTCAACAACATTGATACCGTGCATGAACTAGTCACAATATGCATTGATAATTGCGTTTCAGTCTGATAAGAATACTCACACTCCTTCGTTGATTCGTTTCTTTATCGTGCTGAGATCCATAGGGCTCTTGATGATTTTCTTGTAGGTGGGAAACTGTTTGGTGTTGACTGGCAGTAGGAAGGGCCACGCCTCGTCGTGGGCCTCCAGCTCGGCGAGCACCGTCCGGCACATCGCCATCTCCTTGGCCAACTGAGTAAAACACACAGTGAGGGTCAGAATATGCGGCCAGACACACGGCCACTGCGTGAACACAAACCGAGGGTCCGAGGCGGTCAGACACGCGGCCGAAGGCCAGCCCAGACATCAGAAACCTCAACAATGTCTCATAGGGTCGTTGAGACCATTATCACGAGCGCGACCCGCCGCCACGCCAGTTTCCCGTAGTGCAGTCACGAAGCAGTCCGGCGGGCGAGGAACAGAGAGGGGTTACATCAGTTCCGCCAGTCACCTAACCGCCGCGCCGGGCCGATCTAATCAGGAAACTATACGTGATTTGGACCGCGTTGCATCAGGCACTCTCAAAGCCGAGCTGGATCGGCGACATTAAGCTAAAATAACTGCACATGAACTAGGATATTGAGGGAGTAAAAATGACTCATGTCAACATTAAATGCCTAATACTAGAGAAAAACTCAACCACTTCCGAGCATGGATGACATTCCCGTAACACAGTAAGTTGATGCCATGATTTTGACCACATCCCATGACAGACTATCCTTTCCTAACGGCTCTGTACGCTTCTACGACTGATGGCTGACCACCAGCGCTGCTGAGAGCGTTACCTTTTTGTTGCCCCGCTCCTTCTTTGGCGGCGACTCGCGCTCCTCAGCCGGACCGTCGCCGCCAGCCTCGGACGGCTCCGGCGGCGGCTTGGCCTTCTTCGAGCGCGACTTCTTCGGGCTCTTGTGCGCGCAGGCCGGGCAGTGCCACTTGCCGCGCGGGACCTGAAGAGGGCGGCGGCGACCGGGTCAGTCGAGCGGGCAGTCAGCAGAGGCAGGCGCGGGGCCGTTAGTGAATAGGCTGCCGGCTGCATGACATCCTGGATTATTTTTAACCGGTAAATGCGTGAAGGAAAAT
Organism: Amphibalanus amphitrite; assembly: GCF_019059575.1. Classification (NCBI taxonomy): domain Eukaryota; kingdom Metazoa; phylum Arthropoda; class Thecostraca; order Balanomorpha; family Balanidae; genus Amphibalanus; species Amphibalanus amphitrite. The sequence goes on from NW_024881686.1 coordinate 122,085, forward strand.
GGTGTAACGTGACTGTTAAATCGGGACCCTGGCAGAAGCTATACCCTTGGCCACATTTTAGACACCGCTTATTTCACCAGCGTATGCAGTGCGCGTCCACCATTGACCGACCACAGTCGTGCTGCAGCTGACGTGTGAGTGTGTCCGGCACGACCCTCCCCCCCCCCTCAAACACACACTGCGGTGCCAAGACTGACACACCGTGTTCCGCTTCCGTCTAGTCAACTGGCAGTAACTGGCAGCAGGCCAGTTCAGCCGTCATCCCTGCCCGGTCAGATCAGCCGTGTGTCCCCACCCCGCCAGCTGTCCGTCCTTACCTTGGCCACGGGCGGAGTGACGCACTCTGGGTGGAAGGCGCGCGGGCAGCCCTCACACAGCAGCACCTTGCCCTCGCCCTTGCCACAGACCACGCACGCCCGTTCGCCAGTCGCCTTGTTGACGCACTCGAAACAGTACCTGCGCGAGGGACGGGGAAATCAGGTATATTCGGATAGGATATGGAATGTCGCAACTCAACATAATTTTCCACTTGTCATAAGAAATAACTATAGTTAATACGATGCAATTCAAGCTACAAATTAAACGTTTGATCGCGTTTGATCGAGCGTTTGATCTATTGGCTTATTGAAGCATAATTTCCGCCATGTGTAGTACTGCACCCCTGATCCTGACCAGCGCCCTCCCCCACCCCGGCGCCGGCACTGACCAGTCTCCGTCTGGTATGGTGTCCATGGCCGGCTTGAAGCAGTACGTGTGGTAGCCCTTGTCACAGCCGTCGCAGAGCAGCAGCTTCTCCTCGTGGTCGCCGCTCGTGCAGAATTGACAGTTCTGCTGACGGAACGGCCCGTCAGAGCCACGGTCAACGCACGCGTCCACAGGCACACACAGTTGAACACTGGGAGAGCGCCCGGGCACACAGGCAGCCGCAGAGTCCCGAGCGCCCAACATAAAACAGAGCGGAGACCAGCGAGAACGATTAATGAAGCAACAGAAACAACATCCGACCAGTTAGAACATAAATCTATTATAGGCGCTGCATGCAACCGGTGCTGGTAGTGAGCGAGAGAAAAGCGCGAACAAATTTAGGTGACGCAGCCAGATCGCTCTGCATTAGTGCGGTAGAAAAATAATATAAACAAAAATTAACACCGAAATAAGCCAGTGAACCAAATTAATATACAGCAACACCACCGGTTTAATAAGCAGGCAATGTGTGAGGAAGCGTTAGAGCGGCGGCTCGCCGACCACCCCGTCGGCTCTCTCTGCCCCCGACTCACCGCCTTCATGATGGACTTGTCCCAGGCGACCGACATCTCCAGCGCGTACAGACACATGGAGACCTGGGCGGCGGTGGATGTGCGCGGCAGCGCGTCGCGCCACACCAGCAGCGGCCGCGGGATGGTGTTGTTCTCCTCGGTGCCCAGGTTGGAGAGGCTCAGGTCGGCGCCCTTGGAGGTGCCCAGCGGCGGCTTCAGGTAGCGCCGCTCGATGTTCTGCTCGAGGTCGATGAGCCGGTCGCGCGCCAGGGTGACGGCGTTCAGGCGGCCCTCCTGCGGCTCGCAGGACGGCGCGAACAGCTCCCGGTCGCCAGAGGTACGCGGCGGCAGGCGCCACGACTGTGGCAGGAGAGAACGGCGGGTTAGCGGGGATACACACTGAGATGGACATAATGAAGCTGGCAGAGCATTGTCACAAAATCAGGCATATGCTTGTGAAAACTGTGGAAACAACTGAAGAAACATCGAAACTGCATATTGTATCTTTTGTTTGTCACTGATCTTCAAAATCAATCTAGCTAACACACTTCCATGAGAGCGGTGCACTACAATCCTGCATGTAAGTCGGGGCCCGACGCGCCCTGCCACCCACCTTGAACTGCATGCTGGCCTGTGCGATGCGCTCCTCGAGGTTCTCTACGTGTTCGAGCAGCGACATCTCGATGGTGATGGCCACGTCCCGCCGGTACGAGCCCGGCGCGTCCGGCTCCGGCACCGGCTCCGCCGGACGCACGCGCTTCTTGGACTTCTTCTTCGGCGACTTCGCCTTCTCTTTGGGCTTCTCTTGCTTCTTCTCGCCGTTGCTCTTCGCCTCCTTCTCCTCCCCGTCTCCGTCTCCGTCCTTCTGTTCTGTCTCTGCCTGGCCGTTGTCCTCTGGCGCCGTCTCCTGCTCCTGTTCCCCGTCCTCCTCTGACTCGTCCTCGGACTCCTCGGCGGCCGCCGCGGCTCCCGAGGACAGCGTGACCTCGGCAGGGTTCACCTGTGGGCGCCGCACTCGGTGAACGACAAACGCTGGCTAGCGGTCTGTTCCCAATTACTCTGTTTATGGACCTTGTTCAGCCACTTCGTTTTAGTCTGCACCCTGTGGTTTAGATCTCGATAGGAGTAAATTTTGATGGAAGAATATAATATTACATATAAAACATTTTGCTTTAAAATTTTGCTGGTGAAATCAACATGCCAAGGCATTCATGGGCATAAAACTACAGAAAAGAGCAACAAAATTACGGGCGTATGTTTAATGCTCCGAGACATATTTGATGAAATCATGCAAAAGCAATCTATGGTAGCGGAATAACATACCACAAACTAATTAAGAACACTGCGAAAACGAAATTATGTATAACATGTCCGGCGATATTGCGTGGATGGCAATGCATGCGGCATCGTGAGCTTTTCCGTGTTCGTGCCCAAAAACAAAGACAAAAACAGGAGGAAAATAGCTTTCGTAACAGCCATACAGTGAAGCTGGTCTAGTTCCCGGTTCATCGGTCAACTTACTACGATTCGATTTTTCTCGGTTCGCTACAACCGCGGGAAAACATCGGTTATCGAGTGTTCGTACTAGGCATAGCCAGTAAAAACGAGTCACTTGCACCGGGCCAGGACACGTCGGAACAGTACGACATGACATGCGACCGAGCCAATGGCAGATTATCCGTGTCGATTGTCGCTGCCGTCAGCGCCAGTTTCATTGAAGACATTCCTGGACAGCGAACACACTGCCTCCACAGCCAGCACGGGAACGTCTGGTGCACTTACCAGCTCGCAGGCTTCCACCACCGTGTCCTTGCAGGTGAGTATTTTGTTTTTGAGCGGCCGCTCGCGGATGCCGCGGTTGTGCATGGCGTTGACCAGCTGGTCGATCTGGGCGGTGTCTGAGACGCGCCACCAGCCACGCTTGTACTCTGACGGGAGGAAGGACGGGGATGGTCAGTCAGCATCGCTCCGGTACAGCGGACACGGCCGGACAGGCAAGATAAACACACAATCAACGTGACAAGACGCGTCTAATGAAAGGAGGGCGAGCGAAACAAATACCTGAATGTATTATTTCTGGCGCAAAGAAACAGTGCGCGGCACAATCCCTCCTCCACTCATCCATGCTCCCCCAGACTGTTCCTCCCCGTCCCCGGTCGACCCCGCTGACTCACCCTGCGGCACCTCCTGCGCCTCGTCCTCGCCGTTGTCCTCCTGTTCGGTGTTGAGCTGGTCGCCACTGCCGGCGCGCGCGCCGCCCCGCTCCGTCACCGACTCCTGCTCGTCGTCCGACAGCTCTGTTATGGTGCTGAAGTCGCACGGGTCCTTGGGCAGCACGCTGAACCACAGCTTCTCGGGCGCCTGCAGCGCCTGCAGCAGGTACTGGGACGGCACCAGGCCCAGGCCCGGGATCTGGATGGCGCCGTTCACCTCCTTCAGCGCGCCGCTCGCGCCCAGCGAGGCCAGCGAGGCGTTCAGGTAGCTCACCAGGTGTTTGCTGTTGAGCGGCGCGGCGTGGCTGGGCGCCGTGGACGGTTTGGGGGCGGCCGGCGCGGCGGCGGCCACCGGGTTCTCAGCCAGCTGTTTGATGGCGCTCAGACTGTCCTGGACGGAGGGTTCGCCCGCCGCCGGTGCCGCCGGGTCCGGTTTGACCGCGGAGAGGGGCTCTGACTTCACGGCGCCCTCCTCCGCTGCAGGCTCGACCTTCACCGGCGCCGGGGAGGCCGCCTTCAGCGGGGTGTCGGCGCTAATCGACGGCGGCTCCTGCTTCTCCACCTTCAGCGGCGCGTCGGCCGGCGTCTCCGCCTTCACGTCCGTCTCCATCTTGACGGGCGCTCCGTCGGCCGGCGGTGAGCCGCCGTTCACCCGCGGCGACTCGCCGCCCGACAGACCGTTCTCAGCCGCCGCCGGCGCGGTGGCGTCACCGTTCGGCAGCCGCTGCTCCGCCACCTCCGCCTTCACCGGCGTCCCCTCGCCCACCGCCGTCTCCGCCACGCGCGGCCGCTTGCTGTTGCGGGAGTCGGGTGAGTCGGCCGGCCGCTTCTCACCCACCTGGCCGGCCTTCTCGGCCTCGCGGCGCCGGAGCCACTCCTGGTGCGAGGCGCGCCGCTGGTCGTACCGCTCGTCGGCGCCCACACCGCTCTCCAGACTCTCCACGTAGATGCCGCCGGCGCGCGGCAGCACCCAGTAGGCGCGGTGGAACCGGTCCTGGCCCAGGCTGGTCGGACGGATCGTCCGGTTACCCTCGTAGATGTCGCGGCTCAGCTGGTTGTTGTGGTTGCTCAGCTGCTCGATCCGCTTGTGCAGCTCCTCGGCGCTCATTGAGTTGATGTCCACCTCGTCCTGCAGAGAAACTTGTCATTACACCTGACAAGAGTATTACCAGAAAAGTATACAAATTACAAGAAGCGCCCTACGTTGTGGCACCCGTGACGTTTCTCAGCAGCTGGCCGCCCACCCATCCCGCTCCCTCCCCACAGACGCCCTGTACTCACGTTGATGTCTCCCTCGTCGGCGGGCTCGCTCTCGTTGCCGCTCTCGTCCTTCTCCTCCTCCTCCTCGTCCTCTTCCTTGTGCTCCTCCCCCTCCTCCTTCTTGGAGGCCGGCTCGCTGAGTCGCGTCGTGTCGCCCGTGTCACAGTTCTCACTGGCCTCGGGCGGCGGCGGCCGGCTCACCAGGTGGCGCTGCGCGAACTTCTTGGCGTGCAGCATCCGCATCCGTCGCAGCCGGCCGTCCAGGTTCCACTTCTCCTTCCGCTTGGTGTTCACCACCTCTATGGTGCTGTCAATCTGCCGGCCGGGGAGGGGGTGCCGTCAGAACTGAGCTATAACTCGGTCAGGATTCAAAATCATAGCCGCAAACAGGCCGAGGGAATTATGTCATTAGCAAGATGATAAATTATTGATGCAATACGAATCCTAGACATTTTATGGCCTCATAACCGTTTAACTGCGACCATCATAGTGCTATTCGATAATGCATGACGTAACTAGCGTGGAAACATGTTCCTGCAAATTGTTTCAGACTAAAAAGCCACACGGTGCAACGAAACTGTGGCGACTGTAACCATAAATCGTCCCCAGACTCCCCGTTACCAAGCACCCCCCCTTCCCAGTCCCCCCCCCCACACACACACACCACTCCCGGCACCCCACACCGCCCGCACCACCGACCTGCCGGAGGACGGCCTTGTTCTGCAGCAGGTCATTGCAGAGGTGCGGCACCCACACCACCCGCCCCTGCACCCCTCCCGCCCGCACCACCGACCTGTCGGAGGACGGCCTTGTTCTGCAGCAGGTCATTGCAGAGGTGCGCCAGGATCTCCGTCTTCTCGGTGGGGTTGAGCGCCAGGTACGGCTTCTCCGTCAGCCACTGCGACATCTGGTACGTGCGGTTGGCGTCCATGGCGTCCTGGAAGTCGGCGTTCTTGGCGCGGCAGTGCGGGTCGCGCTGGTTCGGACACAGGCCCGTCAGCGTCTTCACCTCGCCGGACGCGCAGGCGAACATGTAGATACGGAGCACCTCTGATAGGGCCGTGTGCGTGATGTCCGCCTGCCGGAGCGTCTGGTTGAGGCAGGTGACGTGCCGGACCGGGTGCGGGATGCCCGGGTCCTCCACGGCGCACACCACCAGGTGCGTCAGCACCGAGAGCAGCTCCTCCTCGTGGTCCGGCTCGTTCAGCAGGCCCTGCTGCAGCGCGCCCAGCGACGGCAGCGACTCCATGTCGAAGCCGAGCGTCTCGCCAAAGTTGTGCAGGAACTCGAATACCATCAGGGTGTTGGCGAACGCCTCGCCGGACAGCCGCAGGCCCGGGATGCGCGCCAGCTCCGGCAGCGGCTTCTGATCTGCAGGTCGAGGACCGGGCGCGGTCAGCGTGCGAATCCATGTACAAAACATGAACACACACTAATCAAACTCAATGAGTTCTAACCATTTCACACTCATGTAAACCATTGTGCCAGGTAAAATATGACATTTCGGTTACTCTCAAATGGACGCATTTATCACTTTGTTTTCATACCATAATGATTCACAGGCTGCAGCTCCCAGTCTCGTCCCCCCTTCGGCCCTCCCGCCCTGAATCTCGTTTCCCCGCTCCTCACCGGTGAGCGCCATGTCCTCGCGCGGTTTCTTCAGCTGCCGAATGACCTCGGCGTCCTGCAGCCGCTTCTCTCGGCGGCGCTCCTTGAGCGCGGCGCGCTCCACCTTCATGTCCTCACGGCGCCGGTCGCGCTCCTCCTGGCGCCGGCGGGCGTCCAGCGCCTTCACCAGCAGCATGTGGTGGCGCCGCCGCTCGCGCTCCTGCCGGCCGCCGCGCACGCGCCGCGTCACGGACCAGGCACACGACGGAGGGAAGCAGATCGGCCGAGGGAAAAGCAACTTATGAAGCGGCAATATGCTTTAGGGGGATGTCAATTTGTTGCTTTTACAATATTTACGTTGGTTTTAATTCTACGAGAAAGCGAGCGCGCTTTGAAATGAGATTGTGAAATAAAATGCGACAAGGCTTGGACTTCGCAACAAAGCAGATATTTACTTTTCAAAGTCAAAACAAAACCGGGGACGGCGGTAATGTATTCTACAGCTGTACAGTTTCATAGCTAGGCTGACGATTCCGCGCGACCGAGCGTTCCGAGCGCATGCGAGGCGACCCCGGCGGCAGCAGGTCGGACAGCACGTTACCCTGGCGGCACCCACCGGTAAGCGAACAGGCGGCACAGACACGACAGGCAGACAGATATACATACTGACAGACTGACGGACCGGGGACAGGGCATAGAGGGCAGAGCGGCCGCCCGCATCACCCAGCGGAGGTGGCATGCGCTTCTAGGAGGACGCAACTGAGGACGTCTCGGCTGCAGCGGCGGCAGGATTGACAGGACGACTGTGGACAGGCAAGGAGCTCAACACAGGCCACGGCTCCAGGCTGAAGGGTAGCTGAGCGATGGGGAAGTCTGACCAACAGGAGCAAATACAGAGGCGGAGGTAGGAACTAGGAACCAGACATCTACGCGGACACTAAGGCGGCTTTGGAATTGACAGTCTTCATGAAAAGAAGAAAAACTATGTTGGCACCTGAAAAGTAAACTTATTCTGAATCCCTTAGGTGCCCCCACCATTGCAAGAAGACGGGATAGCGTTTGACTGATTTGAGGAAGTATGAGCTCAAATGCAAGAAGTAATACTATTTCGAACAAGGCAACTGGCACCCAGGAGAGGTGAGCCGCTTCACCCTGGTGGCGAGAGTCGAGGTCATGAAGGCGATCTACAGGAAGCGCGTCACCGGGTGCAGGACCTGAGGACCCCGGGCAGGCACGGAGCCCGTCTAGAGCGCGCCGGCGGCGGCCCGACACCGGCCGGCCGCCCGCCCCGGGGGCATGCGACAGCGGAAGCCATAGCCACAGCGTTAGTCACCGCCAAGCGCCCCACAGACCCGGATAGTCAACGTACCACTTCTAGCCTATATAGCATCTCTCTCTGTTTGTTCAGCTCCTAGAAAACAGACAGACAACGTCGTTAGTTCGGGCCCGGTCTGCACAGCTAGGCGGGCGGCGGCCGGCGGTGGGCCCGCCGCCCCAGCACTACGGAGCGCCACTACGCCCCTACTGCCCCTCAGTCCGCGGCGGCCGGCTGACCGGACCGGACCGCGGCACACGGCACACACTACACACGGTGGGCGCCACAGGGAACGCGCTGCCGCTGACCGGGGAGGGGGGACGGACGGGGACTTACCTGTGCCTTGCGCAGGTTCTCGGCCGCCTTCTGCTTCTCCAGCTCCTCCTGTTTACGGCGCCGCTCCTGGGACGCAGCGGGCACCCGTTAGACGGGACGGGGAGGCCGGCGGGGAAGTTGCGTGGGCAGGGGAGTCGGTGTGAAAGTTGTAGGGTGGACAAGAGGAGAGAATAGTGACGGAACAGAGGGGCGGGCATGACAGTCTGGTGAAGGTGAGAAGAGCATCAACTACAACTGCATCAACAAGGAGCACTGAACTGCGGAGAACTGCTGAACTACACAAATTACACAAATGAAGCAGACATGTGATTAGCGAAATGATCTGATAGTGCGCTTTGGACACAAAACTGTATGCGTATTGCGCAATATAACGCCATTGCGGGGAATATGAATTCAGTACCTCGAGCATCTGAAGGTTTTTGAGCTCCCGTTCCTTCTTCTTCTGCTCTTCTTTGAGTTGTCTGTAAAGAAACGCTCATATTGATATGCTTCCCACGTTTGTGACCACACATGCACGAATATCACACACTGCCCCTAACACCAACCAAAACCGCATACTGTCCTCAACATCCTACCGCTATAAACCCTCCGAACGTCAACTAAGCAACTCGACATGCCACGATAGCAATCAACAGCTCGAGTCCCATAGATAATCAGAACAGATTTTAGCACACCCCGTCCTTCCGGTCGAACGGATCCTCTCATCCTATCGCCATCGGTAAAGAGCAGGGTGTGAGTGCTCGGCAGGGACACTCACCTGGCGCGTCTATCCTCCTCCAGTTGTCTCATCAGCTCCATGGCCTGGTGGTAGCTGGAGGCGGACGGTCCAGCGCCCGAGCCGGAGCCAGACGCGCCGCCGCCGCCCTCCTCACTGTGAGCACAGACCGATACCAGTCAGACAGGGAACACATAGACAGACACATAGCCGCGCCGCCTTTGTCAGTGATCACACAGGCATCACCAGCCAAATAAAGGACACCCGATCAGGACTGAGCCACTGGGTAGGCACACATGCCCTGAATAATGACAGGATGGATGGACTCCGTATCTTTGTACTCAACATGTCGCATCCAATCAGAATGAAAAAGTCAACCACCTTCCTAGAAATATTACATAACGGAATCCTATAAAACCACAGCTTATCCAGTCCCGTCACCTTTTGATGTTGATGACGTACGGTTTCTTGAACTGTCGCTTGCTCTTGCCGCCGCTGAGCACGTCCACCTGGCGTTTGACCTCGGCCTCCGACATGGGGATGCACTCCTCGCCGTCCTCGGAGATCTGAAAATAGACAGAGACGGAAGGTCAGAGGAGTAACGAAAGGGGGCAGCGGCAGTCGGGGACACGGTACAACAGGACTTAGCGCACTGGTAGTGTTGTACAGCCTGACGGGCTTCACAATGACATGATAGCTATCCGGAAAATGTTTACACAAAAATCGCGTTATTTTTTCGACTTGAAGCCGGTTCAGGCCGGTCTAATCGCCCGGCACGCCCCAGGCTGCTGACCTTGAGGTAGTCGCCGATGACGACCTTGCTGCTGAAGGTGAAGTGGTCCCTCGTCACGTCCGTGATGTTGTTCCGCTCCAGGTACTGAAGGAGTCAGACAGAGGGAACACGTCACAAATTGTGACCGACACAGGTAACACAGCGGGACTGGACAACACACGGAACAAGGAACAAGGACAGCCATTGTCGAGCTACAAACACTTTTACGGCATCAACTTAAGATACCACCAGACACCCCTGTTCTCTTAACTCAATCACCATTCTCCCACTATTTCATCAGCCGGTATGTTCTCTCACCCGCAGTATGTCGGGGAACTGCCTGAAGGCCTTTCCGCAGGGCGCGTAATAGACGACGTCGCCGCGCGGTCCCGCCTGGGTGATTTTGCGGATGGTGGTCTCCCGCCGCCAGCCGCGGTCCAGCGGCACGCGCAGCTTGCGCTCGTCAGTCACCACCCGGCGGCGTTTGGACGGCGTCAGACCTGCGCGGGGCGGATGACGCGGTAAGTTAGTGAGACACATGCGGGTGTAGCTCACAGTAAGAGGAGTCAGCGGCAGCGTAGTGAGAAAAGGGAAACTCACTGAGGGCTAGCCGAGCCAGCGGTAAATTGGCACTCAAATCGATTAAGGCCAAGGTAGGTTATCGAGTCCCGTTTCTCTTTGACGTTTTCTCTTGAATATATAAAACATATGACGCAATCGCTGACAGCTGCATCCAGGATACAGACCATCTGTCCCCTCCCGATACCCCATCCCTCCATCGCTCCCCGTCAATGCCAGCGCCCGTGTCCGTACCTGCGGCGTCGGAGCCGGCCGCGCCGCGGCTGGAGGAGACCTCGCACTCGGACTCGCGGTCCGACAGCTCCTCGCTGTCCATGCCGCTGCTGTCCTCGTACTCGCGCTTCAGACGCGCCAGGTAGCTGGAATAGGGGAAACTGCCAGTGCGCGGGCGGCAGCGGCGCCGGCACGGGGACCGTTAGTAAGCGCGCGCGGCCCCACCGGCCCAGTGCAGCGGACAGACAGCGGCGCAAGACGTGTGCGGTGTTCGTGTGGGTTAGGCCGTCACCGGGGCGTCCTGTGGGCTCTGGGAGGTGGCCGAACAGGCAAGTTGTTATGTTGACCGGAGCAGTTGTTAAGTGTTTGGATAGACGCAGAAGGAGTGGTACTGTTACTTGATGGCTATATGAATAGGTATTTGATAATGAATTACTTCGAAATACTTTGATCATGGGAAGTGCGTTCACACAACTGTTAGTGATATGGATTAAATCCCATTAAATTCAAACGAAGCAAGAAACGCAACAGTTACAGCCCATCCACGACCAGTCGTCATAAATAAATAATCGTTCACTTAGCCGGCACGTAACCTCAGCTGATTTCAACAACGGCCACATAATATCCCCCAACTTCAAGAACGGTGTCATAAATCGCCAAGTCAGGCATGACAATGGGTTAGACTAATCCATTACGAGCTGTCGGAAGCCCCCACCAGGAGACCCGCGGGTGTGTATTTAGTACATATTTCAGGAAGGTACCTCGATCGCCCAGTTAATGACAGAGCCGGAAGACCGCCGCGCTGCCCGGCGCCGCGCGGTACCAGAGGAGCCGGGCCGCGGACAGGCGGGGCGCGGCTCCTCCGACGGCGCGCGGCACACCCGGCGCGCCTGCTCACCTGCTCAGCTGCTCGTCCGTGCTCGAGGTGACCTTGTGTTTGCGCTGGTCAGAAGAGCCGGCAGACTTCACTGACAGTGCGTCGTCGTCCTCGCCGGCTCCGGCGGCGGCGGCCGGCGCCGTGGAGGAGCGCGGCCGCACCTCGATTGTCAGCTCGTCGGTGGACATGTGCATGGCGCCGCTGCCGCCCGGCTGCGCGAGACACGGCGGGTTCAGGTCAGTCAGAGGGGGCTGGGTCACACGGCGGGTCCGGGTCAGTCAGAGGGGGAGGGAGGGGAGGGGTGGGTCCCTTTAATCTTTATCCTAGGCAAAGAAACAAATCGAAACGGCTGGCATAACGAAGGTTTTAAAGCATCGCCCGTCACGCTCCGTCAGGCGGGCTGACTAAGCCGGGGCGGCGTTAAATGGTCTGCCGCTCGTCACTGTGTGAGAGGCACACCTCCGACTCTAGCCACCCCCGGACACAGCCCGCCAGTCACCGCGGTCGGCCGGCCACGCTGACTCAGTCCACTCCGCGGAATGACTCAGCGCTCGGGCCTACCGACTGATAGCGCCACTACAGCAGCGCTCACGGTCTCAGCTGGTGTCCTCAGGACGGCGGGTGGGCGAGGGGACGGGCGGGGACGCCGGGTGGGCGTGGGGACCGGCGGGGTAGGGAGGGAGGGGGAAACCGAGAATATGGCGAGTGGCGACAACAGCTGGGCTCCGCTCCACTAGGCAGCAGTTTGGTCCTGGTATTATCCAGAGCACAAACATGGCACCTCTCCGATGGGTGTATTACACGTTTTATTGGCTCCGCGAACGGTCTATCGCGGTCCGGTGGCCGGTGACGCCAGACAGGCTATAGCCAGCGCCCCGATATGTAAACGGCCAGTCGTCACTTCCCGCTTATGAGAATAATATGGAAATGGGCACCGATCCAAACAGCTGCAGGTTCAGGGTCAGTAGGCACAGTTCGCTGCCGTTCTCCGAGCGCAAACCAACTTTTGTCCGATACTTTGCAACCTCTGGGAATTCTTACAATGAAAATGCATTCAAATGTTCTTGACTAAGCCTACCTTACGGTCAATATCGCGATTATCAACATGTAAGACAGCTTATTCCATTCAAATCACCGAACTAGTGCTCCAGAGAGATTAACATATTCTAATACGGGACGATTCAAAACGAGAATAGTTCCGTATTTGTACAAGTTCTTCACGAAATTTCATTCATTTTCGGCTTTATATTGCCCCTCAGGTATGTAACTTTATACTCATGATTGCATTCTTAAGGTTAAGATGCAATGTTAGGCATGCTGGTACGAAAAGTGCGTCATTATCTGGGCGTAAAAATAGCATCTCAAAAGAACACATCCGTATGTATAATAGGTACAACAAAACTACCTTACATCAAGACCATACAATAAGAACATAAAAGGTCTTCAGCATAGACCAGCACAGGCACTGAATTTAAGAGGACACATCCCCCCCCCCCGACATGCGGTCATTAATTAGAGACCAGCGTGAGTTATGCAGCCAGCACAGCTGTGTGTTATGCAGTCATCGCATTATGCTATGCATCAATCGCTGTGCGCTGTACAGGAGCACGGCACAGCCATTGCAGTCAGCTATACAGTCAGAACCGTCAGCTACACAGCCAGTGCGGTATGGTAAGCGGGTATTGCGGGTACAGCTGCAGCCTGGTGACACGGCGGTCGGCGCGGCGGCGCCCGCCCGGCCCCGACTGCCTACCTGGCTGCCGTCGTCCGTGCCGCGGCTGTTGGCCAGCAGGGAGGCCACCGTGTTCTTCTTCGGTCGCGACACGCCCACACCCAGCTTCTTGGCGCGCGAGCGCCGCTGTCCGCTGCCGCTGCTCCCGCTGCCGCTGCCGCCGGCTCCGAACGCCGCCATCGCCTGCCGGCCGCCGCCGCCCGTCAGCCGCGCCCACAGCAGTCCCGAGCATGCAGCGTCAGCCGGCCCAGCCCGGCCCGGCTATACACACGCTGCCGCCCACAGCCAGCGGCCGGGCGCCGCGCCCGCCCGCCCCCGAGCCGCGCCCGCAGCCAGGCTCGTGCCAAACTAGACAGCCGGGAGCGCAGCGGACGGGGAGGTGTCGGCGCGCGCACAGCGAGTACTCACCTTCTGAGCCGAGGCCATGGCGGTGTGGAAGCGCAGCTGCTCCATCTGCATCTCGGGAGTGAGCGGCACACCGAGCGCTGCGGCAGCGGCCGCGCCGCCCGGGAACGCAGACACGTCCGGCAGGCTGCTCCGCTCTGCACGGGGACAAACAGACAGTCAGAACAGACACAGACAGTCCGGGAACGCAGACACGTCAGGCAGGCTGCTCCGCTCGAAAGACACAGGGCCAAAGTGGACATTGGACACAGCCAGTGGCATCTGTAGTGCACAGGTACACATAAGACCGTCACTAGTGGATCATAAATTGCGGCAAGAGCTTTCACGCTACCCATCAGGAAACTGGTGAGTCTTTTACGTACGCCATGGGGAGGCTAAACACTCCTGAACAAGCCCATTTCCTCCCATGATCCACTCACTTTTGGAGGCGGCTGGCGGCGGCGGCTTTTTGGAGAGGTTGAGCGGCCCGTCGGCGGCGGTTGGTGGTGAGCGCGAACCTCCAGCGCGCTCCACGGGCGTTAGCGACACGGAGCTGGTGAGCATGGTGGTGCCCTTGGCGGCCACCGGGGTGATGGTCACCTGGGCACTGCCCGAGGTGGACGGCAGCTGACCCACCTGCGGGGCACGCCGGGGGACGGGGTCAGACGGGTCACCGCGCGGCGCGGGGCGGGGGGCGGGGTGGAGCGGGCCAGAGGGCCTGGACTGGCGGGGACAAAAATAACGAGAGTCGCCAAAGAGAAATTGAGGGCCTTGCTCACTAGCCTTGCTCACTAGCCACTACTTTGACTAGAAAATATTTTACTTTCAAAGTTTGCAACATCACATAAGCCTGGAATCGCGGTGGTAGATGTGTAAAAAAGTTCTTTGATGATGTAACAAAGATGTCAACTGATCAGAGTTTTCAAAAGGAGGGCAAGTGTTAGATTTTAATGCAAAACATGCAGTTTTGTTGTCAAAAACATTCGCCGACATGCTAAATTGGTGCCTAGCTTTTTCCCTTTACAAGCGACTAGACGAGCAAGCCTAAGTGAAACTATTTTACGGCGTTAAGTGATCCACCCTCTACCCTGTTAAGTCCGTTAGACCCATATTCAGTTCACTATGCTCCTCGACCCCCCTGTCATTGCCCCGTTTACAAAGGACTCCGTAAGCTCTCTGGCCATTCGGTTAGCTCATGCAGTCCCTCTCCTTTCCATACGACCCTCCCCTCCTCCCTTGGTTGCGCGGTGCGGTGTCAAGCAGTGCGGACGGGCGGTACAGTATCCATCCTCCCCGAGATCGAATCCAGCCCCGCCAAACCCGTGCGCCACCACACCCCGCTACCCGCTCCACAGCCTCCATTAGTGGCAACAAGCCCGCATTGCTCACCGCTCAGCAGTCTAGCAAAAATACCCAGCCGTGACTAGCAGTTAGCACCAAGCTAGACACCCCGGTACCAGCTTGACTAGCCGTTAGCACTAAGCTAGGCGCCCCCAGTGCTGGGACTAGCTTGTTAGCGCTAAGCTAGGCGCCCTAGTGCCTCGACTAGCCGCTAGCGCTAAGCTAAGCGCCGCTCTGGCATGACTATCCATTAGCGCTAAGCTAGGCGCCGCTCTGCCGTGACTATCCGTTAGCGCGCTAAGCGGTGCGCCGGTTAGTCTGACCGAGACGGACCAACTGGGACTGACCACCCGCCCACTAACCGCGCCAGAGTCCTTAGCAACTGGCTTAATCTCCACCTTGGTTCCGAGCATCTCCAGCTGTCGGAGCCGGTCGCTGGTCGACTTGGACGACGTGGGGGTGATGGTGACGCTGTCCGTCAGCCGCGTCTGCCGGGACACAGAGAGGGAGGGGTGGGAAGAGTCAGTACACGGGAGAATAGGGTGACATACCACTGTCCGTCAGCCGCGTCTGGCGGGGAAATAACAGACGGACGGGGAGTCAGCACACGTCGGGAGGGGTACCACTGTCAGCCGCGTCTGCCGGGAGAAATACAAACGGACGGGGAGTCAGTACACGGGAGGGGTACCACGGTCAGCCGCGTCTGCCGGGGGTACAGGGAGGGGGAGGGAAGGGGAGGTCAGCACACCACTACCACTGTCCGTCAGCCGCGTCTGTCGAAGGAAATAACAGACGGACGGGGAGTCAGTACACGGGAGAATAGGGCGACATACCACTGTCCGTCAGCCGCGTCTGCCGGGGCAAATAACAGACGGACGGGGAGTCAGTACACGGGAGAGGTACCACTGTCAGCCGCGTCTGCCGGGGGCACAGGGAGGGGAAGGAAGGGGAGGTCATCACACCACTACCACTGTCAGCCGCGTCTGCCGGGGGAAACACAGAGGGACGGGACGGAGAGTCAGCACAGGGGAGACAGAAATGACAGAAGGGACAGCACACGGAAATGAGAACCCGAAAGGTGGCGGGTCTCGGCTCGGTCGACATGTGACAAAGCGATAATGACAGTCGGTGGCACGTCATTAACATTTCTCAGCGGCATACGGAAGCAAATATGACATTTATGACTTATTTCCCCATTTTCCCACACATTATCCCTGTTCTGCAGCAAGTAGCGCTAGTGACCCACCTCCGTGGCCGGCGATCTGCCCAGGATGCTGGAGACTCCGTGCGTCAGCGAGCCCCCGGCTGCTGCTGCGGCGGCGGCGGCGGCGGCGTACGGCGGGTCCAACGAGATGGTCTTCTTTCGTCCGCGGTTGGTGGTGCCGGGCACCTTGGGGCCGCTGATGGACGAGGTGTGCTTGATTATCTCGGTACCGTCGGGCAGCAGAGGGCCGCCGGTACGGCTGAAACACGGCCCGCCGGCACCTACAGAGCCGCTGCGCGCCCGACCGGCCGGAGGCCAGGGGATGCGTGGGAGGAGAAGCAAGGGGTGGGGTGGGATGGGATTTAATGGAGCGGGGACATTGAAAGACGGGACGGAGTCTGAGAGACTGAGCAAAGCGCGAAATTTCGGACAATAAGGGCTAACATATCTCATTACAGACACGTGGCGCAATGGCTGGCAAAGGACACAATAGCGAGGAGCAATAACCATAGAGACGGCACTCGACAATCCCCAGCGGCCCCGCCTCGGCTCGGCTGCAGCCATCGTGGCCTGCCCTCCCCTCCCCGCCCTCCCCCTGATTGGGAGCCGCAGCTTAGCATACCTAATGAAGTGGACACATTTCAGAGCGGCCATCAAACCTGTTACGCCTGCCTCAACAGGTACACGAAACATTACGAATATACAACCAGCTCAAACATGAGGTACTAAATATGAAAAATCAACACATCACTTTCCCGTTATTATTAGCATATTGAATCACGAAAAGCTAAACATAGACACGGCACTCAGTGGCTGCCTTATTTTCCGCTCTGGATGGCGTAAGGGCTAATCACCCCGATCACAGTCGGCTCCGCGGATTGCCGCGGAACCGTTACCGGCTATCTGTGAGATCGCCGGGTTATTCAACTGCACGTACCGCGCCACACTCGACCGCGCGGTCCGGCCGGCCGAAAATGGAGCGGCCGTCACCGGCGCCAACGCTCAGCGCGACGGCAGGTGGGCGAACAGTTTTTGTCGCCGCCTGACAAGGCGAGCGAGTGCCTCTGTCGTGTCGAGCCATCCGTCAGCGCCCGCGGCGGCGACCTTGACCCGCTCCCACCCCTCCCCTGCCGTCCCCTCCTCCCACCGGCGCGGTACTTACGATTTGGAGGAGGAGGATCCGGACCCCGATCCGCCGCTGCTGGTGCTCGGCGCCTTCATTCCTGCAACACACACAGAGAGACGGACCGGTTTGGTCACAGGGTGGCGGCGCCGGCGTGGAAACGGTCGACTTCGCGGCGCAGCCCACACGCACGTCAGCGCTGCGCGCCGTCGCCGGGCACAAAGCAGCTTTTTGTGCCGCCGACAGCGGCTCGGAGCCAGAATCGGCGCCACTGGCCTGTCAGAACTAGTGCCGCTACGAGACACAATCAGCGCCCCCGACGAGTCAGATGCAGACAGCAGGGTGCTGGGGATCTAGATAAGGTAGTTGCTAATGATGATTGGGGCACTAACACGGTCGTTCACGAAATTGGCATAACGATAGCGAGCTCGCTATCGTTATGCCAGCGACAAAGTGTAACGCACGTCCCTCACGCCGTATGAGAGATGCTCTATGAAAGATGTGTGTACCGCTGCCAGGGTGCACCGTTCGTCCCTCGTGCCCTGTGAGATGCAATGGCCGGTCGCCTGCAGCACCGTATCGGCGGCAGCCCGTGTCCCGTGACGATTATAACGGCAGCGACTTGGGCAGCAGCGGTGACGGAGCTGGCTCGGCTCGGTACAATGGTAGGTAACTGTGGTCCGTGACGGGGCCCGGTGAGTGTGACAGGCTCAGTCCGGCCGGCGCTGTCCCTGTTACTCCGGTCTGTGACTCGGGCCGGCAGTACGTGTGACTGTGACTAGCCAGGCTCTCGGCTGCAGCTGCTGACTGTGACAGGCTGTGACTCCCCACCGTGGCTCTGACGCCGGACGACATCTCGCGGGCCGGTGACGGCGGTCTCAGGTCTGTGACTCGGCTCAGCGCTGTCCGTGTGTCTGACGCCGGGCGGCATCTCGCGGGCTGGCAGCGGCGGCCGCGGCGGAGCAGCGATGGCGCCGGCCTCCGGACGGACGGGCGGGCCATCTGGCCGGGCAGCCATATCGACTGGCTCTCGGCACGGCGGCACCGGTGGCGGCGGGGGCCGTGGGACGAGTCCGGACCGGCGCCGCGGCGCGCTGACGGTGCACCGCCGCCCCGTCCCGGCCCCAGATCGATCGGCACCAGCCGCCCCAGACCGGACCGGACCGGCGACGGCACGGACAGCGGCGGAGCGTCGCCAGCCGACCAGAGCCACAGCCGACAGACACGGTGGCTCAGCGGGGAGAGCAACCGAGCTCGAGCTGCAGTGGGAACAGCGTCCGAGCCCAGTCCCTCAGTGGGGAGAGAGAACCCCTTCCAGGAGGCAGCTCCGGCCTCACCCCACCGACAGCGGTACGGCGCCCTCACAGAAACAGTCCGTACAGCCCGAGAATGGCCACCCACGTCCCCGGTCCTGCGCTGACGACGGGCAGGCTGTCTGGACGGGTAATTACAACCGCCTCGCGGTGCAAAGTGCTGCGCCGCCATCGGTACTGAGAGAAGCTGCGGCCCGTCCACTTCCTGAGTGGCTGAGCTTCCGGATACCCGGATATCGTTATATAAGTTCCATCAGTAAATCTCCACACCGAACTACACGTCTGATGTGAATACAAATAATCTCCTCTCTGGTCTGATACGGTGATCGACTTCCGTCGATCTTCCGGCCGGAATTCCAAATCAGCTGCAATGCTTTTAGAACGGCAAAGCCGCCCTACCATCGAACGCCGTGAGCGCGGTGTGCGGCCGCGGCGTTACATGACGCCAAAATAGAACACACGTATGCATAACACGGCGGACACATTAGGCTACAGACCTGCCCGCCGACACCAATAATCCATTGGTGGTCGGCGCCACGCCGCCTCGGGCACAACCATAGCACAACATTAGCGAATGGCGACCTGCACTGTGGCGACCAGCGACCGACATCGCTGTAACTATTATAGCATCACACCGGCCTCTAGCCGGGCCAGGTCGGACCCGTCAGAGGGTAACCGCGCCGGCCAGATCCCAGCAGATCCCTGTCAGATCCGTGAGCGCCACGGAATGGGAGGCCCGGTACGGGAGCCGACATCGGGAGCGGGTCGCCATGCACGACTGACATCTGGCCCGGCGAGTCGGTGGAACTTATCCCGTCTGACCCGGCGCGGCAGCCGGTCTGTTCTGCACTACATCGACCGCCGGTCCCGGTCGGTGGCGGGCGAGTCGGTCCACCGGCCAGCCCGCCGATCTCCAGCGGGAGGCCACGTCACCACCGCGGACAGCCGGGGAGAGTAGAGAGCAGCGGAGAGAGCGGAGAGGCCCGGGGAGAGCGGAGAGGTCCGGGGAGAGCGGAGAGGTCCGGGGAGAGTGCGGGGAGCGGACACAATCCACCCGGCACGACGGTATCATCGGCCGAGCCACCGCCGCATCCGTCCGTCCTCCTGCCCTCCTACACAGGACTCTCCACAACTGCCCTGCACCAGCTGTCCACCGTTTGAAGTTCGGCAGTCCGTCGTCGAAACTCGCTCCTAATCCATTCTCGTTTCGACGCGGCCCGTCTGTCCCGCCGGCGAGTGAGCTAGTTCGGAACGAGAGTCGACTGCGCGGCGGCGCGCCCCGGGGACCAGAGTCGGGTCAGACGGGTCGGGCCGGGTCACCGGGATCGGACGACCAACTGGCCGTCCATGGGGACCGTGTAGCCCCGGTGAGCCAAAGTGGTGTTCCCCACAGGGGACAGTCCACCCGCTGCTGCTCTATGTTGCGCTGCTGTGTTGTGCTGCTTTGTGTCATTGCTGGTGTGTGAGATGAACAATCAGACCATCAGGTTCAATTAATCACACCATATCAGCAATGCGCCTGCCCTCATCGCTATGCAGCTTGGGTGCATCATTTGCCTTAGTGTCCACTGATCTAGCATTCACTAACCAGTGTTTTTGTTTCGGCCCTTCGTCAGTTCCTTTGCGCTGCTGTCTCCTCCTTTTCAATCGCAGATATATCTATTTCACCTACAGACCGTGTCGTCAGTTGACCGTGCTGACTGTGTGTAGCCCCGCTGTCTCTACTGACCTGTGAGCGCCTCGTACTGCGGCAGGCCAGCCAGCGAAAGCAGGCGAGTTTACCCCGTTCACAGTGAACAGAGGCGAGTGTAGCCCGTCCCCAGTGAACGGAGGCGAGTGTAACATCTACCATGGGTGTCGTTTTGTATAGGCATGGTAGGGCCCGAGCCCTACCAATAATTTTGGAAATTTAACATTATGCCTATGGCGTTGCGTGGAAAGAATCGCTTTGAATTGGCAAAAATTTACAATAGAGCCCTACCAATAATTTTTGGAAAGTGTCGCCCCTGACATCTACTGACCTGTGAGCGCCTCGTACTGCGGCAGGCCGGCCAGCGAGTGCAGGCGAGTGTAGCCCGTCCCCAGTGAACAGAGGCGAGTGTCACCCGCCCCGTCCCGCCCCGACTCACCTGCGAGCGCCTCGTACTGCGGCAGGCCGGCCAGCGAGTGCAGGCGAGTGTAGCCCGTCCCCACTAAATAGAGGCGAGTGTCACCCGTCCCCAGTGAACAGAGGCGAGTTTACCCCGCCCCTAGTGAACAGAGGCGAGTGTCAACCGTCCACACTAAATAGTTAGAGGCGAGTGTAGCCCGTCCCGTCCCGCCCCGACTCACCTGTGAGCGCCTCGTACTGAGGCAGGCCGGCCAGAGAGTGCAGGCCGGCGGCGGCGGCGCCCGACTGCAGCCGGCTCAGGTAGTCCTGGGCGGCCATCTGGTGCATCAGACTCAGCCAGGCCGCGTCTGTGGGCAGAGAGGGAGGGAGGGACAGCGGTCAGGTCAGGTGGGTCGGTAGAGGGAGGGAGAGAGGGAGATAGGAAGAGAAATCGTTATTTGACGGAAGAAGGCGCGAATAAAAATGGCACACATTTCATGAGCGTCAACACATGGTCAGATATTGTTCACATGTAAACGGTCAACCCGACAAATGAACAACTGAAAAACTGTCGATAACGAGGTGGAAATGACCGTGAGGAACAGGATGCTGAGCGGGCTAATACCAATGTGAAAGAACAATAGCGTCAACCACCTGGTGCAGTCCGATGTCGATGAAACAAACAGCTAACCATCGTTCTACCCTCTGAAAAGCCACTTGTGAACGGCTTCCCAGTAATGCAATAGAGACATTTGTTCTGCTCATGAGGCCGCAATGACAACATATTCGCTAATCTGACAGTTGTATGTACTCAACTCGACTTTTACTGAGAGTGATGACCCCAAAGGGACCGTATCATCCCGCCATGGATGATATAACACTGGATTGGTGTCTCGTGGAAATTAACATTGGGATCCGCGACATTGGGATCAGGCCCGCCATCTAGCGAGAGAATTATCGTAAGTTAGGAGCTAGCCGAGTGAACGCCATCTCTCAGCATTATGACACACGTGGGTGTGGTGTGTTAGTTGGCTTGAAGTGCATATTCCCACGAGTTGGAGGTAATCTTACTGGACCTGAGACGACAAAAAATGTCTTAAATGCTTGAAAGCCAAAAACGTCAAGCAGCCTTTAGGTAATAACGAAAATAAAATGCGTAAGGTACGGTGTGTATTGAAACGCCCAGTCCCATCGGCTTGTACGACCTTTTATATGGTCACTTACTCGCAATGGTACAGCAGTTTGACAATACGTCATACATATTTGGTAGGCTTATTCCCTCTTCTCCGAATTTCGCCCGATTTTCTTCATCTTAGTTAATGCTACGGCACGTGCCACGTGCCAACTTAGGGGGTGTCGAAATTGTTCCACATAAAGTAACTCCGCAATGGCTAGGCCAATTACAGTAAAACTTCGTCAATTGTTAGGCACCCAGTGGTCAATGCATTTCCATGTGTCACTATGGGGGTGCTACTGCACGTGCGCACGTGCGGGGTGCCGCTTCCATATCTCAAGAACGGCTGGGCGGATAACACTCAAAATTGGTACACAAATGTCACATCGATGCTCGCACTGCATTGATCAGTGCTTACATTGGTGCAGAGTCGTTAGGAAAACGATGAAATGAGATGCGTTGTGTTTATGCCTTTTTATTCCAGCGGCTGATCGATCTGCAACAGGAGATCCCTGTTTGTGAAGGCTTCGTCTCCCTTTTCCACTCCTTGTTAAAATAACATTAACAATGTACGAAGAAGATCACACATCAAAGATGTTTTAGGCGGCTATCTTGGGCCAGGGCTGCGGAGTTGTAGTCAGAGCCATCGGTTCTGTTCCGACTCGGAGTCGGTTGATTTTTTTAAAAACTGTAGTTGGAGTATGAGTGATGAGTCGAACGTCACCGAAAAGTCATCGACTTCACATACTTACCAGGGCTGCAGAGTCGGAGTCAGAGTCGGAGTCTGTGTGAATGGACAGTTCTGCCCGGAGAAGTCGGAGTCCATATTTGGATACCGGAATCGGAGTTGGAGCCAAAGTCACTGAAATTTCATCGACTACGCAGCACTGGTTGGGTCCTTTTCATAGAGCGTCTTGAATGACATATTGAGCGGCAAATGACGTTAGCAATTCCGTTTAACTTTTTCATTAGACTTATAGAAAGTACTTACGTTCGTTTTGTTCTTTGATCGGACAATTTGTTTGATTTAGGCCATGAGTAAAGACTCATGTGAAAAATAGCGAAAACGACACGTGCTGGCGAAGTCTCCAATAACTCCCTGTTTCACGATTTAATGAGGAAATAACATGGAACTGCTTATCTTATTACTGATCCTGCACATAAATCTATTAGTTTCTTCGCTTTTACTGACATATAAAGACAAAACCTTTTGAAAAAATTGCACAGCAAGCCTGCTACTACACCACACTCCCGTGTGTCACAATGCTAATCAGCGGCGTTCACTCGGCTTGCTCCTAACTTACGATAATTCTCCCGCTAGATGGCAGGCCTGAGCTCAATGTCGCCAAAAAATGCGAAGACACCAATCCATTATTATCTCATCCATGATCCCGCCGTCGGCGGAGTACCTCAATCGATCGGCCGACCGCCGCAGACTGACGGCGGATGACCGCAGTCACGTCCATCCGTCATCCAGCCCGCCTCCCCTTCATCCATACCACGCGCCACTCGATCCGTCGTACCCCGCCCGCTCTGCTCCAGTGCTCGGTCTGCCATGGCCAGGAGTTTGGGCCTCACAGACCCCACAACATCCGGCGGCTAGAACTGTCCCCATGGCGTCGTGCAAACCGCCCGGCCCAGTGCAGGCCACATCTGGCGGGGAGCGGCCGGCGGCCGGCGGCGCCGCGCTGGTCCGAACCCAGCGACACCGAGCAGCGGCCAGAGCCGCGGACCGGAGCCGAGCAGACGGCGACAGATGGGCCGACCGACGGACAGTCCAGACGGGAGCTGCATAGCCGGACAGACTCCGCACTCAGGCACAGAGATCACGGGTCCACGTCCGCCCGCACGTCTGTTCTAGACCGCTGCCGAGCGAACGGGTAGGTGGACAGGCAATATGACGTCATCCGACACTGTTACGTCATCAGGGCGTTACCAGCTGGCAATGTTGTCTCGGAGTCTGAGCTCAGCAGTTTCGGTTGAAACCTAACGGGCCAGAGCATAGAAATAGACCAGACGGGGTTGGAAACTGTACACTGCACAGCCAGCTTCCGGTCTAACCCAGCTGAAAACTGAACGGGTCCGATCAGTCTGTTGAGGATGCGATGGGAGAAGGAGACCGCCAACAGCATCAGACATCACCACCTGCGTCACAGCGGGCGCGGGAGACGGTCCAGGCCGGCGTCACAGCGGGCGCGGGAGACGGTCCAGGCCGGCGTCACAGCGGGCGCGGGAGACGGTCCAGGCCGGCGTCACAGCGGGCGCGGGAGACGGTCCAGGCCACCGTCACAGCGGGCGCGGGAGACGGTCCAGGCCGGCGTCACAGCGGGCGCGGGAGACGGTCCACCGTCACAGCGGGCGCGGGAGACGGTCCAGGCCGGCGTCACAGCGGGCGCGGGAGACGGTCCAGGCCGGCGTCACAGCGGGCGCGGGAGACGGTCCAGGCCGGCGTCACAGCGGGCGCGGGAGACGGTCCACCGTCACAGCGGGCGCGGGAGACGGTCCACCGTCACCGACGGCCCAGGTGACGACGCAGTCCGCCGCAGCCGCAGCCGACGGCGCCAGTCGACGTAGGCGGATCAGTGATAATAAATACATAACCCGACACATGGATATGACACAAATACAATGACAACGATGCTGAAAAGTAATGAAAGTTAAAAACAAGAAAAGTTGGTGTGTTCTTCAGAAAGCCTCTTCAGGAAGTCGTGACCTTCCGCGTTAGGGTTGCTCGGAAGAACAGAGGCAGAGGATTCACATTTATCAGTAAATAAACGTCATACTGCCGCCAGCCGCAAGCCCGTGCTCAATTGGACCATTCAAGTTGCAAACATAAGGAAGTGGGGGCAATTCGTTCCGAAAGAATGGGCGCGATGATGGCACCTAATCGTCGGCAGCTACCTGAAATGCACTGGAGCTACTTGAAATGCTGTTCCTGTGACAATCGAAACATAAAACTTAATGTAGCATAGAATCATCACTTGGAAGAGTTAATGACCCGCTGTTATTCTTCCAACAAATAATTAAATTATTTAATTCAGCAAGGTAACTACCCTGGAATATGTTTCAACGAATTCAACTTTTGAGTGAGTATTAGCAAATAAAACACTTATGGGATGAACCAAGGAACAAAATGCAACAACTGTGGCCATCCGCAAACCCATTCGTTACGCTTGGGTTGAAAAATGTCAATGTGGCCAAGGAGAAAAGCGACTGGACAAGGGCAGCCGGTGAGGTAGTGCGTCCTTCCCTGCGCCCCTCCCCTCGCCACGCAACCACCGTTCACGGGCCAGTGTGCAGAGCAGCCCCTCCAAGGTGACACTCTGGCTCCGAGAGAACACCGGCCGCCGCACCACCCACGAACATTCCGAGCCGAACCCGCCGGGAAGGATCCAGCACAGTCGAGCTCTGAAGGTCGCGCTGACACCGTCAGAGGCTAACGGTGCTGTGCTGCTGATCCAACCACCCCTACCGGTACCGACCGCCGCTGCCGGAACGGTGTACAGAGCCGCCGAGATCCGCCCGATGTCTGACCTACTGCCGTCTTCCCAGGGCGATAGGCGCAGGGTGAGGGGCTAGAGGCCGCAACACGCATCTACCTCTGTAGCAGCAGGACGAAAATAAACAAAAACCCGGCGGGGTGCCGCCGAACAATGCCGCCCCGTCTCTGTGACGTGTTGGTACGGATCGCTGTAACCATTAGCTCACTGGTAGACGATTAGCCTTGTCACAGCCTTGGAACAGTCACCTGGACACGTCAACACCGCACCATAACATCTAAACGGTGTGATGCGACGTGATTGTGAACCGAGAACGGCTTATTCATCGTTACATAATTCAATAGTTTATCTCCCATTCATTCGCCGTCTCGGACCCCGCGCGTCCCGCCCGAGGAACATAGCAACACGTCGGCAGTCTCGTCTCCTCATGCAGCACTTCATGTGGAGCATTACGGGCCATGCAGCGCCGTTGTGTGGGCGCCCGGTGACGCGACCGGCCGCTCGGATAGCGCCGTTTGACACACTGGGAAGACTCACGATCAGTATCAGGCCAAATACAAATGGACACCTGTGTCTATCACCGAGATACCGTCCGTGGTGACCGAGTGCCGCCGGCTGTCCGGACATGCGGACACGGGCAGCGGACGCACGCCAGCGGACGACGGACGGGCAACGGGTGGGTGGAAAGGACGCCGGGCAGTGGGCAGCGAGAATGAACAGCCAGCGATATCATACATCGATCACCAGATATCATACATCAACCACTAGATAGCCTACATCGCCCACCAGATTTCGGGTCGTCTGACCAGTGCAGTGGTCATCTATCCTGGAGAGTGCGTGATGCTGGGCCTGTGCCGCTGCACAGACTGGGTTGGTGAGCCGTCCGACCGTGGCGCAGCTCGGGCCCGGCCGAGCAGCTGCCGACGTGGCCGGCCGTGGCGCCGTGTCCTTGACAGGGCGTGGGCTCGGCGCTGCCAGCCGTCCGAGTGTCTGTGTGTCTGTCTGTGGGCGCTGGCCGGTCGGTCCGCCGTCTGTCTGTGGGCGCTCCTCCTCTGGTCGGCCGCGTGTCTGTCTGCGGGCTCCGATCGGCCGTCTGTGTGTCTGTCTGTGTGTCTGTCTGCTCTAATCGGTCGGCCGTATGTGTGTCTGACTGCCTACTGTGTGTCTGCCAGTCGTTTGTGTGTCTGTCGGCCGTCTTTATGTCTGTCCGCCGTCAGTGTGTCTGTCTGCCGGGAACAGGTGACACGCGGCAGTCCGCCGGCGCCTCGGGCGGCCCCGTGTCGTCCCGGGAGCGGCCACCCGGCCCGGGGAACACAGACAGTGGCTGAGACCCGAACTGATGAATACCGCGCCACTTTAAAGATGTCAGCACCTGTTGATCTTACGACGGTGATGAATGATGGCGACTGAATGATCGCCAGGGTAGTAATAATGCCGCGCCGGACCACGCCAAGTAGCGGTAAAAGTTGTAATTTTACAGCCGCCCGCGCCGCTATAGGACACGACGTAAAATTTACCTAAAATGACTTCCGAGTAAATGGAAAAGGCGTTAAGAACCGGCTCCGAATCGAATCTTCATCGGACGTTCTCGGCTTAGTTTGCATATCGAGAGTGAACCGTTGTCGACGACAAGTGGAACGTGCAATTCATTACGGGATATCTCGTCAGAAGACGTGACACGGCTGCTGAACAGAATCGACCCGATCGGGGGCGCGCGGAGGAGCTGGGCGACGGTAAACAAATCTCCCGGCGGCTCCGGAGCGAGAAATACACACCAGAGAGAGACGAGCCGATCCTTCCGTAAACGGGTGATTGGAAATGCACTCAGCGGCGCCGATATAGAGGACGGAAACATCCCGAGCAGCCCATCACTCGCGGAAGATCAAAGGACAAACGGGCTCCGACGGAATGTATCGAGAACTCGATTTAACACGTCCGGCTGAAAAATGGTTCGCTGCAGAGAACACACGATTAGATTGAGAAAACGAATGGACACACAGAGCGGAAACACTGGCTGAGAGGAGCGGGTTAAATCGCAGACGGCGCAATTATCGATGACAGAGTACACTACATAGGACAGCTAGAGAAGGTCCGAACTGTCGGGGCGCGGCTGGCCGTCGGGTACTCACTGGCGCCGAGTGCCGGGTTGCTGGCCATGGACGCCAGCGCAGCGTGCGCCGCCGCCGCCGACGTCGCCGCCGATGTGGCCGCCGAAGACGAGACGGGCGGCATCATCGGGAAGCCGGGCATCATCATCGGGTTGAAGCCGGCCGCCGCGCCTCCAAACAGCGAGTGCGCTGAAACAGACAGACAAGGTCAGAGGCGCTGAGCGGGCCGGGAGGGCTGACGGGACATCACAAAATACAAGCGCTGGTCGTCAGAGCTATAGCTAACGCACTGACAAATAGGCAGGGTGTGGAGATTTTCATAGAATGGTGATAATAATTTGTCGCAGACGTGTGATTGTTATAACTCAGCAGAATAATTTGTCGCAGACGTGTGACTGTTATAACCCAGCAGAATAATGTGTCACGTCAAAGTGTGAGTCATTTGGTTTTATGGCGCTTCGCATGCTCGTTTTACGGTCATCATGAAGCCAACAGCGGGGAGCCAAAACAGCGCCGGTCCACTTGTTCTGTCACACAGCCGACGGGCATCCTCGGAGGGTACAGCTGATGCGCCTATCATCCCTTACATGGCTATGGTCGATATGGTATGCACTTCCGTTCCGGTGGCGACGTGGGCCATATATGGGAGAGCGGACGGTCGGCCGTCCGCGAGCCCGCTATAGGGACACTGAGCCCGGTATCTGCCATCTGGGTAACAAGCGGCGCTGCACGCTACGTTGATTTGACTCATTGCAACCATCTTTCGGGGAAGACGTGAAGTAGATAAATTCAAATGCACCAATCTGACATCGTTAGAAATCAGGACAGAGTTGATGCATAAACAATTTGCAGGCTAGTATCTCAACACACCACGATGCGTCTCAGACGGCGATATTTTATCTAATCTGTCGCTGTCCACCCACTCTCCTCATTTAAGCATCGATTGTTATCCACCCAGTCATCGTCCAGGAGCAGCATCAATTAACGACCCCCCCCCCCCCCCCCTCCTCCTCCCACTTCCGTGCATCGGTAATTATGGGACAAATTACCGCCCGCGAACGTGTTCAGTGATCGCTGCGAACCTCTGCCGGCTGTGACCTAATAAAACATCGGACGGAAGAGCATACGACGCAGATCGATCATCGACGGACGAGCGCATCCGTGATCGTGTTCAGTGCGACTAAGGAGGCAAGGGGTGACAGGAGAGGACGGGCTAAAAATGAATCGCGACAGCCCAGTCTCGTGACGACTGGCGGTGGGTTGGGGCTACGGAACGCTCGGCCGCGGCGGCTGCAGGGTGCGGCACCACTCCACCGTCGGCCGCGCTATCACGCCCGGGGCGTCACGGTGACGTGTCGGTGCACAGCGTCACGGCACGGGCTGTGACGCCGCGGCGCCCACACGGCCAGAGCAGGCCCGGGCGCGGCAGGGCCGAGCAGGCGGCCGCCGACCAAGGCCAGGCCGGCGAGCAGGGAGGGAGGGGTCGGCCGCCGGCCAGCTGCCCAGCCGCCGACACTCGACGGAGCGGCGGCCGGCCGCCATACCGGGCCGGCCGGAGCGGGACGCGCCCGGCGCGCAGGGTCACCTTGTGCGAGCCGCCGCCGCCGCCGCCCCGGGACGGCCCGAGCCACAGCCGCCCGAGAAAGTCATGCAGCAGCGCCGGCCGGGACGGGACAGGCGCGCCGCTCGCTCCCCAGCCAGGCAGCGGCGCGGGAAGGGAAAGGGCAGGACGCCGCGGCCCCGGGGAGTAGTGAGGCTTCACGGACCGGGCGGCGGGGAGCGGTGACACGCACAGGGAAGGCTGTGTCACGCACACAGCCGACGCCGTCGGTCCCGGCGGGCTGACGGCGGACACGGAGTATGTGCCGCGGTGGGAGCACCGGGCGGGTGACCGGCGGCCGCCGGGCCCCGCCGGGTCGACCGGACGTGCCGCGGTCACGGCGGCGGCTCGGCGTCAGAACACAGGCCGAGCAGCAGCGGCCAGGGAGCCGCCAGGTCTCTGCAGCACCATCGGCACCGCTCCAACGCGACGTTTTTCATGGCGGCCGAGGTAAACGACCGCCGCGGTAAAAACGCGCAGCACTTGAGCGCAGCACCGACGGACGAGCGGCGCCGCGAAACAGGATCTGCGACCGGTGCGGCGGCGCCGGCTGCAGAGACCATGGATTGAAAGCCAAGCACGGGGCGGATATTGAGAGCAGTGCGCCAGCAGCAGAGATTGAGATTGATACTAGCCGCTGGCTGCGGGGATCGAGAGCAAGGCACTGATTGCGCCCGAGAGACGCGTCTGCCGCGCTGGACCGGTAAGTTTTAGACCTCCGATACAGTTTATATAGTCCATTGAAAAGGCGTAGCGTAAATGATAGCGTCTCCATACGCTGCGTGATTCTGCGTGTAGCTCTCCATCACAAACGGTCGGAGAACCTCGTCGCGACAGCCGGCGCGAGCTCGGTCGGACGGAGATCCGAGCGGAGAGGGGGCGCCGGCGACGCTCCAGGGGTCGCGCCGATCGCCGCACTCCGGCACGAGCGGGACGGATCCCGGGCGCATCCCGAACGCTCGGAGGACCGCGGGCGGAGGCGGTAGGGACGCCGCCGAGTCCCACCGCGGTGCTGTCGGCGCTGCGCTGATGGACCGGGGCAGTTTGGGGACAGCGCGGCCGCCGGGTTCGTCCGGCAGAGCCGTCCGTCACGACCTGCGGCCGAGTGCGGCTCTCCCCGGCCGATCCACTCTGAGGGGAGCTGACGGCGGCGGTCGAGCGGACACGGTGCGCGCCGACCGCCATGACCGGCGGCGGCGGCGGCGGCGGCGGCGGTCGACCGGCGAACAAAGCGGGCGCGGCGCGGACGGAGGGACCGGGGGCGGCCGGCCGGGCCGACTGACACCTGCGCCGCACGGCTCCCAGACAGCCGGGCCCGGCGAGCGGCACGGCGCGCCACAGACCCGCTCACACGGCACACAGGCGCACAGACACGGACGGGCGTGCAGATGGCATGGCAGGAGCGGCGCTAATCAGGGAAAGGCTGGCTTCAAAGACAGTGTCCTTCCTTGAAAACAGTCGTACAGAACATCACCAAATGTTCAATGAAAACGCAGGACCACAGCAGTCAATTCTCATCGGAAAATATTGCTTGAGAACCGAGACATTCTGAGTTATTCATAACACACCTGTTCAGGTCGATTGTTGCGAATGATTATTTCTATTTGAGGTTCTATTTGAACATGCATTCCTGAGTCCCACGGTAAGACAGTCCCTAATGCAGCCCTTACAACTCAGATCATGACCCAATAGTGATATGGGACAGTAATGTATGCACATTATTCAAGTTCACCGAGCCGATCGTTACCATTCTGTGATGACGCACCGAATGGATAATCTCCGGATAATGTGGTGTAACTTGCATATGCAACCGCCTACCAAATGCAGTCAGGTGGCATGCAGTATCGGTGAGAGGTTGAGAGGCGTCTCTTATGTGAGTCAATTCTGAACACGGCGTTTTGTCACGTCGGGTCGGCGCGAGGGAATGCCGGGTCAGCAGGCCCGCTGATTATTTTTAGTTCGATAAGTGATGGCTATACCTCCCCCCCCCGTACTCCCCGAAGAGCTCCTTCGTCGTAAAACGGAAATATTTCGCGGAACGGATCACTCAGCTGCTAGCTGGGATGTGTCGACACAATTTACATCGCTTGTTCCAATGTTTAGCGGTGTCCCTGGCCGTGACTTGCATCATCACAGAGCTCGTGTGTTGTGGTGAGCAGCGTCGTCGTTCGAAAGATAAAAATGTCAAACAAACAATGAGTAATTCCACGTACCGACCGGCATTTCATTTTTGGAACTGCAGTGCCGGTTTGTTGCAGGTTTCAGAGAAAATCGCTCATCATTAGGCGTCGTTCATTGCGGGAAGACAAAACGTGTGTGCACTGGGCACGCAGACATTTAGAGACGGCTTCTCGATTCAGCATGCTAATTACCTTCATTTAATCCAAGACCACCTTTCTGAATCCACCAGTGCCAGCGGAATACGTGACCTACATCCCACAGAAAGTGTCGTACAATGGCAAGAATCTCTGAGAAGCGACAGCATCAAATGACACAGGCGGGGTAAACTATATAAAATAGTTACATGAGCACCTACAGCGCTTGCAGCAACTCGGGGACCGAGGGGCCGGGAAGGTGTGTGAGATCAGGGCGCCCCCCAGTTTCCATTCTTCGACCCCTCTGCCGCCCGTCTGCCCCTCCCTGCTGCCGAGCTGCGAGCGGCAGCAGCTCTCCGGCCGCCTCCTCTATGGGCTGGCACGGCGCCGCTGCCGGCGCGGCGCGGTACGACTGGAAAACCCGGCGGGGGAGGGCGGCGGGCGCGCCCGGCGCACCTCCCACACTCGGCCGGACCGGCGCCATTGCAGGCAGCCACCGCAGCACAGCTACGCCAGAGGACGGACGGCGCCACTGTAGGCAGCCACCGCAGCACAGCGCTGCTACGCCAGGGGACGGCCGCAGAGCTACGCGTCCGGCCGGGCCGCGGGGAGTTCACTGGGAGACGGGAGTGTGACTGTGCACTGTGTGTGGGGAGTGGCAGCCGGGGATGGCGCCCACTTACCGAACAGGCTCGGGTCCAGCGGGGTCGGATTCGACCCATGGTCCTTGGACGAGCGCTTCTTGTCAGAACCGCCCTTGGAATCTTTCTCCATGATTGGCTAATCTCTTCTCCTGAAACAAGAGAATTGACACGGTCATTATCGGTTGCCGGACACGATACGGTGGCATTCACAACACACTGCGGACATGCATGGACCGATTACGGTGATAACGACGGTTGGTTTGTTTATTTTGTTGCGACGCTCACCCGCTAGATGCGGACTCTGACCATCTGACATGTGATTGGACACGGGTCCGACTGTAGCTACGGGCTCAGCCCCGGCGACTCACTAGGGTGCCTGCCCAGACCAATGTCTCCCCCTAATTCCTATCTTCCTTCCGGCTCTGCAATGGTCTTGTCAGACCGAAAGGGCCTAACCCAACAAAACAACAAAAAAAAACGACTGTAGCTGACTGGGGAATGCCAGTGGTGGACCCGGGGTCTGAGGTGGCGCGGCGCTCACCGAACGAGGTCGGCAGCAGCGCCATGTAGGGACCCTCTCGGACGGGCCGGAACGGCGTGAGAGGCTGGCCCGGTCGGCCGAGACTGGAGCAAGGTCACGTCAACACACCAATTACACCTCTGTCGGCCGTGAGCGCCGTAAATCCGGCCGATCACGCGGCCACGGGCCGGCCGGACGCGGTCGTTACCGTGCAACAACAACACCGTCCCGCCGGGCACAGAAAGCGGTCTGAGATCGGGACAGCTGAGGAGAGGTCCGGCGCTCGGGAGGGAACGATCTCGAACTCCCGGGAGCGCTGTCGTCATCTCTCACGGCCAGTCCGTGACGCACCACATCCTATCCGCGTGCAATGATGACGTCATGTGACCCAGTGACGTCACATGACGTCATCATCCGGCTAATAAAGCAGAGCGGCAGCTCCGATGGACAGAGTGGGCCATACAAACTGGGCGGACTGGCAGCCCGGCGCAGTGGGGGTGAGCTACTGAGTCAGCCAGCTCCTATCGAGTGGAGCCCGGGTGACGCACCAGCTGCACATAACCCGCCCAGCGGCGCTGGTTCGATCGGTGCTGGCCGTCACAGGACAGGACAGTCGGCCGCCGGACAGAACAGGACACACTCGCCGCGGAGCGGGCAGCCACAGCCGGACGGGCAAACGCCACCGAATCGCGAGAGTCCAGCTATTCAACATTGGTTAGCAGTCAGATAAGCCGCCGAATGGTGTAACTCTGAGTGTGGAACAGCTGATACAAACGGCGAGCGGGGCGGGGAGGGGGTGCGCCGCTGGGTGACACGTGTGTCGATATGAATCTGCTTCCGGTTGACGGAATGCAAACACACGCCGGGCACACACCGGTTCGAGCTGATAGCACACATGACACGGTGAGCGGTGAGCAGGCCGTGTTACCCTCACACCTCAGTGGAGCGACACGGCACAGCACAGCACACCGAGCAGCACAGTCACACAGTCACAGGCCACCGGCCTCGACACCACACAGCACACTACCCGGAACCCGGGGTCGGGGCGGCCTCCGAGCCGGCCGGTACTGCGCGCCGGCCTGTCGGAATAGATCCTCCACCCGAGCGACAGTGCAGCGCAGCGACTATCGACTCGGAGCTGGCCGGCCGATAGCGCGTCCCGGACCTGCACACTGACACGGCTGTATTGACGGTGACGCTGGCCGGTCAGCTGGGGCTGGGAGGGTGGGCCGCCGCTCAGCCGCGAGACACCGCGTCACTGCCGTCGCGGCATCACTGACTGCGTCACCAGTCACCGCCGTCACTGCCGACAGGCCCTCGGGCAGCTCTCAATGCGGGAGTTACCGAGACGATTGAGCCCCGATGGGCCGAATGAAGTGAGACAAAGTCGGCTGATTCCAGACCGCCTCCCGGCTGGGGAGAGACGCCAGGGCATTGGCGTCTCTGGCAGTGGCGGCGCCCGGACAGGAGCGGCGGCCGGTGCAGTGGGAGGACCGGACCGGGCCCAGGCCACGCGCGCGGTGAAATCGGACACTCGCAGCGGCGTGCGGCCCACGCGGACGCCAGGTGGCGGACGCGGCGACAGGACGCGGGGCCATCACAGGGAGGATGACGCGTGCATGACAGGGCGGGGAAGGGGTCACTGCCCACTGCAGTTACAGAGGGCCAGGAACACGCAGCGCCAGCCACAGAGCGGTGGAATGACAGACAAAATACAGCACCAGCTGGGCGTAGACAGAGCTTTCGAGAACACACAACACGATCCACAGAGGCCACTCCTATTTGTGCGAACGCTGAGACGGGTACGATTCTGTCTGACATCCGTACACCTGGCAGACCGCCAAAAACCGGGCTTCGGAGCACGACAAACAACTCGGACCCCACCAGGCTGTCGGGCGGGGTGACATCAGCTGGAAACGTGCAGCCTGCAGTGCCGCGGGAAGTACGGGGCACGGCGGGCCGGACAGGACGGCGGGCTGACACGGCGGGGCGCTGCCGCCGCCCTAGAGCTGCCGGCCCGCTCAGACGGAGGGTGACCGCGCTCCTCGCCGGGAGATAGGGCACGATAGTGCAGTCGGGTGCCGCGGCCGGCGCGGCGGACCGAGGACGGGGTGCGCCGGTCGGGGAGGGGAGGGAGGGAGGGAAGGGACGCCGGGACGCGCGCGGCTCACCGGCGCCCGCGGCGGCTCGGCGAAAGCGGCCAGGCGCGGCGAGGGAGGAGCGGCGGTCGGTAGCGCGGCCGTGCAGCGCGGGCGGGGGCCGAGCCGGTCCGGCCGAGGTGCAGCGCGGCATACCGGGCCGGCGCGGCCCGCCTGACGCCGTGCAGAGCGCCGGCCGCCAGCTCCTCGGCCGGACGCGCACCCAGGCGAGTCGTTCACCCGGGCCGACGGGCAGCCAGGCATGCAGAACGGCCGGACCACCTGGCCCCGGCCGGCGCAGCGCGGCGGGTCAGCGTCGGCCGGCCGGCCGGCGGCACCGACCGCTGTCACGCAGCCGGCGGAGCCGCGCGGCGGCGGCCGGGGTGGCGCACAAAGCCGCCGGTCGGCCGCGTCGCCCCCGCCGCGCCGGCCGCCATCGCCCGTCGGCCGGACCCTGGCCGGTCGGCCGGCCGTCCGCAGCACACGACACGGGTGCGTCACGTGCTCCGCCGCCGGGGAGCGTCGCCATGTTTCCCGGGCCGGCCGGCCGACAGCCTATCGGTGAGCGGAGGCAGCGGGCGGGGGCGACCGCCGTGCAGACGGTCCCCGGCTCCGCCGTGACGCAGCGCCGACCAGGTGGGAAGGTGACCGCGACCAGCAGCGAGTGATGAAACCCGACCAGCCGGGCACAGAGTCCGTCCGCCACCCGGGCAGAGGGCAGGGGATATCATCCTGGTGGTCCGTCGACAGCTCAGAGGCACAGGGGGACTGCAAGGTCTCGGGGCAGAGCGTGCCCTGACAGCCAGGCCAGACTGGCCGGGAGCGGCCAGAGAGCCAACGCGGCGCGCTGGCTGGCGTCAGGGCCGCCCGGCGCCGCCGCGCACCGTCAGAATGACAGGCCTCATCCAATGGCGCAGCGAAAGCGCCACAAAACCGGGCAGAGTCGCGGAGTGGGCACGTTTTACCGAGGACAGAGAGGCGGGCGGCCCGGCTCGGCTCGGCTCGGCCGTCCGTCTGTCCGCGCTGCCCGCGCTGTCGGCTGCGCAGCGGTACCTCAGCGGACATGGCCGGCACAGTTCTGCCACCGCCCGCCCGCCCGCCCGCCCCAGAATAGACGGCCCAGCTCCGGGACGGCGCAACTTCGCCGCCGGATCTGGGAGCGGCAGCCGTATGGACAGAGCGCGGCTAACGCAACCGGCGTCGGCCGCGGCTCGGAGGGCACCGAGGACGGGAGGTGCGCAGTTTGAGAGCCACAAACGGCGACGGCGGTGTCGCTGCGAGCTCCACAGACGACGGCGAACGTCCGAAAATGTACTAGAATTGGCCAAAAGAGGAGAGAGGCGCATTGCCGACGGCCGTTTGGAGCATAACGAGAACTAACGAGCATAGAAGCGGACTTTATGGGGCTATGCAGGCTGATGAAAGTCCTGGGCCCACCGGAAGCGCGCGGGCTGGGCTCTGTGAGCCGCCGACTGGCCACTCTGCCCGTCCGCCGCGCCAGGGCTCTCTGGGCCTGCTCGGACGGGTCAGGAGCGGCGGCGGCGACGACAACGGGGCCGGCCGGGGTGCCGGTCGGCGTTCTGGGAACGGGAGCAGGCGCCGGCGGCCGGCGGGCCGGGACGTGGCGCAACACCAGCCCAGCGGGGGGGACGGAGCGGCGCGGCACACCGCGCCGCCGCGCCGGCCGACGGACGTGACAGCGGCCAGCGCCAGACCAGGCCCGAGCCGGGCGCGGCGCCGACAGCCGGCCGGCCACAGCTGCGCGCCGCCCGCCCGCCGCCCGGGGCCGCTGCAGCTGGGAGGGACGCCCCACGCCGCGCCGCGTCAGGGGGAAAGCTCCCACCGTCCGCCGGCCGAGCGCGGCCAGCGCACTAGAAAGCGGCCGCGGTGACGGGGGAGGAGCGACGCAGCTGGCGCGGGCCGACCAGCGGCGCAGCCCGGGCGGGCGGCCGCGGCTGGAGAACGGCGACGCACACGGAGCTCACAGACAGGTCCGGGATCGGCCGACAGTTGTCCGGGCTCGATCGCAAGCTTTCCCGACTAGTCAGACCGTGATACAGGTTCATGGCGGCGCTGGCTGGGGGCTGCTAGCCAAGAAGCGGGGCCTCTTGGGTGAACGGCGGGGATATCCGCGGCGCTACGGACGGGGGCTCCCGCTCCGGACGGAGCGGACCCGCATACACGGCGGAGGCGCCCGGCGAAACGGGAACGAGGACAGGGCGCCGCTTTCACGGCGGTCACGAGCGCAGACACGCGCAGAGGAGCCGCGGCGGCAGGTAAACCGCGGCGGCGCAGAGAGCGCCACGGAGATACACACATCACACGACACAGCAACACCAGGTAAACAAGCGAACACGAGTAACAGAGGGCACCGAACAGGGCGGGGGAGCAGTGTCAGCGGGCCGGGGCGGCGGAGGAGCGGCCGCTGCGGCGCCCAGGGCCGGGCCGAGGCCGGCCGGGGCGATAGAGCAGCGTGACGGCGGCGCTATTTCGGTCCGACGCCGCCGCTCCGTGGCGAGGCGTCCCGTCCCGACACGGCGGCGACCCGTCCGCGGCGGCGAGCGCTGACGACACGCTGACGTCACGCCGCCGGCCGCGCTGCGTGCCGCTCGGACCGACCGACAGGACGGGACGGGACAGGACGGGTCCGCGGCGCCATCAGACCCCACCACCCTAACGAGGCTCCCCGCTGTACGAACCTGGCGTCTGCCGGAGACGGCCGCTCCTCTGGACGTCAAGGGTACCGCTGCAGATCACCAACGCGTCACGCACGTCCCTCACACGTCCTCCGAACTGCGTGTCCGCGATCACACGTCTCTGAGCTGCCCCAGCGAGCAGTCCACTGCGTCTGTGCACGGGTTCGTCCGCCTGCGGTCTGCGCTGCGCCGGCGAAGGACAGCGAGCGACAGATACCGGCGCCGGCTATCGGCCGACGCTAGCCTGCACTCTGCGGGGGCCGGCCGAGCGACTCACTGGTCGGCGGCGGCGGGCGACCCTCCAGCGCCGACCATATTGATCACGGGCGAAGCGGGCCGCGGCCCGCGCGCCAACTGTATGTGTGTGGGAGAGAGAGCGGCCGAGAGAGCGCGCGGCGGCCGGGCGGCCGGCCAGCCGGACGGTTTTTGCTGGAACCGCTCGGCTGATGGTCGATGTGCGCCGAGCGCGGAGAGCCGAGGCCGCGAACGGGTCGGAACGGGCGGGATTACGCCGCTCACCGTCCTGCCGAGTGGGCGTCACCGTCAGGGAGCCACTCACACGCACGAATACAGTCGCCGACCACCGGGCGACGCCACGGACGACACACGCTCCACCCTCGCCGCCGTCTCACGCCGACTGCGGGGAGCGAGCGGGCCCGGCGCCGCGCCGCCGACCGCGAGGGGACGCGGCCGCGGCGAGTTGGGCCGACCGGCCACCAGGCGGAGCCCGGGCGCGTCGCGCGAGGGGGGCAATCGGAGCAGGGGACACGCGCGTCAGGACAGCGCGGACAGACACCCGCGGACACGAGCGAGGCGGCGGAGAGACGACAGCCGGAGGGGCCGCGCACGGCCGACTGGGACGGGCGCGGCAGGGCCGACAGCGTAACTTTGGACCGTGGCGCCGTGCGTAAAAACTGGCAGGTGGCTGGCATGCAGCGGCGGCATGCTTTGTGCAGAGCCGTGTCAATAGCAAACAGCGTCAGCCATCGGATGGAGCGCAGCAGCGGCCCGCTCGCGTGTCGACCTGGCTGGTGGAACGGCGGGGAGAGGGCGAGTGGCGGCGGCGGCGGGCCGGCCGCGCCGCCCGCCCGGAGGCTGCCCGCCCGCCTGCACACGGAAAATCGTTACCGGCCGGGCGCTCACGCGGCGGCGGCGGCCGGTGCCAAACGGCAGCGGCCCGGCCGGCCGGCCAGCCAGCGAGCTGACAAAATGGAGACGCGTCCGGCGCGGCGGGGCCGGCGAGCGGCGCCATCTCGCCGAGCCAGCAGAGCGGCCCGGCCGGTCCCACTGCTGTGCCGGTGACCGGAGCGGCAGCCAGAGCCGGGGCCGAGGACAGGAGACACAGCCAAAGCCGGGACAGGGCACAGGGGACACAGAACCAAAACAGAGCACAGAGGGCAACAGACGGCTCCGGCAGCGAGCCGGGGCCACGAAAGGCATCACGACAGAGTTGAGGTCACGGCAAAAGAGCCTGCACGCAGCACCTGAACCACGGCACATGGACCTACAGACAGATGCATGACCAGGACCGTGAACAGAAAACCCTAGTCGGCGCCCGAGCCAAGCCTGGACCACGACAAACGAGCGTGTAGGGACCAAGGATCAGGACCGAGCATATACTCGTAGGTCCACAACCGGCTCCCGAGCCAAGCCTGGACCACGACACACGGCCTGTGGACGAAGTGAGGACCAGGACCGAGCATACGGGACCGATCCCGGAGCCCGAACCGTTCCTAGACCACGGCGATCAGGAGCAAAGCCAAAGTCCCGCCGGTCCCAGTGTGCGACAAACTCAATCAGGACGGTCAGAATTTCGTGACGACCGCCGACCGCGCCAGCAGCCAGAGGAGTCTGGTGGACGGACTAACGACCGCCCGCCAGTCAGCTCGAACAGGGCCCTGGGCCGGGGCCCTGGGGTTCGGTCAGTGGCAGGTACGGACCCCATGAGTGACCAGACCAGGCGCCAGTCCTCAACGGGAGAGTAGGTCGGCATGCAAGTGGTTACGTGTTCATACTGGGTTAGTACACAAACATATTTCATGTCTGCCAATAAACACGACGGCGAAAAAAGTCGTATTATTCAACCGACTCACGAAGATCACCATCGATAAGTGTGCCAGATAAACCATTGTCCTGTCCAACTCCATTTGCCCTTCAAAGAAGCAGAAAAGTCAACAAACCATAGCACAAAACACCGCCGTAGGAAACGTATGGTTACCAAAGCCCACGAGCATAAAACGAAGCCTACATCAGCTTAGCGACGTGAACAAGAAAGTAGCAGATTTTATTATCAGCCGGATCTGGAACCTCATAAATCGACGTGAGCGCAGCTAGTGGAGAAGGCGGGCTACAGTGGGGTCGAAACGCTACGCCGCTCGTCCAGAGCTACCGCCAATTGGGGTAGAGTAGAAGCCAGTAGGTAGATGCTGAAGCAAACTTAGCCCACAGGATAAGGACTAGGAGCCTGATGTAATGCAGCCCGATGTAGGGGAAAGTGGGTGTATTGCGCCCTCCTAACCAATTGCGCCCACCAACATTCCCACGGATTCAATGGCATGTTTTGAATTTTGTGTTCGAAAACATTATTTCCCCCACTGGATAGTTCCTTTTATGGCCCAAGCTCCCCGATGAAGCCAATCAGCAAGGCTCATTACGCCATCAAAGATGTTACGGCGTTTTCTTAGCTTTTTTGCAGTATTTTGAACGGTTGGCTATAAAAATGTGTGATATTTGTGTGATTTTCAGAGTGATATTTAGAAAGAAAAACCCTTTTTTCATTATATTTCACTAAAACAGTTAACTTCCTTCAACATCTGTATGATAACTTCCACGCTTTTATTAAAAAGTACCTCAATTTTAATTGCGCCCATGGCAATTGCGCCAGGGGGGCGCAAATAGCATAGTGGTGTAGCTATTGTATATCACGACAGCATGAATGCATCATTAACTGATTGCAATAAAGAAGGAGTTTAATGTCAGGCAGGGGAGCAACCCGTTGTCGTCAGTCCGCAAATTATTTCTCTAGTCAAACTTATAATGCAGCTGCCATTTAGGCTACGAACTTGTGGTGTAATTGACAAAATACGACATTTTCAACATGGACTCAGGCGTGAGAGGTGACAGCTATGATAAAAAAGTAAAAAATGATGTCATAAAGCTGTCGAAACAATAAAATTATTAATTTTGAGAGAAACGATTGAAAATGTAACCGTATAGGCGCATACGTTCACATATATCTAGTCGGTTACAGTAAACGTTTTCGTTGCACTTTTACAAGCGTACGAACACATGTATAGTTATCTACCTGGGCAAAAAACATCGCGATTTACACCTTCATTTATTATTTAACCAGCGTGAATAACATTATGAATGTTAAAGTAAGCCGCAATGACATTAGACTGCCGGGGTGTATGCATTCCGTCTCATTCGCTTAGCCATGTTAAAGTATAGGGCGCAATTGGGTTCTAATTGCGCCATCCCCCTGGCGCAATTTACAGCAGTTGTTGGCAAATGCGCCCTTTTACATGTTTCTGAAAAACAGCTGTCAGAAGCAAACGAAACATTATTAATTGATCGGGAGGCTCTTAAATCGTAGCCAATGAGTTCCTCTTTGAAATGGTCACCAATGCATGCTTATATCTCCAGCGGTTTTCTTACAATTAGCGTTTTTCCTTAAGGTGGCGCAATTCACCCTCCTTCCCCTAGTAAGGAGACGCCCCAGCTAAAAATGCAATGCAACAAAGAATTCAAGATACCTTATTACATCATAACCACACCATAAACATGTAACTACTACTAAGTACCTACATTAATTTCTATAGTACATTAATTTAATTAATTAATTAATTAACTAATAGTACATTAATTTCTTTGGCGTTAATAGGGTAGAGTGGGGCAAAGCGCCCAGGGCGGGTCAAACGCCCACCCCTCTTTTTTATGAAGTGCTCGACTTTTCGAAGAATTCTCGATAGCCATTTTCAAGAACGAGCAGGAATCTACTTTTGCCCCCTTTTTCGGTTCTACAAGTGGGTTGTTCTGGACGTAAGATAAAGATTAGTTTATTTCAGACAATTTTTAGATATTACATGTTTTCATACTACCAAAACTTTGTCTGACAGAGATTAAAGTAGGCAATGAAATTTAGCTACGCAGAACCTGCGGATTTAAGCTACGTTTTGAGCATTTACTGGTTTGCAACACAATCGTCACACGCCTAATTTTGGTGGACTTCGTTTTGAATGTGCTGTTGGGGTAATACGCCCACTTTGGTGTGGGGCAAAACGCCCATCATGGGCGTTTTACCCCTAATGGGAGTTATACAGTACGGGTATTTGCGAACATTTTTGGCTGAAAGTGAGTGTCGGGATACGTTTCTAATGCTCAGGATTCTTATGAAATATGCAATATACTGGTTAGTATCGCCTGGAACAATTTATTCGCACGAACTAATCTCCGCTCTGCGGTGACAGCCCGTTGACTGAATGAGGAGTGGGGTGGTAACAACAGTGTTCAAGATGTGTTTGGTGGTGTAATCTATCGATTTAAAGTCAAACGAAATGAGAAATGATAAATACTGCATTCTTTTGTCAGAGTACCGAGCGTGTAATGAAACGTTCAGGACTGGGCGTTATGCCCCACTCATATGGGCGTTATGCCCCATGGGTGGGGCAAAACGCCCGATTTGTAGTCCTCTCAATTCGGATGGCATATCTCAAAAACCATGCATGCCACTTGTTTCTGATGTGTTATTCGAAGAAAGCCAAGGTAATGAGCTACCAGATCAGCCACCTAGTTGTCTTTCAAATTTGTAAGATAAAGAGATACTGGGGCTGGAAAGTTAGGGTGGGCGCTTTGCCCCACTCTACCCTATTTGTATTGCCGTTGCATAACTTCTTTATTTCAATTCAATTACCTACTGTGTTTAAATACCCGACAATAGCAGGCAAATACGTGATGAATGATGACAACAACACGAGTTCGCTAAGACTCGATAAAGAAACCATTTGGATTTTTGATAAAGCATGATAAAACTGTTGAGGAAAAGTAAAAACTGCTCTTGTTTAAAATATACAATCAAAAGTGAACGACAGCAGAGACGGCCGTGGCCGGCTGCATTGTCAATCGTTGCGGTGCAGCCGAATCGCTGTGTTTGTTTTGCGAATGGACCTTGTACCCACAGCGTGTAGCTACAGTCCTTATTGAAGATCGATATGATCGGGGCCCCGAAACTACGATAGGTGCCTATGACAGGAATGCTGGATAAATAGCGAAACAAGCAAAGTTTGGTTGCATGTTTTACAAGCAGGTGGCTGTTTTAATCAGATTCTCTGCAAGGCGACTACGGACTAATCATAACATGAAACAAGAGGACTGCCAGCAAATCGACCACCCTGTCGCCTGAGGACTCCCCCTCCCCGAAAACCTGTGACGAATG
Organism: Amphibalanus amphitrite; assembly: GCF_019059575.1. NCBI lineage: Eukaryota > Metazoa > Arthropoda > Thecostraca > Balanomorpha > Balanidae > Amphibalanus > Amphibalanus amphitrite. The sequence goes on from NW_024881686.1 coordinate 164,544, forward strand.
CTGTACCCACACAGCCCACAGCTCTCCGGCAGAGCCACGGGTCGGGTCGGAGCGCGTCCATCAATCTCTGATGTCGGAGAAGGACGTAAACACTGTCTGCGGTCGTTCGACTTGACGTTTCACTTTCCGTCACAGCTTGGGAGAAAGCCAACCCATTGTTAGAAGCAGCATCAGCGAGCACGATTTCAATGTGAGCTCAAAAGTTGAAAGATGCAGTAAAAATATTGATCAGACGGAAACAAAATGGATGAAACCAGAAGACTACAAGGTACCAGTGATAGGTTGATGGTCTGCTTGGTTCACGCCGCATGAACTAATTTAACCCTCGCCCCGTTGGGGGGGGGGGCAATATGGTCCCCTGTGGTTTTCCATGAATAGCCCCTTCGCCGACCAAGTCACGAGGGCCAAAAAAACTCCCACGCTTGACCATATTAGAGGGGAATTATCTATATTATGACAATCTCACACCTAGAAAACATCGGTGAGAAAGTTTCACGTCGGTGGGAACGGTCAAATCGAATTCCCATAGAAAATTCGACATGACCCAGTCACCGGTAGTCGTAAAGACCGCCCGAGATCAAGAAGATGTCTCGCGGCTGCTTTCGTGACCTATATAAGAATCAAAATGGCTTCACTTGGTAGTTTCGGAAGAAAAGGCGCTGTCAATCGTCCCGTGATGAATATTGCAGAGGTTTCAAAGATGCACCCTAACAATTGTACTTTCGCCCCCACTTGAAACCGCCAAACAATGTGCCAATATATCATTGGTGCAAAAAAAAGTTTAAAAAATGCTGTAATTCATGTAATTCATTGTAACTGTATGAGACAACGCCATCTAGTTGTGCTAGTAGATCCAACTCCTTCAGGGCAGGTTATGTAAAGGTTCGCCATCCACGGATACGCGTTTACGATATCTCGAGTAGTTCCAACTCTTTCAGTGAGGGCTATGCCAATGACTCGACACCCGCGGGGACAATATCCGGTGCTGAGTAGCTACCTTACTGCAGACTGTGGGTACGGTGCATATTTACGAGTAATAATGCAGGCAAGTCTGCTTACCCGCTAGCTAGAATCTGGACATGGCGAGTTAATACACATACACCACGCGCAGAGCAACGCTTAATTCGCCAGCTTCGGGTAAAATTGTTTTCAGTGCGGGCATCAATTTGATACCTTCACACAAACTTCTTTTTTATATATAAAATCATAATATAGATTAACACATGACACTTTCATTTGTACATTTTTCCTTCTCATTTTCCACACCTTCCACATACATCTTTTTTCCCGCCCCGCCCCGCATCGCCCCACGAATTACACATCTGCCCTTCCTCGCTGGGGCGATGCCCCAGGCCGCCGGCTGGGCCCGCGACCCGTCACCCTGATAGGGTGGCGAGCCGCGCGCCCGGCCGGCCGACCCTTTATAGGGCCGGCCTCCGGTTAGCCGGGTTGGGTTAGGGGCGGGGCAGAGCGCAGCAACTGCACCAATTCACTTTTTTTCTTCACACCTTCACACAAACTTCAAGTCTTAGGTCACCTTAGGTCAGGAGTTGAGGCCAAACTGAGGTCATGTTCGAGCAAAAATGAGCAAAAAAAACATGAAATCTTGAAACGCTCACAAAAGCTACAGTTAGCAAGTAATTTCAAACGTCTTTATGTGGTCGTGTAGAAAAAAAGACGGCGCTACAAAACTGACATCTCTGATTTTCAAAATTTTGTGATTTTGACCCTCCAAAATATTTCTTTTTTAAGAAAAACGCAAAAAAAAATCCAAAAGCTTTTTTTGAATTTCGAAGAAACGGAATATACATATATGATAGTCCCTGGGGCATTCCACGATAGATCGTACCAGGCCCGTCACCCTCATCTCTCAGATTTTAATGAAAATCGGTCCTAGGGGTAATCATAGGCCCCAAAGACGCCTGGCAAAATATCAGACTTCTCAGACCAAAACTTTTTGAGTTATATTGCATTACATTTTTTTAACCTCCGTTTGTAACGGTGAGTTTGATGGCCTAAACTCAAGAACGGGTTAAGCAACCAACAAAAAGTAAACAATATTAAGCTTGCAATGAATCAAAAATTAATATTACTATTTAAAAATTCCAAAGAAAAATTTTCATTGTTGAGCAAGAACCTTAATCTTTTTTCATTTGCCTCTAATGACTTTTGGGACCAAAATTTTTCGCATTTTTATTTTTTCAGAATAAACTTCATGTCATTGCAAATCGACATGCAAAAAATTAGAAAGGTGTTCTTTCTATAAGTTCCTCATTTTCCCGCACACAAAATGGGTTTCGGAGGGGTTGATACGACCCCAGCACGCCGTTTCGCTTCTAATGGAGCTAGAGCCTCGCGGAAAAAAACGAGCGTGTGTGCCGTTACAAGTCGCAGCGATTGGTACCCGATTTTAAGGTCTCAGATTAAACGGTAGCGTCTGAGGTCAGGTCAAGTGACTGAAGTTACGGGTTCGGTTTTTAGTAAATAACTTCGCAAAAAATGGCCGCAGAGCCGCGATTTTGGCATCATTGTGTTCGCCTAGCTCAGGTGCATCGAATGATATACTTTTTGCTAGGGTGAGGTCAACTTAAGTAGTTGACCTCGGGTCAAGGTCAGGTCAGAGCCCCTCAGGTCACGAAGCTGGGCAAAGGGTATCATATGGCATATCATTCGATTCGGAAGGTCTTCCCGAGTCCATTGGTGGCTTTCCCGACTCCCTAGCTCCATTTGATCGAGAGTTATTGACGAAAAACACGTACGACCCTAGTGATGTCATAAATGACGTCACGCAAGGTTAACAACGCAAAAGTGAAGCATTGGACTTTGCAAGGAGTGCATGAAATCACGATACCATGTACGTGAGATAGTTTTAGATCATTCTCGGCGCCAAAATAACAGTTTTTATATTTCCCCACTGACTTATAACAGTGATGTCACGTGACCGACCTGACCTCATGTTACCTTAAAAAATTCCCAGATATACAAGTTGTGAGACCTCTGGAGGACACCATGTATGCGTCCTGTAACTTTCATCTCGGACAGCTATGGTCATTGGCGTCCAAAACAATGTCAGAACCAAACAGCCTTTTCACCCTCGCGCTTGTAGGAAAGAGGGTTGGATAAACCCTCTTTTCACTTTTTTTAGATAACTCAGACTTCAATTGAAATTTCAGTAGCCCGTCATGTCACTAGGCAACTTTACCACGCCATTTGTAAGCTCCCCTCCCAAAATCACTATTCGAAACCGTTATCGTGACGTAAAATAAATACATTTATAAAAAGAACACCTTCCTAATTTTTGCATACTTCTTAACAATGAGCCAAATATTTTTCTAAAGAAATAAAAATTCAAAAAAATTTGGTCCCAAAGTCCAAAAAATACAAATGAAAGAAAACTCGATATGTCATATATCAAAAATAGCGTATTTTTCGAAATTTCAAAAATACATATTAATCTCTGTTTCATTGCAAGTTCAATGTTATATAACATTCGGCATTTGAATAATCCGTCTTAGAGTTACAGCCCGCCAAACTTAGCGCTGCAAAGCAAGAACCAAAAAATGTTATACACCATAACTCAAAAAATACTTATCTGATAAGCCTGAAATTGTTACAGGTGGATTCAGAGCCCCTGATTACCCCTAAGACCAATTCTTGTCAAATTCCGAGAGATGAGGGTGTCAAATTGGAAAAAAGTGGTACGATCTATCGTGGAATGCCCCCCCCCCCCCCCTGTGCTCTTCTATCTACGTATCAAATTTTAGATCGATATCTCCTTTTTTGGTCAAGTTATAGCGAAAAAAACTGTTTAAATCTGATGACGTCAAATATCTTAACTTTTTTATTAATTCTAGACCACGTAGCGCAAAACAAAGGCCGCCATTAGACTCCCCGTGACGAGCTGCATCAAATCGATACCCATTTTATGCAAAAATATCAACTTTGAAATTTGACCTAATTTGACCTGACCTTCACCAGAACATAACCTAAACTTGCCCCAGAGGCTACCTGGCCCACAAAATGGCATTTGTCATGTAAAATGGACCATAAAACATGCATCACATGATATTTTCATATTGTGACCCTCTGTGACCTGACCTCTGTGACCTGACCTGGTATCCGTGACCTCAAATAGCAAAATGTGTGTTTGACGAACAATTCCCCATCGATGATTTTCAATGCCATGCATTTTACTCGATTTTACAACACATTTCTTGAAATACTTGTAAACGGTGAAAATTCGACATTTGACCTGACCTGTGACGTCATCGGTTTGACCGAGGTCAATTAAGTTGGGTCACAACGTAGTTCCCCGTTGGGGCAATCCAACACCGTTTGCTGCTTGTCGCTATGTTGCATGGTTCTCGAGATCTTAGGGGGGCCAAAATGCCCCCCCCCCCCCCCCAGCGGGGCGTGTTGCTCGGCAGACCCCAACCGGGCGCGGGTTAACATTCGATGGCTGGCAGCTGTTTTAAAACCCCTTCATCATAGATTGCTATCAGGTTTGCACTGAGGTCAAGAGTTTGACCCGCAGGACAAACGTTAAAATACCCTTACATGTTTGCCTTAAAGGGACCCTCCCACCTTCAAAAAAGTTAATGAATTGGCATGAAAGTGATGTCGCTCGGTTCAGAAAGAGCAAAAACGAATATCTACCAAATTTCATCGAAAAATATTCACCGGTTTTCAAGATATTAGACTTTTACTTTTGTTTACTTTTTGGGATCTCCGCTGTTCCTAGCGACTTTATTTGAAAGTGCGGCATTTGTTGCGCGCAAAGCAGCATATACCACCACGTGCTACAAAACGTTTTAGTCAAACATTTAACGGACGTTCGAAAGCCTGATGACGTCATCAGATTCCCGTAATGGTTAAGAGATAGGGACCACACTCAAAACTTTTTTACCACCTCCTGGAGGATTCATTTTCACCAAACCCGCAAGATAAGAGTATATTGAAAGGGTACCTCGCTGCTACCATTATGTGCATGGTAACGGTACGTGGTTCAATTGAAGTTATTTGCCAGCAAAGAGTGTTATTACCATGTAAATATCAATATTACTCTCGCAATCCTAGACATGACGAAAACTCTTTCCTCCTGGGTATCGTGGCTCGTGTGCAGGTGGTCGTTTCATGCGTGGATCTTGTTTACCCTCGTGAAGATAATATTTGAAAGAATATCAATCAGCCAATCAAAAACGAGATCGGCCGTTTGAAGGTTGAAGGCCGCGCGCATCTGTCAGTTGTCCGCCGTTGGTCTCCGAGGGAGGGTGTGAGCAGTGTCGGTGCGGCGCCACGTGGCCGTTGGTGATTGTGCTTGTGTGCTGTTCATCGCCTATAGAGCCTCTGCGGACATTTTATTGTAAGTACCGATGTGATAGAGCATTGCGTGCTGTTGAGTGGTGCTTGTTTGATCTGGCTAACAGAACCCCGTGCACGGCCACGTGGCAGAGTGTTGTAAGTAGGTACATACATTTTGTTGTGATGCATTTTGTTGGCGACTTAGAAAAAGCCATGCACTGTAGTGATGCAGTTTAATTATCCCACGTAGACGGGCGACAATCCAGGAACGCTGCCGTTCACTTCAAATGTTGTGCGCTGTGCCTTATCCAATTCGAGGGAGCTTTATTATTATTTATATTCAAGTAATCATTTTAAGTGTTCATATTTAAGTTGCATTCAAGTTGTATCGTAATGTTTATTTACCGCGTGTGCATCGCTGAACGCTTTGTTCACTGAAAACTTTTTTTTTCCATTTCCTGAAGGGTAAACCCGCCATAGCATGGTATGTTTGACACACAGACGTTTTTTACCACCCTCCAGATGGTCAATTTTACTCTTTCATGAAGAGTAAACTCGTCAGTGAGGGGTAACGTGACACACAGACGTTTTTTACCATCTTCTGTATGGTAAACTCTTTTGATTTACTTTCGTCTAGAGGGTAACATTTTCGAAGTTACACGCCGTGGAAGGGTAACTCTTTAACTGACCCTCCTCTAAAGAGTAGCATGCCATCTACTCTGTGATTTACCCTCTTGCAGAGAGTATACCCTTTTGGCTTAACCTCAGTCAAATGGTAATGCTTACTCTTCCCCAAAGAGTTTACCCCCCAGAGGATGGTAGCTTGACACACAGACGTTTTTTAGCACCTTCCAGATGGTAAATTTTACTCTCTCATGGAGAGTTAACACGTCAGGGAGGGGTAACGTGACACACAGAAGTCTTGTTAACCATCTTCTGTATGGTAAACTCTTTTGATTTACTCTCGTCTAGAAGGTAACATTTTCGAAGTAACACGCTGTGGAAGGGTAACTCTTTAACGTGACCCTCCTCTAAAGAGTAGCATGCCATCTACTCTGTGATTTACCCTCTTACATAGAGTATATCCTTCTGGCTTACCCTTAGTCACATGGTGATGTTTACTATTTCCTTTAGTGTAAACCCCCCAGAGGATGGTAACGGACCCACAGACACTTTCTTCAGAAGCTTCGCGAAGCTTCTGTTAACCGGAGTTCATCAACAAAAACATGATTCAAGAGCAACAATATATTCGGCATTCCGTACAAACAATACGAGGGGTTCACCAGCCATGAACATTGTGAGACTCTCCACTTATTCATACGGAGTTATAACTCCGTATGAACATCGAATGAGACTCTCCACTTATTCATAAGGAGTTATAACTCCGTATGATTAAGTGGGGAGTCTCACAATGTTCATGGCTGGTGAACCCCTCGTATTGTTTGTACGGCATGCCAAATATATTGTTGCTCTTGAATCATGTTTTTGTTGATGAACTCCGGTTAACAGAAGCTTCGCGAAGCTTCTGAAGAAAGCGTCTGTGGGTCCGTTACCATCCTCTGGGGATTTACACTAAAGGAAAGAGTAAACATTACCATGTGACTAAGGGTAAGCCAGAATGATATACTCTATGTAAGAGGGTAAAGCACAGAGAAGATGGCATGCTACTCTTTAGAGGAGGGTCACGTTAAAAAGTTACCCTTCCACAGCGTGTAACTTCGAAAAATGTTACCCTCTAGACGAGAGTAAATCAAAAGAGTTTACCATACAGAAGATGGTAAAAAAACGTCTGTGTGTCACGTTACCCCTCCCTGACGAGTTTACTCTCCATGAGAGAGTAAAATTTACCATCTGGAAGGTGGTAAAAAACGTCTGTGTGTCAAGCTACCATCCTCTGGAGGGTAAACTCTTTGGGGAAGAGTAAGCATTACCATTTGACTGAGGGTAAGCCAGAAGGGTATACTCTCTGTAAGAGGGTAAATCACAGAGTAGATGGCATGCTACTCTTTAGAGGAGGGTCACGTTAAAGAGATACCCTTCCACAGAGCGTAACTTCCGAAAATGTTACCCTCTAGACGAGAGTAAATCAAAAGAGTTTACCATACAGAAGATGGTAAAAAACGTCTGGGTGTCACGTTACCCCTCCCTGACGAGTTTACTCTCCATGAAAGAGTAAAATTTACCATCTGGAAGGTGGTAAAAAACGTCTGTGTGTCAAGCTACCATGCTATGGCGGGTTTACCCCCCAGGAAATGGTAAAAAAGTTTTCAGTGCACGCTGGTCCCAACCTGCAAGTAAAGGGAAGAAATTTCTTGAACACCATAAAGCTGCAGGGGTTGCGACCAGGATAAATGGTGGTTTCTGAGCCTGGCCGCAAACTTGGCTATCTCAACTCAAAACTAATGTTAAGGTGGGAGGGTCCCTTTAAGCAGTTATTTCTTTTGAAGAACATTGAATATATACATGTGTGACATTATTTAACCAGCATCACATTTCTCTTATTGAGAATCGTCGATGATGCATAACTTGATCTTCGACCACCCACCTCTTTGTAATTATAAAACGTACCGTTTTGGCAATTTTATAGTGCCGTCAGATGAAGCAAGTATGTCTTCACTAGGACACTAAAACCAGTAAAACGCCTTTTGGGCGAAGAACGAGCGAGCGAGATAGTGAGCCCTGCACGTGCAGAAGGGCGAGAGGGTACTTCCAACGGGCTTGTGCAAAGCACCCTTCTAACCGGTCGCTAGCGGTGTACCAAATTTGAACGCAATCGGCCCAGCCGTTCCTGAGATCTGGAAGCGGCATTCTGCATGTGCGCACGTGCAAACGGGGTCCAAAATGACTTTTGCACGGCATCCTACTAACCGGTCCCCAACCGTGTACCAAATTTGAGCGCAATCGGCCCAGCCGTTCTCGAGATCTGGAAACGCCCCCTGCACGCGCGCACATGCAGTAGAGTAGCACCCTAACCGCAACACATGGGAATGCATTGCCTGGTGGGTGCCTACCTGTATGCCAAGTTTCAGCGAAATCGCCCCAGCAATTACCGAGTTACTGAAATGGGAACAAATTTGGCACCTCTTATTGTTGTATTTTGCACGTGCAGTGGGGGTCACTCACATAGATGAAGAGTATCCGACCTTTGGTAGAAGGGATGCAGCTACCCTATAAAAATGACCGCAAGACAATCGCTCAAGCCGCTGCTGAGATATGGGCCTCTCAAAATCATTACTTTTGCAAAACTGCTTGAACACCCTTGACTTTTCACGTGGCACGTGCCACGGCGGTCACTGAGATGTATCAAAAGTAGTCAATTACGGGGTAGAAGGGATGGGGCTACCCAGCAAAAAAGACCGCAGGCCATTCGGTCCAGCGGTTGCTGAGATATAAGCCTCTCAAAAGCGTTACAGGCCGGGCCGCTCATACTGAGATTTTTCCGTTATATTGAAAAGACTCACTTCGCTCGCTGCGCTCGCTCGCTCGTAATAACATGTTGAACAAGACGAAGAACGATGCACTTACCGGGAAAGCACAACACGATTTGTGAGCCTGGGTATAGGTAGTGCTTTCACGAAAAAAAAAAACAATGCCATCACTACTCAGTCAGATCTAAAAGCACGCACCTGCATAGGAGCACGCAGCTCGGCTACATAAGAACTGGAAGCGAAACTGATATTTCCATTCATCCTACATATCCAACACGCCAACCATCCGACGTGAAACGCTTAATGACATGCATAAGACTTGCTTCATCAAAATAAAGCAGCTGTTGACGTTTAATTAGTTGCATCAACGTTGCATAAGATTAGGAACACTCAACAAGTATGCAGGGCACCTATTTCCGTCACCTAGGCCGCTCCGTCAGTCGGGTTCGGCTCGATGACGACTGTAAAACGGCTTCATAACCGGCTCGTACCGGCGAACGGTCGCCCCGAGCAGCCGTTGTCAGAGCACGCCTGCCCTGAGCCGATCCCACCCAGCGCGGACGGCAGGGAAATAATGATATTGAATCCAGCGCCGATACCGGCTCCGAGTAGCACATAACCAATGTGGACCAGAAGCGAACACGGCCTTCTAGCAGTTGTCGCTGAGAGATAGTTCGGACCATCGAGCTGGGGAAACCAGTCCACTTCACGACACTCGGTGTGTTGGATGAACCAATCAACTTCATCACACTTGTCGGGAGGGTTCCAGACGACTGAAACACCGAGATGAGTCTCCAGCGACACGGCTGGAGGAATACAACAGAATTCGGAGGCAAAACACTCGGTGTTCACGTCATCAGTGAGATAAAACAACACTTGTTGTTAGAAGGAACACGCCCCGGATTGTTGTACGAATGCGTGCTCATACTCAGCTGATGTACCTAATGCAATATTTATGAATACGCAAGAACCCTGCTTTCAACATTGCATGAGAAGTAAGCAAGATCCCGCAAATAGGGTTATAAATGGATTTCGCAAAAGAAGTCTTCAATCGCAGCAGCATGGATATTTTGTACAGCGTGGCATTTAAAATGTAAAACTGGAACTGAAAGCAAAGCCACATGCTATTTTGATCCCATAAACATGGCGTTTTCACAAATCATCCATCAAGCCTCCATGCATCCATGTATCATTCATCTAGAAAACATCGTAAAAGTTTGCGGGCCATATCTTGAGCACCAATTTTCCGTGCTGTCTCCAAGAAGTCTGAACCATGGAAGCATTATGTGGCATGCATGCCGATTAATCTGGCAAAAAGGCTTTGATCCACTCTCGTGTGGATCACATTCCGCGTCCTACCCCAACGAAGGAACGGCACAAGGTCAACCATTGCATTGTTTGGAGCGGGACGGCGTGGACCAGAGCTCGTTTACTCTGAAGTCGAAACCGGAACCGAACACGCGGAACTGTCCCCCGAAATGGGAAGGTATCGAACGGACAAGTTGGACCAGGGAATCAGCAGAGCATTGTCACTGTTCTGGATTGTTCTGAGAGAATCAGCTCAGACTACGGCTCCAATAAACTGCTAAAAGGTTAGGGTGCTGGTATTCCTGGACGGACCAAAGCCCTGAAGGAGTACCGAACAGAAGATAACGCATAGACTGAATCATGGGCATAAACTGACAGTATGGCACTGGGAAGAGCCGAGCGACGGTACGGTACTTGGAGAGTACCAGTGGACTGCTGCCCAGTACTGGTTGGGTGCTGGGTGAGCCAGCAGCGCGGCCCAGGGCACGAGCCGACTGGCTGGTCGCACGGGCCGGTTGGCAGACCGCACGGGCTCTGATGAGCTGTCTGAGACACCAGCAGGCAACCAATGGGAGCGGCACAGGACGCGCGATGGCCGCACGGCCGGCCGGTCCACAGATACATAAACACGCACCGGCCAGCCGGGTATCTGGGCCGGATAAGGACGGGCTCCGCGCGGCGGTCACACCGGACCGAGTCACACCGGCACCCCGGGGCCGGGGCCGGCCACAGTCCGAGTCACCGCGCCGATAGCGACCCAGAGCCCGGCACTGCCCCAGCGAGGGCCGGCGATCAACTGCAGCTGATAACCAGCACGGAATGACTGTCTCACCAGCCAAACGCAGGACCCTGCAGCTCAGCCCAGCCCGACAGTCCAGCAGCTGCCTGTGTCCTCGGCATACGGTAAGAGAGTTCATTATTCTTCGCTCAGCCCAGCACACCACGGGTCTCAGCCCAGCCCAGCATCTGCCTCTCAGCTCAGCCCGGCAGTGGCCTCCCAGCTCAGCCCGCCAGCCGTCTCTGGGCGCAGCCCAGGCCAGCGCTGCTCGGTGCGGCTGCTCTGCCCCGGCAGCGGCCGGCCCCGTCCGCGGAACGAGCCCAGCGCCCGCCGAGAGCCGCGCGGCGAACAAAGACGGACGGCGCCGGGTACGGGGCCGGGCGGCGACACCTGCCAGCTGCCTGCGCCGTGACGGCCGCCGCCGCCGACCGGCCCGCCGCCACCGCTGACCTGCCCCCCGCCCCGCACCCGAAAAAGCGGCCGCCCTGGCGTCCGTAGCGGCTGGCGCGGGCCGCCGGGCCGCGCAGAGGGAGGGAGAGAGAGCAGCGGCGGCGGCGGGCCGGGGGCGCCGTGAAGCGGGCGCCGGTCGGGCGCCGTGCCGTGTCTCCGCGCTGCCATCGATCCCATCCCGGCCCCGGTCCCACTCCCCGGCTGATTCACGCCGCCCGGCCGGCTCCGGCGGCGTCCGCCGCTCACCGCCGCCGCCGCCAGGGGGACGGCCCACCTCCCCCGGGCCGAAATATCCGCAACCGCGCAACATATCCACAAAGATGGGCACACCAGTCGATCCGCCGTGAGCTGAGCTTTCCAATGAGGTATAAATCACAACGATCGGACGAAAAATGGAGGATCTAGAAGGAGTTAAGTCCGTCCCCTATGAACTCAACGGTCAAATAAAAACAGTCTAAAACAGGCATATCACGGCACAATGTCAAGGTCACCCGCCCACGTGCACTTAATTGTATTCACGAACTTAGTCGTGTGCGGGTGTGGCGGGCCGCGGCGGCTGGTGTGCGCGGCCCTGGCCGGCGGCCCGGCGCCGCCGCCGACACAAGATGTCTGCCGTGAGCGGCGGCGCCGGCCCCACCGCCCCGGACCACGCCACGCAAACTGCGAAAACAACGCCCCCGGGCATTGCAACACGCATAATAATGGTATCATAACGCTCGGCACAGTGCCTCGCGTGTCATGAAACAACTTTCAGGCAATTTCGGCACGATTTACGCGCGTCACGAGCGAAAATCTCTACCTTCTGTGGCCGCGGCGGACGAGTCAGACAAAGGCCGGTCGCGGACGAAGCAATGACCCACCGAGAGCGCACAGAAAGCGTCGCCGTCGACCGTGAGGCCGGTGCGGAGCGGCGTCGGTACTCACCGGTGTCGTGCAGCCGGAGCGGGGCGCGTCTGGCAGGCGACTGCTGCGCGCCGCGGGCCGCGCTGGCTCTGCCGTGTGACGCCGTCCGCCCGCCGGCCGCGGCCCCAGCGCGCCGATAACGGGGGAAACGAAATGGATCCAGCACAAGTCGCTCGCCGACAGCGCGCGGCCGGTGACGTCAGCGCGCCACAACTGGAATCGGCCGCCGGCCGGCCGGCCGGGGATAATTTGCCGGGGAGCGGGCGCGCCGGCCGGGTCCCGGCGGTGTTTGGTATGGTTGGACTGGTCTCGGTGAGCGCCGACCGATGGTGGCGGACCGGGGACGGCGCCGACCACCACTTGGCCACCGGGCCGCTCCGAACGGGCGCGGCGCCCCGGCGATCGTTGCAGCGGCCGGGGACGGGCGGCGGCGGCGGCCGGGGGACACGGATCCAGCGCCGGGCGACGCTTGTCGCCGCCACCGGCACAAACGTACGCACAAAATCGATGGTGTGTGCGGCCGGCCGGCGGAGGCAGCACGGCTGGGCGGAGCGGCCGGTCACAGGGCGCTGGTCGGACCGACACCGCCGGCACGGCACGGGGTCAATCAATACGGTGCTCAGGTGCGGCGTGGAAACGCCGGCCGGCCGGCCGCAGGCGGTCACCTCCAAACAGCGGCGCGGCTGTATCGACTGACTCGGCGACGGACGGCGAGACAACACCCCCGCCGATGACGCGGTGTCCCTGCACAGAGACACAGGGCATAGCGCTCACAGGCAGAAACTGCAGAGGCACAAACCGGAGAGCTACACGGCACAGCACACATTGGACGGCGGCACAGCACAGGGGGACACAGGGACAGGGCACATCGGTGTAACGACACAGCGCACAAAGTTTAGCGACGATGCACATAGAGAGGGCATACCATACGGCACATCACACAGAAACACAGGGCACAGCACAAGGTTGAAGGGGCACAGGTCACAGCACACGGGACACAGAGCTGAACGCGCAGCACAAGGGGGCACGGAGCACAGAGCACACGCTGACCCGGCGGCCGGTCTGCTGAGACCGTCACTACAACCGCAGCTGGGCCAGGATGAGCCACTCAGCACCCCGAGTTCCAGGGAACGGCCCGATCCGAGGCAGTTACACGAAAATACGCGACTTCCGAGAACGGACGAAACGGGTTCGCGGAACGTACGGCCGGGCGATGCAGGGAAATCGCAGAGAACGGCCCGATTAGGGAGACTAGTTCACCACATGATTCGCTGGCATGATGACAGCTGATAATGTAAGCCAACGGAAATCGGATACGACAACGCCTCGCGCGAAAAATATAAATAATTAATAACACAAATACTACCACTGAGACTGACACTGCCAAGGTTCATTCAACACAGAATTAAAACCTAAATGGTATACTTTTGCAGCAGCATGCACGTACAATTACGTACACAACATCAAAGCACAACCCTAGTCAGCAGAATCAGGACATACAAGAAATTGTGTGACTCGGGAAAATAGCGGCCTTTGTAACCGTTCGGCTACTCGAGTTCCGTGCACGCTGTAAAAGAGCGCTCGGAAAAGAATGCCGGGAATTTCACAAGCAAAGAAACACTGTTTGAATAAAAGGATTAGCACATGATGATGCCAGTGAAGTAAATACTTACTAGGAGGATTTAACTTTGACATGTGATTTATGTGCACAATCACATTCGTAACAGTTAAGTTTAACACCAAGCAATACCTATCCCAAGGTGTTCTGTAAAAACTAAAACGTGCCATGTAAAAAGCCAATTGTAAGCGCTGAATCACCGTGGTCAAGCCCGAACGATTGTGGGCTCTACAACATGCCATCGTATGCCATCGTATATCCATGCCATCATAAAACTGCATCAGTTCCGCTCATAGGAACAGGCGTATTCAAAGTAGCTATCGTTTCCAATCAACCGGATGTCTCTGTTACCATTTTGTCAGGCTATATGCATTTGCAACAGCGCGCAGCGCTTGGATTTCATTTACCTACCAGCAGCGCCAATATTTCGACATATTCGCCGTTAGTATAAATAGGAGACGAAATACAGCATAATCAGTAGGTACCTACTACCTATAGAACTGTAGTGAATCATACGTAGATATTTCTGATTGGACGTTTATTTAATCGAGAGACAGAGCGATAACGTAATTAGAATCCGATTCCATGCGTGAACTACAACCAGCATTAGCGCATGCCAGAGGGGTAATATAAAATAAGAGACTTACGATGGACTTTTTCAGGGTCCACATCTGAATCCTCCGGGCCCAATCTAGCTCTACATATGTGGTAGGTATATTTAAGCTTGAAAACTGCTTCAAAAGACATTCGATGCTTTTATGTTCCCGAGCCATTGGAAACAACTCGAAACCGTCCGTCGACAACGCTCCTTGGTGATGACAGTTGGTGGCAGAGCGCAGTAGCTCACAGCAAGAAATTCATATTCATTATGCATGCATAGGTACCTATCTATAGTATACGCAAGACATGTCAAATATACAGGGAGAGATGCATGGGCGTAGGAACGGCTGAAACATTGTGGGTGCATGGGTGCAGAAATCCAGCCATGGCCGGTGAAGGGGAGGGGGTAGGGAGCGACATCCGAGCGAAGGCTCGTTACGAGCTTTGAGGGTGTACCATGTCGAAAAGGTACCGACCGATAAGTGCATTTGGAAATTAACCCTCGCATGTGTAGGGGGTCGGATGAACCCCCCATGGTTTTTCGCAAATAACTCGCGCAAAAAACGGCCGATCGCGACGAAACTGAAAGTATCCTCGAGTTGATCAGTTTTACACCTACTCTGAAAATTTCATGACCCTGACCCAAAGACCTTTGACCTGTGACCTGATTCTCGAGACCATTTTCGGCCGGAATCGCGATTTGGCGTATGTCAGCTCACATTATACGCGCGTTTCCAGTCTTTTTGTGATTGTAGACGTCCAAACATGTGAAATGATGTTCTTCCCATGCATCACGGTGGGTGTGAATGTCACCTGAAAGTCAGGTCAGGTCATTGACCTTTGATGACCTCGGTTCACTTTTTCGAGTTTTGCATGTTTCTAAGGTAGTTTTTCGGGCTGATTTCGAATTTAACATCCATTTGAACGTTTACGAAGTAGTTTTAGTACCTTCTTAACATGCTACGACGCCGTCAGTGGGTCACTGGTAGTTGACACCCATGGATAGCCGGTAGGATGCTTAATGGTTGACCTGACCTGACCTGACCCGATCTGGCCTAAATGCATGAAGAAATCATCTGTGACCAAAACTAACATGATATTCGTGATCAGCACCCCGAAAAACCCGATAACAGCTTCACTTTACGCAGTTCTAGCAGGTCCCGATTTCCCCGACTTTTGGAACATTGACCTGACCTGGAAGGTCAAGCAATGACCTAGGACCTTAAAATTGGGTATCATCGGCTTCCTCTCGTCACGGGCAACACCCTCGTTTATGCCGCGAAGCTCTAGCTCGATCAGGGGCCGAACTGCAGGGGGTCCAACCGACCCCCCCCCCCCCACTCCCCCTACACATTAGAAGCTGGAAAACGCCGCACACATGCGAGGTACGTACCTAATATTGGTATGCATGCATGCATGGTAATATTGTCAATATTGACTACCGCAAAAAGTAAAAGCGGCCAAATTAGCCATTTTCGAAGATATCGGGCTAAAATTTTGACAGTGGGTCATCGTTCGGTACCTATGTGTTCAATCACATGCTCCATTTCCTTTTTTCTTCAGCCCAAATGTAAGTTTTGAAGACCATCACAATAGCAAATGCTTCGAAAGATGGATAGTGGGCAACATATCCTGAATTTGCCGTGCTGCATGGGAAGTATAGTGTTGATGAGAAAAGGGGTTTTGGTTCAGATTATTGTGGGTGCAGAATACATTGTCTGCACCCACTGGAGAAATATTGTGGGTGCAGCTGCACCCTTGCACCCATGGTTCCTACGCTTATGGAGAGATGACACAATGACAAATTGGAGTTTGCTTAGCTTAGCTCTCTCGAAATTGAAACGAAGGGACTCACTAACACTGAAAACCAAAATGAATCTCCTGATTCATTGAAGTCTATACCCCAATTATTCCCTTTTGATCTCTTCATTATACCTATGGGGTATATTCATGGAATCGCAGTTGGCTTCATATTCCCATGATATTCCCTCGACCTCCATGAATTATTGATTCTCTTAATAAGCTCTTGATATCACCCTGTGAGAACCATATTATGCCATTGATACCCCAAATGATTCTGCATGATTCCGTGCGTATAAGATGCTGTCGATACCTTTTTTTTCGAACTACTCCGCCACCCATGATCAGGTGACCAGGAGTGCCCCCGCCCTCAAACCCAGCGACTAGCAGAACCTTACGTTAACACCAGATAAAATAAACTGATAAGTCGCGGCACTCCCTGCTAAGAAAGGAAATAAAACTAAAAAAAGCAAATGAGAGAAGGGGTAGCGGGTTTAGGCGGAGACAAGAACAGAATGCGAAAGTAGCCACTGCTGAAACCAGACAGATGACTGTTCTCTACTACGATACCGAAAGCAACTTTCACTCAGAAGGGCATGCATTCATCTAGAGTAGAAAAAACAATCGCTCATTCACACGTCATGCAAACATACGTGGGGAATCGCTCTGGTCAAAAATTCGGCCGGTCAATGCTGAGGGCAGAAAAGCCTTTCCAGCTAAGCGAAGCTTGTTGCTGGTCAGGCTCCTTGCTCCAGCGCCAGAGATTATTCATGGTGACGATGATGAAAATAATTTCGATGAAACGTGATTTACTTGCAATTAGTGCAGTTTTGAGGCAAGTACATTTGAAATTAAGTTGCAATGAAAGGATAGCGAGAATTCCAGAGGAAATTCTCGAAAAAGCTTACATATTTTGTATGAAGTATGCTTTGACGTATCTTTTTAGCTGAGATTTAGATATCTGATTAATGGTTGTTATAGAGAATTTGTTATAGAGAATACCCCAGTCGCTGATAGTTATGCCTTTATGATTCTCTATCTATTCTTGCAATATACCCTTTCATTACCCACAGGGTATCTTGCCGGAATCACAGGGAGGCTCATATTCCCTTGAGATGCTTTCATATTCTTCTGTTATGCTTCCTTTGCCTGATTCTTTCAAAATACTCTTGATATCACCCGAGTAAAACCATAGTATTCCTCAATGATTCTTCGTTGGAGGCATCAGGAACGCGCCAAAGGTCCGCCATTTTTCTCCGCCATTTCCGGTGATCAGTGAAGAGCGGTGTTGGGTGCTGTGTGGTTGCGAGTGGTGCCATTTTTAGGCTGGAATTGAGCCTTATTGAGGGTGAGTACCATCCTTAGCAGGAACTCATATGACGATGAAATGCTTGGATTGACTTAGGCCCTTGATTTTTCATATGTAGTGTTCTTCTAAGATTGCGTGTACTTGTGCTTCTGATGTCTAAATGAGATCATTACTATACAGCATTATATTTGTTTAAATAGGTAGGTACCCAACAGTTGAACATCGTTGTTCTGATAACTTCTTACATATCGAGTATAAGCGAACCTGTTCAACCAAGCTTATACAAAATGCATTGGGGGGGGGGGGGGGATTGCCTCATACTCTTGAGTATGTGTGAGCATCCCTGGACCCGTCAGTGTGAATAAAAAATATTCTCAAATGAGTAAGTGATATGTCCGTCGTCCTCCTTGCCTGATCCACAGAGGGCTGGTACTGCTGCGCCTTCTGGGTAAGGAGGGAACGGTCGTCATGGAGGCGCCAGCGGCGACGATGACACGTCCCCTGATACACGAGCGGGAGACGAGTTCGACATCGTGGTCGAAGAAACAGTGGTGGCCAGCGCCCAGTGCCTTGAAGAGGCACTCCTTCTCTTCGGGGTCGCCTACTACGTCTTCAACCAGAAAGTGTCCCGTGCATCGCGCTCCACGATGTGGTTCATCGTCCACGACATCATGGGGCTGCCGGCAGAGTCAACAGCGACGGCGGACGCGCTGAAAAATCTGTCGGTGCTGACAGCATAGTGTGCCCGCGCAGTGAGGTAAGCCCAGGGGCGGAGTGGAGACGGAGTGATGGACGGAGATGATGGAGACGGACGTGATGGCCCGCCCCACGGGGAAAGGGGTCACAAGCGGCATGGGCGGGCCTGTTGACATCCTGTGGCAGCCCCTGGGCTACGTTGTCGGACTTTCTTGAGGTCAGGGAGGGGGAACTCGTAGGAGCCACACGCTCAACTTTCGTTGTGTAGCAAAAGTGGGGAAAACCACGCCATTTGAAGGGGCACCGGTTGTTTTGCGACTCCTTCGTAAGAGTCGCAAAACAACGGTCATCGTAGAAGAGCCAGCGGCGCTTCTCGTGTGTCATGTGTTTTTTTTTTACAGCCTGGATCTCAACATGTGATATGGCATTTGTTATTTGTTTATTATGGTATGAGGCGTGTGCGTGACGTATGTTTAATATGGATAGTATATATGTACAAATTGAATGTCTCTTGGCAACTAGGAAGCTGTGATTTTGAAATGAATGCAGAGGCAGTTGTCTTTCCAATCAATACAGTACGTTTTTCTTATACACACAAGCGTATCGTGGTTGCTGTTGGTGTGGCTGAGCGTCGATGGCATGGGCGGATCCAGGAAATTCAGAGGAAGGGCGAAGGTGGTTACATAAATGGCGTCTCTTACCTTTGTGTGGGTAAAGAAATCAGTGC
Source organism: Amphibalanus amphitrite (assembly GCF_019059575.1). Classification (NCBI taxonomy): domain Eukaryota; kingdom Metazoa; phylum Arthropoda; class Thecostraca; order Balanomorpha; family Balanidae; genus Amphibalanus; species Amphibalanus amphitrite. Next base: position 183,462 of record NW_024881686.1, read on the forward strand.
GCTAGGTATCTCATGGGGATCTCACGAGGAATAGCATGACCCCGCGAGCCCATCCCTTGATCCGCCACTGCGGAACGAAGCATCAATGGGGTATATAGAGAGCATCAAAGGAGCATCAATGTGGTGCATAGAGAGCATCAAATCAGCATCAATGGGGTATATAGAGAGCATCAATGGGGTATGTAGAGAGCATCAAAGGAGCATCAATGGGGTATATAGAGAGCATCAAAGGAGCATCAATGGGGTTTATAGCAAGCATCAAAGGAGCATCAATGGGGTATATAGATAGCATCAAAGGAGCATAGATCGGGTTTAGACGGAGCATCCGAACTATGCTAGGGGGCATCAAAGGGGCATAGAGGAGATTCAGGGGGAATACACTAGGCATTTCGTAAGAATAATGGAGGCATAACCAGATTATCATTTTGATTCCACTTAGCCATCCAACAGGCATATTAGGGTAATAATGTTGGGATATTGGGGGTATCTAAGGCCAAAAAGGTGCTACTTGAAGTATATTACGGGAATAATTGGGGTTTCGTTTTAGACCATTCTCCTAATATCACACCCCCGGAATCATTTTAGTTTTCAGTGAAGGAAACTGAAATAAGCCTCATCAAGTCATCGGAATTTCTTGAAGTGTCAGTGTAGGATGACTTGGGTCGTTCAGATATTCAAAAGCGTTTTTGGTGAGGTGAGGGTCATTGCAATGCAGCTTATGTCTTACTTGCTAGACAATTGCATAATCTCACCACAGCAGTATGCCTACAGGCCCCACCATTGTACCGAGGACGCCGTGATCGATGCTGTCGAATGGATATCTCAGCAGATAGATCGCGGCCAACTGGCATCGGTAACGACGATTGACTTAAGTAAGGCCTTTGACAGCGTCGATCACGGTGTCCTCGTATCCAAACTTGGTTGGTACGGCGTTCGATCAACTGATTGGTTCAGAAGCTACTTGTGCGATCGCAAGCAGACAGTGACTGGCGGCTCATCCATCCTCTCCTTGACCCATGGAGTGGCCCAAGGGTCCATCCTAGGGCCCATCCTCTTCCTTGTCTTCATCAACGATCTCCCTTGCTTCCTTCCTCATGGCCGCATCCTATCCTACGCCGATGATACCCAGATCCTTGACCACTCCCCTCCTGACGTCACCGGGTTATCTGCTCTGAAGGCACGGGTCGAGGTTTCCCTGAACGAGCTTAAAAATTGGTTCTCTGCGAACAGTCTGAAAATGAATGCTGACAAAACTCACTTCATCTTGCTTGGTACCAGAGATTCCATAAAAAAGACAGCCAACTTCCATATCGACTTCTCTGGCTCAAAAATCACCCCCAGTCCGACCGTTACAGTTCTGGGCGTTGTTCTCGACCAGTGCCTCTCATGGGAATCCCACATTTCCATGGTTGTGCAGAGATGCAATCACATCACAGCATCCCTACACAAAATCCGTCACTTTCTTTCCAGAGACATCCTGAAACTCCTCGTCCAGCATCACATACTTCCCCACATCCAATACTGCCTATCCGTTTGGGGAGGAGCTGCCAAGGTCCACATGCACCGTATCCAGAAATGTATAAATTTCGCAGCGAGATTGGTCACTGGTGTACGACGCCACGAGCACATCGCACCAGCCCTTGAATCACTAGGATGGGGCAGAGTGCACGACTGGGTGAGGGATCATGACTGTATGCACGTGTACAGAGCGCTTAACTCCACGGTCTGTCCCGAGTCGCTCCGTGCAATGTTTGTCCCTCGAGGGCGTGTGTCCGAGCGGATGACGCGAGCGGTAACGGCGGGACTTCTAGAGCTGCCAAAGCGACGCCTCGCTCGGTCTCAGCACTGTTTTTGTTACCGGGCTGCCAGTGCATGGAACAAATTGGATTCACAGACAAGACAAGCGCCTAGCCGCGCTGCCTTTGCCAGAGCTTTGTCGCGTGCCCCTCGTCAGTGAATCACTTTTATATATTTCCACGCTTTTAACTTTATTTGCGCAGCACTCTAAACTCAACTTTTTACCCTTCATCGCATTCATCCTCAGCTATTCGCAGCTTACGTGTCATGATAAAATGCATATATGTGTACCTGAGCGGTGGGTGTCAATTTTAATGCTGTATTATGTTCCATTGACTGGACACATAATAACCACATCGTGGACGTGTCTTTAATAAATGACTTTGACTTTGACTTTGATTGCAAATACAGGAATGATGAAAACCCTTAGCCTGGGCAAACGCCCAAATCGCAGACAGGGTATAATCGCAGCACTCGGAATTGATGAAACCTTTCGTTTTTATGGAATAGATAGACAACTGAGCAGCTTTTGGTAGGAAAATCTTGATTTAAACTGAACGGCAGTGAGTGAATAATCGAAATCAGAGTTTTTAATATGTGGAAAGTGGAAACTGTTTTGGAAGTATTGAGTATGACTCCCCAGTGTCAGTGTTCGAGATCGCCTTTCTGGATCCGCCTATGCATTCAAATCAAAATACCTACGATAAGAAACAAGATGATAACATTGGCTCATTGGCTGTAACCAGTTGTACATACTTGTAACCGAATGTTCTACCTAACTTTAAATTCCGGTCAGAACAATTGAACGAACAAAAACAAACATTGAAAAAGGAGAAAAAAGAACGAGATGAGCGTCCAGCTTAGTAGTAAAGTAACATTGGTTCAGCTGATGAATGCAGGGCCTCGTCTAAGGAATTTTCACTGGGGGGGCACAGACTGAAGGAGCCAAACCTAGGGTACCCCCAAATCCTGTTTTCTCACCGGATTTAGGCCACTTGTTTTTCGTCACAGCCCTGAGACCATGATTTTTTAACAATTTTCTTTTTTTAATTTGATTTTTTATCCCGCGCCGGGCCGGGGGATTTTTGAACACCCCCGTGCGGTTTTTCGCAGATATCTAAGAAACGGCGGCGTGGAGCGCCGCCGTTTTTGGCACACCTGTTCATGCATCTGTTCCGCACGTGTTGTGAAAACTTCAGACCCAGGTCACTCAAGGTCAGGTCACCAGGTCACGTCAAGTGACCTCACCTGAGAAAAAAGTTAGAATCCTCGTCATAGCTGCACCGACCGAACGATCACCTTAAAACTTTCAGCAATTGATGAGAGTAACAGTATATATGTTACAGGCAATGTGTGGAATCAGGCATTCTATAGAATGCCTGACCGACCAGGCATTCTATAGAATCCCTAGGTATTCTATAGAATGCCTGACCCACCAGGGATTCTATAGAATCCCTAGGCATTCTAAAGAATGCCTGATTTTCAGGCATTCTATAGAATGCCTAGGAAATACACGAATCTTTCCAACATATAAGTGTATGTTGTATAAGATTATGAGCACAGACCGACATGTAACATTATTATTTTCTGCCAGGCTACCTTGCGTTCAGCTATTTATGTTCATTCAGTCAAATGCTCATTCAGTCAAATTTTCCGGTCAGGTATTCAATCTGACCTTATTAGGTCAAATTGTATCAGGATTTCATTCTGAGAGTACAGAGTATTTATCTTAACGCTAGAAAGACGATGGTGGTAATGTCAATATCGGAAACGCCTTTGGTAAAAAATTACACAGAAAAAAATTGACAAATCGTCCATTTTTGGAGGTGTTTGCCTTCTAAGGAATTGATTTAACCCTATTCCTGGCGGGGGGCCTCAGGAGCCCCCCCCCCTGAGGTTTTTTGGTTATTTCTCCCAAACGCGTTGAGCTAGGAAGCTCAAATTTTCTGACTTTTCCTAAAAGGCTTCTACGCAACATGTCTGAAAATTTTGAGTTGATCTGACCTCAGGTCAGGTCACCAGAGGCGGTTTGGTGACCCTACCTCAGAAAAGTTTGCAATCACGCCAGAGCTAGAGTTTTTTACCGATCAATTTCTTCTCTTCAGGCTTTAGTTAGGGTACCAGTATGTGCAATTTGTTCATCTCGGAATTTTGATATCGGTGACCTAAGGTCAGGTCAGTTTCGCGACCTCCCCATTATAAGTCAATGGGGGAAAAATCAACTCCCTGTTTTTACCACTAAAACGGGTCGGAATGGCCCCATATACCATACATGACTTCATATACGATTAACCTTCACTACCTTGAGGTCTGTTTTGCTGTTGGGCAGCTGTGAGGTCATGTGACGTCATCAAAGGTCACCAAAGGTTTTTGGCCAATAACTCCGTACAGGAACAAGATACAGACGCGTGGATGGTCTCATTGTGTTCAGCTTGTCAAGACGCATCGAATGATATACATGATGACCTCGAGGTCACGTGACCTGAGGTCAACCTTTGACCTTGACCTTGCGAGGTCAACATATATATCATTCGATGCGGATTGACGAGAGGATCACGATGATGCCCTTAGTTTGTTCCTATCTTGACTAATTCGAAAGTTATTCGAGAAAAACTCTCCATATCTAGCGCCGCCATTTTGACTTTTTCGACCCCTGTGACGTCATCTTTGACCTGACCTGAAAATGACCTTAGTAAAAATTGTAGATCTTGACCGTGCGTATCCGATGCCGTTTACCGTTTGTCGCTATCTTGCTTCGTTCTCGAGATCTCAGGGGGGGGGGGGCCGAATCGCCCCCCCCGCCAGTTTCTTGTCCCGGCGGAGCCCGCCAGGAATAGGGTTAAGGTCAAACTGGAGAAAACGGCTACGAGCCAAAAATGGACAAAAATTGGGCTGACCTAAAAAATGGCTTAGCTATTTGTTTTAGAAATGGCACCCTTTCGAACATTGCCAAAGAAGAACTGAAGTAAAATTTCATAATTTTGAGTCTTTGACGACCTGTCGAATACCGCATGGCCCAGAAGTCAAGCTGGAAGGGGACATCGAACAACACCTAATCCGGCTCTTGTTACGGCCGGGCCACCGCCCAGACGTGGAATAATGAACGATTTATTCAGGTTACTCCCTGACATTACGGTGTAGGTTGAGCTGTCCATGTATGTATATTGAGAGTCGTTACACGAAGTGCTTATGACGACATAAAATGTGACCTTTGGTGTATTTTTCACCTTCATTTCTAACATCAGAACAAAGCCATCGTCATTCGCAATCACTTTCGATTCAAGCCTACGGTCCACCCTCCCAGCCAACACTCTTCTAATGCAGCTTCGTATCTGTAGCAGCATAATCCTCCGAGGGTAACCGTTTAAGCGACTGGTTGGCCTGTGACTCTCCCGCGTGCCTTGCGCCGTGGCTCTCCCGTGCCAACGGAATTGGATCAGCTGCTGCTTGCGGCGCACCATTTGGTGGTCGGCATAGCCCAATACCTCCCTCGCTTCCTCTCAGCTCATTGTCCTGAAATGGTGTGAGGTGACGACCGGCCTAGGCCAACAATGAAAATTAGGTAAACAAATAGCATTACTGCCACTGACCCCTAATTTTCGAAGTATGTTTCGGACAATCAAAATACTTAGGCATTCTATAGAATGCCTGGGAGCTTAAGCCGGGCATTCTATAGAATGCCTAAGCAGTCAGGGATTCTATAGAATACCTAGGGATTCTATAGAATGCCTGGTCGGTCAGGCATTCTATAGAATGCCTAGGCATTCTGTAGAATGCCTGATTCCACACATTGCCTGTAACATATACAAAATGTATATCTCGGAATTTTGATATCGGTAACCTAAGGTCAGGTCAATTTTGCGACCTCTCTATTATACCTAAGTCAATAGGAGAAAATTGAAAGGCGCCTTTTTGGACGAACGTCATTCCAAACACTCCCAAGCATTGTGTTACAGGTAAACTCGACAAGCTGAACCGAAAAATGGCACCCGTGACCTCTCCTTATGACCCTGAGGTCATATCAGGTCATAATTAAGGTCCCATGAGTTTTTTTACAATAACTTTTGATAGACATGCTATAGCGATGAAAACACCTCAGATGTGTTCCGCTCGACGATACGGATCGACTGATATGCAACATGACCTTTTCCGGTCAGGTCATGACCTTGACCTGAGGTCAAATTTTCAAAATACCTTTCAACGTCAAATTATAGTTCATTCGACGCGTCTCGACAAGAGGAACGCGATGCTTTCAAAATAAATGTCACTTCCTTGAGTCAAAAGTTATTGCAGAAAAACGTTTTTCATAACAACGGGTATTTTTTAGATTTTGGCATCTGGAGGCTAAACCGTTGACCTGAGGTCAAATCTGAGGACACCGGCGAAAGAGCGTTAAAAGAGCTATCGAATGGGCTTTTCCTCGGCGCTTTTACTCTATCGGTTCCAGAGTTAGCTGTTGGCAGTTTCCAAAATTGTTGAAATGGACAAAATTTGACGTTTGATGACCTCTGGCGTCGGCGATATCAACTTTGACCTTCCTAAAAACATGACTTAAGTGTTTCCGTCATTATTTTTGACGCTCTTTCGAATGCCGCTTAATGCGTGTCGCTACGTGGCCCAGGAGCGGAGTTAGAAGGGGGGATTCAGACACCCCCGATCCGGCGCGGAAGTCGCGGAGCATCGGCCCGGCGCGGGTTAACATTGTGTTACCCCCTCACCAGACAGTGATAAACATACTTATCCGTGTTGGGCGTTTGATTGAGTGTGTGTGTGTGGGGGGGGGGGGAGGGGGGCAAACACGAGTTGGGTCACTGGCCAGCTCTGCTAATTGACAATTTGCTAATTGGCGCTCTCAGCTCTGAAAATCACAAAACTCTGGCTTTTCCCGTAGCCATGAACAGTTATTGAACAAATCATTTAATGTTTCTCGTTAAATCCATGTAAGACTCCTAGCAAAACGTATTGCCGATAAGCTAATTTTGTGAGAAGTTCACGTGTTGACTGGGGGGGCAAATGTTGGCCACTGGGGGGGCAATCCGCTCGACTGGGGAGGCAATTGCCCCCCCAGTTAACATGTTAGACGAGGCCCTGGATGAATGCTATGCTAGTGTTTCGAGTTCAGTTGTAGTGTTTCGACCTACCTCACCTCAGTTATGCGCAATCCCAGTCCCATGCATCCTCACCCAAGATACCTATAAGTATTTATATACACTGTGCCTATAAGAAACCTACCTTGAACTCAGTTACAGTTCAAGCTCAAGTTGAGTCTCGCAGTCCTCAACAGGAAGCGTTGGCAGTTCAGTTGGCAGTTGAGTTGGTTGCGGTAGGGACGCTAGGGTAGGTACCTAAAATAAGCTCTGCATAGCGATATTTTCCTTATTATCATCTTTAATAAAGTAATATTATGTTTATCACCTCATCAACACGTGGAAGCCACAGCAAATTAATAAATAAATCAAATAAATCGTAAAAATGGACAACCGGACGGCATCCCTCGCACGTTTTCTTTTGCGCGCCCGTTTACAAATTGTGCCATATCTTGTTTACACATTTTGAGCTTCCATATGTGAAGGTTTTTAAAGGACGAAATTTATGAGTAGTAAAGTAATCTTGAAATTTATCGCCACAGCGTAACACATAGCGCCCTCGCCATGCTCCAGACCAGTACCACGATTCGATAGAAATTTAAACTGGAATGATGCAAATCACGACAAGTCTTAACAACTGCACCTGCCGAGAAGATCAACTACTATAGATGCATCAAAAGTAGAAGCCAATATCGAGAAGTGAGGTAGAAGGCATCCAAGAGAAAGAGAGAGAGGCGATTTGTAAAATGGTTTCTTTAAGGTACCTACCTACAGACACATAAGTTTTTCTTTACTGGCCAGCCCGAACTGGTCATACGAGTAGTAAAGTAATCTTGGGTCATACCTACTGATATTTCCGTTATGTTGAGCACAGTGGCGCAGCCAGAACTCTGGCGACGGGGGTGAGAGACGTTCGCGATGGGCCCTCCAGCAAAGTGGGCCCCCCTCAACCTAATGGGGCCCCTTACCAACAACAAAAGGTCAGATCATTGTCCTGATCATTACCAGCCAAATCGGGGAAAAGGACAAATATCTCTTGATCTGAAGAGGCACGTAAAAAACAACAGCATATTTACAGAAACACGACCATTCTGCCCATATTTGATGGACAGCGTGCAATTGATGGCCAGCGGCCACTCAAATGATCGGGCTAGGTCAAAAAGCTTTTAGAAAAGCTCAACATCAGTTTTTCGACTATTACTTTTGATATAGGAGAGGTAGAGTAATGAAATTGTCTTGAAGGTGTTAATCATCCATACGGATCAGTTGATGACTATCATGAACTTCTCAAGTAAGGGCATGACCTTGATCTGCGGTCACATTTTGAAGTTGAGCTTTTATGTGAAATTATAGGTGTTAACATTCGATGCATGTTAATGAGAGAATGATGACAAAGTAAATGTCTCATAATTTTTCTCACCAAAGTTCTTGGAAAAATTCTTAGCAATTAGCAAAACTATTTTGGTAAAATGCGACTATTTAGATGGTTTCGCCCTCTGCTCTGTTGCCAAACTTGACATGAGGCATTGAGGTCAAATCTTAAAAGCGAAAGCGTTTTGAAAGGCCTATTCGAATGAGTTGTTCCGCGAAGGTCTAGCTCTTTGGTTCACGAGTTATACGGTAACGGTTATTTGTGAAAATATAAAAACAAGAATTTTTTCGTCGTAATCTTGTCTTTGTGTTTATCATAATTTTATCATAATTTCATCTTCAATGACCTCAGCGATGACCTAATCGAAAAATGACCTCTACGATTCTGAAGCATCCTACAGCGATCTGTTGCTTTTCTCGTCTTTCTAGCCTTCTTAAATTATGATCGGGTTTGGCCGATACGCCCCCCCCCCCCATGGCTGATTGCACGCATGGGTGAAACTTTGACATCACCATTGGGGTCCCAAACGTCCAAGGGGGCCTCCATTTAGTGGGGGCCTCCAAGCAATTAGGGGCCTCCAATTGCGGAAGTATCTACGAACCACGTAATTTAATTACGTGGTTCGTAAATATAATTTACGAACCACGCCAGGGCCTCCTCTAAGAAATTTTCATTGGGGGACCAGAGGCTCAGAAGCCAAACTTGGGGTACCCCCAAATCCAGTTTTCTCATCGGATTTAGGCGACTTATTTTTCGTCACAGCTCTGATGCCATGATTTTTTTTTTTTTTGAATATTGATAAAGAAATGGTAGGTCACCTGACCCTACTGGTGGATCCAGGCCAGCAGGGTGACATTGTATGTAAATATCCCCCGCGGCATCCGAAATCGACGAAAATTTCTGGCTTTTTCACTTTTGACAATAAAACACAATGCCTTTATTATAGAAAAAAATTAACGGCACAGCATTGCGCAAGGAATCTAGCCGTAAGCCGACCCCAGAAAGTGTGAGCGTTAACCTTCGCCGGCACCTGGGGGGAGGGTCGCCACCCCCAAGTTAGTTTTTCTGCTCTACACTTAACATTTTTAGAGCTAGAAACCTGATTTTCTTTGTATAGCTGCTTTTCTATCTTTTCTCAGCGTCCATTGAAAATTTCAAGCTTCTGTGGCTTTTGGGTTTGGAGATATGACCTTGTTCTTCAGGTCATGTCATGTCCTAAATGACGAATACCCAATATCTTGCGATGGCTATGGGCCTTGTGAGCTTTTGACACGCTGATTTCGGCTTTTTTTGCCAGTCTTACCTCCCACCTATCATTGAACATGTTGTTTTGCGATGTACAGATGTCAGGGTCAGGGTCAAGGTCAACCTAGGTCATCTAAAATTATTGCGCTTTAGGCAAGCTGAATTTACTTTTCGTGAAGTTTGTTTGACTGTATGTTTAGTAAAAGCTTCTCAGTTCATGATCAAGTGTAATAGGGACACACAAACCGATCTGTGCACACATCAGTACATACACAGACATACACAGACATACAAACACATATCATTGACCTTGACCTAACTTGACGTGAAATGACCACAGCCAGCAAATTAGTCTGATAGTGTGACAAAGAGCTGTTCTAGCTGGCTTGGCACTAATACGGCAGCGTCATCGGTATATGATGGGTTGGCCCGCTGCTTGTGTAGGTATCTTATTCGACATCACCACAATTTTTTTCTTACAAGATTTTAAGCCTTGCGGTCAAGAGCAACAGATTCTTTGGGAAGAGACGAATCCAATGATACCAATTTTACCTCATCAGGTCAGTCATTGACCTTCCAGGTCAGGTCAAACTAAAGAATGTTGCTGTTTGGGGTCACCGTTGCCCGTTGGAATATCACGTGCGCTGCTCATCATGTACCGATGACGCTGCCGTATTGTGGTGCCAAGCCAGCTAGAACCTCTTTGTCACATTATCCGACTAGGTTTTTGCTGGCTGTGGTCATTTGAGGTCAAGTTAGCTCAAGGTCAATGACATGTGTTTGTATGTCTGTGTGTGTCTGTGTGTACGAGTATACTGATGTGTGCACCGATTGTGAATGTGTCCATATTACATGAGATCATGAACTGAGAAGCTTTTACCAAAAATACAGTCAAAGAAACTTCACGAAAGTAAATTCAGCTTGCCTAAAACGCAATATTTTTAGACGACCTAGGTTGACCTTGACCCTGACCCTGGCATCTCTACATCATTGAACAACATGTTCCATGATAGGTGAGAGGTAAGACTGACAAAAAAGGCCGAAATCAAGGTGTCAAAAGCTCACAAGACCCAACGCCAACGCAAGATATTGGGTATTTGTCATTTGGGTTATGACATTACCTGAAGAATAAGGTCGAGTGCGGACGAGGAATACCTAAGTAATTTGAATATCAGGAAAATAATTTATTAAATCAGGTATTCCAACAGAGTCCCGCTTTTTTATAGGTGACCTCCGATTTGTGTTGCATCTAAGTTGCCCAGGGGGCCTCTTATTTGTAATTGTAGGTACAGTACAGAGAGCCTCCTACTTCGACTACTTGCACAGAGAGCCTCCTAGCGTACATACGGCTAAGCTTCTACAGGTCGAGCGCCGGTCTCTTGTACGTACAGAGAGCCTCCTACTGTTACAGAGGGCCTCCTGTTTGTCTAGGGGGCCTCTTATTGGTTAACGGCGCCTCCTATTTGTCCAAGCGGCCTCCTATTCGTCTATGGGGCCTCCTATTTGTCCAGGAGGCCTGTTTCTCCAGAAGGTCCCCTATTTATCCAGGGGGCTTCTATTTTCCAGGGGGCCTCCTCTTTATCCAGGGGGCCTCCTACGTGTTCAGGGGCCTCCTATTTGTCCAGGGGCCTCCTATTTATCCAGGGGTCTTTTATTCGACTAGGAGTCTCATATTTGTGCAGGGGCCTCCTATTTGTCCAAGGGTCTCCTACTTGTCCCGGGGCCTCCTTTTTTTGAAGGGACTCCTTTTTGTTAAGGGAGCCTTCTATTTGTCCAGGGGGCCTCCTATTCGTACAGAGAGCCTCTAGCTCCTACTTGTCCATGGAGCCTCCTATTTGTTCAAGAGGTCCCAGTAAACATGACGACGTCGGCCCGACGTCGGGCCGAGGCTCGGCCCGACGTCGGCCCAACGTCGGTTCAACCTCGGCCCGACATCGGCTGGACGTCGGATATGCCCGCATGTTCCGACGTCCAGCCGAAGTCCAGCCGACGTCGAGCCGACGTCGGGCCGAGATCGTTTGCCGAGGTTGACGAGATCGTTTGTCGTTGGACCGACGGGGCCGACGTCGGCATGTTTATTGGGACAACGCGCCAAAAATATCAACCGGCGGCGGGATTCGAGCCCCCCAGTCGCCGACGTCGGCATGTTTACTGGGACAACACGCCAAAAGCATCAGCCGGCGATGGGATTCGAACCCCGTGTGATCCGAACGCGAGGTTAGTGCGCTAACCACTACACCACTCATCCAGCTAACAATTGTGGTTTGTTTTGTTGGGTTATGCCCTTTCGGTCTGACAAGACCATTTCAGAGCCGGACGGATCATAGGATGGAGACATTGGTCTTCTTGGCGAGCACCCTGGGTCCAGTTCATATAGAGTCCCTGGTCCCATTGCTGTTACGTGACACTTATTGGAAAGGGCGATCCCACAATGGATTCATATAGCCACTCTTACACACCTGCACCAACGTTTCCCAAAGTGTCCCTTTGATAAGTGGCACTTTGGCAAAGTGACACTTGCCGACTGGCCTTTCTATATGAACTGGGCCCGGCCCTGGTGAGTTGCCGGGGCTGAGCCTGACCAAAGGATAGGCCGAGCAGCCCCCAAGCACTCACCGCACCCGGCTACGGGCGAGCTCGGCTTACGGGCAATCCCAAATGGGATAAAGTTTCCCGTCCAGTCCGGATCAGGGGGTTGCGGCGTGGAGGAAGATTTGAGTTTCCTGAGGATATTTTGGATACAGAAGCTCTTTATGAAACATGAAACATGTATTTTATATTATTTTAACGGTCAAAACAGCGGCCGATGTCGGTCCGACGTCGCCCCGACGTCGGCCCGACGTCGGCTGGACCTCAGCAATTGATCTCGGTCCGACGTCGGCCCGACGTCGGCTGGACCTCGGCTGGACGTCGGAACATGCGGGCATATCCGACATCCAGCCGACGTCGTGCCGAGGTTGGACCGACGTCGGGCCGACGTCGGCATGCCGATGCCGAGTTGCCGACGTCACCCCGACGTCGGCCGACGTCGGGCCGACGTCGGCATGTTTACTGGGGTCCCCTATTTGTCCAGGGGGCCTCCTATTTGTCCAAGGGACCTGCTATTTTTCTAGGGGGCCTCTTTGCCCAAGAGGCCTCCTATTTGTCCAGCGTGCCTCCTACGTGTTCAGGGGGCCTCCTATTTGTCCAAGGGGCCTCCTATTGGTTAAAGTAGCCTCTTATTTTCCAAGCGGCCTCCTATTTATCCAGAGGGCTCCTATTTTTAGGGGGCCTCCTCTTTATCCAGGGGGCCTCCTTCTTGTTCAGGGGGCCTCTTAATTGTCCAGGGGCCTCCTTTTGTGAAAGGGGCCTCCTATTTGTCCAGGAGGCCTCCTTTTGTGAAAGGGTCTAGGACCTTCTATTTGTCCAGGGGGCCTCCTATTTTTGCAGGGGGCCTCCTATTTGTACAGAGGGCCTCCTACTTGTATATGGGGTCTCCTATTTGTCCAGGGGGCCTCCTTTTGTGAAAGAGGCCTCCTGTTTGTCTAGGTCTAGGACCTCCTATTTGTCCAGGGGGCCTCCTATTTTTGCAGGGGGCCTCCTATTTGTACAGAGGGCCTCCTACTTGTCCATGGGGCCTACTATTTGTCTAGGGGCCTCTTATTTGTCTAGGGCCTCCTATTTGTCCAGGAGGCCTCCTACTTGTCCAGAGAGTCTCCTATTTCTCCAGGGGACCTCCTGTTTTCCGGGGGGCCTCCTACTTGTTCAGGGGGACTCCTACTTGTTCAGGGGGCCTACTACTTGTTCAGGGGGCCTCCTACTTGTTCAGGGGGCCTCCTACTTGTTCAGGCGGCCTCCTATTTGTCCAACAGGGCCTCCGATTTGTCCAAGGGGCCTCCTATTTAAACAGAGAACCTTTTATATGAATATCGGACCTCCGTTTGCAAAGTAGCTGGTGCGTCTCGGGGGCCTCCACTATTGGGGTCCCAAAATGACAAATGGGGTCCCAAATGTTCGCATTGGGGTCCCACATGGGACCTCGAAAGTATACAAAGTTACACCCATGATTGCACGCGTTAGAGAGCTATCGAACCCACTTTCAGCGCGCTATAGCTTTATATGTCCTCGAGTGCCGAAATAGGCGAAACTTTTCCTTCGATGAACATGATGACGTGGGCTTTGGTCTGAACTGCAACATGACTGAGTAATTTCTCCATTATTTTCGACGCTCTTTAGAAAGCCGCCTACCGCCGCACTTGTCGCTACGTGACCCTGGAGTCAGGTTAGAAGGGAATATTCAAACACCCCTCAGGGGCGTAAAACTGGAAAGCCTGGGGCCTGCTCTGCGGGGCGCGGTCGAGCTAGGCTAGAGCCAGTTCAGGATGTTTACAAGCCCACGTAAAGCCCTCAAGAATCTGCATAGAGCACAGGCCTTCCGAGACTTGGGGGTTTAGATATCAACAATCGACATGGAAGCCGCCTACCGCCGCACTTGTCGCTACGTGACCCTGGAGTCAGGTTAGAAGGGAATATTCAAACACCCCTCAGGGGCGCAAAACTGGAAAGTCTGGGGCCCTCCTCTGCGGGGCGCGGTGGAGCTAGGCTAGAGCCAGTTCGGGATGTTTACAAGCCCACGTAAAGCCCTCAAGAATCTGCATAGAGCACAGGCCTTCCAAGACTTGGGGGTTTAGATATCAACAATCGACATGGTCTTTTGAGACCTGCGTGGTGGCTATCAGAGGTCGGTGGGCCCCTCAAAAGCCGGTGTAGGAGCCTGAGGTGTCGGTTTGGAGCCATCATGGACCGGTGTGGAGCCCTGATGAATACCTTGGCGTCAAACCCCTGGACGTCAGGGTGGGGCCGGGCGGTGAGGCAGGCACAGGCCTGAAGAGAAGAGGAATTTTCAGATGTCGGCTTGGCATCTTAAGGGTCCTGCATGGATTTCTCAGAGGCTGACATATCGTACTGCGGGACCTCCATGAGCCTCAAAAACCTCTATGGGCCCCCTCACGCTTGGGGTAGGCTTCCTGAAGCATAGAATATCTGAGTATTGAGATGGGCCCATTAGACATGAACTGGGCCATCAATATACATGTGGTGAGTTGACCTTTATCAAGCATGATATCGGCTCAATCAGGATTGGGATAGGCCCTCTCAGACCCAGACTAGGCACAGAGTACGGACCCTCCCACACATAGGATGATCCTTTCATTCCTGGGATGAGTCTTCTCAGGCCTGAACTGGGCCCTCTCAGCCCTGAAATGGGCCCCTCTCAGGCCTGAAGTGGACCCTCTCAGGCCTCAAATAGGTCCTCTGGGGCCTGAAATGGGCCCTCTCAGGCCTGATATTAGCCCTCTCAGACCTCAAATGGGCCCCTCTCAGGCCTCAAATAGGATCTCAAGGGCCTGAAATGGGCCCTCTCAGACCTGACATTAGCCCTCTCAGACCTGAAATGGGCCCTGTCAGCCCGGAAATGGTCCCTATCATGTCGAAAAAGGGCCCCCTCATACCGTAACTGGGCCCTCTCAGGTCTGAAATGGTGCCTCTTATGCTGAAATGGGCCCCTCTCAGGCCTCAAACGGGCCCGCTCTGGCCTCAAACGGGCCCTCTCTGGCCTCAAATAGGCCCTCTAGGGCATGAAATGGGCCCTCTCAAGTTTGAAGTGGGCCCCCTCAGGCCTGAAATGGGCCTCTCTCGGACCTGAAATGGCCCCTCTCAGGCCTGAAATGGGCCCTATCAGGCCTCAAACATGCCCTCTAGGGCCTGAAATGGACCCCTTCAGGCCTGAAATGGGCCCTCACATGCATCAAATGGGCCCTCTCAGGCCTGAAATGGGCCCCTCTCAAGCCTCAAACAGGCCATCTAGGGCCTGAAATGGGCGCTCTCAAGCTTCAACTGGGCCCCTTTCAGGCCTGAAATGGGCCCTCACAGACCTGAAATGGGCCCTCTCAGGCCTGAAATGGCCCTCTCATGCCATGGAACGGGCCCTCCTAGGCCTTGGATTAGTTCAATCGGGCCTTGGATGTACCCCCTTAAATCATAAAATGGGACTATAAATCCTAAAGGGGGGGGGGGGCTATCAGGCCTGAAAACTGTTTTTCAGTCCTATGACGGACCTTGACATTAGTGATTAAAAAAACTGTCAGGCTGCATAACGTTACAGTTCGAATCGACGGTGGGCCCCTAGGATAAGAGTCGGGGGTGAGATCTCACCCCTTTCACCCCCCCTGGCTGCGCCACTGGTTGAGCAGACTCGCTTGCGCTCGCTTGTAATAGGTAATACACCATTAAGTATACAATCTTCGAGTGATTCTCGGTTTGTCAAAATAACAATACCTAAGTGTCTACCTACAACGGATGAGGCTGCCGATAGCACAGTGCTAACGCAATGAGGTGAATGCTGTGTTCTATTGCCTAGCCCATTTCTTTAATTGGAATGATTCTATTTCACAGTATGCATCTGCTGCCGCCTGCCTCTAGTTTTCGCAATCTTGGTTTTTGCACGTTACGGTCTCCGGTAAGCCGTAGCCGGGGACCACGGACCGGCCAGGTGAGCAGCAGAACAAGCAGAGGCCCGACAGACCGGGCAGTAGACCGGCCAGGGTATAGGAGCAGACCAGGTAGAGTCTGGACAGAGATCGGGCAGGGACCGGACAGGGACCAGGCCAAGATCTGGATAGTGGACCGGATAGAGCACTCGGGACAGATAGACCCGCCGCCGCTGAGGTCCGTCCGCCGCCCCCAGCGCCCGGACGGACGGACGGGCCGGCGCCGCTCCGAGCCAGGTTCGGTCGATATCCTGCGGACGTTTAGTCGTCATGGTTACCTCGCGGCTGCCGAGACAGCGCCGGAGCGAACCGGTGCTCGGGCCGCATCCCGACACCGTCCGACACTAACACCAACGGGCAGGGAACTGGAGGCTGTACACAGGCGGAACTGGCAGTCCCGATCGTCCGTCCGACACCCGCACAGACGGGCAGGGAGCTTAGGCCGCCCATACAGAGAGCCGGAACTGCCGCGGCCAGTCCGGTTACCGAGCCTGCAGCCGACTAAAAGAGTAGTGATTGGTGCTTAGCAGCCGACGGGAGTGGACAGAGGGCTGCAACTAAAACTAGGACATAAATCCTACGGAAAGGCTATACATAAACTGTCACTACATCCTCTGAGGCTGAATGCTGCATCATTCGACAAATATCTGCAACCGTATGAATACCGGACAAAACGCACAACTTTAGGACGATTGTGGATCCGTGAGCCGATTCGCGATCGATCGTGATCGTGATTGATCCGTGAGCCGAGCCGACAAGTGAGCCTCAAAAGGAAAAGTGTCATGTAGGACGTGAACGCTCTGGTTTACACACTGCCGTATTCCTATAGTGAGGGCACACATTGAGCTGGACGGTATGCGACCATCACAGCCCTGCACCACTGCTCCGTACTCAAACTGGGAATGTCGCCATAATGAACTACCGAAGTCGAACGGCTCGTAACGGCCGGGTCTCTCGGAAACAAAGTGCCGCGTTTGTGGCACGGACAGACCCATCGTCAGTCCGTAACGCAGGGAGTGTATCGATTAAACAAGCAATCACTCTGCAATACGACAGGTCCATGCATCCCTGGACCTCCATTTATGTCCATTTTGCACGATATAAATGTAATCATTATTTAGGTTTATTTAACTGAGACGATCGTAATTCCAGTTAGCGCACTGATTCTAGTATCAAAGATGTGTCGACTTAACAGGTACCAAAGTCCAGCGCTTAGGCATGTCTCAATAAGCTCCACAGTCCACATGGCGACATGACGCACGTCCTAAACGCCATCAATCTCGGTCTAAGCTCACAAATGACGTCGGTATTCCAGAACATTGTCGCTCGGAGTACCATATACCAGTAGGGAGTCTAACACGTCCATCTGCAACTCCTTCAGCGGAGAGCGCGCTGCGGGTAGCGACGGTTATCCTTCCCAAAGTTCTCATGTAGCTGTGTCAGTGTAGTTCAAACTACAGTCAGGTTACTGTTAAAAACGATCAATATCCTTGCGCCGGGCGTTGCGACACACTATTCATTACACTCGCCTCTACGCTCCATTCAACGTATTACATCATATTTCCGACAATCTGAACCACATCCGGAAAGAAAACAATTAGCCAAAGCGACCAAAGTAAAAACATGTCAGCTTTATTTCTTTTCCTTTTAGCACTTGTTTCATACACAACATTCAGCGAGGGGAAAACCTGTCAAAAGCAACGTCATACAACCCTGTCCTTACAAGTCGATGTGCGCATTTACTCCCCGTCCTCACAAGTTTGAGACGACCATTAATTGAGTAGGTACCACGCAATGAGTCTCCTGCCGGACCTGTGACATCTGTGACAATACAGGTGCGACGAGTGCGCGAAGATAAAGCGCCGCGAGCATTTACGCCGTCTGCTGCTTACAACTCCGTGACTGTGAACTAATGTAGGCTCGCGACTCATGACCCCAAGCCTCAACGAGACAGTGTGACGATAAATCACAGTCATTCGAAGGAATTGATCCTTCCGACACATCGCAGGGCGCAGGTTCAGGCGAGAATGACACGAGCTCAGTTTCTGCGCGTAAAAACACTGCAGCAGTAACGTTCATGCACCATACACGTAGAAATAGCACGACTCTGTCATCGTTTTGGTGAAACAACATATTCAGTCACAGTAAACGTTACAACACACAAACGTTGAAGCCGGGTCAGGTCACGTTGTCATCATCGTCGTCATCGTCGCTGTCCTTGACGCCTCCTCCGCCGGCTCTGTTCAGCTTGTCCAGCAGCTCCTTGGCCACGTTGAACACGCCGTGCGTCTGCACACCGCACACGAAACAGCGCTTGGACTTTTTGTACTCCTTCAGCGCGCACCCCTCGCAGAAATAGTGCTTGCACCTGTGAATGACAGGACGAGGCAAAACGAGTGACGACAGGGGAATAAATTACCTATCAATTGGCGAAAGAAAACAGAGCCCGATGGTTTTGTCACACAAACAACGTTAAGATAGTATCAAGCAAAGTCAACATTTCCATTGACCATGCATTACAAAAGAAACAGTTTGATAACAAACATATCATTTAAATTTTATCACAGGAATTGTGTTATTCCAAACCTAATTAAACGATCTTGTTTGTTTGTTTATTGGAGCTTTAGGGCGCGCCGACTACCTAGTTAAACTAGTTAAACGACTAGTTAAAGGATCGTGTTTCTCCAAGAAATCAGAGCCCCGCCGCCCGCTCCCTGGGGCGCAGAGGAGGACAGACCGACCGAGGTATCAGGTTACCCCGGGTCAGATGACTCGCGCGACTGGAGACAGCCGAGAGGGGTGGGGGGGGGGGGATGGGAAGTGGGGAGGGGTTGAATGGCAATCACCGCTCGCCGCTAGTTTCCAATAAACCAGCACATCACTCAGGGTCAAATGACCGACTCGGCTCGGGACAATGACCATGAAAACAGGTTCTGGTCCCCAGACCTTATTGCATTCAAATCGTGGCAGAGAATAACTCAGTTAATGAGACTCGTTTTGGACACGCCATGGCCCTACCTACCGAACTGACCCGCGGCAACGCGGTCGATATCAGGTGCACAACAACCTGTCAACTAACGATATTGCAGCCATCCATCCCATCATCCGTTGACATTATGGCGACCATCGTAATTCCGTTCCACAGTGCCGGCGCTGTTCCCGTCAGTCCACTAATTCCCAACATCAATATCAGCCAATCGAACGTAAGCCCATAACGGCGACACGACAGGCAGTAAAGGTGGAATTACGACCCGTATTGACTCGATTCACTGGAGAGTGAGGTAGGCATCCTTCCATATTCGGCTGAGGGCGGAAGTTGCGCATGATTTAAATAAAACAAAAATTACCGGCGGAGCTTAAAATTAATTACTGTTACCGTTGCCGGTTCCGCACTAAATTTACCAAACTAAAAGAAGCCAAGCCGGCATGCTCTCATCATCAATAGACGCGATGAAGATAGATGATAACGGCACCAGAGTCTATGGAACGAGTTGACCGCCGGCGGTCTAGCAGCCTATCTGATAGTAACACAGCACCCCATATCCCGCAGCTGCGGCCAGGGCTGCGGAGTCGGAGTCGGAGTCGGAGTCGGAGTCGGTCGGAGTCGACAGTTGCGACCGGAGTCGGAGTCGGAGTCGGAGTCGATTTTAGAAACCCGAGCCGGAGTCGGAGTCGGAGTCACCGAAAATCTGTCGACTCCGCAGCCCTGCTAGGTCTGCGGAGTCGGAGTCGGGAGTTGGAGTCGGTCGGAGTCGACAATTCTGCCCGGAGTCGGAGTCGGAGTCGGAGCTGGTTTTTGAAAGCCGGAGTCGGAGTCGGAGTCGGAGTCGCCGAAAATCCATCGACTCCGCAGCCCTGGCTGCGGCGTTACCGACACTCAGGCTGCACCCCCACCCACCCCCAAAGGTACCTCACCCCCGGAACCTGCCACTCACTTGGTGACGATGGGGTCCTTGAAGCTCTCTCGGCAGATGAAGCAGCGGAAGGGCAGGTGATCCTCGTCGTCGCTGATCTCGTAGTTTTCGTTGTCGCACGCGCCGTACGTCTGGTTGTCCATCTCTCGCTCCAGCTGCCAGCCGAACTTGTAGTCGGTCCGGTCGTGCATGAAGATACACGAGTCTGTCGCAGGGGGAGGAGGGTGGGCGGGGAGGTCAGACAGGTGGGCCCAAGGGTGGCTTTAGACAGACGGGCAGGGGTGGGGTGGGGTGGGGGGGGGGGGGGGGAAGACACCGGTGGACGGGGTGGGTGGATGGCCTCGACGCTTGACAAAAAGATTTGGAATTCTCAGGGCCAGACTATTTCATCTATAGCGGGAAATATAATTTTCATCGGAAATGAAGTCGGGAGTTCAATTTAAGCAAACGGTTTATGTAATTATGAAAAGAAAAGAAAAATAACGGATAATCGTCCCTTTAGCGAAAATGTTAAAGATAGGAAGGTAGGTACTTAGGTAGCCAGCGCTCCCTCACCAGACTCAAACACCGGTGCTCCGCCCGCTCAGCTCTCACCTCCGAAGCCGCAGAAGCCGGTCTCCTTGAAGTCCTTGCAGATGTCTGGCGCGTAGTCCCAGCGCACTGTGGATCGGATGTTGGACGGGGCGCGGATCGGGCCGTGACGCACGCCGCCACTGCTGGCGTTACCCTGTGGCGTGTCCCGCTTGGAGATGTACTGGGCGTAGTTGGCCTGGCCCCGGTACACCTTGTCGTCCGCCTTGCCCTCCAGCTCCTTCAGAGGGCGGGAGAGGGAGGGGAGGGGGCAGGGGGACAGTCAACTAATAAATTCCACCTCTACCAACGACCGGCGTCTTCGGATTTTGTCATGTAACGGAATATATCTTTGACGGGCACGTAGATGGTCTATTCTTGCTTCATAGTGACTTGTCAGATATTCAACAAACATATAAAAGCACAACGACACCGTCGGCAGCAATAAGCCACTAGCTTCACGTAGAAATTCCGGTGACAGCCATATTAAATAGCTACCAAAGCCTCCACTATGCCCGTTCCCTGTAAAGAAACAAGAAATCCCAAGGCCCTATATAGGAGGTAGAATGGTTAGCCGTTTGTTTACATCGGTGACCTTGACAGATGACGTCAGAAAGTGTCTACCAATCTTCGCCAATATTGTTCTTCCGAGGATTTTATACTCTAAGGCAGTTTGATATTAACCTTTAGGCTCCCTTAGAGCCTAAAAAAGATGATTTACTGCACGGCAAAGTCTTAAAAATCGACAAAATCTTGACACCCCGTGACGTCATCTGTCTCCTGAGCCCTCCCTATGTGGCAGCATAGAACCGTAACCCCCTGAGCACTCCTACGTTCCGGCAGTCGCACCGGTACCTGTCCCTCCGGGCACAGTGGCTCCCTCACAGCACAGAACCTCTTCCAGTCCCTCTGTACACGGCCGCCCCAGCCCGGCGCAGTTAGCTCGGCAGCGGCGCCGCCACCCCACCAGTCCTCCAGTCAGCCCCTCTCTGTATTCGGCCGTCCCGCCCCGGTCCAGCCCGGCGGCGCCGCCACACCAGACCCTCCCCAGTCCCTCTCTGAAACCCCGGCCCAGCCCGGCAGCGCCGCCGCCACACCAGACGCTCTCCGTCCATCAGCTCCTCTCTGAATTCAGCCGCCCCAGCCCGGCGCCGTCGGCTCGGCAGTGGTGCGGCCACCACAACCTGAGTTCCTCCACCAGTCCCTCCCTGTATACGGCCGTCCGGCAGCGCCGCGCCGCGCCGCCCCACCCACCTTGTTGACGGCCATGGCGCGCTCGAAGATGGCCTGGTCGTCCCGGTCTCGCTCCGTGTCGATCTCCACAGTGGCCGTGGCGCCCATGTCGTTGGGTCCTTCGCGGGCCGCCGTGCGCTTGGACCTGCGCAGACAAGGGCGGAGACCGGTGAACGAGGGGGACGAAAAGCGATACAGAACGCAACGCGACGGGAGTCACGGCGCTGAGTAACAGTCACGGCTCACGACACAATCAATGAGCACATTTAATGGCATCGTGGGTGTTGCTTAGAGAAGTTCTCATGGGTAATGGTCATGGGGGTCGAAACCGGGGGGGGGGGACGGGGGGGGACGCGTCCCCCCAGTCGAGGAATCCGGGGGGGGGGGACGTCCCCCGCAAAAATATCCCCATGAATGATTTAAAAAGTGACCTACGACATTGGTGTATTGTCGTTTTGGGATGAAATTGCGGATACCTACTCGTATACAAATTGAATCTGCGAATTGCTAACACTGTACCCTTGCTTAAAGGGCTGCGGAGTAGATTATTTTAGTAACTCCGACTCCGGCTTTAAAAAAAAGCTCGGAGTCCCCACTCCATCTCCGACCACGACATCCCTTGGCCCGCATCGGAGTGAAAAAAAAACATGTGATGTGATGCTTTTGTCTCTTTGAACGTTTCTTGGCATATTAAAAGATAACATTGCCTACGAGGTGCAGCTCTGGACTGTCCGTCCCAGGTCCCCGATAGGGAGCCAAAGCTCCAGTTGTAGGGGCGACCATATCCAACAAGGGCTGAAGATCTGTCCCAAAGTCTCAGAGTGCAGTAGAACATCAGCTTGCAGAGACCACACATTTTACATAGGATATTCGTACCTAATAGTCAAGACCTTCAGCTAACTCTCAAACGGCCCTCTTCCCGTTCGAGGCCATCCGACAGCAGAAGGTCTCACTATGGCCTTTGAACGCTTGATGCTTGAGGGTGAGAGGACCTCGTCCTGGTCTGAGAGAGCCCAGGAGGACGTAATGCTCAGTATGCCCCTACATTGGTCTTACCATGACCCCTATAATCACCACAGCCAACAGAATCTCCAGGTCTTATTCGGCCCATCCTCGGGGATCACGTTGACTCTGACTTCAGAGTTGAAGTCTGTTACGATTTTGATGACTCCAACTCCGTATCCGACCAAAACCGTCGACTACGACCCCGCAGTCCTGCAGCTACACTGCACAGAAGTTGGAAAAAAGCTGTACCTATGGTTGACAGCGGTTTACAGAGGACCACACGATTTTTTAGAGGCAGGGCTGCTTGGCTTGGTGACCAGACCCTAACTGTCCTGGTATCAAACTTATTACGCGGGATGCAAAATTTATGCGTTTTGGGACTGTTTTGCCAATAGTTTTTGCGCGAAGCGCCGCCAATTCATGCACAGGTAGAAAAGAGTGTGACTAATAACGCCTCCACGCGAGAACATGAGAACATGTGTATTGTGTATGCGTTACAAGTAGGGAATAGGCCTGAAATTGTACGGTATACTAACTAACTTTTGGGTTTTTAGTCAGCCAATCCGTCCCCCCCCCCAGTCAAAAATCCGTGGCGACGCCCCTGGTAATGGTGCCGTAGCTGGGCTGGACGACACGGTGATCAGCGAGGACAGCCATGTGCTGCCGATCTAGCCGTCCAACGGCGGTGAGGGAGAACGGGAGGAGGAGGGGAGGGGCTCGAGGCATTGGAACCGGACGAACGCCCGACAAAACACACGACATAGAATGGATGAACGCATAGCAGCTCTTGTGATATTTTGCTGGCGATGAACTTAAGTCACTCATAAAACATATTAGTCATTCCAAGATATACTTGAGCCATTAGCCTTAATTTACGGTGTCAGCTCATAGAGATAAATGACATATTTGCGCGTTAAATAGGCATGGAGAAGTTAACGTCGTCATTCATAGAATAAGATCGTGTAGCATTTTCTTCATGTAAACTTGCAGTGAATGAAACTAATCCGACACTAGCTGACTAGCACACACCGAGACTACCGATAGCTCACTTACCGATACGACACACCGACATTATTGTCATCATCTGAACTCTCGTTGTCACTCGCACGCTTCGATACCTTGGCCGACTTGACTGTCTTGGACTGAAAAAACAAACAAACAATTGTAATTCAGCATTTTGAGAAACAAAGCTGGAAGCATTCAATTCAATGCTAAAAGATGACCTTGATTGAGCAGGGAACTTGTCCTGTTGATCATGTGATTTATAGATTGCAGTAATACATCTAGTACCTAACACACACCGATAAAGTGAAGCAGAGGCAGAGACAGATGCAGCATCAGACCAAAGGGGAATTAAAGGCAGCTAACAATAAGCTGGATTTCACACACAATATTAAAATTTTACTTTGATTTCAATCATACATACCGTCTGAATCATAGGATTTTTAGCATCAGCTTTCTTCTCAACCTTGATCACCCTGGTATCATCATCACTGCCTGAAAATCAATGAAATGTTACAAAAAAGGTTAGGTTGTATCGTAATATAAGCCATCGCTGTTGCTGAACACCAAGACCAAATCAATATAATTCTCCATATTACCATCATAGACCAGCCCCAGTGCAATAATGTTACAGATACAAAGACATTTAACAATGAAATACATATATTTGCATTGTGCAATGTGCATGAAACTGAAATCTATGAATTCATTAAATCTGGCATTTGGCAACAAACCAAGAAAAACAACAAGGTGATGGGATACAGAACAGTACCTATAGGATAAGATCAGAGACAAAATATGATCTGAAATAAAGATCAATGTATTCTAATAAAACATGACTATCTACAGACTACAATAAACATGCCACTCTTGTGACCAGGGCTGCAGAGTGCAGAGTCAGAGTCTGAGTCAGATACAGTTTTGGAAAGAAACCAGAGCCAGAGTCAGAACCACTGGAAATTTGTTGAATGTGCAGCCCTGCCAGGTCTGGCAGAGTCAGTTAGACATAGTCAGCAGTTTTGCCTGGAGTCGCAGTTGGTTTTGGAAGGCCAGAGTCAGAATTGGAGTCACTGAAGTCGCAGCACTTGTGACACAATCAAGCACAGCACCATTACATTTGATATGGATTCACAGGGCAGTTTTATACATGAGCCTCACAGCTTTATCGTAAGCATTAAGCTACTATAAAAGATTACATCATGTCAATTCATATTGATAATGCTGTACAGATACTTACTTTCACTACCAGATGCTTGCCGTTTTCGGGCTTTGAACTTCTGCTTTCCCTTCTTGAATGAAAAAGTGCATGGCTTGGGCACAGGATCTGCCATCGTGATATTGTTTTCTGAAAAAACACAGTAAAAAATGATTGAAAAATATGTTGAATAAGATGGAACTACAGAAAAAGTTAGGCAGGTATATTTCAAAAGACAATGTATAGCAGGGGCGGGCAAACTTTTGGGAGCGCGGGCCGGGTGTTGCATTTGTGAGCAACTGGGGGGCCTGAGTGCTAAGCTCGCCAGAGTTTCGTTTGTCAATGACTAAAATGGATGCTATGTTGCTATGACGCGACTAACGACGGGCAATGACTGTCTCATGACAGAGACAAATACCTATATGTCTGAGGACGAGGTGCACGACCTGCTCTCCCAGGAGACTGACGAGCACACCGTGGATGCGGTTGGTTCCGTCGACCGTGAGATATTGTATCAGTGTCTATGGTGCTGCGGTCGCCAAAAACATGTCTCGTGTTCAAAAGGTGATTAACTTCGGTGCACGAGTTATCACGGGGCGGCGCAAGCATGACCGCGTGAGTGACGCACTCAGAACTCTCACCTGGCTCCCGGCTCGTGAACTGGTGACTTACCACACTCTGTGCCTACTCAAGCGCATGTTGGTGACCGGCGCTCCCCAGGATATCGCCGAGCAGCTCTCCACAGTAGGAGAGGGGAGAGAGCGCAACACACGGCAGGACGCAGACCTCGCTCTTCCACGGATAAGATCCGAGTCCGGCCGAAGGAGATTTTTGTACCGTGCTGTGTCGGCTTTCAATGCCCTGCCTCTCGCTGTCAGGGAGCAACCACCGGGCGCTTTTAAAAGGAATGTGAAACGGCGTCTGGGCCAATTTTAGAAAGTATGCGTGCTTGTGGGCTTTGTATGTTTTTTTTTTCCTGTGTGCTTGAGTGCGTCACCATCCCTTGTATTTACTTTTCACCTCCTATGACACGAACTCAAGAATAGCCATGTTGTATGGATGAGTTCTTAAGTGTTCAATAAACAATAAACAATATAGTTACACTTACAAACGAATAACTTTTGACCCATGACAACCGTACTTAAAATCAAGCCTGCTTTTGTAAACTGCACAGACACACTGGGAATCATAGAAATAACGACTCACCTTATTTGAGAAGTACCTCAAGAAGCTGGAGACGGCGGGCTACCTCGATGTTTGTGTTTAGTTTCTTGGTTTATGCCGCAAAAATTTTCTCGATCGTAAGAAGACAAAATACTTTGTGATTCACATGCTATTTGCATTGACACGATACTCCACGTCACTCCCTTCATGCTGTCCCAGAAAGGTACCGGAATGCGTCCTTCGATCTCCGCACCCTCGTTTTTAGTGCGAAGGGTGGTGCTGCTTCCTGCCGTGAAGAAGCCCTTCGACATTCGGCGCCACAGATGTTGTCTAGCTCAGCCTGAGGACGTCATTCAGGTGACGATCAGACAGTCTGGATCGGAGGCGGGACTTCACGTACTTCATTTTGGAGAACAGCTGTTCGCAGCAGTACGTGCTACCGAACATGGCAGCGATGCGTTGGACGTGCGATATGTGGTTGGGATATCCTCCAGTGGGGATAATGGCATCGCGGAAGAAGGGCAGAGGCGAAGAGGTTCGAAACTTTCCTCTGGGTTCATCACTGCTTTGGAGTTCCACCGACTCCATCTGCAGGGATACCGGCGCTTAGTCGACACTGAAGTCAAACGGTGCTGTCACCAGCTTGAAGTCGGTAGCGAGCTCCCAAACGTCAGCGAAGCGGTTCGTGAACTCCTGTCGCAGAGTGGCAAGAGCAGCGGCACATCCGTCGCGGTTGAATCTTCCGCAGCACAGGTGGCCAGGCGAGGGAAGTGGTCAAGCTGTCCTCGACCTACCTGGGCTTCCCACAGACGCAGCTTCACCTCGAAGGCAGTGACATGCGCATACATGTCGGAGAGCAGAAGATTCATTCCTTGGAGTTTTGTGTTCAGCGTGTTCAGGTGGGATGTGATGTGATGTCCGTGAGCAGTACCAGGTCAGCCAGCCACCGGGAATCACTGAATTTATCGTCGTATGGTGAGCTTTTCTCATGTAGGAAGCTCGCGATGTCCCGCCTGAGCTCCCAAACACGGGACAGCATGGCGCCGCGACTCAGCCAGCGTACCACACTGAAGAACAGCAGGTCACCGTAGTGCTATTGCTACTGAACTCGGATGAACCATAATCCTAAACTGGGCTTCCGTAGGGCTCGCGGGCCGGATTGCAATGCTGGCTGCCTATCCAGACCGCGGGCCGGACGCCGGAGCTTGGCGGGCCGCATCCGGCCCGCGGGCCGGACTTTGCCCGCCCCTGATGTATAGGAACTAATAATCTCACGCCTACCACTGATCTTGATCTGTTACTGCGGGCAGTAGCGGCGGAACACCTTCAGTTAAAGGGGGCACTGCTGACTTTTGGTCCCATTCCTTCCATGCAACGCCAATTGTGATTGGACTAATGTTAAAATGCCAAAATCAAAGGGGGGCACAGTCCCCGGTGCTTCCCCCGTTCCGCCGCCGCCTATGACTGCGGGCATGCTGGTTAGAGGTTCATAATGATCTGTCAGCACTCTCATGACAAAAAATGACATTCAATTGAAAACACGTGATAAATCTAATGATAATATTGATAAATGGAATGGCATCAATTTAAGTCTAATCCAAACATTTTTGAACTATTTCAACATTATGCACAAACCCGCGTATATCAATATTAGCATGTGATATGTGATAATTATTCGATATTTATTTACCTACATCTCTTACTTGTACTTGTACTTGTTGGGTTAGGGCGCATCAGGGTATATAGAACAACGGGTACACCAACGACGCGGAAAGCGCCCATTTTACCTGGATAAGGTACATGGTAGGTGATATATTTTTTGAATATGGAAAAAATAGAGTATTCTATTCTGACGAGTAAAGCCAAATTCATAAAGCAGTTATTTTTATATTATATGTACCAGAAATAACATACTGACCATAGTTTAAAACTTAGTCTAAAGTTAGTTGAAAAGCGTATAGTTGATACTAAGATGGAAGGAATCAATGGAAGGCGGAAATGGCGCAGCTGTTTCATTCTTAAAATGTGTTCGCAAGCAGGATTTACGTGATGCTAGCGACATCTATTAATGCAATCGGGGACGCTGATTGGCTGACCGAGTCCGTGAGCAGTATCACTAATGTACGCCAGTACAGGGTTGATGCAATGTGCGCATGCGCAGGAACTTGGGCTCTCATGGAGGGGCTTTTGGTACCTCGGGCAGCGCCCAATGCTTTTTGGACCTGTTATGGCCTCCGCGTCAAAAAATGCTAGATAAAAAGGTTGTAGAGGAAGCTTGAGGCTACCTTTCCCCACAATAATATTGGCACTTTATCTTTTAGCTTACGTGTGAGGCTCGCTTGAAAAAGGTCGATTTAACATGGAAACCCTATGGGGTAGTAGTTTTTGAGCGCCCATTTGGTCTAATGCTACCAACTGTTACTGGCTACCCCTGAGGGCGCATAGCCTCGTTGGGCTCAAGCGTCCGTAGTTGTTGTCATCAGTGCGCCATTCTTGTCTCGATCGAGTAGATGTTGCAATCGGTTGCAGCCAGATGGTGCAGAGGGAAACTAAGCAGATGAAGGAAAATGATAGGTTTAGCATGGGATGGCATGGGGATGTATGCGCGGGCTTCGGATATGTCCAGGCAGGAAATGTCCGGTGAAGTATATTAGTAACGGTTAGTTTCTAACATATAACTGATTAAAAACTTAAAAATAGAAACAAAAAGGATGGTTTCTGGTTATGAGTCATTCAATCATAACGCTCTTGACCTCGCATCTGTCCAGCGAGCCATTCAGTTCAAAAGGATCTTCAGGCACGAGTCTGCTCTTGGTACCTCACTCAGTTATCAACTTGCGTTGGAGGGTTCATGTCTCATGATCATACCGATCATAACGAGCCTCAACTTCGGAACTATGCGACTACTTCTACAAAAGAAGGGACCGGATGGTACAAAAAAGATTAATGAAGGTATACATCCAAGAGAAATCTAGAAAAAGAAACTACAGTAGCAAACCAGTACAGGCTGCTCTTCATTCATCCACTAACTGCATCCATCTCTCACACCGATGCATCTCCACTCCCGCATCCTTCTCATTCAACATTCAATCTCCATTCATCCAATCATTTCAACACAACGCACGACTGTTACACACATGAGGACGTCCACAGAGCAGTCGCAGCACATAACACAAAACACCAGAGAGACGATAAAGTAAACAGTCAACACAAATTACAAAAGCAGGAGATCGCATCAATGTGCCAGATCGACGGCCATGCCCTCCGCATCAGTCGCAACGGGGTTCGCCAATCGGCAGGTAGACTAACATAATCCAATAATTGCACATGATAGCTTCAAACACAAATAATCACAGCTAGTTCATCGCAGATCATCGCAGTCACAGCTTTTTGAAGAGATTGGTAGCACGTAGGAACCTGAAAACCTCGTCAGTGATGTCCGGGTGTTGATCACCCAGAAGAGTTTTCAGGGTAAGTGGTACATCCAATTGAAGGCACTTCTGAACAATCGATTGTCGGTGAGTAGCATACACTGGGCACTCCACAAGTATATGTTTAACTGACTGGGGACACAAACATCGGTTACATTCAGGCCTGGGGTCTCTATCTATTATATGTCCGTGAGTGAATCGTGTATGTCCTATTCGCATGCGACATAACAAGATTTCCTCCCTGTGACTGGCGCGTTTACAAGATGACCATGATCCAACTTCATCCTTTATCAACTTCAAGTTGGTGTTTGAGTTATACTGCTGCCAGCACTGATTGAACAGGCGACGGACAGACAACCCAATATCGGGATAGTGCTCTTTGGGACCCATTTCAAGGACTACTATTTGATCCATCGAGATAGCCTCCCTGGCCTGACGGTCAGCTAGCTCGTTCCCAGTGATGCTGCAGTGTCCAGGGATCCACAAAATAACAAGTTCGCGATCAGACAAAGTAATCAATCGATGACAGGTCTCTAAAATCTTCATGATAGTAGGATGGGAAGTGACCGGCCCACGAAGAGCAGTCAGCACGGACAGGGAGTCCGTGCAAATGACACATCTCATGATACCACTTTCCTCCACAAATAACAGTGCCCGTAGTATAGCGAATGCTTCCGCCGTAAATACAGAGCAGTTATTTGGCAGCTTAAACCTTTCACGTCGGTTTCCAAGTACATACGCACATCCAACACCATCATGATTCTTTGATCCATCAGTAAAGCAGAAAGAGAACGTTGCATATCTCTCTCTGAGGTCATTAAACTGACATTGCACTTCAATATCAGATAAGTTTGCTTTTCTCTCATTTGTTAGTCGAATCAGATCACATTTCTGCAAGTGCCAAGGCGGGATGGTACCAGATAAGGACGTCAATTCGTTCGGCATATCAAAGTTTGTCTCAGCGCATATAGCCGAGAGCCTCTCATACACAGGGAAGCCTGCGATTCGCTTCAAATAATCACTATCAATGGCAGGCAGCGATGCACCGCGTGATATCAATTCAAGACATGGATGGTTGGGGTCACTCTTCACTCTCAAGCAGTACCGTAAGGTCAAATCGCACCGTCTTAATCTCAGAGGGGGTACGTCTGCTTCCACCATCAGAGGTAGTATGGGGGAGGTTCTAAGCGCGCCCGTAGCAATCCTCACGCATGCATTCTGGATGCTATCAAGCGACTCAACTGTTTTGTTTCGTGGACGATCCAGTATCTGGCATGCATAATCGAGTATTGGCCGTATCATTGATTTGTAAATTCGCAAAAGTATCGTTCTATCCGCTCCACAGTTCCCTCCGGCCAAACATCTTAGGATTGATATACGTTTAGTTGCCTTTCCCTTCACATATTTAAAGGAAATAGTTCACTTTCACGAAATTATTTTTTTTGCAATGGATTTATGATTTTTTATGTTCAAAATGATCAGCAAAGAAAATAAAACCTATTTATAACAAAAGATTATTTTCTATATTTTGATATAGGAAGAACTTTTCAGTTTCTGTAAGGCACAGGCGATCCAGTATGAAAAGAGCATGGGTCCCGAAAATTCTTCAGAAACTAGAGAAATTATCGCGGCCACCGGCATTTGGGCGATCTGCTGCTGCTGAATGTCCTTATTGATCAGTACGAGAATTTCTCTAGAGTTCTCGTAGATAATTTCTCTAGTTTCTGAAGAATTTTCGGTACCCATGCTCTTTTCATATCCGAAGGTTGGGACTTTTCAATTAGACAAATCACTATTCTTTAGAATTGTGATTTTCTATTGAAAATCCCAACCTGAGCTACCTCTCTAGGGGGGTGTTTAGCGTTTCGGCCGCGATTTGGGTCATTTTGATTCCCGCAAAAACGGCTCCATTATATTTCTTGCCATTTTCAGCGTTTGGTCCCGTGTGGGGGAGCTACCGGCTGGCAAAGTTACAAAAAATATAATTGACACGTTTTGGGGTAATCGGCACGTGCATTTTCCCATAGGGTTAACATGGGGAAAAATTGGAAATTCGATTTGCGAAAAATTTCGTCAATTATATTTATTGATATTTTTAGGGTCGGATCTCGGGCAGGCACCCCAACTGACGGTGGTAATTATTTAAAATATAATTGACAAAATTTCGGGTAATCGTCACAAACAGTTACCCCATGTTGAGCCTATGGCGATTTCAAAAAAATATTTTTAAATTTATTTTGCAAAAAATTTCCACGTTAGATTTTGAAAATGTTCCAATATGTTGTGTCCCGGGGTGTCGGCTACCACGTGGTATGGGTCAGATATGGGGCGATTGAAAAGCACGTGCCACGTGCAAACGTGTTTAATGGGGTAACCTCCGGGAAAATCCGACATTGGCCAACTGGGGGTCCTATGGCGTGGAAACCACTCCACCTACCGACACCAAATCAACGCAGCCGGTGAGCAGATGAGACCAGCTTGTCGCACTAGTGGTCACGTGGCGCACGTGCTATTGCACGTGCCGTGGCACGGGGTCAGTTTTGGTGCTTAAATATACTAGCATTGTGAAATGCAAGGAATGGGGGAAATAGCCGCCAGGCCGTCAGGTTTTATGATAGGGTCGATCTGAAAACGGGTATAGGCACAGAATGAAAGGCGCTAAAAAACTGCTATCTCGGATTTTTTGTAAAATGAAAAATATAAAATTCTGGGGAAATTATATATTCGAAAGGTGAAATTTCCCTAAATTTTCCCGTTTTTCGAGTTTAGCCGTCCACTGTTCAGGGACGGTGACACCGGCCGGGGTCATCATTTATATGCTGATGGCCACGTCCATGGGTCATCAAGTGGCGTGAACGGTGAAGCTGTCACCGGTCCGGCACGTGCCACGTGGCCACGTGTTTGAGTCGCGTACCTCCCAGATTATCGTGTGTTTGCCGATTTGTGGCCTTATAGCACGAAAACAGCACCAGTCAGGAAGCCTGAAATGGAACAATCGGTGAGGGGACAAGCCCTGCTTGCACCACCGGTGGTCACGTGGCACACGTGCAATTCTGGGCACCTCCGTTGCGGAGATGTTTTATAGTGAAATATTCAAATGTACATAACTTTGTAAGTTTAAGTCCGATTGGGCTAGAATTTGGTGGGTGGATGAATTGTTAAGCGACATGAACGAATGCGCCATGTTTGTTGCAGTGCGCCACGTTTGTCTCAAAGCGCCATTTTTGCCGCAAAGCGCAGAATGTGCGTACCTTTGTCGAACATTGGACGATTAGGATGCGCTGTAATTAAGGAATGGCTGCTTAAACGGCAGATATGAATGCACCACATTTGCCGCAGGGCGCCATATTTTTCTTCATGCGTCAGTGTTTGCGTTTTGCCTACGGCGGGCGCTTTTTTTGCGGCGGTGTTTGCGTTTCTTCGGTGTTTGCGTTTGACGGCGGGCGGCCGTTTTTGCGTTTTTGGCGGTGTTTGCGTTTGGCGGCGGGCGGCCGTTTTTTTTTGCGGCGTTTTGCGGTTGGCGGCGGGCGTGCGGGCGTTGCGGGCGTTTTTTTGCGGCGGTGTTTGCGTTTTTTGCGGTTTTTGTGTTTGACGGCGGGCGGGCGGGCGATGCGGGTGTTTTTGCGGTGTTTGCGTTTGGCGGCGGACGGCCGTTTCAGCGGCGGTTTGCGATGGGCGGCCGTTTTTTGCGGCGTTTTGCGGTTTGCGGCGGGCGGCCGTTTTTTGCGGCGTTGTTGCGGTTTGCGGCGGGCGGCCGTTTTTTTGCGGCGTTTTTTGTGGTTTGCGGCGGGCGGCCGTTTTTTTTGCGGCGTTTTGCGGTTGCCGGCGGCCGGGCGTTATTTGCGTTGTTGTGGTTTGCGGCGGGCGGCCGTTTTTTTTGCGCCGTTTCGCCGTTGGCGGCGGGCGATGCGGGCGTTTTTTGTGGCGGCGGCGTTTGCGTTTTTGCGGTGTTTGCGTTTTGCGGCGGACGGGCTTTTTTTGCGGCGTTTTTTGCGTTTTTTCTGCGGTTTTCGGCGGGCGGGCGATTGTTTTTTTGCGAAGTTTGCGTTTGCGTTTTGGGCGTGCGTTTTGCGGTGTTTGCGTTTGGCGGTGGGCGGGCGGTTTTTCACAATTAAAGTCCCAACCTTCGGATCCGCAGTGCTGTTCGACAAGCGCTGCCCGGGCTATCCGAAGGTTGGGACTTTTCAATTAGACAATCACTATTCTTTAGAATTGTGATTTTCTATTGAAAATCCCAACCTGAGCTACCTCTCTAGGGGGGTGTTTAGCGTTTCGGCCGCGATTTAGGACATTTTGATTCCGAGAAAAACGGCACGGTAGAATTTTTTGCCATTTTCAGCGTTTGGTCCCGTATCGGGGAGCTACCGGCTGGCATCGGTCGCTTGAAATATAATTAACCCGTTTTGGGGTAATCGGCACGTGCATTTTCCCATAGGGTTAACATGGGGAAAAATTGGAAATTTGATTTGCGAAAAATTTCGTCAATTATATTTGCTGATATTTTTAGGGTCGAATCTCGGGCCGGGACCCCACCTTATGGTGGTAATTATTTAAAATATAAATGACAAAATTTCGGGTAATCGGGACGGACAGTTACCCCATGCTAAGCCTATGGCGATTTCGAAAAATTATTTTCAAATCGATTTTGTAAAAAATTTCCACGTTAGATTTTGAAAAAGTTCCAATATGTTGTGCACCGGGGTGTCGGCTACCACATGGTATGGGTCAGATATGGGGCGATTGAAAAGCACGTGCCACGTGCAAACGTGTTTGATGGGGTAACCTCCGGGAAAATCCGACATTGGCCAACTAGGGGTCCTATGGCGTGGAAACCACTCCACCTAGTGACACCAAATCAACGCAGCCGGTGAGCAGATGAGTTCAGCTTGTCGCACTAGTGGTCACGTGGCGCACGTGCTATTGCACGTGCCGTGGCACGGGGTCAATTTTGGTGCTTAAATATACTAGCATTGTGAAATGCAAGGAATGGGGGAAATAGCCGTCAGGCCGTCAGATTTTAAGATAGGGTCGATCTGAAAACGTGTATAGACACAGAATGAACGGTGCTAGAAAACTGCTATCTCGGATTTTTTGTAAAATGAAAAAATTAAAATTCTAGGGAAATTATAAATTAGAAAGGTGAAATTTCCCTAAATTTTCCCGTTTTTCAAGTTTAGCCGTCCACTGTTCAGTGACGGTGACACCGGCCGGGGTCATCTTTTACATGCTAATGGCCACGTCGATGGGTCATCACGTGGAGTGAACGGTGAAGCTATCAGAGGTCCGGCACGTGCCACGTGGCCACGTGTTTGAGTCACGTACCTCCCAGATTATCGTGTGTTTGCCGATTTGTGGCCTTATAGCACGTAAACTCCACCAGTCAAGAAGCCTGAAATGGTGCAATCAGTGAGGGGACAAGTCCTGCGTACACCACCGGTGGTCACGTGGCACACGTGCAAATCCGGGCACCTCCGTTGCGGAGATATTTTATAGTGAAATATTCAAATGAACATAACTTTGTCAGTTTATGTCCGATTGGACTAGAATTTGGTGGGTGGATGAATTGTTAAGCGACATGAACGAATGCGCCACGTTTGTTGCAGTGCGCCACGTTTGTCTCAAAGCGCCATATTTGCCGCAAAGTGCAAAATGTGCGCAACTTTGTCGAATATTGGACGATTAGGATGCGCTGTAATTAAGGAATGGCTGCTTAAACGGCAGATATGAATGCACCACATTTGCTGCAGGGCGCCATATTTGTCTTAATGCGTCAGTGTTTGCGTTTTGCCTACGGCGGAGGTTTTTTTGCGGCGGTGTTTGCGTTTCTTCGTTGTTTGCGTTTGACGGCGGGCGGCCGTTTTTGCGTTTTTGGCGGTGTTTGCGTTTGGCGGCGGGCGGCCGTTTTTTTGCGACGTTTTGCGGTTGGCGGCTGGCGTGCGGGCGTTGCGGGCGTTTTTTGCGGCGGTGTTTGCGTTTTTGCGGCGGTGTTTGCGTTTTTTGCGGTTTTTGTGTTTGGCGGCGGGCGGGCGGGCGATGCGGGTGTTTTTGCGGTGTTTGCGGTTGGCGGCGGGCGGCCGTTTTAGCGGCGGTTTGCGGCGGGCGGCCGTTTTTTGCGGCGTTTTTGTGGTTTGCGGCGGGCGGCCGTTTTTTTTGCGGCGTTTTGCGGTTGCCGGCGGCCGGGCGTTATTTGCGGTGTTGCGGTTTGCGGCGGGCGGCCGTTTTTTGCGGCGTTTCGCCGTTGGAGGCGGGCGATGCGGTTTCTTTTTGCGGCGGCGGTGTTTGCGTTTTTGCGGCGTTTGCGTTTTGCGGCGGACGGGCGGTTTTTGGCGGCGTTTTTTGCGTTTTTTTCTGCGGTTTTCGGCGGGCGGGCGATTGTTTTTTTTTTGCGGAGTTTGCGTTGGCGTTTTTGGCGTGCGTTTTGCGCGTTTTGCGGTTTTGCGGCGGGCGGGCGGTTTTTCACAATTAAAGTCCCAACCTTCGGATCCGCAGTGCTGTTCGACAAGCGCTGCCCGGGCCTATCCGAAGGTTGGGACTTTTCAACTAGACAATCACTATTCTTTAGAATTGTGATTTTCTATTGAAAATCCCAACCTGAGCTACCTCTCTAGGGGGGTGTTTAGCGTTTCGGCCGCGATTTTGGTCATTTTGACTCCCGCAAAAACGGCACGGTCAACTTTCTTGCCATTTTCACCGTTTGGTCCCCTATGGGGGAGCTACCTTGTGGCAAAGTTGCATAAAATATAATGGGCCCGTTTTGGGGTAATCGGCACGTGCATTTTCCCATAGGGTTAACATGGGGAAAAATTGGAAATTCGATTTGCGAAAAATTTCGTCAATTATATTTGCTGATATTTTTAGGGTCGGATCTCGGGCTGGCACCTCAACTTTTGGTGTTAATTATTTAAAAATCATAGGATACAATTTCGGGTAATCGTGACGGACAGTTACCCCATGTTGAGCCTATGGCAAATTCGAAAAATTATTTTCAAATCGATTTTGCAAAAAATTTCCACGTTAGATTTTGAAAATGTTCCAATATGTTGTGCCCCGGGGTGTCGGATACCACATGGTATGGGTCAGATATGGGGCGATTGAAAAGCACGTGCCACGTGCAAACGTGTTTGATGGGGTAACCTCCGGGAACATCCGACATTGGCCAACTGGGGGTCCTATGGCGCAGAAACGACTTCATCTAGCGACACCAAATCAATGCAGCCGGTGAGCAGATGAGTCCAGCTTGTCGCACCAGTGGTCACGTGGCGCACGTGCTATTGCACGTGCCGTGGCACGGGGTCAATTTTTGTTCTTAAATACACCAACATTGTGAAATGCAAGGAATTGGGGAAATAGCCGTCAGGCCGTCAGTTTTTATGATAGGGTCGATCTGAAAACGGGTATAGGCACAGAATGAAGGGGGCTAAAAAACTGCTATCTCGGATTTTTTGTAAAATGAAAAATTCAAAATTCTGGGGAAATTATATATTCGAAAGGTGAAATTTCCCTAAATTTTCCCGTTTTTCGACTTTAGCCGTTCACTGTTCAGAGACGGTGACACCGGCCGCGGTCATCTTTTACATGCTGATGGCCACGTCGATGGGTCATCACGTGGCGTGAACGGTGAAGCTATCAGAGGTCCGGCACGTGCCACGTGGCCACGTGTTTGAGTCACGTACCTCCCAGATTATCGTGTGTTTGCCGAATTGTGGCCTTATAGCACCAAAACAGCAAAAGCCAGGAACACTGAAATGGTGCAATCAGTGAGGGGACAAGTCCTGCTTGCACCACCGGTGGTCACGTGGCACACGTGCAAATCTGGGCACCTCCGTTGTGGAGATATTTTATAGTGAAATATTCAAATGTACATAACTTTTTCAGTTTAAGTCCGATTGGGCTAGAATTTGGTGGGTGGATGAATTGTTAAGCGACATGAACGAATGCGCCATGTTTGTTGCAGTGCGCCACGTTTGTCTCAAAGCGCCATTTTTGCCGCAAAGCGCAGAATGTGCGTAACTTTGTCGAACATTGGACGATTAGGATGCGCTGTAATTAGGGAATGGCTGCTTAAACGGCAGATATGAATGCACCACATTTGCCGCAGGGCGCCATATTTGTCTTATTGCGTCAGTGTTTGCGTTTTGCCTACGGTGGGCGTTTTTTGCGGCGGTGTTTGCGTTTCTTCGGTGTTTGCGTTTGACGGCGGGCGGCCGTTTTTGCGTTTTTGGCGGTGTTTGCGTTTAGCGGCGGGCGGCCGTTTTTTGCGGCGTTTTGCGGTTGGCGGCGGGCGTGCGGGCGTTGCGGGCCGGTGTTTGCGTTTTTTGCGGTTTTTGTGTTTGGCGGCGGGCGGGCGGGCGATGCGGGTGTTTTTGCGGTGTTTGCGTTTGGCGGCGGACGGCCGTTTTAGCGGCGGCTTGCGGTGGGCGGCCGTTTTTTGCGGCGTTTTGCGTTTTGCGGCGGGCGGCCGTTTTTGCGGCGTTTTGCGGTTTGCGGCGGGCGGCCGTTTTTTGCGGCGTTTTTTGTGGTGTGCGGCGGGCGGCCGTTTTTTGCGGGGTTTTGCGGTTGCCGGCGGCCGGGCGTTATTTGCGTTGCTGCGGTTTGCGGCGGGCGGCCGTTTTTGCGGCGTTTTGCGGTTTGCGGCGTGCGGCCGTTTTTTGCGGCGTTTCGCGGTTGGCGGCGGGCGATGCGGGCGTTTTTTGCGGCGGCGGTGTTTGCGTTTTTTTTGCAGTGTTTGTGTTTTGCGGCGGACGCGCGTTTTTTTGCGGCATTTTGTGCGTTTTTTTGCGGTTTTCGGCGGGCGGGCGATTGTTTTTTTGCGAAGTTTGCGTTGGCGTTTTAGGCGTGCGTTTTGTGCGTTTTGCGGTGTTTGCGTTTAACGGCGGGCGGGCGGTTTTTCACAATTAAAGTCCCAACCTTCGGATCCGCAGTGCTGTTCGACAAGCGCTGCCCGGGCCTATCCGAAGGTTGGGACTTTTCAATAAGACAATCACTATTCTTTAGAATTGTGATTTTCTATTGAAAATCCCAACCTGAGCTACCTCTCTAGGGGGGTGTTTAGCGTTTCGGCCGCGATTTGGGTCATTTTGACTCCCGCAAAAACGGCACGGTCAACTTTCTTGCCATTTTCACCGTTTGGTCCCGTGTGGGGGAGCTACCTTGTGTCAAAGTTGCATAAAATATAATGGTCCCGTTTTGGGGTAATCGGCACGTGCATTTTCCCATAGGGTTAATATGGGGAAAAATTGGAAATTCGATTTGCGAAAAATTTCGTCAATTATATTTGCTGATATTTTTAGGGTCGGATCTCGGGCAGGCATCCCAACTGACGGTGGTAATTATTTAAAATATAAATGACAAAATTTCGGGTAATCGGCACAAACAGTTACCCCATGTTGAGCCTATGGCGAATTCGAAAAATTATATTCAAATCGATTTTGCAAAAAATTTCCACGTTAGATTTTGAAAATGTTCCAATATGTTGTGCCCCGGGGTGTCGGCTACCACATGGTATGGGTCAGATATGTGGCGATTAAAAAGCACGTGCCACGTGCAAACGTGTTTGATGGGGTAACCTCCGGGAAAATCCGACATTGGCCAACTGGGTGTCCTATGGCTTGGAAACCACTCCACCTAGCGACACCAAATCAACGCAGCCGGTGAGCAGATGAGTCCAGCTTGTTGCACCAGCGGTCACGTGGCGCACGTGCTATTGCACGTGCCGTGGCACGGGGTCAATTTTTGTTCTTAAATACACCAACATTGTGAAATGCAAGGAATGGGAGAAATAGCCGTCAGGTCGTCAGTTTTTATGATAGGGTCGATCTGAAAACGGGTATAGGCACAGAATGAACGGGGCTAGAAAACTGCTATCTCGGATTTTTTATATTTTGAAAATTTCGAAATTCTGGGGAAATTATATATTGGAAAGGTGAAATTTCCCTAAATTTTCCCCCTTTTCAAGTTTAGTCGTCCACTGTTCAGTGACGGTGACACCGGCCGGGGTCATCTCTTACATGCTAATGGCCACGTCGATGGGTCATCACGTGGCGTGAACGGTGAAGCTATCAGAGGTCCGGCACGTGCCACGTGGCCACGTGTTTGAGTCGCGTACCTCCCAGATTATCGTGTGTTTGCCGACTTGTGGCCTTATAGCACGAAAACAGCACAAGCCAGGAACACTGAAATGGTGCAACCGGCGAGGGGACAAGTCCTGCTTGCACCACCAGTGGTCACGTGGCACACGTGCAAATCTGGGCACCTCCGTTGCGGAGATATTTTATAGTGAAATATTCAAATGTACATAACTTTGTAAGTTTAAAAGTCCGATTGGGCTAGAATTTGGTGGGTTGATGAAGTGTATGGAACATGAACAAATGCGCCACGTTTGTTGCAGTGCGCCACGTTTGTCTCAAAGCGCCATTTTTGCCGCAACTCGCAGAATGTGCCTAACTTTGTCGAACATGGGACGATTAAGATGCGCTTTGATTGAGGGATGGCTGCTTAAACGGCAGATATGAATGCACCACATTTGCCGCAGGGCGCCATATTTGTCTTAATGCGTCAGTGTTAGCGTTTTCCCTACGGCGGGCGTTTTATGCGGCGGTTTTTGCGTTTTATTTTTCGGTGTTTGCGTTTGACGGCGGACGGCCGTTTTTGCGTTTTTGGCGGTGTTTGTGTTTGGCGGCGGCCGGCCGTTTTTTTTGCGGCGGTTGGTGGCGGGCGGGCGTGCGTTGCGGGCGTTTTTTGCGGCGGTGTTTGCGTTTTTGCGGTTTTTGTGTTTGGCGGCGGGCGGGCGGGCGATGCGGGTGTTTTGCGGTGTTTGCGTTTGGCGGCGGGCGGCCGTTTTAGCGGCGGTGTGCAGTGGGCGGCCGTTTTTTTTGCGGCGTTTTGCGGTTTGCAGCGGGCAGCCGTTTTTTTTGCGGCGTGTTTTGTGGTTTGCGGCGGGCGGCCGTTTTTTTTTGCGGCGTTTTGCGGTTGCCGGCGGCCGGGCGTTATTTGCGTTGTTGCGGTTTGCGGCGGGCGGCCGTTTTTTGCGGCGTTTCGCCGTTGGCGGCGGGCGATGCGAGCGTTTTTTGTGGCGGCGGTGTTTGCGTTTTTTGCGGTGTTTGCGTTTTGCGGCGGAGGGCGTTTTTTGCGGCGTTTTTTGCGTTTTTTTCTGCGGTTTTCGGCGGGCGGGCGATTGTTTTTTTTTTTGCGAAATTTGCGTTTGCGTTTTGGGCGTTTGTTTTGCGGTGTTTGCGTTTGGCGGCGGGCGGGCGGTTTTTCACAATTAAAGTCCCAACCTTCGGATCCGCAGATATCCGAAGGTTGGGACTTTTCAACTAGACAATCACTATTCTTTAGAATTGTGATTTTCTATTGAAAATCCCAACCTGAGCTACCTCTCTAGGGGGGTGTTTAGCGTTTCGGCCGCGATTTTGGTCATTTTGACTCCCGCAAAAACGGCACGGTCAACTTTCTTGCCATTTTCACCGTTTGGTCCCCTATGGGGGAGCTACCTTGTGGCAAAGTTGCATAAAATATAATGGGCCCGTTTTGGGGTAATCGGCACGTGCATTTTCCCATAGGGTTAACATGGGGAAAAATTGGAAATTCGATTTGCGAAAAATTTCGTCAATTATATTTGCTGATATTTTTAGGGTCGGATCTCGGGCTGGCACCTCAACTTTTGGTGTTAATTATTTAAAAATCATAGGATACAATTTCGGGTAATCGTGACGGACAGTTACCCCATGTTGAGCCTATGGCAAATTCGAAAAATTATTTTCAAATCGATTTTGCAAAAAATTTCCACGTTAGATTTTGAAAATGTTCCAATATGTTGTGCCCCGGGGTGTCGGATACCACATGGTATGGGTCAGATATGGGGCGATTGAAAAGCACGTGCCACGTGCAAACGTGTTTGATGGGGTAACCTCCGGGAACATCCGACATTGGCCAACTGGGGGTCCTATGGCGCAGAAACGACTTCATCTAGCGACACCAAATCAATGCAGCCGGTGAGCAGATGAGTCCAGCTTGTCGCACCAGTGGTCACGTGGCGCACGTGCTATTGCACGTGCCGTGGCACGGGGTCAATTTTTGTTCTTAAATACACCAACATTGTGAAATGCAAGGAATTGGGGAAATAGCCGTCAGGCCGTCAGTTTTTATGATAGGGTCGATCTGAAAACGGGTATAGGCACAGAATGAAGGGGGCTAAAAAACTGCTATCTCGGATTTTTTGTAAAATGAAAAATTCAAAATTCTGGGGAAATTATATATTCGAAAGGTGAAATTTCCCTAAATTTTCCCGTTTTTCGACTTTAGCCGTTCACTGTTCAGAGACGGTGACACCGGCCGCGGTCATCTTTTACATGCTGATGGCCACGTCGATGGGTCATCACGTGGCGTGAACGGTGAAGCTATCAGAGGTCCGGCACGTGCCACGTGGCCACGTGTTTGAGTCACGTACCTCCCAGATTATCGTGTGTTTGCCGAATTGTGGCCTTATAGCACCAAAACAGCAAAAGCCAGGAACACTGAAATGGTGCAATCAGTGAGGGGACAAGTCCTGCTTGCACCACCGGTGGTCACGTGGCACACGTGCAAATCTGGGCACCTCCGTTGTGGAGATATTTTATAGTGAAATATTCAAATGTACATAACTTTTTCAGTTTAAGTCCGATTGGGCTAGAATTTGGTGGGTGGATGAATTGTTAAGCGACATGAACGAATGCGCCATGTTTGTTGCAGTGCGCCACGTTTGTCTCAAAGCGCCATTTTTGCCGCAAAGCGCAGAATGTGCGTAACTTTGTCGAACATTGGACGATTAGGATGCGCTGTAATTAGGGAATGGCTGCTTAAACGGCAGATATGAATGCACCACATTTGCCGCAGGGCGCCATATTTGTCTTATTGCGTCAGTGTTTGCGTTTTGCCTACGGTGGGCGTTTTTTGCGGCGGTGTTTGCGTTTCTTCGGTGTTTGCGTTTGACGGCGGGCGGCCGTTTTTGCGTTTTTGGCGGTG
Source organism: Amphibalanus amphitrite (assembly GCF_019059575.1). Taxonomy (NCBI): domain Eukaryota; kingdom Metazoa; phylum Arthropoda; class Thecostraca; order Balanomorpha; family Balanidae; genus Amphibalanus; species Amphibalanus amphitrite. The sequence goes on from NW_024881686.1 coordinate 226,006, forward strand.
TTTGCGTTTAGCGGCGGGCGGCCGTTTTTTGCGGCGTTTTGCGGTTGGCGGCGGGCGTGCGGGCGTTGCGGGCCGGTGTTTGCGTTTTTTGCGGTTTTTGTGTTTGGCGGCGGGCGGGCGGGCGATGCGGGTGTTTTTGCGGTGTTTGCGTTTGGCGGCGGACGGCCGTTTTAGCGGCGGCTTGCGGTGGGCGGCCGTTTTTTGCGGCGTTTTGCGTTTTGCGGCGGGCGGCCGTTTTTGCGGCGTTTTGCGGTTTGCGGCGGGCGGCCGTTTTTTGCGGCGTTTTTTGTGGTGTGCGGCGGGCGGCCGTTTTTTGCGGGGTTTTGCGGTTGCCGGCGGCCGGGCGTTATTTGCGTTGCTGCGGTTTGCGGCGGGCGGCCGTTTTTGCGGCGTTTTGCGGTTTGCGGCGTGCGGCCGTTTTTTGCGGCGTTTCGCGGTTGGCGGCGGGCGATGCGGGCGTTTTTTGCGGCGGCGGTGTTTGCGTTTTTTTTGCAGTGTTTGTGTTTTGCGGCGGACGCGCGTTTTTTTTGCGGCATTTTGTGCGTTTTTTTGCGGTTTTCGGCGGGCGGGCGATTGTTTTTTTGCGAAGTTTGCGTTGGCGTTTTAGGCGTGCGTTTTGTGCGTTTTGCGGTGTTTGCGTTTAACGGCGGGCGGGCGGTTTTTCACAATTAAAGTCCCAACCTTCGGATCCGCAGTGCTGTTCGACAAGCGCTGCCCGGGCCTATCCGAAGGTTGGGACTTTTCAATTAGACAATCACTATTCTTTAGAATTGTGATTTTCTATTGAAAATCCCAACCTGAGCTACCTCTCTAGGGGGGTGTTTAGCGTTTCTGCCGCGATTTTGGTCATTTTGAATCCCGCAAAAACGGCTCGGTAGATTTTCTTGCCATTTTCAGCGTTTGGTCCCGTGTGGGGGAGCTACCGGCTGGCATCGGTCGCTTGAAATATAATTAACCCGTTTTGGGGTAATCGGCACGTGCATTTTCCCATAGGGTTAACATGGGGGAAAATTGAAAATGCGATTTGCGCAAAATCTGTTCAGTAATATTTGTCCACATTTTTAGGGTCAGTTCTTGGGCTGGCACCTCACCTTCTGGGGGTAATTATTTAAAATATAAATGACAAAATTTCGGGTAATCGTCACAAACAGTTACCCCATGTTGAGCCTATGGCGAATTCGAAAAATTATTTTCAAATCGATTTTGCAAAAAATTTCCACGTTAGATTTTGAAAATGTTCCAATATGTCGTGCCCCGGGGTGTCGGCTACCACGTGGTATGGGTCAGATATGGGGCGATTGAAAAGCACGTGCCACGTGCAAACGTGTTTGATGGGGTAACCTCCGGGAAAATCCGACATTGGCCAACTGGGGGTCCTATGGCGTGGAAACCACTCCACCTAGCGACACCAAATCAACGCAGCCGGTGAGCAGATGAGTCCAGCTTGTCGCACTAGTGGTCACGTGGCGCACGTGCTATTGCACGTGCTGTGGCACGGGGTCAATTTTGGTGCTTAAATATACTAGCATTGTGAAATGCAAGGAATGGGGGAAATAGCCGTCAGGCCGTCAGGGTTTATGATAGGGTCGATCTGAAAACGGGTATAGGCACCGAATGAAGGAAGCTAAAAAACTGCTATCTCGGATTTTTTGTAAAATGAAAAATTTAAAATTCTGGGGAAATTATATATTCGAAAGGTGAAATTTCCCTAAATTTTCCCGTTTTTCGAGTTTAGCCGTCCACTGTTCAGGAACGGTGACACCGGTCGGGGTCATCTTTTACATGCTGATGGCCACGTCGATGGGTCATCACGTGGCGTGAACGGTGAAGCTATCAAAGGTCCGGCACGTGCCACGTAGCCACGTGTTTGAGTCGCGTACCTCCCAGATTATCGTGTGTTTGCCGATTTGTGGCCTTATAGCACGAAAACAGCACAAGCCAGGAACACTGAAATGGTGCAATCAGTGAGGGGACAAGTCCTGCTTGCACCACCGGTGGTCACGTGGCACACGTGCAAATCTGGGCACCTTCGTTGCGGAGATATTTTATAGTGAAATATTCAAATGTACGTAACTTTTTCAGTTTAAGTCCGATTGGGCTAGAATTTGGTGGGTGGATGAATTGTTAAGCGACACGAACGAATGCGCCATGTTTGTTTCAGTGCGCCACGTTTGTCTCAAAGCGCCATTTTTGCCGCAAAGCGCAGAATGTGCGTAAATTTGTCGAACATTGGACGATTAGGATGCGCTGTAATTAAGGGATGGCTGCTTAAACGGCAGATATGAATGCACCACATTTGCTGCAGGGCGCCATATTTGTCTTAATGCGTCAGTGTTTGCGTTTTGCCTACGGCGGACGTTTTTTGCGGCGGTGTTTGCGTTTTTCGGTGTTTGCGTTTGACGGCGGGCGGCCGTTTTGCGTTTTTGGCGGTGTTTCCGTTTGGCGGCGGGCGGCCGTTTTTTGCGGCGTTTTGCGGTTGGCGGCGGGCTTGCGTGCGTTGCGGGCGTTTTTTTCGGCGGTGTTTGCGTTTTTTGCGTTTTTTTTGTGTTTGGCGGCGGGCGGGCGGGCGATGCGGGTGTTTTTGCTGTTTGCGTTTGGCGGCGGGCGGCCGTTTTAGCGGCTGTTTGCGGCGGGCGGCCGTTTTTTGCGGCGTTTTGCGGTTTGCGGCGGGCGGCCGTTTTTTGCGGCGTTTTGTGGTTTTCGGCGGGCGGCCGTTTTTTACGGCGTTTTGCGGTTGCCGGCGGCCGGCCGTTATTTGCGGTTAGCGGCGGGCGGCGGGCGGTCGTTTTTTGCGGCGTTTAGCGGTTTTTGCGGCTGGCGGCCGTTTTTGCGGCGTTTTGCGGTTTGCGGCGTGCGGCCGTTTTTTTGCGGCGTTTCGCGGTTGGCGGCGGGCGATGCGGGCGTTTTTTTGCGGCAGCGGTGTTTGCGTTTTTTTTGCGGTGTTTGCGTTTTGCGGCGGACGCGCGTTTTTTTGCGGCATTTTGTGCGTTTTTTCTGCGGTTTTCGGCGGGCGCGCGATTTTTCTTAGGAGTTTGCGTTGGCGTTTTAGGCGTGCGTTTTGCACGTGTTGCGGTGTTTGCGTTTGACGGCGGGCGGGCGGTTTTTCACAGTTAAAGTCCCAACCTTCGGATCCGCAGTGCTGTTCGACAAGCGCTGCCCGGGCCTACTGGATGCGAATATATGCAAGGCAGACATCGACACCTTTTTCGGGACGAGAAATAGAATATCTTTGCCTAGGGTGATCGTTGGGCTGTAAAAGCTCCTGATTTATGCTCGTCTCAGCCCAGGCTACGGAACTGCTATTCCAGTTCAAAACCCATGTTAAAAAGTGAACTATTTCCTTTAATATGTTTGCTCAAATTCAGTCTCGTGTCGAGCAGAACCCCGAGAAACTTGACCTCCTCGGAGTAGCTCAAGTGCTCGTTGTAAAGTCTCAATCGGGGCACAGTGGCTAATTCCCTTGCTTTCATATATCGTCTGAATATAATGGCATTGCATTTGTGCGGTGAAAAAACAAAGCCCCATCTGTCAGCCCATGAACTAACATGGTCGAGAGCTAACTGCATTCGGTCAACTAATTGTGCAATTCTCCTTCCTTGCACCCACATGGTACAATCGTCAGCGTACAGCGCACATGTTGGGTTTCCGGGGACTCCATCAAATATGTCGTTTATCATGATGTTAAGGGTGCGCTAACTTCGGAGGTGGCTCCGCTCAGCGTTGGTGTCCGAGCACTACTACTCCGATTCTCAGCCAGTAGATGTCACCAGGGTAGAGCGCCTTTTCCCACGTTAATGACCTTCTCCCCCTCCTCATTTCACGGCCCTTACGATAACGACGTTTGGTTACTGCGCCGGCGCGGCGGGCGGCGCCGACTGAGGGAGATCATGGTGTGTAAACACCGCGCGGAAGGAACACATCTCTCGACAGGCCTTCCCGGCGCCGTCCTTAGCCTGGTGTAGGTACGTCCTACCCAGTTAGAACGAAACTGATTATTTGATATGGATACATGTTATCGAATATTGAGTCTGCCGCAGCTCTAGTCACAAGAATGCGTCTGATATTCTCACATGATTGACCTGACGGCATTGTTTTAGTGAAATGCAGTGCTAGATTCACATTGTTACACATACTACAAGTAAAACGCCTTATAGGACGACAAACGGAACGAGCGAGAGGGTGGGCCTTGCACGTGGGAAATTGTGAGGGGGTACCTCCAACTGACTTGTGCACGGTACCCTACTAACCGGTCTCTAGCAATGTGCCATATTTGAGCGCAATCGACCCAGCCATTCTCGAGATCTAGAAGCGGCACCCTGCACGTGCGCACGTGCAAAATGGGTCCCAACTCACTTTTGCACGACACCTTACTAACGGATCCCTAACCGCTAACCAAATCTGAGCGCAATCGGTCCAGCCGTTCTCGAGATCTGGAATCGACCCCTGCACGTGCGCACGTGCAGCAGCACCCCACATGAGCTGTGGGACATGAAAATGCATTGCCTAGTGGGTGCCTACTGCCTACCTACATGCAAAGTTTCAGCGCAGTCGGACCAGTAACTACCGAGATATTGCAATTGTTACAAAAATGACTCCTCTTCGTTTTGCACGTGGCACGTGCATAGGAGGTCACCCACATGCATCGAAAGAAGTCAAATACTTGGTAGAAGGAATCAAGCTACCCTACAAAAATTACCGCAAGTAAATCGGCTCAGCGGTTGCTGAGTTTTTTTAGCCTTTCAAAAGCGTTACAGCCCGGGCCGGGTCGGGCCGGGCCGCTCTTACTGAGATTTATCCGTTATATTGAAAAGACTTCGCTTGCTTCGCTCGCTCCGTTGCAACAACGGGAAGTTCAGCATCTATTTTCTCATTTGAAGCTAAGCCCCATGCGCACAATCTTATTTTAATGGAGCAGACTATGAGCTGGAAGATTCGTATTCCATTTCTCATCTATTTCTCATTTGAAAGCATGTCGTTTGTCGCCGAGGCAAAAACCCTCGGCGGTAAACGGGTAAACCACTACCAGAAACGTGGGTACCATGACCGCTGTGCCGCAGCAGCTTTAGCCTTCCAGTCCGGCAGCCAGATGCACATCGATGTTTTCAAACAAAAATATCAAAAAAGTCCAACAAAGATAATGAAAAAATAAATGTCAATGTCGTTCAAAAGAAACGTCTCCAACGTCCCAACGATCCGGCCAAAAGGGTTAGCAGATACGTCCGGCGTTCTCTCGCGGGGACAGATGGGGACTACGGACCCGACTGTGCAGCACCAGACTTAGAGGACCGCGATATTCAGCAATATCAGCTCAAAACAAAGGAGTTCTTAGAGAGCCTTGGCAGCACTGCTGTGGAGCGTGCCCAAATCGCTGAGAACACTGCTGATGACAAGGAAGAGTGGCACCGCAAGCGACGCAAACGCGTCACTGCGACAACCTTTCACCAAATAGCGAATATGCGAGACTCAACGTCAAACAAAAACATCATGAACAGACTTCTTTACGATACAACAAAAGATTTAGATACACCTGCTCTGCAGTATGGCCGCGTCAACGAGGAGCTAGCTATACAAGCATATGAAAAGCAAACAAACACTGGAGTGAAAAGACCAGTTGGGCTGGTTGTGCACCCGAAGCATCCATTTTTGGCCGCCACTCCTGATGGAATCGTTTCTGATGACATCATAGTAGAAGTGAAATGTCCCAAAAGTGCAGAGAACACTTCACTGGAAAGACTGGCTGCGTCTTCTAGTGGACTAACCAATTTTTTTTTTCTTGACGACAAACTTGAGCTAAAAAAGAGTCACCAATATTACACCCAAGTTCAGTGCCAGTTGGCTTGCACTGCTTCAAAGTTCTGTGACTTTTTTGTCTGGACACCAAACGAAACGTCAGGTCAGCGCATAGCTGCTGACGAAACGTTCATCGCAAACAGACTGCAGGAAAAAGTGAAGGCATTTTATGATGAGAGCATCGTGCCTGAAAATAGATCCCCGCAAAGCACGACACATGCCGTTCTGTGAGCGGTCAAGGTATAGAGAGCCCAAGGGCAAAGACGTGAAGAAAAAAAACATACGGATCAGGCGACTAGCCCTGCCACACATCTAACAAGCTGAAACTTTTTTTTTTGTCATTCATCACATCATGGCAAAAAGGGTAAAAAAGCGACTCACAAGTCACAACAGTGAATGAGACTTCGATGTAACATATCATCATTGGCTCAGATGTCGACCACGCATCAGCTAAGGTAATTTCAGCAATCGTGTCAAAACTGAAGCATTCGCTCAGCATCATGCCGATCTCATTTTGTGCTCCTTGTTCTGTGCCAGTTTCATGTCATGTACGAATGCAATATGTCAATGATACCATGGATGCAATATTATGTACCGGTTATACTGGTATGTTTTCATTGGCTTCGCCTCTGCACTGTGTCAGCAGAGCAGACGCCAAACTGGGGATTTATGTGTGATGCATCGCTGATGTACAACTACTGATGCACTGTTTTATTACTTTCCGTGAGTATTACAATAGATAGTAGGGGAAAGTGGGGTAAGACGGGCACCTTAACTTTTGAGCCATTTTTCGGCCGGTTAGAAACATCATAGAAACGGGAAACTGAGTGAAAACCTTTTTTAGACATTTTACTTCCATTTGTCAGAAGATGAAACTCAGACCTGATTCAACAAATAAACTGCAGCTATTTTTGCAAAATCTTGCAAAAACCCGTCTTACCCCACCCCATGGGGTAAGAAGGTCACATGGGTAGGGCAAGACGGCCAGCTTCTTTCACCGACCAGCACAGCTCGCAACAAATGCCCGAGATTAGCCGCATTGATACAGTCGCTCGTTGGTCTCAAGTGCTTCGGAAATGGCAGTATACGAGATTCGTGCAGAAGGCGTATGCTCGTATGTAGGCCCAAGTTCAGAAGCCATGTAGAACCGTTTTTCACATTCATTATTCGAGAATAAACTGTGCCGAAGGAATATTGCGAACATATCTGTGAGTATTGGAATCGATCATATTTTAATTAGGAATGCTTCTTTTTTCCTACAGCAAAAAAATATTTTCACCATTACAGACCCACTGGATTCATAGTTACCCGTCTTACCCCAAACTCAATGTCAGAAGTTCAGCACGATTTTTCTCTGTGGACAATTTGATGCAAACAAAGCAAATCCGCGGTAAATGAACACTGGTGGCATATGAGTGTACCACAAGTGATTGCGAGTTTTTAACTCTAAAGTGCTGCACACAAAAGCTTGCACAATACATTATGGATGTTTTCAATGAAATGCGTGTTTTAAAGAAATCAAAATAAAAGATTATCGACCGAACACAAATTCACCAGACTTCAATGGTGATGTGTAGTGGGAAAGGCAATTCTGGTCCTAATTTTTTCTCGCTCGTAGCGCTATTGGTTTGGTCTGCAGAAGGGGTGCCCGTCTTACCTACCCTGACCGTCTTTCCCCACTTTCCCCTAGTACTGGTTGTTCCTTCTTGGTCTTGAGCTTCACCATGTGGTTGCTATAGGTATACCGATACCGACGTGTTGTGAATTATGATCGCTATACAAATGCAGCTTCAGAGTTCGATATAGTATACTACTCGATATACTACTTATATAAAATCCACTAATCTCATTCAATCCACCCACCATCCGTATTTTCCTCCGACAACCCCGAGTTCGCTTCTGTTCCAGCAGAGTTTCACGGCCACCGGCACACGCGGGAAACCCAGACCGTAAATCACCGTGTGTTGACAGTCCCTCCCCGCCGGTCGGCGCGACTCGCGGGTTTTATTACACATGGGGGAACGGCAGGGACCGAGGCGGAGACCCATACGACATCTAGCGCAGGGGGCGTCGAAGTCTAGTAGGAAAACCTGGCAATCCCCGGCGTGACGTAACGTCGGGGATGACCGACGGCACCTTGCACTGAAAGATACGGCAGAACGACTATTTTTGAAAAATGATTAAAAATACTTGGGTGCTGTTTTGACACATTAAACGATTATCAGCATGTTCCTCATCATGTGAAAAAGCCATATCCGTGGTCAAAAATAGCCGAGCCCCTCTCAATTTCCAAACATCGACCTTATAAGCAAAGGATGTAAGCGTAATCCTTAAGGGCGACTTTCCCCTACATATCCGTACATATGCGTCCTTATGGAAATCGGTAGTGTGGCGATAAGCGACGCGCGCGACATCTGTGGGGCGCCTGTGGCGACACCTGGTGGCTGCTTTTCTGCTGTATGTAGGTATTGGGGTTTTGCCAGATATGGTTCCTACTGCTACACCACTATGTTGACCCAATACTAGAAAGTTATTTTGCCCGTAAATGTCAAGCAAATTAAAAGTATATTTATAAAATTGCATATAAATGATTACGAGATAATAATGAAGAAGATTTGATTGATTAGTTATTTAAATATTCAATCGTGAAACTATATTCTGGTAGGTTTAGTAGAAATTAGTCCGTGCAACCTTGTATTTAGGGCCTTGATCTAGCGGCACTCCCTTGAACCAACAAAACCGTCAAAAAGTGGATATGAATCGGGCTTAATTCCAGTCACAGTTCAGATATTTCTGAAAAGTAAACTTCATTTTCGTGTGAAGAAATGTTCTGTGCACATTTCTATGTAGCCGGTTTTTTGTTTTATGCCTCACACAAAAAATGAAAGATGAGCAAAGTTTTACTTTCATTTTTTTGCAACATTGCAAACAGAAAATGGAAAATCGGAGTACATAGAATTGTTGTCCACTTTGAGGAGATACGGGTGCCATTCATTTTTTGCGCCTAGTTTGAATGACATTTAATGAATTTCGGCTCAAACTTTTCAGTTTTTCCACCCTTATCGTGCAATATCAACGTGAATATTGCACGGAATCAAACAACTTGTCCAAAGTAAGGTTTGTATACCCATGGAGCAGGTACATGCCAAATTTGAGGCTAATATCTCTATCGGTTTTCAAGATATTGCGGTTTTTCACCTCCCATTGACTTAACATTAACATCGCACCCTTAAACAACACCGGAGAAATTACACCACCCTGTACCAAGCCATTTTCCTGTTCAAATGTATCGGAGAGGCAGCCATTTCTGACTTGAAAGGTTCGGTTATCAAGGTAGGATCGAATGAAGTGCATCATTCGCCCTCTGAAACCAAGTGCGTGCATCTTGGTCAGCAGGGCCGCCGTCGAAATAAGATTATACGCATTCTTAAAATCCAAGAATACAGCTAAAGTATACCGGTTGTAAAAGAAGCCCTGTCTAACATTGGACTCCAGTCGTAGTAAATGATCAGCTGTGCTCCGTCCCTTCCGAAATCCGCATTGAATGGCTGAAAGCATTCCTCCGTTTTCAATAAACCACGCCAGCCGTCTGGTAACCATTCGTTCCATGACCTTACTGAAGCATGATGTAAGCTGTATAGGTCGGTAAGATTCGGGTTGGTGACTTGGCTTCCCGGGATTAAGGATCGGCACCATAATGGAATGTTTCCAAGTGTCGGGAAGACGCTCTGAAAGCCAAATGTAATTAATCAGCTTTAGGATCTGTGTCAATTGCTCATCATTAAGTTGCTTAAAAAACATGTAGTGAATCTTATCAGGCCCAACAGAGGTATTTCCACAATGGGAAACTGACCATCTCAATTCATCAATAGTAAACATGTCATTGTAGCACTCGTCGTTGTCGCTCGCAAACGATGGAAGCTGTTCGAGCAAAATGAAGTACACAGACGCTCAGTCGGTTCCAGACTGTTTATTGCCGACACACAGGCCGTCCTCGGCCCGAGCGCTGACGCCACCGCAGCCCCAGGCTATCCATGACACCGGGAAGACGCGCGGCCCCGGCTTGGGTCAGCGCAGGCTGCCCCGACCCGGCTACCCGGGGCCCTGGCTTTGGGCGCGGTCTACCGCATCCCTCCACCACAGATATTTGGGCGAAATCTCTATCGTAGCCTAAACGCCTGGGCGCCCGGCGCTGGTCGCTCGACCGGAGCGCCCGGCCTGGACGGTCGCCGCCGACGGGTACATCACATGGCACTGCAGCGGGCGGAGCTGCCGGCACAACACTGGGTGCTAACTCTACATCATCAAACCCTTCCGCCCCGTTCGTCACGCGCATCCTCACACAATCTACATGTCTACGCAACAAATTCCCACTCTCCAAACAAACGACCACTTCGGTTTCCTTGCGGCTTACCACAACCGCTGGCAGCCAACGCACTCCCTCCACCCCGCTCAGTCTGTCCACCGCCGACACGTACACGGCATCACCGGGCACACAGTGGCGCTCCTTAGCCCCGCGGTCCGCCGAGCTCTTCTGAGCGCACTGACGTTGCTCCACACGTCGACGCAAGTCCGGGCGCAGGCTATCCAGATGCGTCCGGAACTGCCGACCGAGAAACAGCTCAGACGGGGATCGCATAGTCGTGCTATGCGGGGTGGCACGGTATTTAAACAAAAAACGCGACACTTTACACAACACGGAACCGGTTTTCTGACGAGTAAACCCGTGTTTAAACGTCTGAACAGACTTCTCGGCCAAGCCATTGGACTTTGGCGAGTATGGCGGAGTGGTAATGTGCCGAACACCATTCTCCTCACAGAACATTTTAAAACCAGCGCTAACTAAACATTGAGCATTGTCAGACACGACGGTTTTCGGCAACCCCCACCGGGCATATAGAACACGGAGCGCTTCTACTGTAGCCTCTGTGGTCGCCGCTCGCAGCGGACACACTTCCATCCACTTTGAGAACGCATCGACTACTACCAGAAACATATGTCCATTCAGGGGGCCACAGAAATCCATGTGAACACGCTCCCACGGGGCAGCCGGCCAGGCCCACGGGTGCAGCGGCGAGCTAGGCTCTCGGTTACGCTGCGACTGACACGCGACACACTTACGCACCGTATCCGTGATCTCGCCATCCATCCCGGGCCACCAAACGTACATGCGTGCGAACGATTTGGACCTGCTCTCCCCATTATGTCCCTCATGTATCAACTCCAAGACCGCCTTCCGGCCCTGCCGCGGAATGACGATCCTAGACCCCCACATCACACACCCGTCCTGCAGGCTAAGTTCTCCTAACCGCGCCTTATACGGACGGAGCTCAACCTGTTCTACGTCCACCTCTGGCCAGCCGTTCTGAACAAACTGATACACCTGGGACAGCGTCGGGTCTCTGGCGGTCCAAAGACGGATCTGATCTGCGGTGACCGGCGAGGAGTTGAGAAACTCAAGTAAGTTTATGAGCTCAGCGGGACACGGAGACTCTGCTGACAGACACGGCACGGGAAGCCGACTCAGCGCGTCACAGTGAGGTATTTTACTACCCGCCACGTGCTGCAGCCGGTAATCATACCCCGCCAGAAGCATCGCCCATCGCATCACACGGGGCGATGCCATCACCGGAAGCGACTTCTGTTCCCCAATCAGTCCCAACAGAGGTTTATGGTCCGTGCGGATCACGAATGACCGACCGGCCAAGAAATAATTAAATTTCTTGACCCCGCTCACCACAGCCAGGCCCTCCCTGTCCGTCTGTGAGTAACGAGCCTCTGTACTGTTCAAAGATCGGGAGTAAAATGCCACCGGTCTCTCGCCGTCACCATGTACCTGGCTCAGAATGCACCCGATTCCCACGGGGCTGGCGTCGCACGTCAGGACCACGGGGAGGGACGAGTCAAAATGAGCCAGTACTGCGGGTTTCAGCAGCAATTCTTTTGCTGTCTGAAAAGCACGCATCTCGGTCTCAGACCACACCCACGGTGCATCACGTCGCAGTAAGCGGTACAGGGGTGAGAGCACGGACGCCAAGTTCGGTATGAACTTTGCATAATAGTTGATCAGACCGAGCCACGATCTCAACTTCGAGACGTTCTGCGGCTCCGGCGCGTTACGGATGGCAGATACCTTCTCCTCAGTCGTCTCGACACCGCGCGCGCTGATCCTGAACCCCAGATACTCGACACTGGGCACGCCGAAACTGCATTTGTCCCGGTTTACTCGGAGGCCGGCGTCACTGAACCGCCGCAGAACCTCCCGGAGGGCACGGTTATGCGCCTCCATGTCACGGCCGGTGATGATCACATCATCTAAAAAGACTCCCACGCCCTCGATGCCAGCCAACAACGTCTCTATCGTCCGCTGGAACAAACTCGGCGCTGCCGAGTACCCAAAACTGAGCCTGGTCGGCCGCAGCAAGCCGCGGGGCGTGTTCAGAGAGAGATACTGACGCGACTCTTTCTCCAACACCAGCTGATTGTACGCTGACTTAAGGTCACATTTCGAGAACACTGTCCCCCCGGTCAGTCGCGACATTAAATCCTCGATGCGAGGGAGGGGGTATTGATCTGCCCTAGCCGCCTTATTCACAGTCAAGCGGTAGTCGCCACACAACCTCACACCCTTTCCCCCAGCCTTAGGCACCACCACGAGCGGTGCAGCCCACTTACTATGTGCGACGGGTTCCCAGAGTCCTTGTTTCACTTGCCGATCCAGCTCCTGCTCCACTTGATCCCGATACGCCAACGGGACGACGCGCGGTTTGAAAAACCGGGGTTGGACGTCTGGATCGACATCCACCGTGACCGGCTCACCTCTGAAGCATCCCAGCTCCCCGTCGAACACGTCTGGGAACTCAGCCAGCACCGCGTCCACCCGCGAGCTGGCCGCCATGACGCACACTGACGACCAGTCCAGCCGAATGCGAGCGAGCCAATCACGCCCGAACAGGCACGGACCGCCACCGCGAACGATCACGAGCGGCACACGGACCGATGTGTCACCATACTGCACATCGACCATCACCTGACCGCACACACCGATCGGTTCACCGCTATATGTTTTCAGAGTCTGCTCACAGCGCTCCATGGGCGGACCGCCGGTCGGCCAGAGCCTCTTGAACGCGCGCTCCGAGCAGACGGAGACGGCAGCTCCCGTGTCGAGCTCCATCTCCAGCAACTTGCCGTTCAGCCGCACCGGAACGATGTACGGCCCGCAGCGCTGAGGCCGCCTCGGTGCCACTCCCTCAGCTCCCTCCGTGCGTTGCACGCCGCCGCCGGGCCCGCCGGCAGACTCACGATCAGCCGAGCGCCCCGCGCCACTGCCAGCTGCCGCCGCCGCCGCGCCAGAAGCAAGAGCGCCGACCATAGGCTCATCGGAGCCACCCCCGTGGGGTTCACTCGCAGCAAACGTAGCAGCGCCCATACTCACGCCGCCACCAGCTGCGCACCGCTCGACTGTGTCCTCCGAGCGAGCGGCCGCGGCCTCCGAGAGCGGCGAGACACCGGCACTGTAGACTCCGAACAGAGCATACACATCCTCCTCCACTCTCTCCGGGCTCCCCGGCTCCGCCGCAGCTGCACCGGAAGCTGTGGAATGCTCTGCCGACTCCACTTGAACCGCCCGGACCGCCGGCGTGCGCCGTCGGCAGGCCACTCGCAAGTGACCCACCTCCCCGCAAGAAAAACAGCGCCGGAAGCGAAACGGACACACGGCCGGCTCGTGTCCTCTCTGCCGGCAGCGGTGACACTGAGCTCGAGCGCCACCCGTCGCCGCCACTCGGGACGGACTCTGCCGCGGTCGGCGCTCCTCCACCCGATGGACGGGCTGCAGATCCGCTCGCTCTGATGACACGGGACTGCTGCGATTCAGCTCACTGGCGTTGGCAGCCGCCGATTCGAACGCCTGAGCGATCGCGAGCGCAGAGCTGAGAGTGAGATCCTCCGTGCTGAGCAGTCTGGACTGAAGTCTGGGATTCCGGATTCCACAGACCAGCCGATCTCGGAGCATTTCGTCGAGCACCTCCGCGCTGAACTGACATGGCCGCGCCAGTCGCCTCAGAGTCGCAGCATAAGCTGAGACTGACGCACCGTCCTCGCGATCACACGTATGAAACCGGTAACGTGCCAAGATCCGAGACGGCGACGGCTCAAAATGCTCCGACAGCACCTTTACCAGGTCTCCATACTTCACGTCTGTCACTGAGGCCGGAGCGATCAAATCCTCCAACAGCGCAAACGTCACCGGCCCGATAGCACTCAGGAAAATCGCGCGGCGTTTCACGTGTTGTGACGCGTCAACATCGTTCGCCACAAAATACTGTTCCAGCCTCCGAGTATAACCACCGAAACACTCAACACCCGCGTCGAACTCGGGCGCCCGGGCCAGCGCCATACCACACGTGAGTTCGGTCCTCGTCGCCACTGAAGTACACAGACGCTCAGTCGGTTCCAGACTGTTTATTGCCGACACACAGGCCGTCCTCGGCCCGAGCGCTGACGCCACCGCAGCCCCAGGCTATCCATGACACCGGGAAGACGCGCGGCCCCGGCTTGGGTCAGCGCAGGCTGCCCCGACCCGGCTACCCGGGGCCCTGGCTTTGGGCGCGGTCTACCGCACAAAACACTCTCTCTTTCCCTAAAGGCAGCTCTATAATTAATGGACGCCGACATCCCCGAGAAGAAATTCCCGAGCACGTCAGCGACTTCTTTGGGATCGTCTGTCATATTGCCATTGATGCATAATACGGGCAATGGCCGCTGGTAGCGCTCCTTCTTTGTAAAACGCCGTATTATGTCCCATAGTTGTCGCATAGGGGTGGTATGTTTGAACATATGTAGCAGTTTCTCCCAAGAGTCCCGTTTTGCCTGTCTAATAATTCGCCTTGCTCTTGTTTTAGCAGCTTTATATTCCATGAGGTGTAAAGTTTGGTGGCTACGACGAAACCGGTTGAGTGCTCGTCGCCGACTACGAATCGCCTCTTTACATTCCTCAGTCCACCATGGACAAGTGTACTTTGAGTTGTTCCGTTTCATAGGTACGCTATCCTCCGCAGCCCTCAGTAAGGCTTCGGTCATAGCTGTGCAGTTTTCCATTCCTAATCCTTCACAAAATCGTAAGTCGCACTTCTCAGTAAATTCAGACCAGTTGGCCTTATTAGTATTCCATCCCGTGAAATCTGTGTTCCGACGGGTGTCAGTTCCAGGCAGATCAAATGTTATGTATATTGGGCAATGATCACTGGAATATAGATCAGAGTCGGTACACCATTGCAAGTACTGACCTATATTACCCGTGCTCAATGTTAAATCAATATGGGACCATAGTCCAGAGTATTCATCGAGCCGTGTCGGGCTGCCATCGTTAAGAATATTCAGTGCGTGTTGACGAATAACTCGTTCCCATATGACTCCTCTCTGGTCACATCGATCTGCGCCCCACATGTAATGTCGGCTGTTAGCGTCTGTACATATAATAAAAGGTTGTGGCAGCTGGCTCACCAGACCACTGAGAACCTGCTGCGAAAGACGCTCGTTCGGCGGAAGGTACAACGAACAAATACACAGCCGACATCTGCCAGTTGGGACCGATATTACAACAGCTTGTAGACAAGTATTCAGATTTATCTGACAATGGGGATGTTTATTGTTAACATAAATACTGACTCCTCCCTGTCTCCTGTCCGTTTTGGGAAATGCGTTATAAAGCGTGTAATTATTAAGGCGGAAATCATAAGGATCATTAGGGAGAAAATGTGACTCTTGGATGCAAATCACATCTTTGCCTTTTTCCAGTAGCACAGGTTTAATCTCCGGCCATTTTCCAATCATTCCACGAGCATTCCATTGCATGATGGTAAAACTCCTCACACTATTAACCATAACGCTGTTTCTAACTAACTATTCGACAGAAAAGAACCCAGCACGGTCAAGGTCACCTTTGCGCTCGTTCTCGGCTCTGAGGTCGGGCTCACGCCGCGCCCCAGGACCGGGCCCACGCCTAGCCCCGGGGCCGGCCCGCCGACCTCGCGATAACATCGGGTCACGTGACCCATCCCACTGCCCCGGGCGCCGGTCGAACCATCCCGGCTCCGACAGAACACGCCCGTTTCGTCAGCCCCGCCGCCAAACCGACCCAAAAAAGGATCGCCTGGCAGACTGACGACGACCACCACAAAATCAAATATAACACATGAGATACTGAAACCAGACACCAGATGCAAATCAGGATAAGGAAATAAATAATACATAATCTGGGTACCGACTAAAACCTGCGACAAACGCAGGCAACTGAAATCACTGGAAATAATTGTTCGATATTTGCCAGAAAAAACCACAAACACAGAAATGATGCTTTTGCTGGGTATTGTCTAAGAGTTGGGGGGATGGGAATTGTTTTGCCAACACTGTTTGGACGAAGGAAGTCGCGAAGCACTTTGGGCCCGCTGCATTGGTTTGAGCCGACCACGTTCACCTCGCCCTGGGGCTCGAGTGAATCGAGTCAGCTCGGGGGACGGCGAAATCTCGTCATCCCCAGTCAGTGCTGGAAGGACAGGCATGTTGCCTCCCTTCTTTCCCTTGCCCTTCCTCACAGTTTGCCACTTCCCAATCTCCTTGTCAAAGCCAGTCACTGGTCTTTCATCTGAGTCGACATCACCATGTTTTTGAACCTCCATAGAATCACTCTCTGTCTCTATGCATGAAATCTCACCACTACTCTCTACACCCTGTGCACCGCTGTCAGTGATGCAGGCAGACTCTGTCTCCTTGTCTGTGCCTTTGGGATCCAATTGTTTGCCCAGAACCTGCTTGAGCAAACCTACCAGCTCTGTCACTGCATCTTCAAGCTTACCCACCCTGGTTTTCAGTTCCTCCTCCTGTGGGGATGAGCTCTGTGGTACCTTAAGGACCTCAGAATATGATTTTGGACTCTGTTTCTGTGCTTGTTCCTCAAATTTTTTCCTCGCCTCCCCAAAGGAAATGTCTTGTTCTACTTTCATTCTACATATTGCCCTCTCTTTGACCCATATCTCACACCTCCTATCCTGACAGGAGTGGCCACTCTTGCCACAGTTGATGCACTTTGGAGTGCACTCTCCCTCATGACTCGGTTCCCCACAGACAAGACACACACGATCATCCTTGCATGTCGTTTCAGAATGGCCAAATTAACCACATTTGTAACACATCATTGGATTTGGGATGTACTGGTCAACTTTGTAAGTGACATAGTTTAAAGAAATCCTAGAAGGGCAGGTGGGGGTATCAAAAGTTAGAAGGAGTGTTGCTGTCCTTTCAGTGCGCCCATTGACCTTCCTTGTGAACCTTTTGACCTTTGTGACACCAAACTCTTTCAACCACCCAGCTACTTCCTCCTCAGACAGTTCCATCAGGTCGTGGGCCCGCATGATACCCCTGGAGGTGTTGAGCCGTTCATCCCTGATCACCTGACACTCCTCACCTGCAAACATTTGAACTTTCAGAAGCTTGGAAGTCTGAGACTCATTTTTTGTCCTCATCAGCAGCCCACCATCAGCCAAGAGGCTAGCTTTAGCCAACCTATCATCAGGTCCCAGTATCCCTCTGATTCCGAGCTGAACCCAAGGCCATCCCTTTGATTTAAATGAAACATCAGATAACAACTTTACCTTCAAGAAAGACCCTGTGTTGTTGGACTCTCCTCCGTCAAAGAAAAACTCGTCAGGTCGCACCCGCTTTACGGGCCGCCTCCGATCCATCACTGCATCACCTCTTACTTCAAAGAAAGAACTTGCCTTGCAAACGAAACAAAAAATAGAAACCAATGTACCCAAACTCCAACACCCTCAGTAACGCGCGAGAGATCGCAGCTAAACTCGAGCTCCCCTCCGCCGACGTCTCGCACACGAATGTTACCTACATCTCGCAAAATTCCTTTGCGCAGCTTTTGCCTGTACTGCGTAACTATTGTCATAATTTAGTGAAACTAAAAACACAGACTATTTCTAATGGTAACTGTAAAAAGACTATGCTCTTTTTGTGGTGAAATCATCAAATTCTAAATAAAAGCTAAAGTTATTAAATTTGATAATACTTAATTGCACAATTTTTCACATGTTTACATTTGAATAATTTTCAATTTTTAATTTTTTATGACATAGTTTACAAATACGTCATTTGCATCCTAAAAATTTACAGCAGTAGTTTAGTGATCGATTGATCGACAAATGGTGAACGACGCTGCGTCGTAGTTGTCGACAAATTCATTGTGTAGGAAGTTTTTATTGTTTTATATTTTATGGTGGTAATTATGCCAGTGTTGGGCGGATTTTCGTAATTTCAAGCGAATCATGGCAACTCAAACTTCATAGTGCAGAAACGGAAATGAAGATGATGACATCGCCTGTATAAATCTTACAAGTAATGTAATCTTGAATTTCAAGGATCCATTATCATTATTGTTATTGGTATGAGAAGGCTGAGCTCAACTCAAACTTCTTCAACTATGGCATGAAATGAATATATGAGGAAGTGTGCTAATACACATTTCTGTGCTTGAATCTTGGGTAAAAGTATACATTAAGTCCGAGTGACTGTTAAAAGATAGTTTTCATATTCTTACATTATTTGACATCCTGAATCCAAAAATGATACGTATATGTCCTGGAAATCAAAGAAAAACATAATCAAACCTGACCTAACCTTACCTATTTACCTACAACCTACCAACCTACAACCTACAAACCTACAACCTAACCTAACCTAACCTACAAACCTACAACTTAAAACCTAAAACCTACAAACCTACAAACCTACAACCTAACCTAACCTAAAACCTAAAATTTTTGATGTTACATATTTGTATCAACAGCGTCACAATTGTCCACTCGGACCTAATATATACTAATACCGAATCTTGTTCAGCATGTCTCAACTCCATTGTGGAAGCTACTAGCATGGGTTTTGGCATCATTTGCATCTTTTCAAAAAAAAGATCTGCCATTATTTATCATTTTTCTTATAAAGCACATGGAAATAGTTTAAGCAATAGTGGGACACCAGTGAAAACAGGGCGGCTGAGGGCATATTTGGTCACATGGCTATTGAGAAGTTTTCCCCTCTCTACGTCTTCTACACTGTGGTTGTCACGTGGTTTGTGCGAGTGAATTTCAAGAGCCTGGATTAAATCGCCCCAGGCGCCCTGTTTTCACAGTCATCCCAAAAATGAGCATACTATGATGACATCACTGGCTTGAGTGGCTGCAACAGGCAGCTGGCACCTGATGTCTTTACGATGGCTCAAAATGTCAATGAATTTAAGGTAGACTTTGCTTTTGTGTCACTGAGGTCAGAATCAAGTAAGCAGATCTGTCCATGGTAAACTAATTATGCATGACATTGCCATGCAAGTTCTACAACATCAGATAGTACCTATCTGATGTCTCATTGTTGTAAGATATAGTTCCAAAATTTATAAATGCAGTTATAAGGAGTTATTCATATAATGAAGCTAGGCTATGTTAACTTTCCTCAGGTTTATTTTTGCCCAGTTTGCTGGCTAGAGTGTGCTAAGTAGAGAAATATACTAGGAGCCTAACTTTGGAAAACATGAACTATAGTTCAAGTAAGGATGTGCTTTTCATTTTGATAAAGTAGATGCCTGCATGTTTGCATGATGTGATTTACAGTACATGGCTCATTCTGCATGGTTCATTGGCATTGTGTACTACCTACTTATCCATCATGAGGGAGGCTTGCTAGTTGAAGATATAGAAGTGGCATATATATTTGTTAACCCTGATAAGCCAGGGAAGATCAGTCTACTAAAACTATTACAAAAATGGCCTGTTGATGTTGACTTAAATAGTATTTTCAAAGGTGCCCTTTGCAGCATATCAATCTAACAGCTGTCTTCTCCTTCTGCAGGATGTCTGAGGAGCAGCACTCGGCAGCTGCAGCCGCCGCCGCCGCGGCAGGTGGCGCGGCCCGGTCGGCGGCGCCGCCGCCGCCGCCGCCCATCCTGCCGCCGGCGCCGCCGGCGCCCACCGGCCGCCCGCTGGGAGCCATCAGCGTCACTATCCCCGAGCCGCCCACCTCCGACATGGGTGAGCTGGAGCGTCATTTAAAAACTAGTTACTACACTGCCTACATTGTCTTTGGTTTGGTCAGATCGTAACAAGAACCTGTGTACCATTCTCCACGTTTGATACTGCAGGAAAGGTTTGAATTAGGTACCATTTCAGATATCACACAAAACAGTTTTTGACGAAAATGTTTATTTATTGCAACTTTATCGCTTGCCCTGTAACCCTCGTCCGTATTGGAGTTTTGCCAGCCGCGAAAGTATAGAGGGGGGGGGGGGCGGAGGAGGAGTTTTGCCGTTCAGCCCCTGATCGAGCTAGAGCTTCGCGGAAAAAACGAGCGTGCTGCCCGTGACGAGAGGAAGCCGATGATACCTAATTGTTAAGCCCTAGGTCATTGGTTTACCTTCTAGGTCGCCTGTCCCGTAGCTCAGTTGGTAGAGCATTGGACTCCCGGTAGTGAGAGCCCGGGTTCGAGACGCTCCGGCGCTCGATATTTGAGACTCCTGACGGGGATGGTCTGCGGTTGGTGGGAGCAGCTGCAGCCAGTTGAAGTCAGTTGAGTGGGACAGGCCGTGTCCGGCTTTGAAGGGCACGTAAAACTTTGGCATCTAAATTCTCCCGTTACCCGGAATTGCGCGATCGGATGGTAGGGGTCGGGGTCTACGGAACAAGCTCTGCTTAGCGTGGACTCCGGCTCTGTCAATCCGTCCATTCAAACATTCGAGCTAAATTTATAAAAAAAGGTCAGGCCAATGACCTGGAAGGTATTTGGTTTACCTTCCAGGTCAGGCCAATGACCCAAAAGTCGGGAAAATCGGGACCTGTTGGAACTTCGTAAAAGGAGGCTGTGAAGTTTTTTTTTCCGGGATGCTGATCACGAATTTCATGTCAGTTTTGATCAAAGATGATGTCTTTATGCATTTGGGACAGATCGGATCAGGTCAGGTCAGGTCAACCTGCAGTAGGTGTCATGCTGGCTTTCCGTAGTGGATGCCAACCACCAATGAGTTGACAGCTTCGTGGCATGTTACGAAGGCACCGAAGCTTCTTCGTAAATGTTCAAATGGATGGTAAAGGCCGCCCCACACTGAAACTCGCATGCGGGTTGCGGGTTTCGAGTTTGCAGGCATAGTACTAATTCATAGAGTGATTAGACCGTCCCCTTATGGTAACTTCATGAATGCGGTGAAGCCGGTACACCTTCAGAAAATTAAATATGGTCGCAATACCAGCGCAACGAACCAAAATTCGACTCCAATGAGAAACCCGCAACCCTCGCAGAACTCGCAGATCTCGCAGCGAGGAAAATCGAAAGTTGACTCAAAGTCAACTTTTGGAATGCGATGCAAGGTGGCTCGCAAGCTAAAAACATGCAGATTCGCTTGTTGGATGGTAGTGTGGGTCACTCAGCATAGATTGCATTATTTAATTTTGAAGAAACCCGAAAACCCAAAAACCCGCAACCCGCATGCGAGGTCCAGTGTGGGGCGGCCTTAAGTTCGAAATCAGCTCCTAAACTACCCGAGATCATCAAAGGTTAATGACCTTGACCTGACCTTCACGTGATTTTGACACACAACATAATGCATTGGACCAATATCATTTCACATGTTCGTTTACAACAATAAAAGACGGGAAAATGCGCGAATAATTAGGCGACATACGCCGAATCGCGATTCCGGCCAAACATGGTCTCGAGAAATAGGTCACAGGTCAAAGGTCATGTGGGTTAGGGTCATGCAATTTTCAGGGTAGGTGCAAAATTGATCAACTCGAGAGTACTGAAAGCTTCGTTGCGATCGGCTGCTTTTCGCACGAGTTGTTCGTGAAAAACCGGGAGGGGAGGGGCTCCATTAGTCGAGGGTTAACCCTCGTTAGCCCTCGCAACTTACACCCGAGGGGGGGGGGGGACGGAACCTGCCTCGGTATTTCGCGAATAACTTAACGCTTCAAGCAGCTGATCGCGAGGAAACTTTCAGTACCTTCGAGTTGATTAATTTTACACCTAGGTACCCTGAAAATTTAACGACCCTGACCCAAATGATCTTTGAGTTGTGATCTGTTTCACGAGACCATGTCAAACCTGAATCGCGATTCGTCTTATGTCATCGCACATTTTCCGCGCGTTTCTAGACTTCTTGTGGTTGTAAGCGTTCCAACGTTCCACATATGAAATGTTATTTGTCCCATGCATTATGGTGATTGTCAAGGTCACGTGAAGGTCAGGTCATGGTCATTGACCTTAGATGACTTTGGCTGACTTTTATAGCTTTAGATGTCTCCAGGGCAGTTTCTGGAGCTAATTTCAAATTTAGCACCCATTTGAACATTTACGAAGTAGTTTTGGTGCCTAGTTACATGTAACGAAGCGGTTGACACCTACTATGGATAGCTGGCAAGACGCCTACTGGTTGACCTGACCTGACCTGACCCGACCTACCTCAACTCAAATGCATGAATGCATCGTCTTTGATAATCTTTGATATCGTCTTTGATAAGACTTATTGGAATTCGTAATCAGGTCTCCCTAAAAAAAAACAATAACAACCTCACCAACTACGATGCTTTATCAGGTGATCCCGATTTTCCCAACTTTTGGTTCATTGACCTGACCTGGAAGGTCAACCAATGACGTAGGACTTAAACAAATTTGGTAGCATCGGCTTCCCCTCGTCACTGACATTTGGCAACACATTCGTCTTTTTCAGCGAAGCATTAGCTAGATCAGGGGCCGAAGGGCAGGGGATCTATCGGCCGGACCCCCTCCCCCATACGCTGGACGCTATAAAAAGGCCAATACAGGCGAATGATAGTATTACGTTGTGTGGAAATCATTAACGATGACAAGGTAAAACAAATTGCAAACATATGAAAACAACTTCTGTGACAGTAATACAACAGTTCCTATCTCATCTCTTAATCACTGTCACAAGTTCCATACAGCTGGCTGCGGACACTCCCTCACTGCTGTCAGATCGTGTGTGTGTGTGTGTGTGTGTGTCGTGTCTTACCCGGTATGTGACCGTGTCTCAGCCGGCCGTGTTCCGTGCTGTGTGCCCCGTTCATGTGACCGTCTCCCGGTGCCCAGACGCGGCGTCGGCGGGCGGCTCTGGCGGCGAGCTGTTCCACCAGCCGGCCGGCTACCTGTCGCCGGGCGCGCTGCGACGCGGCCCCGGCCGGCCCAAAAAGGACCTGGTCAGCCCCGTCGACCAGCGGCGCACCATCGGACTCAAACTCAAACGGCTCAGCAGGTAACCACCGAGCGATGGAGCATCGGGAGCGGAGCAAACTTCTCCCCGTGGAGCATTTGTTCATGATTCACGATCAGATTGTCGGTAGGGTCTGCACATTTGAAATGTTTATGATTTTTGGTTGAATATATGTTTCTCAATTGATGAATATGGATTACAGTAGGCACTTTGCCCTGTACATTGATGTCGCTCATGCGTGAAATTATTACCCTTCAAGATTTTCCACTGTTCCTGTCCGCCCCGGTATAACCAGCCCTCTCGGTGCCCGCAGCGGGACGTACGTGCGCGGCGGCGGCCGTGGCGGCGCGCGCAGCCGGCGCCGCTCGGAGCCGCTGGTGTCCCCGCTGCCGGTGGGCGGCCTGGCCGAGCCCTGGGGCGACAGCTCGCGCGACGCCGAGGACGACGGCTCCGACTCGAGCTCAGTGCAGAGCTCGCTGGACCGGTCGGCCAGCTGCGACGAGTCGCTCGTCTTCCTCGAGCAGTGGTGAGCGGCGGCGACGGCCACTGCGGGAGCGTAGAATCCTCTGTGGTGTAGAGCCCGTGAGGGAATGGGAAGAGGAGTAGAAAAGTAGTCGAGTAGTCTAGTGGTAGTGCGGTAAGGGTGCGGCTGGGGGATGTTTTTATAGCATGCGAGCGAGAGGTAAACGGCTGATAAATCTCGTGTGAACGTAGTTTTTAATCGCTCATTCCTTCTCAATGCTCACTGATTGACGCTTTGCCATATTACTTGTCAAAGTTGTAAAACTGCAGATCATTGGAAATCAAAATTGCTATGTAGCTTTTCAAATAGTTTCGTTTTAGCTGTGAACGTTCCGCAGAAAAGAGCAATGCATTGTAGTACGTAGTTATATTAATTCGACCAAGCTTCGCACCATTAGGATGCGAGTCTTCGAAAGTCTCCTTCCACCAGCTGTCGTCATCACTCCTCAGAGCGGCGGCTTCCCCGCCTCTTAATTCCCAATCATTGACGGATTCATCCTCCGAAACAGTCCGGGCTGCCCGTCTCCGTCCCGGTCTCACGGCGCGCTTCTCCACAGGCCCGGCAAGGTGTGCGCCCCCTCAGTAGTATAACCTGCTCCACCCTCTCACGGCGGGCGTCTCCACAGGCCGGGCAAGGTGTGCGCCCGCCGCCCTGTCAGTAGTTAGTGTAACCTGTCACGTCTCGCGTCTCCTCAGGCCGGGCAAGGTGTGCGCCCTCTGTAACTTAAGCGAGCGCAGCGTGCTGGGTCAGGGAGAGATGCGCTGCGTGCAGCTGGCCCCGGCCGGCGGCGACGGAGCCGAGGCCACCGCAGCCGCCGACCCTGACCGAAAGTCCATTCTGAAGACCATCGTCAAAAAGTGGGTGCAGTGAGTGGTGTTGTCAGTGTGATGCGTGGTTTATTCGTACTTAAGAAGCGTTGTGGTCATTTTCGTTTAGCTGTTCAGTAGAAGTAGATGCGAGCACCATTCGCACCGCCATGCTGCTTAGTTACTGGAAATCCCAACGCTCTCACTAGCCAGTATCCTAGCTGGACGTACTAACATTTTTTGTTGATTTTTCTGCTTTTTTAAAATACTGACCGATTCCGGCGTTTTTTTTTAACCATATCTTTTAGAACCAGCTTCGTAGTAGATTTATCTGTGACCGACTATATATGCATCACATCGTCTGATATTTGTCAACTGACAAACATCATTTCCTATGTCTGGGTATCGTCCCACTCTGGTAACCTTCTCGCTGCCCCAAAGTACAGGGTGACACAAAAAAGCGGTCATCACCAAAATTCGAATAACTTCGGAAGTTTTATTCAGATCATCACCAAACTTCGGCCACTTTAGGTCACACCTATGTAGCAGACATCCACCAAGTTTCAAGTCTTCACTACGAATACTTTTAGTACAGTGTGTGTTTTACGGACGCTCCACAATGTGCTCCAGGTGAGCGCCCCGGCGCTGCAGGGCGTAGGCACACCTGCATCCGGCGGGCAAAGTTGCCGATAACCCGATAAGAATAACGTTTCAGGGGTAGCACACCACCTGAGCACTGTCTCCAGAGGCCATTGCACTCTGTAAAGTGCACAGCTATCGGGTTATCGACAACTTTGCCCGCCGGATGCAAGTGTGCCTACGCCCTGCAGCGCCGTGGCGCTCACCTGGAGCACATTGTGGAACGTCAGTAAAGCACACACTGTACTAAAAGTATTCGTAGTGAAAACTTGAAACTTGGTGGATGTATGCTACATAGGTGTGACCTTAAGTGGCCGAAGTTTGGTGATGATCTGAATAAGAATTCCGAAGTTATTCGAAATTTGGTGATGACGGTTTTTTTGTGTCACTCTGTATATCTCCTAACCAACAATACAACACCAGCTGTCTGACCGCCCATCCCTGACCGCCCCCGCCCGCCGCTGCTGCCGCAGAGAGAAGACGTGCGGCTCGCCGCGCAAGGAGGCGCTGCTGGCCGACGAGGCCGGCTGTGACGAGCTGGCCGCCGTCGGGTACGCGGCGCCGCCGCCGGCCGAGCTGCTGCGCGACGAGGCCGGCGCGTGCTTCGTGCACGCCGGCTGCGCGCTGTGGTCGCGCGGCGTGCGCTCAGAGGACGGCGGCGTGACCCTGGAGGGCGTCGGCCGGGCCGTGGCGGCCGCCGCCAACGTGCGCTGCCACTACTGCCACCGGTGGGTCTGACGGGAGACGCGAGGAGAGGGAGAAGAGCTGAATTGAGCGAAATTTGAATGTTGAAAGACTTACACTAATTTTCAACGTTCATATTTTTCAATTTTATTTTGAACACGATGAATGAGTCAACATATTGTACATATTTAGTTGTAGTTGTATCAAAGCTATTGCTTGTCAGACTATGATGGAACGAGGCCGGCCATGACCTGCCCTGACCTGTGACCTGCTGTGTCCCCAGGTTCGGCGCGTCCCTTTACTGCGCGGTGGACGAGTGTCCGGCCGTGTTTCACATGCCGTGCGCCGCCGCCTCGGCCGCCTTCCAGAACATCAACCACCACCAGGTGTGGTGTTTCACCCACCTGGACCGGGTGCCACCAGGTGAGACTACCCTCCGTGTTACCTTGTCCGTGTTACCCCCTCGGTGTTACCCCTACGTGTTACCCCTCTGTTGAGACTTCGCCATCCGTTGCGCCGCGATGTCTTGTGTCAAACTGTAGAACAAGCTGGAGAACGAGATGTAAATTGTCTCATAGTCCAGTTAGACAGAGGATGGGTCGGTTCGCCAACATTTTTGCCTTTAATGCTTGTTATTGTCACGTGAAAGGCTTCTGGATGTGCCAAATGACACGTCAACGGCACCAGCTTCGTACCGGGGCAGTTTAAACCGTCGTGAACATTTGTTGAAATGCGCTCCTTCCTCACATTTAAGACGTCCGACTGCTCTCTGTCCACAGAGGGCAAGGACACGTGTATCAACTGCGACGACTCGGGGAAGATGGCCTCGATGCTGTTCTGTTCGTCGTGCGGAACCCACTTCCACGTGGACTGCACCACGCCGCCGCTGCCCGACAACCCCAGTGAGTTGTCCCGACTCTGTGTGCCGTGTGTTTGCCAGTCAGTCTGGTGCGCCAGAGGTGTGCCGTGACTGTCCACAAGCCTGCCTGTCAGCAGTGCACTGGTCTCACAGCGACACCGCTCATTTACCATCCGCTCTCTGCTGACTTCCTAGTCAGTTTTCCCAGTCAACGGTAATCCTTTCCCTGTACCTCTGCTGACTGGCTTCCCCGAGTTATGAGGTCCCGACTCAGGTGACCTTCTGACCTCATGCTAACCCCCTGACTTGGCTCTCTTCCCAGATATCCGCTCCGGCTGGCAGTGTCCCGGCTGGCGGTGTCCAGTCTGACCTCTCTGACCCCTCTGACCTCCCTGCCCTCTCCTCAGATATCCGCGCCGGCTGGCAGTGTCCCGGCAGGCAGTGTCCCGGCTGGCAGTGTCCCGGCTGGCAGTGTCCAGTCTGACCCCTCTGACCTCCCTGCCCTCTCTGACCTCTCTGCTCCGTCCCACAGATATCCGCGCCGGCTGGCAGTGTCCAGTCTGACCCCTCTGACCTCTCTGACCTCTCTGACCCCTCTGACCTCTCTGACCCCTCTGACCTCCCTGACCTCTCCTCAGATATCCGCGCCGGCTGGCAGTGTCCCGGCTGCAAGGTGTCCCGGCTGGCAGTGTCCCGGCTGACATCTCTGCTCCGTCTCACAGATATCCGCGCCGGCTGGCAGTGTCCCGGCTGGTAGTGTCCCGGCTGGCAGTGTCCAGTCTGACCTCTCTGACCTCCCTGCCCTCTCCGCAGATATCCGCGCCGGCTGGCAGTGTCCCGGCTGGCAGTGTCCCGGCTGACCCCTCTGACCCCTCTGCCCTCTCCGCAGACATCCGCGCCGGCTGGCAGTGTCCCGGCTGCAAGGTGTGCCAGCACTGCCGGCAGTGTCCCGGCTGGCAGTGTCCCAGCTGACCTCCCTGCCCTCTCCGCAGATATCCGCGCCGACTGGCAGTGTCCCGGCTGCAAGGTGTGCAGTCTGACCTCTCTGACCCCTCTGACCTCCCTGACCTTCCCTCAGATATCCGCGCCGGCTGGCAGTGTCCCGGCTGTCAGTGTCCCGGCTGACCTCACTGACCCCTCTGACCTCACTGAACCCTCTGACATCTCTGCTCCGTCCGCAGATATCCGCGCCGGCTGGCAGTGTCCCGGCTGCAAGGTGTGCCAGCACTGCCGGCAGCCGGGTGAGGAGGGTCGCCAGCTGTGCTGCGACGCCTGTGACCGGGCCTTCCACATCTACTGCGCCCGGCCGGCGCTCGGCTCGCTGCCCAAGAGCGGCTGGAAGTGCCGGGTGAGAGGCGGAAGGGGCCGGCAGGCTGGGGAGGCGGGTGGTGGGGAGAGACTGACCGGTCCGGGGACGCGGATGGTACTGTTTGGCTCCAGTACTGTGCTAGAGAGGGAAGATGTAACACAGCTTCGGGACATGGCTCTGTGACACACCTGCTATTTGGACCCAGCCGGGATATAGTGATTGACGCGAGTCAAGTGTTCATGATGCTGCTGAACTTTGGATGACCGAGCTAAAAGGAAAATTCGTTGTGGTTGACGTGATTTGTGGAAGTGTTGCAAATATGACGGCTAATGGACAGTGACACCTGACAGCTCTTTCATCAGATTTGTTCACCAAACCGGGGTCACTGTCGGAGCAGTGGGCAGTCCCGTCACTGTGTGGTCGCTCATCACTGTCCACGGTCCTGCCGACCGTTCGTCCGTGTCCTTCGGTTCGTTCGCTGCAGTCGTTCGCTCGCCTTTCGCAAGTGGTTATCTGTGGGCGTCCGTTCTATCTGAGGACTGTCTGAGGGCTGTCTGAGGGCTGCCTGAGGGCTATCTGATAGCCCTCAGATCTGAGGACTACCTGAGGGCTGTACCGACCTGCTGGCCTACTAGTACTGACGCCTTCCTTATGCCGCCGCTCGGCCCGTTCGACCCTGCCCACTGCCCAGTGTACTATGTGGCTCTCCATCTATGTGTGTAACTGACGCCCTCTCCGTGTCTACTCCGCCAGTACTGCCGCGTGTGCAGGGACTGCGGCGCGCGCACGGTGTACTAACTGACACCCTCTCCTGTGCCCCCCCCCCCCTACTCCGCCAGTACTGCCGCGTGTGCACGGACTGCGGCGCGCGCACGGTGTACTAACTGACACCCTCTCCTGTGCCCCCCCCCCTACTCCGCCAGTACTGCCGGGTGTGCACGGACTGCGGCGCGCGCACGGTGTACTAACTGACACCCTCCTGTACCCCCTACTCCGCCAGTACTGCCGGGTGTGCACGGACTGCGGCGCGCGCACGGTGTACTAACTGACACCCTCTCCTGTACCCCCTACTCCGCCAGTACTGCCGGGTGTGCACGGACTGCGGCGCGCGCACGGTGTACTAACTGACACCCTCCCCTGCCCCCCTACTCCGCCAGTACTGCCGGGTGTGCAGGGACTGCGGCGCGCGCACGGTGTACTAACTGACACCCTCCCGGCCTGTCCCCCTACTCCGCCAGTACTGCCGGGTGTGCAGGGACTGCGGCGCGCGCACGGTGTACTAACTGACACCCTCCTGTACCCCCTACTCCGCCAGTACTGCCGGGTGTGCACGGACTGCGGCGCGCGCACGGTGTACTAACTGACACCCTCTCCTGTACCCCCTACTCCGCCAGTACTGCCGCGTGTGCACGGACTGCGGCGCGCGCACGCCCGGCGCCGGCGTCAGCTCCCGGTGGCACAACACCTACTCGGTGTGCGACTCGTGCTACCAGCAGCGCAACAAGGGCGTCAGCTGCCCAGTGTGCGGCCGCGCCTACCGGCACTTTGCGCAGAAAACCATGCAGCAGTGCAGCGCCTGCCGACGGTGGGTGCCGCCCCATCCCGCGTGGGAAGGAGGGGGCTGCTGGGAGAGGAACGGGCTCGGTCTAAACTCGTTGCGTCTTGGTCTTCTGGCGCTAGCTAGAGCTTGCCATTGTTTAAGTGTATATGCCGTTGAGCTACTCTAATTCTTGTCAGCATCTTGTCAGCACATATATGTTTGTCATTGTCATGGCTGTCATGTAACGTTATTTACACCGTCACACCATGACTCGGCGCCATGGTGCAGCGCGCAGCTGCCGCCGCTCCGCACGCCGCTGACCCCGCCCGTGGCTCGGCCAGGTACGTGCACACCACCTGTGACCCGGAGGCGGAGCTGGCGGCGGCCGGCGCCGGCTCCTCGGGGCCCTACGTGTGCACCGTCTGCCGCACCGGCGGGCCGCCGCCCTCCGCCGACACCTCCCTGGACGGACACGACGCCGGCGACGCGTCCCAGTCGTCGAGCGGCGCCGCGCACCACTTCCACTTCGTGAGTGTCGGAGGGGCGGTGGGGAGAGAGGGGAGGACTGGGGGTATATCAGCAGAACGACTGATTTGAGCTGTGCGGGACGTCCGCGATACCGGCCGAGCGTCACTATCCCGACTGTCGCTGCTTAAAGACGTGCTTTGTCCATAGCAGTCCGAGGAAGTTTTCTTTGATGCATTCTTTGTTCCAAAGCACAGACTAACCTCGTTTTTAAAAACGCCTTTCATTTAAATATTTTTATTAGTCATAATCATTTAATGATTCTCGCTCACTCGATCCGCGGCGCAGGTAGCAAATTGCTTTTGTAGCGGTCGACTGCTGTATTGAAGGTCACACAGATGACACGAGGCTAGCGCCGCCAAGTGGCGGGTGCCAACAACTATTCACTACACCTTCCCCCTAAAGTCACCTTCTAGCTCCGAGGTCTACCCCGACCTCGGATCAGCGGTGACTGAACAGATCTATCGACATTGCTCAACTTCAGATTGTTGACATGTATGGTTAGCGTTTTTCCCTGTCCATCACGAATACGATAGTTAACGTCAGACACACGACCCACAACGTCAAATGGCCCGCTCCAGATAGGCTGCAGTTTCGGCGACACACCCGCCTGATTAATTGGACGCTTCCAAAACACTCGATCTCCAACTCTGAATGTTCGCACTTTCACACTTTTCGCTCTGTCATACGTCGCAGCTCGCGCCGCCGCCGCTCGACTGGAGGCCTGCCGAGCCCCCTCACGCACTTCGGTGAGCCGACTCATCAACTGTGAGCCAGCCGGTGAGCGCAACGGCGCGTGCAGTACATCGATGGGAAGCCTCGCTCGGCGGCACTGGACCAGCTCAAACGGCGTGGCCTGAGTCGTCTCGCAGATTGTCGTGCGGTAGGCGAAGGCCAGTGATTGGAGGTTCCGATCCCACTGTTGTTTGTTGTCGTCCAGATATGCACGTATCATATTCAGCAGCGTCCTGTTGAACCGTTCCACCATATCCGCTTGAGGGTGATACGGTGATGTGGTCCGATGTGTGATGCCCAGTCTCCCACAAAATGACTTGAAGGACGCGCTCATCCATTGCGTGCCTTGATCTGTGACGAGCTCAGCTGGAATTCCGTATCTGCAGAATACTTCATCCAGCAGCCAGCGTTCTACCGTTGCTGCATCCGTGGTTGGAACTGCCACCAGTTCCGGCCATTTCGTGAAGTAATCCTGACAGACCACAATGAACCGTGCTCCGTTCTCAGCCGTAGGAGATATAGGACCGATGACGTCCAGCGCCACCTTCTGCCACGGCTCCAGCGATGCTGTGTCCACCGGACACAGAGGCGCAGTCGCCACCGGCGTGTCCTTGACTCGGCAACACGTCAGACACGCCTTCACGTACTTCTTTACGTCCATCACCATTCCAGGCCAGAAGTAGCGCTCCTGGATGCGATGCAGCGTCCTTCTTGATCCAGGGTGGCCTGCCAGGGGCTCATCGTGTAGAGATGTGATTATTCCCCTTCTCTGTGATGCAGGTACTACCAGTTGCTCTCCCCACTTTGGATGAACGTGGCAAAGCATGCCGCGTTGATTCACCTTAAACGCTGACGGCTGCTGTCGTTGAAGCTGCTGAAGTTTGCTGTCAGTTCTCAGCTCCACCTTCCAGTCATCCAAACTGGCCACAGATGGCGCTCCGATCGGGGCTACAGGTGACGCTTCTGAGGGTCCAGCGGCTGACTGGTTCGCCGCCTGACTGCGGCTCTGAGTTCCCTGAGTCGAGTCTGGAACCGACCGGCTCAGAGCATCAGGCACTACATGCTGCTGGCCGGAGATGTGGTCGACAGTGAAGTCGAATTCCTGAAGCAGAAGCGCCCAGCGTCCCAGCCGACCAGACAGATCCCTCTTTGACTGGAGCCACAGCAGAGGTCGATGATCGGTGCACAGCCGAAAGTGACGACCGAGCAGCAGGTGACGCCACTTCTTCAGCGCATGCACGATGCCGAAGGCTTCCTGCTCTATGACGGAGTACGCCCGCTGCTGCTTGGAGAACGCCTTGCTGGAAAACTCCACTGGCCGTCCATCCGCCTCGAGAACGCAGCCGATGCCGTCCTGACTGGCGTCTGTGCGGACGGTGAAGTCTGACTTCTCTGTTGGGATAGTCAGCACGGGGCGCGTCATCAGCGTCTGCCGAAGACGAAGGAACGCCGACTCATGCGCTCCGTCCCAGTGAAACGGGCTGCTCTTCTTCAGCAGGTCATGCAGTGGTCGGGCGGTTAGACTGAAGAACGGCACATGAGCTCTGTAGAATCCGCACAGTCCAAGGAACCGCCTCAGTTCCTTCTGGTTCGTTGGCCGCTTGACTGCTTCGATCGTCCGCCTGTGTTCCTCTGTGGGTCGTATGCATCCCTGAGATACGCTGAAGCCTAGGAATGACTCAAGCGATGACGTCATGAATTGGCACTTGTCTCTGTTCAGAGTCAGACCGGCGGACCGCAGCCGCTCGAGCACAAGACGCAAGTGGCCGAGGTGCTCCGTCTCATCACCGCTGAACACACACCAGTCGTCAAAGTACGCCGCGACGCAGGGTAAATCCTTCGTGATACGGTGCATGAGCCGGTTGTACGTGCTGGGTCCATTGCACAAACCGAACGGTAGAACGGTAAACTGCAGCAGTTGCCCATTAAACTGAAACGCTGTCTTCTTGCGATCCTCTTCTCTGAGGGGTATTTGATAATACCCCTGCTTCGCGTCCACCAGTGAGAAGACCCGAGCAGACGCCAGCTTCCTGATGACATCCTCGACAAGAGGCACCGGCTGGCGGTCCTTCACTGTGACGCTGTTCAGTGCCCTGAAATCAATGCAGACACGCGGGACGTCTGAGCCCTTCTTCTTGACCAGCACCACGGGGTTCATATAATCACTGTCACTGGGCTCCACAACCCCATCTCGTAACATCTGATCAATCACCGTCTGCGCTTTATCTTTATACGCGACTGGCAGCCGATACTGTCTCCCTACCACAGGCACGTCAGATGTAGTCACTATTCTATGCTCAATCAGCTGAGTACGGCCAAGACCACTGAATACATCATCAAACTCACTCAACATTTCACCAAGACGCGCACATGGACTAGACACAGATTCGCCCCCCGAATCGCACTCACTCATTAGGTCCTCAGCGCCGACCATGGCGATCTGCGCGAAGCTGCCGAGTTCCTCGTCGGACACCAGCTCCGGCTCGAAGCCGGCCGTAGCCGCCGCAGTCAGGAGGCCGGCGTGCTGCAGCGCCACTCCTCCCTCCGTCTGACGATCACGGAACTGCTGCTGCTCACTGCCACCACTAGATGGCGCCACTCCTCCCTCCGTCTGACGGTCACGGAACTGCTGCTGCTCACTGCCACCGCTAGATGGCACCATCCTCGATGCGGCGGGTCGCACCTCGCGGTGCTGCACGTCAATCAGCGCTCCAAACTTCTGCAGCAAGTCCATGCCCATCACCCCCTGACGGACGTCTGTAACGAAGAAGGCGTGTCGCTCAACTTGATCTTCCAGGCGAACCGAGGCACGGTAGAGTCCGTAGACGTGGAGCTCCGTGCCATTCGCAGCCGTGATACACTGCTCCTTAGCCGGCTCCTGGGGTGAAAACATGGCTGGTAAGCAGCTTACGGTCGCTCCGCTGTCCACCAGTAGCTGAATCCGCTGTCCATCAATCTCGGTGTCGAGATACAGGCGACCGTCCTGGGGCCGGGCGGACAGACCCTTTACCTGCCTCGGCCGCGCACCCCGGGTGCGGCTGCACCGGGCGACCACGTGACCGTGTCCACCGCAGCCCCAACACACCGGTCCGGTGGGCCGCGGCCCCGCCGCCGTCGAGCTCCGGCCTCCGTCCGCCGGTGCAGCTGGAAAGAGCCCGCGGCGAGACGAGCCGGCAGCTGAAACAGTGGGAGTCGCGTAAGAGAGACGCCCGCGCAGGCTCTGGCACATCAGTGCAGTATTCACCACGTCCTCCAGCTTGCGGGATGTGCCGGCGTTGAGAACAGCTGACTGAAGTGGTTCTCGGAGTCCACACACGAAAAAGTCTCGAGACAGCAGCGCCTTGTTGGATGCAGCGAATCGAGGGTAGACTTGTTCCACCAACGAAACAATGCGGTCACGGAACTGTTCCACCTTCTCACCAGACTGCATGCTGGCACGTAGTAGGTCTAACATGTAAGCATCCCGGTAGGGCTCACTGACTCTGGTGAGGTAGCCTTTGATGCGAGCAAATGAAAGAAGGTCGGCCTCTGGACAGTCCGATAGTGCCTTGTTGCCGACACCCAACAAAGCGGGAAAAATTCTGGCCTGGGTGGCATCATCCCAGCTGTTAGCTCGCGCAACAGTCTCAAAATATTCAAGATACTCAGCCATAGTGACACTGTCCGACTTCGGTTGGGGAGGCACAAGCACCGGTGCCCCCGGCACAACACTGGACAACGCGTTATCAGGCATCCCCGCGCGGGAGAGCGCACCGCTGCCACCAAATGTAGCGGTCGACTGCTGTATTGAAGGTCACACAGATGACACGAGGCTAGCGCCGCCAAGTGGCGGGTGCCAACAACTATTCACTACATTCTCATTCGAAACACATATTTGGCAACATGAAATGTACAGCGAGACGAACACAAGCCACTGCAGCCGACCTCTACTGTCCAGTGTCCTTTGTTAAAGCATGAAGTTACAAATATAGTCATTAAATATAATATAACTAGCGTCCTACTGGCAATATAATGAGATAGAAACTGCCTACTGAAGTTATCCCTCTACTGGCAATATAATGAGATAGAAACTGCCTACTGAAGTTATCCCTGTTAGCTGTTTCACACTTGGAAAGCTGACTTATAAAAGTTAAAAGAAATTGCCTCCTTTGAAGGTGACATACTCTTGAGAAACAAAGCACATACCACATAATCCCTTCTTCCCCCTCCCCTTGTAGTCTCCTTTCCTTTCCTGCTGCGTTCCTCTCCTCCCCGTTCCGTCCCCTCCTTTCCTTTCCGCTGCTTCCCATCCCGCCCCGCCCCGTCCCGCCGATCCCCCTCCCCCGTCCCTCCGTTCCCCTCGCCGGTCAGCAGACGCGGCAGCTCCGTTGGCAGCTCTGCAGCATGTAGCCCGGGTTGGCCGTACACTCGCCGCGGCGCGCCCAGTCGGCGCAGTGGCCGTTCCGGTCGGCACACTGGCCGCACACGCCGCACGAGCGCCGGCAGTGGACGGTCATGTAGCCGGCGTTGGAGCGGCAGTAGCCGGCGCGCGCCCAGCTGCTGCAGTAGTGATGGCCGTCCGTACAGGCCACGCCCGGCGGCCGCGCTGTGGTGGTCCGCCTCGCCGGCGCGCGAGTCGTGCCCTCTGTCGGCCGCTGGGTCGGCGAGGGCTGAGTAGTGCTGCCTTCCAGCCGACAGGAGGGATACTCGAGCTTCAGCCGGGCGCTGTCGGAGGCCGCCTGGAAGCCGCCCTGCCGCCGACTGATGTAGGTGTTACCGCAGGGGAATATCTCGGCGACCAGCTGGTGCAGTGTCGGGTCGTACTGCAGCAGCGCCCGGCGCGTGCTGACGTGGTTATGGATGCCGTTCGGGTGCTGACTGTACGCCTCCACGTTGTGGTACTTTTGCACGCCCTCGGCGAAGTACTCGATGTGGTTGGTGGCGGCGTAGGTGTTGGTCCAGAGGCCGCGCCTCAGCGCCGCGCGGTGGGCGGCCTCCAGGCGTCGCTCCCAGTCGGGCAGTGCGTACCGGGCGCCGAGCAGGTGCAGGCCGTGCGCGAACTCGTGCAGCCCGATGTCCTCCGTGTGCCAGCGGTCGGCCGGGTAGCCGTAGTTGAGCAGGTTCTCCTCGCCGATGGTGCAGACGGGCGCGGAGTCTGTGGCGCCCAGGCCGCGCGCCCGGCCGTCCCAGGCCGGCCCCAGGCTGCTGTGCTCGGGGATCTGGGTGGTGCGCTCGGCGCGGCCGATGACCGCCACCCGGCCGCGCCGCCGCCGGTAGCTGTCTCGCACGGCGCGCACGTCGGCGAACAGGAAGCGGACGATGTAGCAGGCGCGCCGGAGCGCCGCGTCGGGCACGCGCGCCGAGCTCAGCACCGGGATGCCGTAGGCCTCGGTGTAGCGCTGGTAGAAGTGGGACAGGCCGAGCTGGCGGCGCACGGCGGCCGGCACTGAGCGCACCACGCGGCAGCTGTGGCTGGAGGTGGCCAGATCCGCCAGCGGCGTGTGAATCTGCAGACCAAGGGCAGGGGGGGGGGGAGCGTTCAGCCAGAGGCGCCGGGCTAAATAAGGCTACCAACTGAAATGCAGCGAAGTCACATAGTCATTCAGTGCCCACTTTGGCAGTAATCTCTGCTTCATAAATTTGACACCATGTGTTCTAAGGATTTTTGTTTTTTTAGCTGGATCTTTTAACAGGGTCGGGCAGATAAATTGGGACAAATTTCAACTTGCTCTAAAATGATTATTTTTTGAGTGATAAAGATAATTTTTTAACATAAATATAGGCTAATGAATACGTTTCCATGTTATGCAGGTTGCGTTCTAATATTGAGTCGGCTGGTCACAGAGCTTGGGCTTAAGCAAGCCACTATCAACTTAGCCCGCGCGCACATGCATGCCAATACTCTAATTATGCCCCATCAAATGGCTGAAAGTAGTGTGTATCGAACAGACGTAAAGGTTGGAGGAAGAGATGATATTGACTCATCCTTACATACCTATTGCATTGACACCGGCCGCTCCCCTGGTTTTCCAGGGGGGCTAAAAGGCAAAATTCAGTTAAATCAGAGGATCCCCGCGAAAACAGTGGCGCGAGCTTACAACGAAGGTAGCCGCGCCATGAGAAAGCGATATACCAGCACCTCAAGCATGTACTCTTATGCATTGATGCATATCAACCTGTCAACATAGATTTTTAAGCAGTTGTGACGTTAAAAAGATTGTTTCCTCTTGAAGGGCTTGGAGAAGCGAGCAAGCACGCGCAGGTCTTTTTCGACGATGGTATCCCCATAACCGAACATATGAACAACCGCAAACACCATGTAACATCGCAACCAGCCCAGAAGACGTGATCTTAGTTCCAAAAAGCATGCAGCAGACATCGGTGATGGCATCCCACTCGGTGACTTCTGACGGTCACGTGGGGCCCCCTTATTTTACGGAATCGGGAGGGGGTTCGTCATTACAGGGTACCTAACCATTATTCCGGCAGTTCGAATCAACAAGATGGAAGACGGCAACATCCTGCATGGAGTGATGCTCTTCGAGGAGTCAGCTCCCCGGCATACAGTGAATTAAAAACAAAATCTCCTGAAACGGAGGATCCCGCAAACTGTACCCAAGGGAAAATGCCCCCTTCCTCATTAAACCTCAGCCCACACAAGTTCTGGTTGCTGGGGCGTTTTTGCGGTTGAGTCTAACGAACGTCCCCATGTGAATGTGGTGAGCCTCAGCAGTTCCAGTTGGCTACAATTACGAGCCATTTCAGACGGGAGATCTCGCCGCGCGTGCGGCCAGTCCAGGCACCGATAAGGACTGATGCAGGTGGACCACGCTGACCATATTTGGCGATAAATATGTAAAATTGGTGTGACAATATGTGATCCAAATTTGAAATGCCTATGCTTACAAATTTCTAAGCTACGGCATTCTAAATGCAAATATGTATTTTGTCCCAATTTATCTGCCCAACCCTGTATTTTAAGTTTAGTTTAGTTTTTTTTTATCAAAAGTTGTCGTGGAATGACAGTGTACCGTCACTTTCGTTCTATTTTGATGAATAATAAGGTTTTGCGGCAATCGCTGTCAGGAGCACAGTTGTTTGACCTAACCGTGACCTGATATTTACCACACAGTGCGAGCACAAAGACATTAATTTTGAAAATGGTACCGGTAGTCGGAGATAAGAATGGGGACGCAGTAGAGCCCCTTCCCCAGTCGCTGTCGTTACGGAATATCCCCATTCACACGGTTTATTCTCGATATCGGCCTCACCTCCTGATGTGTGTTGTTGTCGGCGTAGGTGGTGTAGTAGAGTCCCTCGAAGTTGACGTGCTCGGCGCCGCCGTCGGTCGGCCCGTCCGCTGAGCTGGTGTCGTTCGTCTCGTCTTTGTCGTCCTCGGAAGGCGGCGGCTCGTCGAAGTCGGGCGGCGCGCTGAAGCCCGGTAGTAGCTCGACGTCCTGTGGCAGACGGAGGCTGGCCGGCGCCGGCGGCTCCACGGCGGGCACCGGATCATCATCGCGGGGCGAGAGGGAACGCTCGTCGTCGTCGTCTGATGCCTTCTTACCGACTTCCTCCGACTTATCGCCCACGGCTTTGGCCCGCCTGCTGTCGACTGCTCGCTTCCGCCTCGAAGTCGCCGAGGTCTGTGTTGTCCTAACCACGGGTTCCACCGGAGGAGGGAGCCCCGGCGGAGCTGGCTGGTACGGGACGGGGCTCAGCGCGGAGCCGGGGCCGGGCGGCGGGGGCGCCTCCCCACTGCCCGGTGCCACGGGAAGGGAAGGTGGGGTGAGGGCTGGCGGAGAGACGCCGGAGCTGGGTACTATCGACGGAGCGGCTAACGGTGGATGTATCACCAGCGATGTCGCCTCCCTCGGCTGCTCGCCGGCCGCTGGAGGGACGGCGGCGGCCCCTCCGAGCAGTGAGAGCAATAGACCCACCAGTGGTAGCAGTGACTGACCCCGGGCCATCCTGTGCTCGCGGGCGATACAGTGCTCTCGGCGACTGACGATCGGCGTCTGCCTGCCTGCTCCGAGACGGTTGTTTTATAGGCCGACACGATCCATACGATTAGTCACCGAGTGACTGCGTCGGTGCATCCGTCCCCCAGCCCCCGAGGCGTGCGTCCAGTGGTGATCTGGAAGACGTTCACACCCCCGGGCCACTCTCAATTGTACCCATCGTCGGTTGTGGCAGAGCGGGGGTAATTGTAGGCTAATTTTTAGTCATTTCGCGACGGCGGCAAAATGAACTGCGGAATTTCCCGTAAACAGTTACGGGAACCGACGCCAATTTGGTGATGCATTCGCGCTGTTTTTGCTCCAGTTCTTCGAATCAGGGAGAAGATGAAAATCGATTGGAATTCATTTGGGTGAAACATAACGATATATGTAAATGCCAACAAATTTCAGGTTTTATCGTAGCCTTTGCTATGGAAAGCAAACCACTTTCTTATGGTCAAAATCCAAAGTTGTTACTTTTTCGACATTATTTTGTACAGGTGTTGATTAAGACGTTATATGAATGCATTACCTAGAGACTGTAAAGAAGAGGATCACTCATTCTTACCTGAGAGTGGCGTCGTCGGCTTCATGTTGTGGAAAGAGTGATAACGTATATTGTGCACCCACCGCCGACTATTTCTCGTCGCCCCGCCTCCAACACTGGGACCGGTG
This sequence comes from Amphibalanus amphitrite, assembly GCF_019059575.1. NCBI lineage: Eukaryota > Metazoa > Arthropoda > Thecostraca > Balanomorpha > Balanidae > Amphibalanus > Amphibalanus amphitrite. The sequence continues at coordinate 265,342 of NW_024881686.1, forward strand.
GGACCGACCTCGGCCATCCGTACCGTGTGTGTGCCGCCCGCACCTGCTAAAGGTCACCGGTAGACAGGTGTAGCTACCCGACCCGACCGTGCTGGGCGGGCTATCTGACTCTCATAGTGACACGTTAACAGATTGACACGGTGTTTGTAATGGAAGTATGCACATCAATAGAACCACCTTTGATAGCCACTTCTCTGAGGTAATAAACCGCAGATGTGATTTACTGTGGTATGACCGCTAGATGGAATAACGTGGTGTAGCAGAGACCTTGATCCCGCTGGCTGGCTGATGGTGTCAGTATCTGCGCACCCTGACGCCGCTAATTAACTGTCTGTGACAGCTTCAACATCCCATGATATCATTCATTGGCACGGTGTTCGGGCCCACGGAGGTGCCGCCCGTCGACTCAGTGCTCCCCAGTTCGTCAGTGGGCTGATTATTGGAGCGACCGCCTCGCTGGCCGCCGCTCCGTGCGCCTTACCTACCGCTGCTGTCGGCCAACCTTTCCCTCTCGGTACATACCCTCCAGTGTGACCGAACGCTGCTGGTAATGAGCGCCTTGCGGGCAGCCAGTGTCGCGGATCGGGGCGGTGGTGTCAACTGTTCGGTGGCGCAGTTTCCAGAATCATTGCGTTTATTATAGGTGAAGGTTACTTTGACTTGTTTTGCAGTTAACGTACCCATCCGATTTTTATTGTGCATTCCTCGTTAATTGATTAATATTTAATGTGTTATTAAAGCTCCCGGTGCCTTTTACCTATGGCATGCTTCTTTATCCGTTAGTTGGGTGTCACTTCGGATAGCAATAATTTGTTTTGTCAGCCTATTCTTCCAGGTTTCAAACACTTCGCCTGGGTTCGCCAAACGAAAATGTCGCTTTTTTATCAACGACATTTTTTTCAACCCCTCGCGTTATCTTTTATCACCGCTCCATAATTCGTGCGCCCGCTGCCGTCTCAGTGCCGGGGAGGGGAGGAGGGAGGTGTGGGTGCGTCAGCTGTCTGCGGCCGGCCGGTCAAGGTCAGTCGGGTCAGTAGGTCACGTGCCCCCGGGCAGCGTCGGCCGGCCGCGCTGAGTGCACGCCATTGGTGAACAGTAGCGTCTGACCGGTCCCCCGCCTACCGGCTTTGGTATGCTGTTGGTGATTATCGGTAGGAGGGGGAGGGGGCGGACTTGCGGTTTGTGCTCTTCTAAAATTAGCAATATTGACATGGAAACAAGCCGAGTGCACCTGTTAGATCACGTAAAAGATCGGTGCCCGGTGGTGACTTGAAGTGATTGTCTTATTTTTTATTGTTTTTGTTGGCAATCATTTAGCTATTTGACATTCATAAACTGGTATTTTTATTCCGTCTAGAAATGGTCCTATTTGAATACTTACGCGACTTTCCAGCGCCTGTCCTGCCATTGTGAATGATAGATGATCTGCCACCCCAAGTTTTTGTTTTGTGTTTTGTGTTGCTGTTACTTACGACATTTGTTTGGTCAGTTGGATAACGAGGCATTGCAGCTCCAGGCAGTTTTGAGATAATTGTATGCAAAACCTCCTTATGTCATATTGACTCAATTTTGTCATTTTTCTGCGAATCTTTGTGTCTGACAGCCCGGCTGACGTGTTTTCCGCTCCTCTCCGCCAGGGCGAGGAGGGCACGCCCCGCGCCAAGGGTGGCGGGAAGCCGCTCCACCTGGTCAAGAAGAAGCTGGGCATCAAAACTGGCGGCGGCGGCGGCGGCCGGCTGGGCGGCAAGCCGCCGGGCAAGCCGTCCAAGACGGACGTGCTGAAGAAGAAGCGGCTGCCAGACGTGCACCGTAAGCGGGCCTACAAGGCCAAGGTGCGAGGGATGTTCGGCGCACCGGCCGTGGCGCTGCAGGTGAGGACAGGGGCGGCCGGCGCCCTGGGGGGCGACACGGTTAGGGAGGCAAGGGGAGCTGCCGACTCGGCAAGCCATCCGGGCTGCTGTGGTACTGGCCGTCAACGTTTTTGTTTTACTTGTTAGGTTTTTACGTGGAAGTTACGTTTCACTATTTTGTGTCAGTTGTTCTTTGGATCTTGAGCTAGTTTTGGCCTTTAAACAGCCGTAACGCTACCTACTGACCTTCCACGCAAACAGCCACAGTGATGGGACCGACTGATATTATTCGGCCTCTGCCCGCACCATCACCGAGTTTCTCTCCGCCGTGACTTCACTGTATCACCTCCCCCGCCCCCGTGCCGACCGTCAGCGTCCGGAGAACCCGGCCGGCGCCGGCGGCGGCTCCTTCTACAAGTCGAACCCCAACGACGACAACCAGATGGTGCTCTGCTCGTCCCGCGATGAGTTCGTGCTGCAGCAGGACGTGTGCGTCATGTGCGGCTCGTTCGGCCAGGACATGGAGGGCCGCGTCATCGCCTGCGCCCAGTGCGGCCAGGCCTACCACCCCTACTGCATCACCATCAAGGTGAGGGATGGCGGGGGAGTCGTACCGTGCGCTCTGAGGGACGGAGGAGAGTCGTACCGTGCGCTCTGAGGGACGGAGGGGAGTCGTGCCGTGCGCTCTGAGGGACGGAGGGGAGTCGTACCGTGCGCTCTGAGGGACGGAGGAGAGTCGTACCGTGCGCTCTGAGGGACGGAGGGGAGTCGTGCCGTGCGCTCTGAGGGACGGAGGGGAGTCGTACCGTGCGCTCTGAGGGACGGAGGGGAGTCGTACCGTGCGCTCTGAGGGACGGAGGGGAGTCGTGCCGTGCACCCAGTGCGGCCAGGCCTACCACCCCTACTGTATCACCATCAAGGTGAGGGACGGAGGGGGACGGGGAGGGGACAGTAAGGGATGGCGGGGGCGGTAGAGGGATGGCAGGGGAATCGGACCGCCACGGCGGTGCGCAGAGTCCGAACACTGGAAAACTGGTGAAATGAATCATCCAATTCGATAGCCCTCTGGTGGAGGCGTTGAACTAGAACTTTTCTCGCACCCGTGCTTGACACATGTTTTTTTTTTCTCGGAAAGCTCATAATGTAGCCTATTCATTGATATACTTGCTTGTAACTCTCATCATGTGCGCACGTCGAGTAATTAAAAATAGCTGGTAAATCGGCGGCCTGCGTTTCCAGTTAAGACAATACTCAGTGCCGATTCGGCGGAGCTCTGGTGAAACCGCCTTGGAGTCACAGTTGACGTCGCCTTCCTACTATCGACGGAAGGAGACGAGCGTTTTTGCGCATATTTAGGTCGCCTTGTGTGATAAGACAGATCGGGAATGAAATTGGGGCAAAGCATAGAACTTGGCATAGGTCAAACCTGATGTGAAGATAAATGAACACCGAATTTAGGTTACACATATGCTATGCCAATTCGTAGGTCAAGGATGCTTTTTGATTCTCTGGATGTTACGATTTTTTATTCACATTTGTTGGGCGAACACTGAACAACGATTGATACTTGTTAAGCACATTGAAATGACACATTTTTGGAATGTTATCCCGTATGAATCAATGCATATTGATGCAATGATTTGACGAAAAGCCGATGCTAAAACCTGAACTGGCAAAACCCGGCGGGACGCCGTCAGTGAAACACTTTGAACCGGGGAAACGCTCTGTTATCGGTGTTTTGAAATTTACATCAAAGTGGTATATTCGTCGGTCCACCGTATTTTTTATAAATAAATGTATTTGGCCTCCATTTTTGCGGTCTGATTTTTTTAGCATGTTCCTTCAGGCATTTTTTTTTTGTTTTGTTACATATTTAAATATGCTCGTATTTAGTAAGTGTGACTAAGTTTGATGAGTGTCTCATTGGACGATTAAAATGAAGCTATATTATGCCAATTACCAATATCAATGTCAATGCCTACACAAAAGACAAAACGAATACCATCTTACTTCGGTAAGCAAACATGACGCGACAACACAATGGTTCAGGCAATGTGGAATTGAATGCTCTGGAAAAAGAACACCAAAGCAGAAGTCCATTGCATTTCTGATACTGAAAAATGCATAACCCCTTGCAAAAATACCTACGTTCCTATTTTTCAAAGGTGTTCCAGTTTAGGAAGGAGTAGTGATTTTTTTTTCTAAATGGCTTTGTATGTAGTTTGGACACAATTCGATGACACATTAGACACTACCACTCATATTCCGTCAGTGCTTTGGTTTTGCACCAACTATTTCGCCCCATGGAACCTCGAAGTCGCTTGGGGCTAGCTTTCTCCCATTCTCGATGAGCTGGCCAAACACGCTGGATTTTGATGAAGAAGCCGGTGGAGCTACTGGTCACATTGGACTGGTCCTGATGAGTCACCGATGAATACTCTACTCCGTGGGCGTCTTTGCACGCTGTTTCGGACGCGGCCGCGCGGTCTGCACTCAGCAGTCTGTCAGTCAGCCTGTCTGTCAGTCTGTTCTCAGCAGTATATCTGTATGTCCGCTGCCCGCCGCGGGCCGGCCCGCTGTGATGTAGACGCGCTGTGCAGATAGCACCGCCACTGGATCGCCGGACGCTGAGAACTGACCGCCCTGATTGCGGCCGCCGGCGGCGGCTCTGTTATGGCCGGCGCCCCAGCGTGACACAACTGCGTGTGCGTGGGCTGCGCAAATCAGCGGCGTTACGCATCGACGCTGTGACTGGACGCCGCCCACAGCTAAAGCCCCGTGATCTGCTGAGTGACGCACTGGGCCGTGTGGGACGACTACTACCTGAGTCTGAATCTGTCTCCGGGGGTGACGTTTTGGGAACTGATTCATAATCTATGGTCGGACAGCAGTGACCTACAAAGTCCTCATTATGAATTTAAGATAACATGATATTGTAAGAGTGCTCAAAATATTAAAATATGGGCATTGATGTCAGAAATACACCACCTATTGTTAAAATATAAGTGAATTCACATTTTGAGCATTTATAATTGTAATGATCCTCGAATGCCGGTTGCTCGTCACCAGATGTCCTATATCGTGCCTCCCGATGTGTAAGCTGCCATGACTAGTTGAATATGATCCCTGGCACTTGGTGCGACTCCGATTACTGTGCTTTCTGCTGGGGCGACGTTGATGCTGTGTCGGACTTTTATCAGCGACCGTTCACAAAGATCCGTCTTTCCGTTCGTGACCTGATCTGCCGCCTTATGCCCACCCAGTCCCCCGGCCGAGCCGGGTGGTCCGGGCGCTCCCCTGCTCCATGTGAGCATTTCTCCGACTCCTGACATCACCGGGCCGGCCGTCTGCGGAGCGGATCCCCACCTCCTCTGCGGCCGCAGTCGGCCCGTTAGTGTTGTATTGCCCTACCGTGGTCGATGCGCAGTATGACCGTGCAGATAAAACGATACCTTGCGGCCCCTTATACCCCGCGCGGTCAGAAAGTCCACCCAGGTGACGTAGCGATCCCGTCTGAGACGCAGTGCCGCTTCCGCCTGTTCGCTGTTGTCATTCCGGGCTCTGTGTTTTCTGTTGCGGGTGGTTCGATGCAACTCAAAAATAATCCTGGTGGTCAGGCGTTACGTCTTATACATACAATCACCGAAATGAGGACATAGTGTGGCATCCTTGTACCTTGCTTGTACCCTGTGTTTGAAATGATCAAGCGTGTCTAGGTTACTGGTTTCCAAGTCGGAGATGATTATTGCATACTTAAAGCCCGTCATATTTACGATAATGAACATTCAGTACCCTAATGTTGAAAGGCTCAAAGTTTGCTTTCTCCAAAGAAAAGGAGATATTACTGTGAGTTATTCACCACTGTACCACTCTTTCACCGCACTGCTCTTACGTTCACCACGTTTTGCCATATTGGTGGTTGCAGAGCTACTATAGTTCAGCGGCTCGCGGTGACCGATTATAATGTGGCCGTCGTGCCATAGTTCTGTATGTCGAACAGTGTACTATTTGGCGGTGCTCTGTGACCGTGTGTGCGGTATGTCCTCTCGGCAGGTGAATAAGGTGGTGCTGGAGCGCGGCTTCCGCTGTCTAGACTGCACCGTCTGCGAGGGCTGCGGCCAGAAGAACGACGAGAGTCGACTGATTCTGTGTGACGAGTGCGACATCTCGTTCCACACGTACTGCATGGACCCGCCGCTCGACTACGTGCCCCACGGCGGATGGAAGTGCCAGTGGTGAGCGGCGAGAGGATGGGAGGCGGGCCGGGAGGGGAGGGACCTCCTGGGCAACGGGTGGGCAGGACGGGAGACTGTATCACTCTGAGAGTGATGGTTATGAACTGTTTGCTGCTGCTCATATGATGTTTATCTGTTTCTGTTTATGTCTTTTGATTTCCAGAACATCGTCTTCACTCTTTCACAAAACGTTGTTTCACCTTATTTCTGTAATCAGGTGCGCGGTGTGCGTCCACTGCGGCTCTCAGTCTCCGGGCGGCGAGGGCTGCACCTGGCTGGACAACTACACCATGTGTGGCCCGTGCGGCTCGCTGACGCGCTGCGCCACCTGCCAGGAGCCTTACCAGGACGGCCAGCTCATCATCGAGTGCGCCCAGTGCCTCAGGTAGGGCGGGGTCTGCTGGCTCGCCCAGTGCCTCAGGTAGGGCGGGGCGCAGGGCGCCGGGGGTGATGTTCCTATTGACGCTGGCTGGCTGCGGCGTCTATGGACGCAGTCCCGACCACCACAGCTCCCTCTAACTGTCTGTGCTCTGCTGCACCGCCAGGTGGAGTCACGCGGCTGACGACTTCATCCACACTGAGGAGGACGCCGAGGTGTGCGCCACTATGGGCTACACGTGCACCCGGTGTCGGCCGGCCGACGAGCCGCCGCCGCACATGCAGCCCTCCGTCGACGCCTCCATCGTCGAGCCCGACAGCCCCGCGGAGAAAAGTACGGAGCGATGTGCCGCGAGAGAGGGAAAGGGCTGGTGAGGGAGGGGCGGGTTTCTAGAGATAATTCAGTCGTGGTATAGTCGTGTTTTTTTTCGCAGTTATATGATAATGACTTAACATGTTTTATTCGTCTATCGCTTACACGTGCACCGCATGTGAAGTATCTGGTTGAAGCAAGAGCTGCTATATGTATAACGATGTCCCTGCCACGATGTGGATGCACTCACTGCTGCTGCCTGCCGCTGACTTGGTGGATTGGTGCTCTCTGAGCTGCTGACCTGCAGCTGCTCACCCGCCTAGTTCCCTTCCCCGCAGAGCCGGAGCAGTGGCGGCCGTCTGAGCGGTTCTTCGTCATGGACAACGTGTACGTCTCCGACACGGGCTACAAGGTCATCCAGGGGCTCACCATCGAGCCGGCCAAAAAGAAAAAGAAGCGTGTCGACTGCAAGGGCGACGGCAGCATCTCGGCGGCCATTGACAGTGTGCTGGGCAGTGAGTCATGGGGATCCACGGCAGAGAGGGGGTGCTTTAGCGAACAGAGGACATGGGTCTCTGTCTGGCTCAGAAATTATCTGGCCTGCGACGTAACTCTTACATGTTTCGTGTTGATGCAGAGTGTTTGGATGACTGTATTTGCTTTGTGTTGAATCGCTCGAGTTATTTTGTCATCAGAACGTGTGAGTTAGACTGTGACAATGCCCCCGGAAGGTGACGCGCTTCCCCTCGGTCCGCCCGCAGCCACCTCGATGCTGGAGGAGCCGGACGAGCCGGAGCCTGTGGCCGAGTCGGCCGCCCAGTCGGTCTGGAAGGACGGCATGGTGCTGCCGCCCAAAGAGGACGGCTCGCCGCCCGACCTGCCAGACGGATTCACCATGACTCGGCTCGAGTCCGGCGACTACGTCATCAGAAAGAAACGACAGCGCAACATGCAGAAGATCGGCGTCGGCGGATTCTACGTGAAGGCGCGCGGCCCCAAGATCCTGAACATGAAGGACGAGGAGGAGCGTCAGGAGGCGGCGGCGGCGGCGGCGCAGGCGGCGGCCGCCTCGGCTCTGGCGGCGGCCACGGCGGCGGCCGAGGGCGGCGGCGGGCCGTCCCTGACCCCCGGCACCCCGGTCACACCCACCGAGGACGGACAGACGGCCGCCGCCACCGACACCGCCTTCGCCGTGCCCGGGGACAAGCCAAAGAAGAAGGCCGTGCGCCGCAACAAGAAGTACAAGCTGATCGAGGCGTACCCGCTGTACCTGCAGGAGTCGTTCTTCGGCAAGGAGCTGATCGACAGCTCGCGGGAGGCCAAAATGTCGGAGAGCGAGGAGGAGCGCGAGGAGCCTCCGGCCGAGGACGAGGCAGACGAGGAGGAGCAGCCCGAGAAGGAGTTCACACTCCAACTCTCCAAGGTAAGACGAAATACGGAGATCGCCAGCCGACCGTCTTCGGCTGAGCGGCTCCATAAATGTCCTGCGTTATATGGCTTACAATTTTGATGTATGCGTGTTACAAATCCGATAGGTCGATCACGTTTTGTTTGTTTGTTACAAAGCCATGTCGCTCCTCACCATACTCTCCACATCCTTAGGACTCGTGCGTTTTCGGTCTACTCCGTTCGCTTCCTCCTTATCTTGGTTCGGTTGTGCTCTGACGTGTGACGCCTCGGTTCTCAGGCCGAGCGGGACCTGGTGCGCGAGGCTCAGGAGCGCAGGGAGACCGAGGAGCGACTCCAGCAGGAGCAGGAGGCCTCCAGCAAGGAGCTGGCGGCCGGGACCGGCGCCGGCGGCGACGCCAAGTCGGATAAACTGAACGAGGTGAGTTGATTAAGCTCTAGATGGAATAGTGACATAATTCACTTTCCAATGCGTCGTTCCTAGTCTAGCGGCTGCTATGAAACGTTCTTCACTGTCTTGGCCCTGCCTTCAGGTCTGTTGCATTGTTAGTTAACTGTTTCAACCTTTTATTCAACCTTTACGTACCTTCCAAGTACTGACCGCACCTCCCCCTACACCGTGTCCCCAGACTGACGACGACGGTGAGGACGCGCTCAACGACATCTTCCCCGGTCTGGGCGCCGACCTGGAGGGCGACCTGGTGGACACCATCCTCAACGAGGACGAGAACGCTCTGGGCGAGCACCCGGACCTGGAGGACATCGCCGACTCGGAGCTGGCCAACATGTCCGGAGACGACGCCGAGGGCGGCGCCAGCAAGGACGAGCTCTCCGAGCTGCTGGACGGACCGTGGCCGGAGAGCTTCGAGTCGATGGTGACCGGGCTGCCCAACATGGACGGTCAGGACGTGGAGGACCTGCTGAAGGACACGCTGGAGGTGACGCCGCAGCAGGTGGCTGCGCAGCACCAGCAGCAGCAGCAGCAGCGGCAGGCGCAGCTGGCCCAGCAGCGGCAGCTGCAGCTGGCCCAGCAGCAGCAGCAGCAGCAGCAGCAGCAGGCGGAGCAGGCGCGTCCGGCGCTGCCACCGCCGCCGGGGATGCCGCCGCCGGCGCAGCAGCTGCAGCTGATCCGCGCGCCGCTGCAGCACCCGCAGCAGCCGCTGGGAGCGGCCGTCCGGTTTCGCGCGCCGCCGCCGCAGCAGCAGGCCATGGTGGCCGGCGCCGGGCCGGCCCCCCTGCCGCACATGGCACAGTTCGGACAGGAGCACGGGTGAGTGACGCCGCGCGGTGGTTCGACTGGCGAAGCCGCGACTGCTGGAAATGGTGGCCTTATTAGAGGCCACTGCTTAAACGTCTGCGTAGTTACTAGTTTGATCACAGTTTGACTAGTTCTGCCCGTCAGCTTTCGTTGTTTTGGCAGCGACAGTTTGGGATTACCCCATACACTGACTGCTGGTCGCCGCCCGTTGCAGAGGCCAGTTTGGCGAGTTCGCGGACCGGCCGCAGTCGGGTGAGATGGCGTGGACGGGCGCCGGCGCCGTGGCCCGCCCGGTGGCCGGCGCCTCCGGCACTCAGCCGCCGCCCGGCGCCACCAGCGAGTCACAGACGTACAACCAGCGCAACTTGGCCAAATGGGAGCACGACATGAGCCTGGGCGAGGCGGCCACCATATCGCCGGTGCTGTACGCCAACCACAAACACCCCGAGCTGCTCACTGAGTTCCCAGGTACGGAGGCGGAGCGTGGCAACAGGCTGCCGTCCAACGATCAGCTGGGGATGGCCTGAATGTTCCAAGTGGCTTATTTCATTGACTTGTGGAGAGTTGGCGTCTCTAATATTACTGTACTGATCCGCCACCGTACTCTGTAATGATCGGTACTGATGTCTGACGTCCCCTGTCCTCTGCGTGCCGGCAGCCGTGGCCGACCGAGTCCGGCAGATCATGAAGATATGGCGCGCCCTCTCGCCCGAGAGCAAGCAGCCCTACCTGCAGAAGGCCAAGGACAACCGCTCCGCCAGCAAGGTACGTAGCGTGGTCTGGAGAGCGAGAATGTAGCGAGATTATACGCGCCGCGGTGTGTTGGATTCGCGGAGCACCCCAATGCTTGCGGGGTTCCCGGGGGCCCTTACGAGTTGTGTTTGTTGTGACGTTTACCGGCGCGCCGGAGCGGCGCCGGGCTGTCTGTCGGCCGCCCGCCGGCAGTGTGTGTGTGTGGTTTGACTGACCGTCCCGGCAGTGAGGACCTGTCCGGCCGCGCGGCGGTGACCCGACCCGCAGCCTGTCTGTGCGGGACCGGCCGCCGCGCCCCACCAGTCCCCGCGCCCGCAGTCCGCTGCCAATGATGTTTCGTTTCACAGTCCAAGCAGGGCGGTGTGGTGCGGGCGCCGCCTGCCGCCGCCGCCCCCGCCGCCGCCGCCGCCGCCGCGGCGCCGGCGCAGGCCTCGGAGAGCAGCGCGCAGGTAGATTCGGGCGACTCGCCGCCGGCCGAGGTGGTGGCCGGCGCGGCCGCACTAACCCCGCCGGCCGCTGGTGACGGGGCGTCTGCACAGGTTGGCTCGCGGCCGCTCGCTGTAACTGGCCTGGGTGCCGGCCGGTCGGTGGGGTGTGTGACTGTGTATGTACCGGGTGTGGCCGCGCATGCCGCTCGGTGCGCAGCCCCCTCCCCTGGCTGGCTGTGCCGCGCTGCGGGGCGTACTCTAACACCGGCCGGCCGGCTGGCACGGGCTCACTGTGCGACCGCCGGCAGCTTGGCACCGTCCCCGCGCGCCGCCTGAATGTCGGGTGTGGGTCGGCCCGGGGTGGCTCCGGGCGCGAGTCGATCGGCCCGGGGTGGCTCCGGGCGCGAGCCGATCGGCCCGGGGTGGCTCCGGGCGCGAGTCGATCGGCCCGGGGTGGCTCCGGGCGCGAGCCGATCGGTCCGGGGTGGCTCCGGGCGCGAGTCGATCGGCCCGGGGTGGCTCCGGGCGCGAGTCGATCGGCCCGGGGTGGCTCCGGGCGCGAGCCGATCGGCCCGGGGTGGCTCCGGGCGCGAGTCGATCGGCCCGGGGTGGCTCCGGGCGCGAGCCGATCGGTCCGGGGTGGCTCCGGGCGCGAGTCGATCGGCCCGGGGTGGCTCCGGGCGCGAGTCGATCGGCCCGGGGTGGCTCCGGGCGCGAGTCGATCGGCCCGGGGTGGCTCCGGGCGCGAGCCGATCGGTCCGGGGTGGCTCCGGGCGCGAGTCGATCGGCCCGGGGTGGCTCCGGGCGCGAGTCGATCGGCCCGGGGTGGCTCCGGGCGCGAGTCGATCGGACCGGCGCCACTGGTGTGTGCAGAATGAGTGTACTCATAGCTCTCCGTGTCTCCGTAACCCGTCCGCGCTGACCACTGGGTGGAGTGTGCGGCACCCAGCACTCATTGGTGGTTCATTTACATCGGTTAACGCTCAGTGTAATGTTGCCGTTTTGCTGTTTTCTCTGTGTTAGTGTTAAGCGATATCTGTTTGCTCATCCAGCGAGATCGTACCTCGCTTTCCAATGTTTCGGTGTGACTGTTTTGCTGGTAAGAGCTGTCAACATGTAGTTGTTTCAATCGATGAATTGTTCATGGTTGTTTTTTTAGTTGCCGGTACCTCTGAGGCGTACGGCAGTGTTTTATCCCCTGACCGTGTTCGGATGTAGGTGTCTGCCGGTCCCGCCGCCGCTGCCCGGCGGCTGTGCCCGCTGACTGCACAGTGTCTATAGTCTGCCCGCGGTGGAGGGTCCGTCTCTGAGCACCCGCGCCCTCCCCATCCGCTGACGCCCCGTCCGCGCCCCTAGGAGGCCGTTCAGCACCGGCCCACCCCGCTGCAGACCAACGAGCAGCAGTGGCGGCAGATGCAGGCGCTCCGCCAGCAGCAGGCGCAGCAGCAGCAGGCGCAGCAGCAGCAGCAGGTTCAGCAGTCTCAGCAGCAGCACATCCAGCAGCAGCAGCAGCAGAAGATACACCAGCAGCAGCACCCGCAGGGACAGCAGCAGCTGCATCAACAACAACAGCCGCAGCCAGTGCAACAGCAGCTGCAGCAGCAGCAGGCGCAGCAGCAGGCTCAGCAGCAGGCTCAGCAGCAGCAGCAACCGCAGGGTCAGCTGCAGCAGCAACAGCAGCAGCAACTGCTTCTTCAGGAGCAGCGACAGCAGGCCCAAGGTGAGAGCGTTGGTACAGGGTGACACAAAAAAAGCGGTCATCACCAAAATTCGAATATCTTCGGAAGTTTTATTCAGATCATCACCAAACTTCGGCCACTTTAGGTCACACCTATGTAGCATACATCCACAAAGTTTCAAGTCTTCAATAAGAATACTTTTAGTACAGTGTGTGTTTTACTGACGCTCCACAATGTGCTCCAGGTGAGCGCCCCGGCGCTGCAGGGCGTAGGCACACCTGCATCCGGCGGGCAAAGTTGTCGATAACCCGATGGCTGTGCACTTTACAGAGTGCAATGGCCTCTGGAGACAGTGCTCAGGGGGTGTGCTACCCCTGAAACGTTATTCTTATCGGATTATCGACAACTTTGCCCGCCGGGTGCAGGTGTGCCTACGCCCTGCAGCGCCGGGGTGCTCACCTGGAGCACATTGTGGAGCGTCAGTAAAACACACACTGTACTAAAAGTATTCGTAGTGAAGACTTGAAACTTGGTGGATGTCTGCTACATAGGTGTGACCTAAAGTGGCCGAAGTTTGGTGATGATTTGAATAAAACTTCTGAAGTTATTCGAATTTTGGTGATGACCGCTTTTTTGTGTCACCCTGTATGTGGTCGCTTGTAGCTACGTGCAGTTATACTAACTCTACAACACCTTGCTGAGCTGTCTGACTGCCATGTGCTCGATAATGTATGGTGACCGCGCTCTCAGCTGACTGAGTTTTGTTACCTGCGGCGGCAGCGGCGGCGATAGCTCTGGTGCAGCGGCAGCTGGAGGAGGACATTCCCACTTCGCTGCAGAGCAGGCCGCCCCAGCAGCAGCAGCAGCAGCAGCAGCAGCTGCACGTCACCACCGCCGCCCAGCAGGTGAGTTCGGCTGAGCACAGGGCTACGGAAGATATTCTGGGTTCAGTTTGGCAGAGGGCTCAGTTAGTTCCAGGCGGTGTGGGCCATGTCTGTGCGATGCGACTGTAGAGTAGTTTGCCCTCGGAGGGAGAGTCACTGGCCGGCCCGGTTCGCAGGAGTCGCCGATGGGCCATCCTCACATGTCTCCTCACATGTCCCCGCGTGCCCTGCCGTCCCCTTCCGGCCCCAGCCCCGGCCCGAGCCCCGGTCTGAGTCCCGGCCCCAGTCCCGGCCCCAGTCCCGGCCCGGGCGCGCCGGCCGGCGTGCCCAGCCCGTTCGCCGTGCGGCCCGGCCAGGCGGACCCGTTCATGCAGCTGGGCGGCCCGTCGCGGCCCGGCCAGCCGGCCGACGGCGGAGAGCTGGCGCTGGCCCGACAGCAGCAGCTGCGCGAGCTGCTCCAGCGACAGCAGCAGCAGCAGCAGCAGCAGCAACAGCACCACGGTGGGTCAACGCGCCCGCGGGTCAACTTATCGATCAGAGTCATACAGGCTGCATTTCCTCAACTGCAGTCATTCACTTACGCACTCTACACTCGCTTGCTTACAGTCTCCCGACAGACATTCGTTGATCAAACTACATAGTTAGACGCTGGGACAATCCGTAGACACAAAATGTGTAACTTGAGAATGGTTGGTCTTCAAATTAGTGACCGAAAACAAGGTGTTACTGTTGGGTAGCTAGGTGCGGGCCGCGGGGGACTGCACTCTGAGATATTGCTCCCGGCGCCGCTGTGTTGGTGGCGACGAGCCCTGACCTCCACGCCGCCCCGTCAGGCTCTGCGCGGGCGGCGCTGAGATATTGTCCCTGCCGCCACTGTGCTGGCGGCTCCTCTGTTCGTTTTCTGACCTCCAATACGCGTTCTCAGGCTCTGCGCGGCCGGCGCTGCCGCACCACGGCCAGCCGTTCCGACAGCCGCTGCCGCCGCAGCAGCGCCAGCCGCGCATGATGCAGCTGATCGTGCAGCAGCGGCTGCAGGCGCAGCAGCAGGCGCAGCAGCGCGCGGCAGGTGGGTGTGCGCAGACGCCACGGGTGTGACACTGACACTGGCACTGGCACTGGGACCGGGTCGGACGGACTGACACGGGATGGACGGGGCGTGACATGGGCACTGGACTCGTACCAGACACTGAGGTTCTGTGTTGAACCGCCTGGCTATGATGGGGCGTGGAGGTTTCAGTGATGGCAATGAGACGGCTGTCACGAATGCAAACATCATGCGACAGAGACTGAACAGGGGTGCTTCTGGAGGCGAAGTGACTAACTTGACATACCGGGGCTTTGCTGAGTTTACTTTATGTGAGGTGTGCTTACCGCGTCATAACAAATGCGTTGTATTCAATTCATATTATACCTAAGAGACACTTTTTGGGCGCTTTGAATTATTCGGCTAACACCGTAATGTCCAATGGCAGGGTTGATATTTGGTGTTCCGTGTCCTGGCTGCCTGTTCTAACAGAAATCCAAACGTCCAACCCGCGGACTGTCTGCGGTTCCTGGGTGTCTGTGACTGGCTGTCTGGCTAGACAGGGCCAGGCTGTCTGTGTAGGGAGTGTGTCTGTATGGCGCCGCTCGGAGCCGTGGTCTGACCGGCGCCACTCCCCGGCCCGGTCTCACTGACCTCCGCTCCCCAGCCGGAGGGCACATGATGCCTCCTCACCGCCGGGCGGAGATGGTGGCCGGTATGTGGGGGCCGCCACCGCCGCCCCCGCCCCCACCGCCGCCTCCTCCTGCGCCGCCGGCGGTCTCCACCCACTCGGAGTCGTTCCACGCGCCGGGCCCGTTTCCACAGGAAGGTAGGCGGCCGCCGCCCGCCGCCCGGCCGCCCGTCCGGCCGGCCGGCCGGCCGGCCGGCTGCATGGCCTCCGCTTGTCAGACCGCACGATGACCGGCCGCCGCCAGCCCGGCACGCCTGAGCGTGTTTTCTGTTTGTTTGTGTTCGTTCGTTTTGTGTTTGTTTGTTTGTTTGTTTGTTTGTTTGTTTGTTTGTTTGTTTGTTTGTTTGTTTGTTTGTTTGTTTTTGTTTTTATTTGTTTGATTTTGTGCTTGGCTTGCCTTTTCGATATTGTTTTGTCGCACGCTGTATGTTGTTTGCTTTTTGTTGCTTGATTTTACTAGACGTATTGATATTTCTTTTTTGTTTGCAGTGCGTAATATTTTTGTTACAGTGGGCTCTTTGCCGTGCGCTATATTTAGATCTGTAAATGTAGACTGTTTTGAATCCACCTAACGTACATTTATAACCGACTCAAAGTAAGTTTGACATCTTATCTGTAGACGATTGTGAGCCGTATCGCAGTCAGTGTCCATACCTTAGAGAAGCTCATACAGAGCTGCAGGGATTTGCCACTTGCCGAGCTATCTGGAATCTGATTAGAAAACAGGCACGGACCCTTTGTCCGTTTTCATGTGTTGTGGCTTGACTTTGTTTCTGTGTATATGGATTACACTCTTTTGTTGTGCCTCACCTGCTATTCTTTCTACTCGCCGAGGCAGATCCGGCCGCACTTTTCCACCCGCTCGACCTCCCCCCTCAGCACTCCCCAGCATCCGCCGTCGTTCGCCGAAACCGACGTGTGCCGCGATGCCGCTTGCATTGCTCTACCGTGCTGTGCCTCGCAGGCATCTGACATCATGCATATATTCGACATTTCTCGCATGAGTGTCCAGTCTTAGCAGAGTTCAAAAATTCCGTCAGATCAGAGTCTGGTGTCGCCCCTGTGTCTGTGTGCGCTCCGTCTGACGCTCGGTCCGTGTCCCTCCCAGCTCCGGTAGGCTCCCCGGCGGTGACGTCCCCGGCTCCGAGCTCCGGCCAGAGTCCGTCCGTGGGACCGGGGGCAGCGGCCGGCAGCCCGGCGCCGGCGCCAACCGCGCCCGGTCAGCCGCCGGCCTCCCCGCAGCAGCAGCAGCAGCAACTACAGCAACAGCAGCAGCAGCAGCAGCAGCAGCAGCAGCAGCAGCAGCAGCAGCAGCAGCTGCAGCAGCGACAGCAACAGCAGCTGCAGCAGCAGCAACTACAGCAACAGCAGGCTCAGCAGCAGCAGCAGCAGCAAGCTCAACAACAGCAGCAGCAAGCTCAACGGCAGCAGCAGCAAGCTCAGCAGCAACAGGCTCAACAGCAACAGCAACAACAACAGCAGCAGCAAGGGGCCCAACCTGCGCAACAAATAAAACAAGAGCAGCAGCCGCAGCAGCAGGAGGAGCCAGCTGCGGCTGCCGAGGACAAAACAGACGGCGACGAGGATGATGAACTTCTTGGTAAGGCGAAGAGTCTCTGTCACAGTCTCTGTTTGGCCGAAATTATTACTGATGAATTATCGTGAAAGTGACGCGAGACACTGCATTTGTTGTTTTTGTTTCAATGCGTGAAGTCACCACCCATGTCTTGCTTCGTTCGCAGGAATCGGGGACGACTTTAACCTGCTGAACTACGCTCACCCGGAGCTGGGGGAGCACAAGACTGTCCTGGAGCTGGTGGGTGAGGAGCAGGAGCAGGAGCAGGAGCAGCAGCGCGGCGCCGCGGCCGCCGCAGCTGCCGCAGCCGCAGCCGCCGCAGCCTCGGCGTCTGTCAGCTCGGCGGCCGCCACCACGGCCGGGCTTCGGCCGGGCGCCAGCATGTCCGCGGCGGCGGCGGTGTCCGCGGGAGTGGTGTCCGCGGCCGGAGCGGTGTCAGCGGTCAGCTCGGCAGCGGCGCTCCACACCGCGCCCGCAGTGGTCAGCGCCGCCGGAGGGATGCAGCAGCACAGGTGGGGAGCCGAGCCGGCAATCGGGGCCCGGTCAGACGTCAGTGGCGTGCCGGCAGCTGTGTATTGTTCGCTTATTATGTTATTAGTCCAGTCAGCTTATTGCAACATTGTTTGTAATAAACGACGTGTTCAAACTTGAATTTGTTTGTAATGTGACAGAAAAATCTCACTCGCTGTTAATACCGAGGTGCTGTCATCCATAGCCGTCCGTTGGTTGCCGACGTATCTCTGACCCGGCTGCCTCTCCCCCGTTTGTTAGGCCGGTGATGATGACCCAGCAGCAGGTCGGGGTCGGCCCCGCCGCCGCCGCCGCCGGCGCCGTGGGCCACCCGGCGGGCCCGCCGCGGCCGCCGCCTCACGGCGCCATCCCGGTGCACCGCCCGCTGCCGCCCGGCCAGCCGACCATGGGCGTGCCGGCGCACGGCACGGTGGGCTACGCCTCGGGAGTTCGTCCGCCGCCGTACCCTGGCCGCGTGCCGCCGCCGTACCAGCCGAGCGGCGAGCGCAAACCGGCCCTGCTGCAGGTGGGCACGGCAATAAGAAAGGTGGGACGCTGCAGCACTGATATACTGAGCAGGGACAGTGGGCTGCCGGCTGCCGCATAAGCCGCATGGTCATCAGAATATGGCCTAAGATCTTGTCGGATTGTATCAAGCATGTGTGTTTTCGACATCGTTTGGAAGCTGAATCATCAAGTGCACGTGGTTGTGACTGTTGTGTGTTGCTATTCTCTTTCTAAACTGGTCTGCCCAGTTCTGTGGACTGTATCCCCGCGTCTGGTCTGACTGTGTCCCCTCGCGGGACAGGAGCAGCCGCTGCTGCTGGCTGACCTGCTGGAGGAGGAGAAGCGCGAGCAGCAGCGCCAGCAGCCGGCCGCCGGTCAGCCGCCGCACCAGCTGCACGCGCAGCAGGTGGCTGCCGACGCCGAGTACAAGCCGGAGGGGCTGGCGGCGGGGGCGGCCGGCGGGCCGCCGCAGCCGCAGCCACAGGCCATGGCCAGACGTGAGTCAGGGCGACGTTCGTTACCGCTGATGGTACTGGGGCACGGCCGACCTGGCTGGTTCACGATTATATGCAACATATCCTTAGCTACCATTTTTACCGTTAACGCTTTCTCACGTTGTGATATTTTGACACAACATTGTTTGACTTTGACATTGTTTGACATTGTTTTGACTTTTGCTTGTCATTGACCTTTTTGTTTGTGCCAGTCATCTTTCTCGTGGTATGTTGTCCCACCGCGCTTACCACCCCTGTCTTTACCACCTGCCCCTGACCCGTTACTCCTCGCCAGTCCGACTGGTGACTATCACGACTACCCCGTGTCCGCCAACACTCACCCTGCCCGCCCCCCCCCCCCAGCCGAGTACGCGGTGACGTCTGGCGCGTCGCTGGGCGGCCACCCGTCAGCCGGCGGTCAGCTGTACCAGGGGGTGCCCGGTGGCGGCCTGCAGCAGCGGCCGGCCATGGCACTGCAGCAGGGCCGGCCGGCGCAGCACGACCCCGGACTGCACCCAGGTCCGTGGGACGGTCAGCTGGGAGGGACGGGTTCAACGGGCGAGGCTGCCTCCGACGGAATGCCATTTTGAGTGTTAAGCGTTTACATAGGTTTACACCTTGGAGTTGAGGTAGGATTTTTTCATCACAGTTCGATAGGAGTGTCACTTATAGTTTGTTCCCCTTTTCTAATTTTCTCACTCCACTTTCCAGTTATATCTCTGCTGTAGACCACTGTCCCGTGTGCAGCTGACCATATTCCCGAGCCGCTTCTTCACGTTTCTGACCGTGTCCTCCTCCCTCCCCGTGCAGCGCTGCTGCAGCACCCGCCGCACCCGGCGCGGCCGCACCCGACCCTGATGGGCGGCCCGTCGGCGGTCGCGCCGGCCGCCGCCGCCACCTCGGCACCCGTCCAGCTGACTGTCCAGAACGCGCCGGCGCCGCCCGCGCCCGTCGACAACCCGCAGACGCCCGAGCAGGTCAAGGTCATGCACGACTACGAACAGTGGCTGATCCACGAACAGGAGGTGAGCGGCCGACACGGCGGGACGGAGGTTTGGAGGGGAGCGAGGCCGGGCCAAAGTTCAGGGAGGGTGGTTGTCGGCTTCTATGACTTACATGCTCGTATTTTTGTTCTTTGTGGGGCTGGTTATATTCCACAGTCATGACTGTTCTGTTTTATTTGCCGATTCGGTGCCGCCGATTTCCTGATCCGCCCTCACTCTCCACCAGGTCTACTCTGTCCAGCTGAAAACCCTGGAAACGGAGATCACCAAATACCGCAAACAGCGCCGCTCGTACAACAGCAAACAGCGCACGCTGCGCAAGAACGGCCAGGAGCTGAGCGTGGTTGACTCGGCCGAGTTTGACCGCATCTGCTCCGAGCAGGCGGCCATTCAGAAACAGATCGAGGCCGTGCGGAAGGCCTCCCGACAGCACAACATGGTCTTCCAGGTGAGACGGAACGGGGAGGTCGGTGGAGGCCGGGGAAATTGCAGACGATAGTGAGGGCGAGGAGCTCATATGAAGTTAAGGATATTGCATGCGCGATTTGGAGACTTGTTTTTGATCTTATATTTATCGTTTTATTGTTGCTGAGATTTATAGGTCAATGCTGCTCTTATCTGCTAGAATGATCTTGCTGGAGCTGATTCGTCCTCTTCGTAATAACGAATTTTTTAGAAGCTGGCGTGATCGTGCTCTCCTTTCGTTGACGCCGCTCGTCTCCCTGTTGCAGGACTACCGTAACAAGAAGCCGAAGCCGCCGGGCGCGGTGGCGGTGCCGGGCGCAGTGGGCGGCCAGGTGGTGCAGTCGGCCGGAGCCGCCATGGCCAGCATGGCCCGGATGCCGTCGCCGCGGCTGCCCGGGCCGCCGCGCTCGCCCATGGTGCCGCCGTCGTCGCCTTCCCAGTCGCCGCTGGCCAGCCCGGGCCCGCGCATGTCGCCGAGCCTGCGTCCGCCGGCCTCGCCGCTGGAGGGCGGCCCGTTCTCGCCGCACAGCAGTCCGCAGGAGGCGCGGCTGCACCCGGTACTGCTGCAGCGCTTCCCGGCCGGGCCGCGGGCGCCGATGGCGCTGGTGCGGCCGCCGCTGCGCGGCCCGCAGCCGGGCGCGCGCACGCCGAGTCCGCAGCAGATCCGGCGGCCGTCGGGCGGCGCGCTGGCCAGCCCGCACTGCCAGCAGGTGATGTCGCCGTCGCCGTTCGTCACCAGCCCGCAGCCGAGTCCGCTGATGTCGCCGGCCCAGATGGCGTGCAGTCCGGGCGGCGCGCCGCACCCGCAGAGTCCGCACACGCCCGGCCAGAGCCAGCAGACGCCCGTGGCCAGCCCGCGCCCGGCCCAGTCGCCGCGGCCGGTGCCCTCGCCCGGCGGCGAGCAGTACTACCTGCAGCAGCAGCAGCAGAACCCGCAGCAGCAGGCGGCGACCTCGCAGCCGCAGCAACAGCAGCAGCAGCACGTGCCAACTTCCCAGCAGCAGCAGCAGCAGCAGCAGCAGAGGTACGGCGGCGGCAGCGGGCCGCAGACTCCGACGCAGCAGCAGATCATGTCTCCGCGTCCGCCTCAGAGTCCGCACCCGGTGCAGTCGCCCGGCCACGAGCAGTTCTACATGCAGCAGCAACAGCAGCAGCAGCAACAACAAGCACAGCAACAACAGCAAGCGCAACAACAGCAGCAGTATGTGAGGAGCGGCGGCCCGCCGACTCCCGGACAGATCATGTCTCCGCGCACCCCGCAGAGTCCGCGGCCGGCGCCGTCCCCGGGGCACGAGCAGCAGCAGTACTACATCCAGCAGCAGCAGCACCAGCAGGCCCAGCAACAGGCGGCGCCCGGCCAGCAGCCGCCGCAGCGCTACCCGCAGCCGGGCCAGCAGGTGCAGTACCGCGTGCGGTCGCCGCAGCAGCAGCCGCAGCAACAGATACGGATGCACCAGCAGATCCCGCAGCACATCATCCAGCAGCGGCTGCAGCAGCAGCAGATGATGCGCCAGAACCCTGGCCAGCTGCACCTGCACCAGCAGCACATTCAACAGCAGCAGCTGGGCCAGCCGGCGGCCGACCAGCAGCCCGGGCAGATGCACCAGCAGCCCATGATGATCCGGCAGGTGCAGCAGCAGCACCACCAGCAGCTGATGCAGCAGAGACAGCAGCAGCAGCAGCCGCAACTGCAGCAGCAGTTGCTCCACCAGCAGAGACTCCAGCAGCAGCAGATGGCCCGACAAATGCCCAGGCTGCCGCCGTCCCCGCAACACCAGCAGCAAATGCAGCAGCAGCAACAACAAATGCATCATCAGCAACACCAGCAACAGCAAGTTCAGCATCCGCAGCATCACCAGATACAGCAACAGCAACAGCACATGCAACAGCAACAGCATCAGATGCAGCAGCCGCAGCAGCAGCCGCTGCAGCAGCGGCCGCCCAGTGTGCCGCAGATGGCCCAGCCGGGCAGTAACCCGGCCACGCCGCAGCCGGGCAGCCACCCGGGCACGCCGGCGCCGGCCACCCCGCACGGCTCGTCGCCGCGGCAGCCGTCCACTCCTGGCTCGGCCGTGCCGCCGGCCAGCCCGGCGCCGCAGCCGGCCGCGGGCGGGGCCGGCCCGCCGGCCGCGCCGGCCGCCCAGCCGGCCCCGGCCCCGGCCGGAGCTGCCGGCGGTAACGGAGGGGCTGCCGGCGGACCGGCCGGAGGGAACGGCGGCGGCGGTGCCGCGGGAGCCGCCGTGGCTCCCCTGCCGCCGGGACGCTCGTTCGGACGGTTCGGCCACTTTCCGATGGGACTGCGCGGCGGAGCGAACCCGGACCTGATGCGCGCCCTGAGGGGCCGCCCTCCCGGCTGGTGGAAACTCGGTCTGAAGGGCGGCACGCCCACAATGACCCCGACGCCAACACCAAACCCGACTCCGACACCGACCTCCACTGAAGCCGGCTCTGTGGAAACTCCGGCTACGACAGCTGCTGATGCAGCCTCGACGACACCGTCTGTATCGACTGATACTTCAAGTACACCCACGGCTGCCGCCACCGACTCTGCCGTGTCGTCGGGCGCACAGAGCGCCACTCCGGCTGCGGCTGCCGACAGCGCGCAGCCGCCGGTCTCCAGTGGCATTCCGGCGCCGGCGGCCTCCTCTGCTCCCGCGGCTGAGGCCCCGGCGTCCGCTGCCCAGACCACGACCGTTACAGCCGCGCCGGGCGGCGAGACGACGGCCCCTGCGCCTGCACAGAGCTCAGCCCCGGCCCCGACTTCATCAGCGGCTGTGACGGAAGTACCTACCTCTAGTGGGACTGCCGCTGCGGCTCCGGCATCTACGGGAGACTCTGCATCGACTCCGGCTCCGTCCTCGGCGCCGACTCCGACTCCGACTCAGACTCAGACTCAGACTCAGACTCAGACTCAGACTCAGACTCCGGCTCCGACTCAGACTCCGGCTCCGACTCCGGTCCAGTCAGCCGGTGCGGCGCCCAGTGCTGCGTCCTCTGGAACTGCGGCTCCTCTGTCGGCCGCCGCGGTCTCAGCTCTAACCCTGCTGTCTGCGCCCTCTACTCTGTCACAGACGGTGATCCTGACGCCGGGCCCGGACGGACCGCGGGTGGCGCCCGTCGTCATGTCGAGCGGCACGGTGTCGGCGCTGACGACTGCCCCGCGTCCCGTCCCGGCGGCGGCGGTGTCTGCATGCGCCGCCCCGGTGCTGGCGGCGGCCTCGCTGACGGCGGCGGTGGCGGCCAACACGGCGCTGGTGGCCTCCACGGCCGCCGGAGAGTCCCCGGTCTCGTCCGCCGCCGGTCTGATGGCCGCCGTCTCTGCCAACACCTCTCAGATCGCCGCGCCGTCGCTGGTGACGCCGTCCCTGGCGTCCTCGGCCGCGGCTGCGGCCGTGGCCACTGCCTCAGCGGTCAGCTCCCTGGCGACGTCTGCGCCGGTGCCGCAGCTGCCCACCTCGCGGCTCTCTGAGGTGCCGCCCAGCAGCGTGCACCAGGCCATGATCGGTATTCCCGGCGCGGGCATCTCGAACGCGGCGCGGATCGGCGCGCTGCTCGAGAGCGCGGCCACGGCGGCCGTGGCGCGCCCGCTGGCCGGCGCCGTGTCCTCGGGCGGCGCGGGCGCGGCCGGCGCCGCCACCCAGCTGGTGAGCGTGTACGGACGCCGCCCGGTGGCCGCCGGCGCCGAGAGCGGGGCAGCTGGCGTCGACCCGCCGCCCGTCAGCGGCCTGTCCATCCATCAGCAGCAGCACCACATGACCGGTGGCACGGTGCTCTCCTCGGCGTCTGGAGGCCCGGCCACCTCTCATACTGCCGCCCCAGCCCGCGGCGCCGCGGAGACGACCACAGCCGAGTCTGCCGGCGCCAGACCGGCGGTCTCTGACACCGCCCCGGAGCAGCCGCCGCCGCCGGCCGGGCGCCAGGAGAACGTGCTGCTCAAGAAGCTGCTGCAGAACGCCGGCTGCGCCACGACGGCGGGCCAGCCGGGCGGTGCGCACCAGTTTGTGCTGACGCCGTCCGTGGCCGGCCAGCTGACCGCCAAACAGGCGTCCGGCGGCTCGACCATCTCGCCGATCGCGCGCCAGCAGCCGCAGCCGCCCAAGCCGCTGCAGGTGCCGGCGGCGCTGGCGCGGCCGCCCGGCCAGGAGGCGGCCGGCGCGCGGCCGCAGACCGTCTCTGTGGGCAGCCTGCTGGCGGCGCGGCCCGGCTCCCTGGCCGTGCTGCGGCCCGCCGGCGCGCCGCTGTCTGCGCCCACCGCCGTCACCGGAGTCGCGGCGGCCTCCCCGCTGACCCACTCCTCCCCGGTCCCCACCGGCTCCCCGTCGCCCTCCCCGTCCCCTTCCCTGACCCCGACCCCGACCGCGGCCGCTCCAGCGGCCACCTCCACCCCGACCTCCACCCCGACCCCGACCTCGGCGTTCGCCCTGGCGTCCGCCGTGTCCTCCGCCTCATCCTCGCCCGTTCCGACCGGCCCGCAGGCGGGACGGCCGCCGTCGGCCGGCCTGGCGGCGGCCCGGGACGGCGCGCGCACACCGCAGACACCGCCGGCGGGGGAGGCCGGCCAGCCGTGCAGCTCGGTCATCACACCGACCAGCTCCGTCTCACTGCCTCCGGATGGTGAGTGCAGTGTACAGATACAGAGGTACAGTACCGCAGTGCCTACAGGGACACCGGGGTACACCAGGCTGCGGTAGTTTCATTTGTTAGTTTTACAATGCATTGTTCTTTTCTTTACTAGCAATTCAGATATAATTTGGTCACCCTACCCGCGGATGTCGTACACCTGTCGCATTCCGCTGTCGCAATGCGCACCCGTGTGTTGACCTGATGCGCCCCTCCCTCCCCAGTCCTGCAGCGGGCCCGCGAGGCTGAGGAGCTGAAGAAGCAGAAGCGGCGTCAGTATCAGCAAAAGAGGCGCCAGTCGCAGGGCAAGGACGGCGGCGGCGCCAAGAAACGGACCCGAAAGGTGCGCCAGTGTAGCTCATCAGGACACAAGTGACGCTGTCATATCAGTGTTCTAACCATTGTTGACGTTTCACGTTACTGACGACTTTGATAGTGAGCTGATTTGCGCAGTGCATGCAGTGTCCCCTCTCGTGCCCCCCGCTGACCACTCCCGCACGCTCGGCTCGGCAGGGCTCCAAGCTGGAGGAGGACTACGACGCGTTCCTGGAGGGTCTGATGCACCAGCTGGGCTCCCTGCCGGCGCTGGCCGTCCAGGAGCCGCCGGTGCCCGCCTGTCTGGGCGTGGTGAGCGCGCCCGGCGCCGGGCCGCACGCCAGCCGGCTGGGCCATCCCGGCTACCGGCCGCAGCTGGGCGAATTGGTGGCGCGCGACGGAGACACCCTGGAGACGGCGGCCGGCGCCGGCGACTACTACAGCCGGCAGCCGTTCGGCGACCGGCAGCCGCGGCCCACCCAGCACACGCTCGGCAGGACCATCCTGGGCTTCTACCAGCAGGAGTTCGGAAACAAGGACGACATCAGTGAGTCGGACCGACTGTTATGGGAGGGAATGAAGATGGTACTAGACATAGGGCGAGATGGATATGAGAGGCTGGAGCTGGATGGAGAGGGCTCGTCAGCTGTACTCGGCCATCCGCGGCACTCACATGGCTCGTGATGGTCTTCACGGGAGTTGCTAGCAATTGCCGATGATTGAACTTCAGGTGTTTATTTCTCATTTTAAACTGTTTGATTGAGGTGGTCGTTCTAAATTTAATCCATCGCCTTTGACGCCAGTTTGCTGGTGAGCTCGCCCGGTGTGTGTGTACTGACTGCTGCCGCCGGTGTTGCTGTATGTGCCGCCCAGCTGACGACCTGTCCCGCCCCCTCCCCCTCCCCCAGTTCCTTGCCGTCGCGGCCGACGGGACAGCGCCGGCACCCCGGCGCGCGGCGCCGACTGACCTTCTCCCTCCCTCCCCCGCAGTCCCGTGCCGCCGCGGCCGACGGGACAGCGCCGGCACCCCGGCTCGCGACGCCGACTCTCCGGACACGGTGGTCAGCAGCTCGTCGCCGGAGACGGTGGCGCCCGACTGCAGCTACCGCTACCCAGGTACGGATGGTCACCCGCCCTCACATACCGCGTCTGATGACAGTCGCTGGGTGATATTGACAGCGTCTGGAGCGTGACTAGTGTATGGAGTGGATAATGGGAGACTTCATTGCATGGGGTGAAACGTGAGGTAGTCTGTTATGTCTCCGTCGGGAAGGCTTCGTGCCCGACGGACTATCGTGTTTGATTAGGCTCTAGGTATACAGTTCATCGGAGTGAGGTGTTAATCGCAGTTCCTAAGTGTTTTGCTATTTGAGTTCGCTATCCTACGGACTGTTGCCCGCCCGTAATATCCTGTGCTCTTACGCTGGTGCAGAGTGTAGTTCTCGCCGCGGTGTACCTGTTCCTTCCCTCCCTTCTTCCATTCTTCCCTCTCTCCCCATCCCACCCTCCCTCTCTCCCTCCCTCCCTCTATCCCGCTCCCCGCTCTATCCCAGGTGGCGGCCGCCGCGGCTGGCTGCCCTACCCCGCCTGCTACTCCTCCCTCCCTCTATCCTGCTCCCCGCTCTGTCCCAGGTGGCGGCCGCCGCGGCTGGCTGCCCTACCCCGCCTGCTACTCCTCCTCCATCACGCCGTGTTCCTCCGAGGACGACTCGGCCACCGAGTCCTGTTCCTCCCCGGAGCCGGGCGGCGAGTCCTCCGTGCTGGGGCGCCACCGATCCTCGCCGCAGCAGCTCGACCACAACTACAGTCAGACGGCGGCGCTGGGCCGGCCGCCGGCCGTCCGCCGCGCCGCCGCCGCACCGTCGCCGATCGTGGTGTTCCAGGACTGCGAGTCGGCGGCCGTGGTGCGTCCGGGGCTGCTCGGCAGGGGCTGCCCGGCCGCCCGGCCCGCCCCGGCCGTGTACACTGTGGACAGTGGGGACGAGGGCGGTGACGCGGAGGCGATGGTGCGGGCCGCCGGCGCCGCGCTGCTGCCGCCGGCCAAGGTGGCCATCTCTGCGCTGGGCTCGACGGCGCTCGGCGCGCCCGACGTAGCCGAGGAGGTGGAGGTGCCCGGAGGCTCGGTCGAACTGGGGCGCACGGGGCCGCCGCCGCCGGCCGCGGAGACCACCCATCGCGCCGAGACGGCCGGCCGGTCTCAGAGGGCAGCAGCTCAGAGCGGGGAGAGAACGGCAAAGAAGGCTAATTATAGCTCTGTGGAGGTGGTGGATATTATAGAGGAGACGTCTGATAAACCGGTAGCGAAGGCACCGCCCCAACCGGTGGTGGAAACGTACGAGATTGCATCTGCGGAGGCCGTGGATGTATCTGAGGGCACGATGGCGACTGAAGCAGAGAAACCTGTGGAGAAGGCACCGCCTACATCGCCCCAGCCGGCAGATGAGACTCCGGCGCCGGAGTCGACGGCGCCGACCCCTGTGAAGCTCGCGGCGGCGGCGGCGTCAGCTCACTCGAGTCCGGCGGCGGCGCCGTGGAGTCTGATCGACCTAGTGCCCGAGCTGGGCAGCTCCTCTGACCTGACCTCGGCTGGGGAGTCTCCAGCGCGCGCCGCCGACCGGCCGGCGCCGGCCGCGCACCACCCGCCGGCGGATGACGAGTTTATCGAGTTCCTGGAGCAGCACAGTCGCGTCCACTCGGCTGCCAGCACTCAGCCGGCCACCCCGGCCTCCAGCACTCAGCCGGCCACCCCGGCCTCCAGCACTCAGCCGGCCACCCCGGCCTCCGTGGAGCCGCCGCTGATCGACCTGGAGCCGGAGGGCGAGCCCGCGGACACGGCCGGGCAGCCGCAGCAGACGCTACCGGCGGGGGCGGCGGCCGGGGCGCCGCAGGGGGACACTGAGCCGCGGCCGCCGGTGTCGGGTGCAGAGGCGGCGGCCGCCCGCCAGGCGGACTCGCAGCGCCTGCTGATCGTGAATAGCTCCGTGTCGGCGGCGGCCGTGACGGGCTCGGTGCGGCCGACGCGCGCCGGCGCGCCCGTCGGCGGCGGCCTGGACAGCGCCGCGTCGATCGTCGGCGGCCGGCTGATCGTGCACCAGCAGTCGCAGCCGGACCGGCCGCCGCCCAATATCATCCGCATCCGCGTCATACCGCCGGCGCCGCGCGCGGAGACGGCAGTGTCAGCGGCCGGGACATCTCAGACTGCCACCCCGGCGTCGGCGGCTGAGGGCTCACAGGCCGCCGGCCCGGCATCGGCAGAGGCGAAGACGTCAGTCTCAACTTTGATAACTTCAACCCCATCATCGACTTCAGCTCAGACTCCAACGCCGATTCAAACACCGACTTCAGCCCCAACTCCGACTCCAACTGCGAGCGTCACTTCAGTTCAGTCTCCTGCGCAAACACAGACGATGATGTTGACTGAGGCGCTGACACAAACACTGACGCAGACACTGACGTCGATTCAGACACCAACACAGACACAGACACATACACATACGCAGATGCAAACACCGACGCCGACACAGCCAAGGACGCACAACCAGACACAGACGCTGACAACCACGGCGACACAGACACAAACACACCCACAGACTCTATCGCAAACACCTGCGCCATCGCGGGGTTGTATAGCGGCTCCCGGGCCAGCACTGATGGTGGAGCCGCCGGTGCCGCAACAGCGGGACCAATCTGCTGTGAACCCACATCAGCAGCAGCAGCTGGTGCCTCGGGCTCCGCCACCCGGCTGCCTCCCGCGGCCGCCGTCCCAGCCGCCGCTGTCGGCCGCGCGCGGGCCGCCGCTGGCCGGGCCGGGGCGCCGCGCCACCGACGGCCGGCCGCGACTGCAGATGCTCGGACCATCCTCGCTGCCAGTGCGGCCCAGCCAGAGCGGGCGCAACTTCACTCGGGTGTTCATCGGCCCTCAGCGCGGCCCGGGCCGCCCGGCCGGCCCCTCGCAGCCGCTGAGGCCGTACGGCCGGGGCCGCGGCGGCGGACACCGGCCCGGCACCCCGGCCAGGGGGCGCGGCCGCGGCTCCCGGCAGCGGCGCGTCTGCCGGTGCCGCTCGTGCCTGGCGCAGGCGCTGTACGGACCGCCGCCGCGGCCGGCCGGGAACCAGCTGGACGCGGACGGCCGCTGGCTGCCGCTGGGCCCGCTCGACCAGCGACTTATGTGGCGGCGCCGCTGTCCGGCGGCCTGCTCCGGCGGCGCCGAGCCAGCCGTGGTGGTGGCCGCGCTGCAGACCCTCTTCAGCGGCGAGACGCCCAGTCAGCTGCAGCTGCTACTGCTGCAGCGAGTGCTGACCGACCCGCGGCAGATGCTGGGCCGCCAGCTGCCGGAGCCGCTGCTGAACGCGGCGCTGGACCGGCTGCTGGCGCTGCTGGCGCCGCGCGACCGCGGGCCGGCCGGCGCCGGGGCCCGGCCCGGGCAGCAGCAGCAGCACGCCCTGTCGGAGCTGCAGTCGCGCCTGCAGGACCCGGCCGCGCTCCGACGATCCCTGATACCTTCCTACCAGCACCAGCCGCTGCCGCCGCACCAGCCGCACGGACAGCACCAGCAGCTGCTTCACCAGCACCGCCACCAGCAGCACCAGTATCTTCAGCACCACCACCAGCATCAGCACCACCAGCACCACCGCCATCACCAGCAGCCGCTGCCCCATCTGGCCCCTCAGCCGGCGCCTCCTCCCGGCCACCACGCGCCGTGGGGCGCGCCGGGCTGCCGGCTGCCCTCCGCTGCCCACCAGGGCGCTGTGCCGCGCTCCCACCCGATGGCGGCCGCGCCCGGCTACCAGCCGCCGGCGCCGCGGCTCTACCAGTCCGGGATGCCAGTGTCGCAGTACCGGGCGCCGCCGCAGCCTTCCCGGCGCGTGGCCAGCTCCTCTGTACCGCAGGCGGGGTGCCCGGCGGCGGTACCCGGTCCGTACCCCGGCCGGCAGCCGTGCGCGGCCGGCCGGTACCCGCCGCCGTACCCTCCTCCGCCGTCCGGTGCAGCTCCTGTGCTGTACCAGGGCCCGCCGGCGGCCGGGGCGGCGGCTCCGGCGGCACCGGGCGGCTCCTGGCCGGCCCACCCGGCGGCACCAGCCGACCTGTGCCCCCATCCTGGTCCTGGGCCGGCGGCCGGGGAGGCGGGCCGGCCGCCGGCGCTCCTGTCTGCCGAGCTCCCGGCCGACCTGGCCGACCTGCACGACAGCTGTGAGTAGCAGTCAACACCGAATCAGTGCCCGCGAGACCCGTAAATGACTTCATCTCATATATTGACCATTCCTCGTCCATCATACATTTCCTGAATGAAATTTTGTCCGATTGGCTAACAGGAAGATACTGGACCTTGATCTAAGCTCAACTACATTCATCACTGCCATTCCAAGCTTACTGTTTCCTTCTGCCTTTCATCGCCTGTTTGACGTTTGGGCACGGTTACCTGACTGTATTTCGCCCCTCCCCGCTTATCGTCGCTCTCCCCACTGACCGCCCCTCTCCCGACGCCTCAGGCCTGCGTCTGATCGAGGACGACTGGCCGGACCCGGCCGACAGGAGCCGCTGCAACTCACCGGACATCCCGCTCATCGCGCCCGTGCCGGTCCGAGCGCGGCCCGGCGTCTCGCTCAGCCACCTCAACGGCATGGTCAGTGGCCGGAGCGGGGCTGGAGGTGGGACCGGGCACTGGGAGGGAGATGATATATATGTGAAAGGGAGGCCCGGGGTCTGGATGTTAATTCGGGATTGCTACAGCGCTTGGCACTATTTGTTATAGTCTTGGTGCAGTCTTTTCGTGTTCACTTGCCTCATGCTAGATAAATTTGAGAGCTTGACGCTCAACTATGTAGTTGAAATGCAAACGTCCAGTTCAAGATTAGCGGCGTTTGCAACCCTTCACATGATTTCCAAACATACGTGACTGCACTTAATGCTGCCGCAGACTTTGACTTTTCTCCCCCGTCCTCCCCCGCGCTTGCCGCAGGACAAGGAGAACAAGGAGACGCAGCTCAAGTCCCACCTGGGTATCGAGTCGCCAGTGCGGCCGGCGCGGGGCGCTGGTCAGGTGACGGTGACGCTGACACTGACCTCAGAGAAGGCGCAGGACGTGGGCGCCGTGCTGCGCAGCCTGGCCTCGCTGCTCAACATCTCGCCGCCATCCGGCTACCAGGTCATAGAGCGGACCGGCACTCCGCCCAGCCAGCGGCTCGGCCTGTACCGGCAGGCGCGCGGCAAGGACGGACGAGATCAGGGTACGTGGTGGACCGGCGCGCTGGGGTGACGGAGCGTGAGGGGCCAGCGATCAGTAAAACGAGGCACCCATTCACACTCAATAAGCTCACAATATCTTTTATGGCTAAGCGTTAACAAAAATCACGGAGACTATTTGGCTCGAATATTGCCTCCATATGCAGCTGTAGTTCAGTGCTCTTACCCCGGCCTCTCCCCGGCAGTGGTGGACATCCAGGAGATCCTGAACGGCACGGCGCGCTTCTGCCAGTACTGCGAGGTGGTCATCCTCAACGACAGCGGCAGCATCAGCAAGGCCAAGTCGGAGCTGCCCGTGGTGCGCGACGCCGACCAGCTGGCCGACGAGCTGCACTTTTGCGGCCAGTCGTGTTTCAGCCAGTTCTGCGGCAGTCAGCTGACGCCGGCGGCGGCGGCCGAGCGTCGCGCCGGCGCCGTGGTCGGACACACCGGACGAGACATGTTCACCAACGGAGACGACGTGAGTGGGCCGACATTGGATCAGGGGAGGGGAGAGTCAGTTAGGGTAGGGGGGGGGGGGGGCGCCGGAGCCGTGGTCGGACACACCGGGCGAGACATGTTCACCAACGGGGACGACGTGAGTGTGCCGACATTGGATCAAGGAGGGGAGAGGGTCAGGGTTGAGGTGGGAGAGGTCTCTGATGGTCATCAGGGTACACAGAACGTGATTATCGGCTGATTTAGGCGCAATAAAGCTGATTCTCAGCGCGCACCCGGGGGTGCAGTTAATCGTCATTGTATGAAATATACAGTGAGCCCCGTCATGTATGATTCGCCACCCAGCGCCGGTCCTTCGATACCCCGCCACCCACTAACAGTCCACTGACACCCCGCCCCTCCTCAGCCGTTCACTAACCCCTCCCCCTCCGCTCCGCCCCTCAGCCGTTCACGAAGGAGCTGCTGAGCGGCCGCGGCGACCGGCAGCTGTCCCGGCACGAGTCGGGCGGCTCGTCGGCCGGCGCCGCCAGCGACACCAAGGAGCCCGCCGGCAAACGCTTCAAGAACATCAAGTACCGCGACTGGACGGACGCCGTCCAACCGCCCAGCAAGTACCGAAAGCCGTCCGACAACGAGCTCACGCAGGTACGGCTGCGGCGGCGCGTGGGATGTGAGGAATGTGTGGAGAGTTTTCCACCGGGTGTGCGGGCTCAGTTCGGTTACTTTTGTCGACATAAATGGTCTCATGATTCGCTGAGTAGGGGAGAGTGGGGTAATTTGGCCGCTTTTTTTTAGAAAACGATGTAACTAAAAATCGACAACACATTTCTGCATTTTCTCAACGCTGACAGGTGTGGCATTCATTTTACTTTCTTGAACAGTAAACTTGAAATGATAGATTAACTACTTATATTGAAATTGTGACGTATTACAAAGGTCTGCAAAGCGGCCAAATTGCCCCACTATCAGGGTTATTTGGCCGGGGGTGTGGGGCAATTTGGCCGGTGTTAGTTTGAGGCCCTGATTTTTGTTATGGACGAGTCAGCTTCACATTCAGCAATGGCGTGTGTCCTACGACGCATTTGAAGCATTTTGGAGGTTGACTCAGCCGTCACAGGGGTCGAAAATAGTCAAAATAGCGGCTTTAGATGCCCCGCAGGGGGCTGACCGTGGTCAGAGCTGCTGCTTAGCCGGGGTCATCTGGCTCCGGCTGTGCGGCGGCTGTGACTTCGGCCAGTAAGGGGAGTAGCGCCCCCTCGGCCCCAGCTTGACGCGCGTTTTGACCTGGACTTGCCTTGCTTACTGGATGGATTGTCTGCAGGATTGGCCCCGCAGGGGGTTGGCAGTGGCCGGGGTCGCTGTTGGACTGGGTTCCTTGGGCCTTTGCCCCGCGGCGGCCCTGGCCTCGGCTAGCAAGGGGAGTAGCGCCCCCTCGGCCCCAGCTTGACCCATGCTTGCTTATGACTTGCTTTGATCGCTGGATGGACAGATGGTACGGTCCGACTTTTCTTGGTTTTTCGTGGTTTTGTTTCTCCTGAGCGGTCTTTGTTTGCTTTTGCTTTGCTTCTCACCGGATGTCCGCGTTTCGTTCGATCACAGCTTTCTGATTCTTTTCCTACCTTTTTCGTTGTTTTTGCACCCGCAGGAACACAGCCGAGTTGGGCTAGTGTAAGGGGAGTGGCGTCCCCTCGGGTACCAGCCGGTTTTACTAGGCTAGGCGAGCCGACCCGTACCCCAGGACAACGGGATCCTGGAGGTTGAGCCCCCCACCGTGCGGAGCCAGTCGCGGTGGCTGGGCAACACGCCTCTTTGGCCCTGAGTTCTGTAAGGGCGGGACACTCAGTGGGGCGCCGCACTTGAGGAGCCATTCCCAGTCGTGATGCAGCCGGGGGTGGTGTCGGAGAGGTGTCGCCGGCGGGGTTCGGGCACTTGTGCTCGTCCTCCGTCGGTGGGACTGATCTGTCGCTGCCCCTGGCGGTGACTCGGCGAGGCGTCAAGGGAGGAGGCGGTATCCGACCGTGGGGGGTGGTGAGTCTCTCTCTCCCCCGCGGAAGGTGCCGCCAAGTCCCGTACAGTCAGCTCGGCCGTCCTAGGCCTTGTAGCGGCGCCGTTGCGGAGCGTCGGCGGCCGAGCTGGCGGAGACCAACAGACTCACATGGATAACCAGACCAACCCCTCCTCCCCCTCTCTCACCAATCCCTCGGCTTCGGCCGATTCTCGCCCGCCGGCCTCGGCCGACGGGCGAACGGTGCACGATCCAAGACCGAAAAATCCAAAAATCCTCATCTTCCGGAGCGCCGACAGGGAGCTGAGCTCCTTGACGCCCTTCCAGCGGAAGGATGGCTGCGACCGGTTTGGTTCGATCGTTCGTTGTGACCGGATGCGTGATGGCGCGCTGGAGGTCGAATTCAGGAAAAGCGAGGAGGCGGCGAAAGCGTTGGACGCTACTCGCTTCGTATTCTCCGAGGGACGGGCATCCGGCCGGAGGCTCGTCTCCATCCCGCTTACAGTGGAGCCCCACCGCTCTAAGAACTCCTCACGAGGGGTCATTAACTGTTTCGACCTGAGGGGAGTGAGCGACGAGGACATTGCGGACGGGCTCGCCGATTTCGGCGTGACAGCGGCTCGCCGCATCATGACGAAGAGAGGCACGGTCCCGACAAATAACATCATTCTGACATTTGACACCACCGACATGCCGAACGAGGTCCGTGTGGGGTACATCAAGGTCCGCGTGCGCCCATACGTCCCGGCACCCATGCGCTGCTATCGGTGCCAGAGGTTCGGCCACACGAAGGACAACTGCCGGGGTAGACCCACATGCTCCAAGTGCGCTTCTCAGGACCACACTGACGATACGTGCGACTCGGAGACCCCTCGATGCGTCAACTGCGGAGAAGGGCAGAAACCGCACTCCGCGTATGACAGGTCCTGCCCTACATACGTCAAGGAGAAGGAGATTAACACCATCAAGGCTACCAGGAATCTGTCATTCAAAGAGGCCCGGGAGGTATATAACCAAAATCACCCGAAGACCTCGTATGCCCAGAAGGTGAAAGTGACAAACGCTACCGATGCCTCCCAGATGAGCGTGGCACAGCTCGTGCAGCTTCTCAAAAGATTTGGCCTCACTGTCGTAGCCACTGGTGACTCCGTGGTCTCTTCGGCGCCTGGTGCGCCGCCGAGTGACACAGAGCAGACTGCTCAAGAGTCAGTGTGGGGTCCACCCAGTCCCGCTCCAGCTGCGAGCGGTGAAGGAGACGATTGGACCGTCGTCCAGCGCCGACAGGGTGGTCGGCGCCCCCCGGCGCAGGGTAAGGCGCCATCCACCCCGCCCCGCCCCCGACCGCCCACGGCGGTGCAGGAGGCTCTGCGGCGGGGAGAGGAGGAGAGGAGGGCACGAGAGGCGAGGAGGGCTCGCCTCGTTCAAAAGGCCATCGAGGCTAAGGAGGCCTCTGTTGCCGCCTCCGCCTCCGGGAGTGCCAATGCGGCTGTCGCCGCTGACACCCCGGAGACCCCTCAGGCGGGGACTCGGCCCATCATGGGTCCCCCGCCCCCTCCCTCGCTGTCGCAGCAGCGGCGGCCTCCGCCGTCGCTGCCAGACACACCTGTGTCAAGGACACAGGCCGCCGCCCCGACATCCCCGTCGGGGCAGCCTCAGCCCCCTGCTGCTCCGGGGCGCCTTGCCAAACGGCAGACGCCCCCGAGCTGGTCGCCCTCGGAGGGTGACGCTCCTCGGGCGAAAAAGCCCCAGCAGGGCTTGAGTCACGCCCGATCTGCCTCCGCAGAAGGCAGACTCCACCGAGAGGGCTCGGGGCACCCCCGTATCCGCTACGGGGGGAGCGCCTCTTTGGAAAAAGAGGACTTAGTCTAGTCATTTACTCTAGTCATTTCCTCTTTTATCCTTTTATCTTTTTCGCGCTATTGCGCTTTTTTACCAGGTGCGTTTCTCTCGGTGTTTTTTACCTTTTTTGTGGCCAGTCAGGTATCTGCGTGCGCCTTTGCCTCATGTTATACGCGCCCTTTTTGCGCCTTTTTAACCACGCCTTTTATTCTACAGTGGAACTGTAGAGGCCTCCGGGCCAACTACCAGGACCTACAGTCTCTTATCCGTTGGCGCACACCCCTTGTTTTAGGTCTCCAGGAGACCAAGCTAGCGCCAAACGTTACCTTTGCCATCAAGGGTTACTCTGTTTTTAGAAGAGACTTAGACACCCCGACCATTGCCCATGGAGGTGTACTTTTGGCAGTGCACCACAGTGTGCCCGCACGTCAGGTTCCGCTGCAGACTCCTCTGCAGGCGGTAGCCGCTAGAGTTGATTTCAACCACCGGGAGCTGACAGTTTGTTCTTTATACCTTCCACCAGGTATAGCGCTCCCGGTGGTTGAGCTGCATCGACTTGTCGATGAGCTTCCACCTCCGGTCCTGGTAGTCGGCGATTTTAATGCCCATAGCCTGGCGTGGGGATGCGACACGACTGGCACTCGTGGTCGACTTTTAGAATCTTTTATCCGCGATGAGGCGCTGTGTATTTTAAATACAGGACAGCGCACCCATTTTACAACACCCTCCGGTCAAACATCGGCTCTGGACCTGAGCTTAGTCAGTCCGCGGCTAGCTCAGCTTTTTACCTGGTCCGTCCATGACGACCCACTCGGGAGCGACCACTTCCCAGTGTGGCTGGAGCACCAGGAGACCCCAGTGTCAGGCAACCGTCCACCCAGGTGGAATGTTCGGAAGGCCGACTGGGGCGAATTCCAGGCCGCCGTAGAGGCCACGGTTTTATCCAGAGCCGACGCCTCTGTGATGTCTACAGAGGATTTTACATGTTTACTCAGTGACTCCGCAAACGGGTGCATACCCAAGACGTCGAGTCAGCCTCGTCGTCCTCCGGTCCCGTGGTGGACCAAGGAATGCGGAGATGCGATTCGTGCCAGGAAGCGCGCTTTTAGAAAGTTTGACCGGAGCAGTACTACTGAGAACCTCATCGCTTTTAAGAAAGCGCGGGCTTTTGCCCGTCGCGTTTTAAAAGAGGCAAAGGCTGTTTCATGGCGCACGTACGTGAGTTCCTTAAACCGTTTTACTCCTACGACCCAGATATGGGCACGCATGAAGCGCATTGAAGGCCGGTTCAGCTCTGTTCCGCTTCCGGTTTTAAGAGTGAACAACACGGACATATCCCACCCTTTAGACGTCGCAGAGACGATAGGCCGTGCACTCTATCAGCGCTGCCGAGGAGAGCCGTCCTCACGACCTGCACCAGCCGCCGTGGACTTCAGCACAGCTGAAAATTTGGTGTACAACGAGCCTTTCTCTATGGCTGAGCTCACGTCTGCCATCAGCTCGTTGCGCAGCGTCTCAGAAGGTCCGGATGCTGTCCACAACGACATGCTCCGTCATCTCCCGGCGGTTGCCCTCGAGGCGCTGCTAGCAACTTTCAATTCGCTGTGGGAGACTGGCACTTTCCCTGAGACCTGGCGGGAAGCCACTATCATTCCTATCTTGAAGGCTGGCAAGTCGGGACATGACCCTCTCCACTATCGGCCCATCTCTCTCACATCATCGCTTTCAAAGCTGATGGAGAAGATGGTCAATGTGCGTCTTAGCTGGTTTTTGGAACATCACGGTGTTTTTACAAACGCCCAGTGCGGTTTTAGAAAGCACCGCAGCCCTGTTGACCACATTTTAGCCCTCGACACCGAGATACGCACCTGTTTTACTGAAAAGAAGCACCTTGGAGCACTGTTCTTTGATATTGAGGCGGCCTATGATACAGTGTTACGACACAGAATACTTTCCAAAGTACACAAGTACGGCATACGCGGCCGGATGGGCCTCTTTATTAAGAACTTTTTATCGGGTCGTCGGTTCAAAGTCCGAGTTGGCAGTAGTCTTTCGAGCAGTTTTACTCTAGAGAACGGAGTTCCCCAGGGCGGGGTGCTTAGTGTGGCTCTCTTTGCAGTGGCGATTAATGACATCGCTGATGATCTGCCGGTCTCGATCGGTAGATCGCTCTTCGTGGATGATTTTGCCATTTGGTTTGCCGCTTCAAGCGCTCGGCATATGGCCAGACAGCTGCAGCTTGCAGTGACGCGGTTGGAGAGATGGAGTCGTGACAACGGTCTTCGTTTTTCAACAACGAAGACCGTCGCTATGCACTTTTGCCGCCGCCGCTGCGGCGACCTTCCCTTGGGAATCCAGCTCTATGGACAGGTGATTCCTACTCGTCCGGTGGCGAAGTTTCTTGGGATCTTTTTTGACAGTCGTTTAACGTATAAAGAACATTTTAGAACGCTTCGGGAACGATGTTTTAAATCCCTGAACGTTTTAAAATGTGTCGCCCGCACATCTTATGGTGCGGACCGCAGGACCCTTCTTCTTCTATATCGATCTATTGTACGATCGAAGCTAGATTACGCTTCTTTTGTCTACGATTCAGCGAGTGAATCTAGCAAGAGGGTCCTGGATACAGTCCATCATGCAGCACTCCGAGTAGCCACCGGAGCATTCCGCACCTCGCCCAGGAGCAGCATTCTTGCTGAGGCGCATGAACCGCCACTTTCACTCCGCCGTCAGATGTTGGGTATGCGGTACGCGCTGAAACTGCGCCAATTTCCTATGCACCCGACGTACCCATACGTTTTTTCACGGCATGCCACCCGATGTAACGGAAGGTTACGACCCTCGTTCGGAGTGCGCATGAAAGAACTGTTTTCAATAGTTGACATAGCATTGCGTAACGTTCGTCGTACCTGGGCTGCGCCCCCTCCACCGTGGAAAAGTGTCAGTCCACAGGTGGATCTTTCGCTTTCTGCAGTTCCAAAGGGCAAGTTGCTGCCTGCAG
This sequence comes from Amphibalanus amphitrite, assembly GCF_019059575.1. Taxonomy (NCBI): domain Eukaryota; kingdom Metazoa; phylum Arthropoda; class Thecostraca; order Balanomorpha; family Balanidae; genus Amphibalanus; species Amphibalanus amphitrite. Next base: position 303,259 of record NW_024881686.1, read on the forward strand.
AGGCACGAGTCCGAGCCTTGGAACACCTTGCCTCTTACGATGGTTTTATTCCTGTATTCACAGACGGCTCTAAAACACCTGAGGGAGCGGGCTGTTCTTTCGTCGCTGGCGACGATACCCGTTCATTTTCGTTGCCATCTTTCGCCTCGGTGTTTTCACCGGAACTTGTTGCCATCGAGAAGGCTTTGTGTTTTATTGAGGTATCGGACGGACCTTTTTACTTGATTTTATCGGACTCCCTAAGCAGCCTGTTGGCCCTACGGAGTTTTAATCCAGCCGACCCGATCGTTCAAGACATTTTAGCTCGGCTTCAGTCAGTAGAACAATCGGGTAAATCTGTTCAGACCGTTTTTTTACGAATAGCTTTTGAAGTAATCAAGCTAGGCCAAAACTAAAAGTACCATCGTAATTCTCTCGTCATTCCGCATCGAAACATGTATGTGTTGACCTCGAGAGGTCAAGGTCAAAGGTTGGCTTCAGGTCACGCTACCTCAGGTCGCTTGACCTCAAGGTTACGTGAGTCCAAGGTCATCATGTATATCATTCGATGCGCCTTGACGAGCTGAACACAATGAGACCATTTGCGCGGCTGTATCTTTTTTTCTGTAAGTATTTATCAGCCAAAAAGCGATAGGTAACCTTTGATGACGTCACATGCCCTTACAGCTGTCCAATAGGAAATATGGCATCAAGGTAGTCAAAGTTGGTCATGAATTATGTCCTTTATGGTATAATTGACCATAACAACTCGGCCGTCCCAGCATAGTGACTCTGAGCGCACCGGCCAAGTTGCCCCGCTAGTCCCGGCTAAATAACCCCACATGGCCATTCTGAAAATTTTTGTCTTTCAAGTCGTCATGGCTGTACAAAACTAGATGAAATTTGCTCTTGGAACCGCTGAACACCCTAAAAAATGGCGCTATAATGTTGGAATCCGTTTACAGCCCAAATACTACATGTTATACAAATTCTTAAACGGAAGTAAAAGTTACCATTTTCTAACGAAATTCACCTTTTATTAATTTTGAATAAAACTAAGAGGGGGAAAGTTTTGACATTTGTTCTCGAGTTAGTTCTGCCGATGACAAATGAATAGAGACTAAAGTTATTTCATTCACTTTTATCAGCTTTCGTACAGGTGGGGGCGGCCAATTTACACCACCGGCCAAATTACCCCACTCTCCCCTATATGTGCTGCATGCTGTGTTGCTTTGTCCTGACCATCTCATCCCCTCGTCCCTCCCTCCCCAGCTACTGTTCCAGATGGGCATCTGTATACTGCCGGCCCGGATGTCCCCGACTGGTCTCTGACCGCCCCTCCTCCCTCCCCCGCAGCTTCTGTTCCAGATGGGCATCTGTATAATGCCGGCCCGGATGCCGGAGGAGGTGCGTCGCTGTCTGTTCTGCCATATGATCGGTGACGCCATGTCCGACGGGCCGGCGCGCCTGCTCAACTTTGACGTCGACAAGTGGGTGCACCTCAACTGCGCGCTCTGGGCCGACGACGTGTACGAGACGGAGAGCGGCGCCCTGGTCAACGTGGACCTGGCGCTGAAAAAGTCGCTCAACAGTACCTGCACGCTCTGCAAGGAGACGGGTGCCTCCGTCAAGTGTTTCAAGGTGCGCTGCGACAAGGCCTACCACCTGGCGTGCTCGGTCAAGGACAAGTGCACGTTCTACAAGACGAAGGCGGTGTACTGCCGCGAGCACTGGCTGAAGGGGGAGAAGGATAACGAGTTGACCACGCTGGCCGTCTACCGGCGCGTCTACATCGAGCGCGAGGAGGACAAACAGGTGAGAGACGGCGGCCGGTGGCACAACCAGGCGTTGTGCCGTCAATTAGTCTCCGCAGCTGACGCCGTGTCATGCCATTATCTGTCTCCGAGTCTGTGAAAACCCGTGTCTCCACCGATTTCATGTCGATCTGTGGCTCTGCTGACCCATGTATTTCTTAGTTTGTATCTCGCCTGACCGTACGCTGTTTGTCCGTGTCGCCGCCAGGTGGCAGTGGTGATGCACCAGGCCGGCTCGGACCAGTCGCACCTGCTGCGGGTGGGCACCCTCATCTTCCTGTCTGTGGGACAGCTGCTGCCGCACCAGCTGCCGGCCTTCCACACGGGCAACTACATCTACCCCATCGGATACAAGATCGTGAGTGGCGCGGCCGGCCGGCCGGTCGGCGGGGTCTGTGATAGGCTCAGTGCGGGCGGCTGGAATGGTTGGATGTATTACGCGATTGGTGTTTGAATGTGTCTGCTACAATTACCCTGCTAGTAAATATGCTTTGCGCATTCAATGGCACGATTTACGCCTCGTAATCTGCTCATTGGAAGGGGAAAGCATACGCCACAAAATGCGGAAGTGCCAAATAATTGTGGTGCTCCCGCCTCCCTCTTGGTTGCCCGCGTGTGACAGTGTTTTCAGGTCTGAGAGTCCGCCTTGTTCGTTTTCAGATCCGTCTGTTCTGGAGTTTCCGTCGCGCCAACAAGCGCTGTCAGTACGAGTGTTCCATCCAGGAGAAGGAAGGTCTGCCCGAGTTTGTGATCGTGGTGCGCGAGCCTCCGCTCAAAGAGGTCACCTTCACCGACGCCACCTGTCTGGGGGTGTGGAAACAGGTGAGATAGACAGCGACCACAGGCACTGCAGCGGGGTCCTGTCTGGGGGTGTGGAAACAGGTGAGATAGACAGTGGCGCACAGCGACCACCTGTCTGGGCGTCTGGAAACAAGTGAGATAGACAGCGACCACAGCACTGCAGCTGGGTCCTGTCTGGGGGTCTGGAAACAGGTGAGATAGACAGTGGCGCACAGCGACCACCTGTCTGGGGGTCAGGAAACAAGTGAGATAGACAGCGACCACAGCACTGCAGCTGGGTCCTGTCTGGGGGTCTGGAAACAGGTGAGATAGACAGTGGCGCACAGCGACCACCTGTCTGGGGGTCAGGAAACAGGTGAGCTAGACAGTGGCGCACAGCGACCACCTGTCTGGGCGTCTGGAAACAGGTGAGATAGACAGCGACCACAGTCACTGCAGCTGGGTCCTGTCTGGGGGTCTGGAAACGGGTGAGATACTACAGTGGCGGACAGCGACCGCGCTGTAGTTCTCCGGGAAGGATGTAGACCGATACTTATTTTTTCTGTTGTCTTGCTTTCGTGATGAAGAACGTCGGGAGATTCTAGATTTTCCTGATTGAGGATTGTTTGGCAGCTGAACACCGAATCAACGTTGTTTTCAACGAATCAGCTGTCTGGTAGACCGATAACGCAGCGTGCATCTGACCTGTTCCCCTGACTTCTCTGCCCTCTGTCCTCGAGGAGGCCAAAACAGTGCTGTGTCACCGGGCGCAGTTACGCCAGTATCTGACCCCCGGTCTCCCCCTGTCAGGTGCTCCGTCCGCTGGCGCGGCTCCGGGAGCAGGCCGGCATGGTGCGCCTGACACTTCCCCCAGTACAGTATATCTGACCACTCCCCTCCCCTGTGCAGGTGCTCCGTCCTCTCGCCCGGCTCCGGGAGCAGGCCGGCATGGTGCGCCTGTTCCCCCAGTACGTCACCGGCGAGGATCTGTTCGGTCTCACCGAGCCGGCCATCATCAAAATCCTCGAGTCGCTGCCGGGCATCGACACACTCACCGACTACCGGTTCAAGTACGGCCGCAACCCACTGCTCGAGCTCCCCCTGGCCATCAACCCGACCGGCTGCGCGCGATCAGAGGCCAAGCTGCGCACCCACTTCAAACGGCCGCACACGCAGCGGCCGGGCGGCGGCCACGCGCGCAGTCTGGCCCAGATCAGTTACACATCCGACAGCAGCGCGCCTTACTCCAAACAGTTTGTCCACTCGCGCAGCTCCCAGTACAAAAAGATGAAACAGGAGTGGCGCAACAACGTCTACCTCGCCAGGTGAGACTACTACGGGTGGACGGTGGACGACGCTTTCGGTTTCTTGCTATTGTGGGGAAGGGTGTTGTATGGTCTTCTCGGATAAGTTAGCTATAGCTGGTTAACTGATGACTAATTGCTCAGTCTGTTTTGAACCATATGCCCGTCCTATTTTAAATTAGGCTTGTTTTGTTTCCAAACCATACGAGTCAGCCGGCAAAACATAGCTAACGGCACTTTGGTCTTTGGTTGCGCCCGTCGGATAGTGCCCTAACTCTCATGCCGTTCACAGGTCCAAGATCCAGGGCCTGGGCCTGTACGCGGCGCGCACGCTGGAAAAGTTCACCATGATCATCGAGTATATCGGCGAGGTGATCCGGAACGAGCTGGCAGAGTGCCGCGAGAAACGCTACGAGGCCGCCGTGAGTACCGAGTGGGATGGTACAGCTGACACCAGCAACTGGAGGGAGACCGAGGGGCGGCTAGAGGAATCTGGCGCCTATGTGTGGGCTTTTCTGCGCCATCAGTGGCAGTGACAGACTGGCACGAGTATTTTGCTCAGAGATATTCTGTTCTATGCCGCCGTGTTTAGGCACTTAATGTGATCGACTTTCCACTTACTCATCAGATTGCTCCCCCTCCACCGCTGACCGCCACTCCTCCCCCTCTGCAGAACCGCGGCATCTACATGTTCCGTGTGGACGAGAACCATGTGGTGGACGCCACGCTGAGCGGCGGCCTGGCGCGCTACATCAACCACTCGTGCAACCCCAACTGCATCACCGAGAGCGTCGAGGTGGACAGGGGCCACCACAAGATCATCATCTTCGCCAACCGGCGTATCCAGCGCGGCGAGGAGGTGAGGCGACGAGAGAGGACAGGGGAGGGAGAGGAATTACAGGCAGGACGGGGCGAGCGTGTGACTGTGCTGGTTGGGTGGGGGAGGAGGTTAGGGAATCCCAGTTACTTTAAGTTATTTGTGGACTGACTGGTGGTTGTTTCAGCTTGTTTCAATGGCGATGTTTGATAAGTTGTAAAGTAGCTAATCCCTTAGACCTGCACATTCTTTGCGTTGTTCGCCTAGTGAGCCGTCAGTGCTGACACGCCCCCTGACCCCGTCTCCTAACGACACCTCACTCTGCCCCGCAGCTGGCGTACGACTACAAGTTTGACATTGAGGATGACAGCAATAAGATACCGTGCCTGTGCGGCGCGCCCAACTGCCGAAAGTGGATGAACTGAGCGGCCGACTCAGCTGCAGCGGCCCCCGGCCGGGCTGAGGGGCGCGCGGTGCCACAGGGGCTGCTGGCTGCGCCGCAGGGCCCGGCACACAGACTCCAGTATCAGTGTATGTGTGTGTGTGAGAGAGTGAGTGACCGGCGGCCGCCGGGCGCGGACGACACGGGCTGATAACCGTTTGGGCGGTGTTTTGTTGTTGCGTTGCACGCGAGGGCTGGTCGCCCGCATACTGGTGTCCCGTTGTACGCTGGCATTATCGTGTTTCTCATTTGCATATATTGCGTGAATACACATGTTCTAAATGCCCGGCGTCTGAAGACATGCTGCGCTGAGCTGCAAAATTGTCCGGTGATCGACGTTTAGTTCGTATGTCGCGCTTATGCATTTTTTACCGCTGCTCGAGAGAACTTACTCGCTTTTTTTGTTCTGGTTACGACGGCCGTGAAAGGCTACAACAGCGGCGACTAGCGGCTAGTGTTGGGGAATTCGGACGAACATAACATCTGAGGTTTGTTAAGCTGGTTCGCAGAATTATCCACTCCCTTGTTTGTTTGTTTGTTGGGGGTTAGGGGCGCGCCGAGTGCAAGGTCATTTTGCGCCCGAATCATCTACTTCCGTTTCTACGCGTAGTTACGGCGTCACCCCAACTAACCACCGCGAATCTTCAAAGAGTCCATATCTCTGTTCAATGCACCGGGTCCGCACCAGCCGCTCATCTAAAAACACGATTCAAAGTCAAAGCATGTTCAGTAAACGCTCCAGTCAGAGGTGCACGGCCGACACGGCCGTTGTGCACGGGTCAGGTCGGGTCAGCCCGCGGCGCCGGCCGGAAGATCTGGCGAGTTGGGCGGCGGCGCCGGCCCGACCCGGGTCCTGTTTCGCGGCTCGACGCTACAGCGCGCTACGCGTATCGCGGTATTGCCATCGGGTTTCAATCGTAACATCAACAAACTCGGACGGTTCAACACTGAGAGCATCCGAGTTTGTTGATGGTTCCATGGAAACCCAATACCGTAGCGTAACGTCGAGCACTGTAGCGTCGTGCCGTGAAGCAGGGCCCGGTCCGGCCGTCGGGGTGGGACACCCAGTGACCTATCCCCGGCGGGGCCGGGCCGGGCGGGACGGGACCGGCGCCGCCGCCTCAGCACACAATCGAGGTACTCATGGAAGGTCAGTCGGACGCACGGCGCGCCTCACTGGAAGAGGAGAGAGCGGGGAGACGCGGTATGGCACCAGCTCTCGACACTGGAGGACCGCCGGCCGCGGCGCAGATGGCACGGAGAGGCGACAGCGTGCCACCCCGCACAAGGCTTGTACATTCTACCGGAGTTTGTTGAGACTGGACAGATCCGCCGCGAGCAATGGCCGGCGGGCCGCGCTGACTGACTATATAATCTCAGAAAGGCTCACACACTGCGGGTATAAATGAACGGAGACACCCCGTCCTGACCTTACGGTACCGTCACAGTCACACCGGTGCACTACACCGCACATAACTGCGACACATGCACATACAAGACACTACACACGCACACACAAGCACTCGCGGCGCCACATGACTCGTGGGTGATACGAGAAGAAAAATATTAGTAACACGTAACTGATGCGATTCCGGTATTAAATAACACAGGCAAGAATATTGTTCTCTAATAAAAAACTAAAACCGATTTACGCAACTACCCAATGCAGTCCGAACTGAAAATGACGATTTTCTTCGCCCGCTGTCCGCCGGGGTGAATTAGCTCCGGCTCAGCTCTGAACAGTCGTCTGCCGTTAGGACCAGACTGACGGACCGACCCGATCCCCTCCCTCACTCTCCGGCTGCCCCCCCCCCCTCCACACACTCTGGCGGCTGTAGTCGCCATCCAGCGCCACCCGATACAGGTGAGGCCACGGACACCTCCGCTGACCGACGCGGGCCCGGCCGGCCGCTCAGGGCCGGCTGACGTTCGTCTCAACTACCGACAACACTCAGTCCTCCCCCGGCGGTAACCGGTCGGCCCGTGCACCCGCCCCTCACTGCGCGGTAGAGGTTATTCCAACAAAAACCCAGAAAAGCTTGACAAAAATGCCATCGGCTAAATTATCTGCCCAATATGGTAGCAAAAGGCAAACGTCTGTAATTTTGGCTAAACACATACTTTTGCTTATAGTCAAAGCGTGCGGAGAGCTAGGTTAAAATAGACTCGATTGTACGTGTGAGGCATCGCGAATCTTAAGAGTTGATTTCCAAGAGATTGATAACAAAATCCTCGAACTTTTCTCGATTTTGTCGAAATGAGGATATCTTACCTACCACGCAGTGAGGCGAGAGCTATAGGTTAGGTCGGTCCATCCCACCGCGCGGCAGCCACCCCACTCACGACCCCATCATGCCCTCTCTCGCCCCCTCTGCGCCCCACGGACCTCACACACGCCCTGGAGACTATGACACGTCACCACCGGGCGAGGCTGTCCCCTGCCCAGCCCACTGACACCGACACACCTCGCTCGGACCCGGAGCAGGGCGCCCCGCCGGGCCGGTTTGACACGGTGTGGGCCACGCCCGCGCTGACTGGTGGCTCGGGCGCGGCCCCGCGCACAGTACCCCCCCCCCCCCGACCCCCGACTGTGTCCCGGCGGCGGCCACTACACCTCGATGAACTCTCTGAGCAGCATGGTGCGGCTCTTTTCGACGCGGCTCATGTGGTTCTCGAGCTCGCCGCGGTCGGTGGTCTCTGCACGCTCCACCTTCCACGAGAGCTCCTCGATATCCAGTTCCAGCTGCGCCTGCTGGTACTCGAACTGCGAAACGGACGGCAGGCAGGGATGGAGGGTTACGGCCGGCGCTGGATAGCAGCAGACACGTCAATATGAGTAAACGGGCGCGAAAAGACCAGTTCAGTGGATCCAAGGTAGATAACTGTAGCTGTACTGATAAGCGAAATTACAAAAAAAAAATTATCAGCGTTACGCAAGTCTGCGCTGAACACACGAGGGCGAAAGAGCAGTTTACAATGGCTGTATACAGACAAACAGCAAACAAATACGAATAAGAGCTCCCAGTTTAATTATATGTCTAGGGCGTCCTGCGATGTTCGAGCACTCACCAGCGCCTTTCTCGAGCCGGTCTCGAGGTAGTAAGCGTACGGGTAGGTGTACTGAAGCGTGTATCGACACTTGGCAAGCAGCGCCGCCGCGTCTGGAGAAAAAACGCAAACCGTCAGTCACCTGGATACAAAAGGTCAGCAAACACAAGCAAATACCGAAAAAGTTTCCGTAAGAAAATAGACACCATTCACCAAAACAGTCTGATTTGCGCACCGAGCAGGTACTGCCAGTCGATCCAGGTGCCGCTGGCGTCGTTGACCTTCTGGTTGATTCGGTCCACGATCTTCTGGCGCGTGTGTGCCTCCAGCGCCAGCGACTTGGAGTGGTTCTCCCACTGAAAGACAGCGTCAGCACGCGGTCAGACGGTCAGACCAGCCTACATCCGAGACGCCTCCCGGCCACAAAGGACAGGGGACAGCACACAGATTCTGAAAGTATCACTCAGCGACACACTCGTCAGTCACATCAAGACTGACCACAGCTGCTGCTGTTAATACCACTATAATCCGTCCGTTACCTCCGCGGTCCTGGGAAGTAAGCGAGACTCATGTATGGTTCTCTTCCACTGCAGATCAGCTGGCGAGTACGAATTACGATTCTGCCATCAACCCCGTGCCGCCGCCGAATCCCCGGCCAGTGCCTCCACCCGGCCCTCGCTCACCCGTTCGTAGTAGTGCAGGTACTTTTTGAGCGCCTCGCGCGCCTTGGCGTGCGCCGAGTCGCTGGCGATGTTGGGGTTCTCCTTGTACCGGGAGCACTCGTAGTATTCGGAGCCGTGGTTCTTCCAGTTGCCTGGAACAGTGCACAGGGCGTGGTGAGGACGTGAAACACGACTGAATAGATGAACATGCTGCACAACAGACAGAGCGAATTACATACGACGGGGCAATAATACGCTAATTTTGGATCCAGATACACATCTTTCAAAAAAAAAAAAAAAAATCATCTGAAGATGCTGATCCATGACCTTCAACACCATTTATCGTTAATTCGTTTGTGATACCCTCCTTCAATGACAAGCTATGTACAATTGTACAGTGTACCTACACGTAAGGCCGGGAATAGAGTGATAAGTGAAGGAAGAGAAAGAAGAGATTAGAAGGAAGAGAAACTACATACGACAACGTGACCGATCACAATTAGACTCGGCATATTTCGGGGTGTCAGGGTGTCACTGGGAGGTCCGCTGCGGACTTACCGAGGCACATCCAGCAGAACTCGAACTTGCAGCTGAAGCACTGCATGTGATTGCACCCCCCGTTCTTCTCTATACAGATATGACACTTTGGACACTGCCAACGGATACAAAGAGCAGCACGTCAACACAAAGCTTACATGTCAAAACACACACCCGATATTTGATGGGCTGTGCCACTCATGTGAAATACAGATTGTTAAAAAAAAAACTACGTGGAACGGACGGTTAGGAACTCTTATTAGCAAACCTCTCGCTTGTTCAGAAATAGGTATGTCAATGTTCGAACATGACACACTTTGCCAAACCTTTTATTTCATAACTCGAAGCAAATTTATCTTCAGATGTCACCAAATGAAGTGCAATTTGAAGGACAATCCGACAGTTTGATTCCCGCCCTAGTATGACTGCATCACGGCCGGCGCGGCACCACTCACGTCTTTGGTGTTGGCAGATATATAGTTGGCCGTTTCACTGTCGTCGGCGCACTTGGTGAGCCACTTTTTCACAGTCTCACAGTCGGCCGGCGCGTGGTAGTCGATACCACAGCGGAAACTGGACAATCAGCAGCAGACACCGTCAAACACGCTGCCACAACGGAAACTGACAGCGGCCACACAGTGCCTACTGTCAGCGATCTGCGGCCGGCATTCCATCGGGAATGATTCGATCTCCTATACACGTCTGCTGTCTTATCAGCTGCTCTGTGCGTGAAATGTACAAAAGAATGCATAGGTGAGAAACATGAAAGAAAATGAAAGTCGGCATAAATTATTAACGAATTCACAAGTCGATAAATGACACCCTCACCCTAAATTCCAGCACCAGTGATAGAAGGCTGCTCAGCAGCGTCCTCGCCTATCGAGTCACTAAGCCCAACTATCATCACAGCTAGCGGCGCTTCCCAGCAGCTGCGCCACGTGCACTCACCAGAAAGACGTTTTGCATTTGCTGCACACCACTCGCTTGGCCTTGGGCTCGACCGCCCGAATTATGATGGGGCAGTTAGGACCTGGACAAAATCTGAAAACCAAAACATTGACTATAAAATATGGCAGTTGGTGTTATCAATACTATGATTTCGGATACTGCGGCTGACCTAAGCTCGCGTCATTCCCGTCCCTACCTACCCGACAATTCACCAGCACCCACCTGGCCTGACCTGTGACCCCCACCCCACCTGACCTTCCCTGTGACCGCACCTGGCCTGACCTGTGACGCCACCTGGCCTGACCTGTGACCCCACCCCACCAGGGCCTGACCTGTGACCCCACCCCACCAGGGCCTGACCTGTGACCCCACCCCACCTGAGCTGCGGCTGCGAGCGGATGTAGTCAGCGAAGGCGTACTGCTGATACCGGCTGCGCAGCCCCGGCTTGGTCACCAGCGAGACGACAAAGTCCTCCGGCACCAGGATGTTGCAGTGGCGCGCCATGCACTCAATACCTGGACGGCCACAGAAACCACGGCGTCAGCAGAACATTGGACGGCGGACGACCCGGCAGCGTAGGGCGACAGCGAGCAGCGACAGTAGTGGTCAGCCGCAGCACATACTCTACTGAAATCTGCCAGAGGGACACACACCAACAACAGCGCGAGAATCTGCTCAGACCAGCATGCTCCCTGCCCACTGCCCAGCCCCACACAGTCACAGACACCCACCTAGTGAGATTCCCTGCATGATCTGCGTCTCAAAATGCATCCTCCAGCAGGACTGGCAGAAATGGTGCCGGCACGCCAGCGCCCGGTACTCGTTGGGCGGCTGCGCACAGGCGCACACCGGACACTCAGCGGGCGGCTGGGCGGCGGCGGCGGGGGCGGCCGCCGGCTGGGCGGCGCTGCTCGGGCCCGCCGCGCTGCCGCCGCCGCCCGCGGCCGGCGCCGGCGGCGGGCGCGGCTTGATCTGCGCCTCGGCCAGCAGCTGCTGGCAGTTGGCACGGTAGCGCGCCGTGATCTCGGCGGCGTTCCAGTTGTTGGAGTGCAGCAGCTGCTTGGCCAGGGACGGCGTCACCTGTCGACGGCCAGCGGCAACACGTCAGAGCCCGGCCATTGGCGGCGGCTTTAACGCTCTGAATGAGATTCCTGGCTTGGGATTTTTCGATCCGTCTATTGAAAAACGAACGCAACTTGAAAACAAACGGTACTTATATAGCGAGACCAGAAGCTGAAGAAAATTATATGGCGTGCGTCTTTTTACATAACTCTTGATGGGATGGTCTACAGTTGGTGGGAGCAGCCGGCCAGGATCAGCTGCCACTTGAGTGGGATTGATCTTTGGCTTTGATGGGCACTCTAACTTGGGCACCTAAACCCTCCAGCTACTCAGCATTGCAGAATGCAGATCTAATGGTAGGAGCCAGGGCCTGTGAACCAAACAACTGTTTAGCATAGGCTCTAGCTCCATCAATCATAGGCGGCAGAACGGGGAGGGCACCGGGGCACCGTGCTCCCTTGATTTTGTCATTTTAACATTAGCCCTATGGGCGTTGCAAGGAAAGAATGGGACCAAGTCGGCAGTGCCCCCCCCCCCCCTTCTTAATTGAAGGTATTGCGCCGCCACTGCCATCAATCTGCCCATTCAAACATTTGATCTACATTTATTTAAAAACTTGTCAACTATGGATCTTGTTAACATAGCTAGGTACCATGCTAAGCATTTTGGGATAACCTGTGTGATCACACACAAAACTTGTGTGTTCACACACCTGGCCATAGCCCAATAACTGAGCACCTGCGGGCTGTCTGAGCACCTGCTGACCTGCAGTGAGGTGCTGAGCTGCTCGACCCACTCGTTCAGCAGCCGCTCCACCTCCTCCACGGAGAGACACTCCACCGGAAAGTGCTCCGGGTTCAGGCGCGACAGGTCCTCCTCCAGGTCATCAGCGCCGTCCTCGTAGTACTCCTGCAGTGCGCCATCGTCGTCCTCATCCTCAGAGTACTCCATCGACGACTGGGACTCCGTGTCGGCCATTCTGAAGCTCCAACACCCAAGTCCAGGCTTCTGAGGCTCTGTTACTTTACACTTCAGCACTTCACAAATGCTGATCACAATGGTCCTGAAAAGTAGGCACAGTGTCACATCAACTTATTGTTCCTTATCCTAGGTGCTACTACAGCTCAAGCTGCACCTCACCCTGAAGTGAGCATGAAATTATGAAGGCTGGCTCCATACTGCAAAGTATGGCTCGTAGGTCGACGAGGCGCACCGGCCGAAGCTCACAATCCGCACCAACCCTTCAGAAAGAGCCGAAAAATCCGCACCAAAGCCGAATGAGAGTACAAAAATCCCGCGCCGAACCCAAGAAGTGACCAGTTTTCATCCGCACTGACCGCAATTAGTGATATGAGCCGCAAGTCTGCCCTCTCAGTAGTATGGAAACGAAACGAGAAATACGCACCACGCAACTCAAACCAAAAGGATGGCATGCCAATACAAGAACTATATCCAGTACGTGCCCCTGGCGATTCTTCCAGGGTGATTGTTGTCCGATCATATATCCACTTATAAATAGAAAGATGATTTTGAATGGCTAAATGTGGAATCATCTCATGCATGCAGCATGCATTTTCGGCGTCTTTCGTTGGGTCTACAACTGTATCGCACAACAAATCTGATCGGCAAGTCATTCACAGCGGATTTGACTACTTGGCCGCGGTAAAGTGGCGATCCCCAAACCCTGTCATCAGCCATGCGCATCTCGTTCACGAATGCTGCAAAATGCAACAACCTCAGATTCTTTCAATGCAACTTATTAGCTGTGTCAAACATACACGATAAATCCTTCGCATTTGACTACTTGAAGCGATGGAGCGGAGCGGTGATCTAGCCCTTGTCATCGGCTGTGTAGTGTATAGTCGACTACAGAATGATGTTCCACTTTTCACAGGCAATTATTTGCCTGGAGTGGTAGGCTGTACCGCATCACACGGGCTGAGTTCACAAATTATAGCTTTGTCCCAATGCTCACAATCGATACGCTTAATTGAGTGATAAACGGCACAACTTAGCGCTCCGGTCAACTGACAGCTTCTGAGGAGTGGAATATCATTCTGTAGTCGACTATACATCTCGAATCCCTCCCATTGACAGTGCTCATCTCTCGCTCTACCGCCTCGCAGAGCTGAGCGATGCGTTTCGTGTTGTAACAGTGCAAACTTGCGGGCATGATTAGGTATGGGACGACCAGGGTGATTATGGGACGACCAGCGCTGGCATAGTCCGTTCTGACCACCCCACGCTCAATTAAACGTGATAGCACACTGCATTATACATTGAAGCTCCAACAATGTTTTTTTCTTAGATTTTCATCTACTTCTCTGGTCTGTTATGTCCGTCGGCTGTCGCTAAGCCAATTCCGCACCGCACTACACATCTGCATTGCACCAAGCCAAAATACGCACCAAATCCACACCAGCTGGAAATTGCCATAGGTTCTTTGCAGACTGGGGCTGGCTGACTAGAACTCTAAAGCCTAGGCTCTGTTTTAAGACACAACGCTACTGCGCACTACACATAGCGATATTGGGTTTCTGTGGACCATGGATGCATCATTAATCTATAGAACACTCTCAATGTTGGATAGTAACACTCTCAATGTTGGATAGTCTGAGCTTGATTTTCCATGGAAACCCAATGACCCAAATTTGCTGGTCCCATAGCTCAGTTGGTTAGAGCGTTGGACTCCGCTTGGTGAGAGCAGGCGTTCCCGGTTATAACAGTCCGGGTTCGAAGCGTGACGGGCGCTTGACATTTATGGGCCTCCTGACAGGTATGGTTGCGGTTGGTGGCAGGCCATAGCCAGGCGAAGTCAGCGAGGGGACCGACAGTGCGCTGCTTTGTGCGCACGTTAAACCTTGGACTCCAAATTCTGCCATAGAATTCCGTAGGTTCGCTCAGCTTGAAGCAAAAGTCCAGAACCACATCGAGCACATCACAAAGTCTGTCCAAAGCCAAGAAGAGATGCTAAGGAACCAGGCCGTCAACATGGAAAAAGCACTAGATGCATATGGTAAGCGTGTGGCAGATCAGGTGAGAGCAGTCGAGGCGCATGCAAACTCAGCAGGACCTTCCTATGCAGATGCTGTCAAGGGCACCTGCAAGGAGGTTGTTGAAGCAGTGAAAACCCAGCTGAGCTCACTCCCAAAAGGTAATGAAAGCACACAACACTCAGCCCTGGATCTGACAAAGGCTTTGGACGACCACTGGGACAGGGAGAGACGCAAAGCCAACATTGTCGTGCACAACCTACCAGAGCCCGAGGAAGGTCCATTGAACGAGCGGGCAGAGAAGGATAGGCTGGCAATCCTGAAGATGATCAAGGATGTGATGAAAATAAGCGTATCAGCTTCTAAATCCTTCAGAGCCGGAAGAAGGTTGCAGGGTAAACCCAGACTGGTTATCCTGACCCTTGACAATCCAGCATGCCGAGCTGATATCCTGAGAGGAGCATCCTGGCTGAGAAACTCTGGGGAGTACTCTAACATTTATTTAACGCCAGACCTAACCCAGAAGGAAAGAGAGACCAACAGGAAGCTCCGTGAAGAATTGGCAGCTCGAAGAGGGGCTGGTGAAACAAACTTGGTGATCAGAAATGGCAAGATCACCCGTGCCCCACGTCAAGAAGAGGCAGGTAGCCTGCGGGCTGAAGGGCAACATGGAAGGAGGAGCCTCGGGAACACGGGGACCCGGGAGGAGGAGGGTAACCTGCACCAGCCAGTTGAAGACACTCGTGGGAGCCGTTCTCAGTCAAACCAGTCTGCGTACAGAGCAGCTGAATGACTAAGAGTGCACCCCAAAGATGTTAAGTCAGCAAAGGAAGACCTGACTGTTCTGTACACCAACTGTGATCAGTTCATCAACAAAAGAGATGACTTGTGTATGTTGATATGCAACAAGGAACCGGACTTGATTCTTCTGACTGAAGTCATACCCAAGGCCCAGAGATTACCCATTGACCCAGCTCTACTTCAGATCCCAGGGTACTCAGTGCATCATAACTTTACTCCCCTGACCTCGAACCTAGGGAGCAGTGGCATCCGAGGCATCTGTGTATATGCCGCAGAGCACCTTAAAGTGAGCGAAGTCTTTTTTGATGCTTCAACCACTGAAAATGTATGGGTGTCACTGTCACTAAGGGGAGGTGACTGCCTACTCATCGGATGTTTGTACCGCAGCCCATCCGGCTCCGCTGAAGACAGTATCAACCAGATGAACCAACTCATCCGTCAAGCATGTTCCGAGACCTTCTCACACATAGTGTTCGTGGGTGACTTCAATCTCCCCCAGATTGACTGGTCGACACAAAGCTCTCCGGCTCCTGTAGGTCACACTGCCGTGAAAAGGAAAAGAAGCGTAACTCGTTTTTGACGATTTTTCAGGAGAGCGATTTTTCTGTTTTACCTTGTATTATCGTCGGTTCTTAAACAATCAATCTGAAACAATCTGAATGCACTAAACCCACGAAGCTCCCCAGGGCCTGACAGTATCCGACCCAGTGTGCTTCGTAACTCTGCGCGCGTCTTATCTCACCCCCTCAGTCTCCTCTTCAGGAAATCTCTGGACTCTGGATGTCTACCCGCAGAGTGGAAGACAGGGGAGATAACGCCCATCTTCAAAAAAGGAGATCGTCAGGAGCCAACAAGCTACATACCCGTGAGTCTCACTGCAGTGCCGTGCAAAGTGCTTGAGTCACTGGTAAGGGACAGCCTACTTGCACACCTAACCTCAACTGGCCAGCTACATCAGGCTCAGCATGGGTTTCTCCCCAAAAGGTCTTGCACCTCACAGCTCCTGGGGGTGATTGAGGACTGGACTGCTGCCATGGAAGAGGGAGTACCTGTTGATGTGGCGTACTTAGACTTCGCCAAGGCATTCGATTTGGTACCACACAAGCGACTCCTAGGCAAGTTGAGGTCTTATGGTGTGTCGGGTCGACTCCTGAACTGGATCCAGGCCTTCCTGTTTGAGCGCCTTCAAAGGGTGGTTGTTCGGGGATGCAAGTCAGCCTGGGCTCCAGTAACAAGCGACATTCCGCAAGGCACCGTCCTCGGTCCTGCACTTTTCACAGTGTATGTGAACGACATGCCAGCACAGGTCACCAACACAGTGAAGATGTTCGCAGACGATACCAAGCTGTACTGCAAGATGACTGCCAACCACGATGGCCTGCAGGACGACATCGACGCTCTGGTCCGCTGGTCGGAGACATGGCTGCTCCCCTTCAATGGTGAGAAGTGCAAGACCATGCACCTAGGCTTCCACAACCCAGACCGCACGTACCACTTGAATGGAACTGCTGTCGCCGCCTGCGAGGAGGAACGAGACCTAGGTATTATCATCGACAGGCAGCTAAGATTCCACAAGCAGACAGCCGCTGCCGTCGCCAAGGCTTCACAGATACTCGCAGTGATCCGTCGGTCGTTTGCGAACCTGGATGAGTTCACTTTGCCTCTTCTTTTCAAGGCCTTAGTCCGACCCTTCCTCGAGTTTGGGAACGCCATCTGGGGTCCATTCTCCAAAGAAGACCAGAAGAGACTGGAGAGGGTGCAGCGACGCGCGACCCGCCTGATCACGGACCTCCTCAGAGACCTGCCGTACCCTGACAGGCTTCGCCGCCCCGGCCTCCCATCGCTGCACTACCGCCGTCGCCGTGGAGATATGGTGACCGTGTACCAGCTCTTCCACGGACTTCTGGATGTGCCGCTTGTGTCACTGCTGACGAGACACGAAGCGCAAAACACGCGAGGCCACCAGTGGAAGCTGAGGAAACCAAACGCCAAGCATCTTTCTCGCAGGAACGCGTTCAGCGTCAGAATCATCAACGATTGGAACGCCCTCCCAACAGACGTCGTCGCTGCTGAGTCGCTGTCGTCTTTCAAGGCGCGGCTGGACCGGCACTGGTCGAGCGTGATGTTCGACATCCCTACCCTGTACTAAGGACCATAGCCTCTCCAATTATGCCTTTCACTCGATACGAGCGGGACCCATAGGCCGAGTGGCCTTATAACCCGATGACCAACTAAGGTAAGGTAAGGTAAGGTAAGGTAGAATTGGAATTGCGCAATCAGAGGGTAGAGGGCAGGGTCATTGCAACAAGCTTCACTTAGCGGTGGCTCTGTCCTTGTGAAATGTGAATCCTTCTCATCAAAAGGTTCGGACAAAATTTATAAAATAAAATGTGATGCTGGTTGCACACACTTGTGTCATGCCGCCCAAGGGGCTAGTATATGCAGCCATGCAGTGAAACAGCGCCCTGCTCTCCTTATTGGAATAACCTTTGATGCTTATTATACTCTTTTCTCTGTCCTATCTCAATACATCGGCAATGAATATCAATGAATATCAATATCACAAGTAAAGTGACACAGCAGCAGAGAAAAACTTTGAGAGAAACAAGTTGTGCTTCAAGGTTATAATTTTTGCTGCCATATCTAACTAAAGCACTGCAAGGATTTGCGGTTGGATCTTCGAATAGGCGAATGCAACGATGCATATAGTCTATAGAAATAGTGAAATGAATGAAAAAAGGACATTTAAACATTTTTATCCCAGAATTATCGACTTTTCAATCGATGCAATACACTCTCCATAGTCAGAAGGTCCGTTTATTGGCAAAACATACATTTGCATTTTCTCATATCATTCCAATGCCATGCTCCGATTTCCGAATATGGTGTTTAGGCATAAGAAAGATCGAGACGGATGAAATGTACCCTTTGTAAAATTATTTTTTAACTTCTGTACAGTATTTCACACTATTCATTTGTTTGCAATCAAAACGACTTGTCCCATCTGACAAATGTTTGCAGCATTTTTGCAATTTGGTAGCACTTTATTCTTGCGACAGATGAGACGCGCCTCAGATGGTGGCGACGGGGGCGACATCTTTAGAGAAGTTGCCAACGCCGTAAACCTTGCCGTAAACGACGAAGCCGATGAATCTGGATGAATCCAGCACCGTGCACGAAGCTCTGATGCTGATGCTGATGCCTTGCCTCTGATTTCCGCGGGCAGAATTGTTTGTGAGCGTTCAGGCTTTGATATTGGCCAAAATGTGTGGTGGCTTCACTTGCTCAAAGAATGCGCTGATAGCGCTGAACATTGTTTATGTGGTAAGTGCTGTTATTTGTCAACCATTCTGACCGTGCTGTTGTTATGCGTGCATGCTGTAAAGTGATTATCTTGATCTCTCACGTTCCTGCTTTGTCCACGTTTATTTTGGACTGCTCTATTTCATGTTTAATTGCATGGTGCATTCACTTTCGTCCTTACTCCATAATGCTTCTCAACATTTGGGGCAATTGAGTTAATGGCACATACCTATGGCATTAACATGCTCTCCGCCATCATTCCCATACAAGGCAGGTTCTGCCCCACTCTCGCCACAGTGACCAACAGGCAGTTCTCTGGGATGACACCACAACTTTGGCAGGTGGTGGCATTTCTGCTGATTGGAGTGGCTACCTATGGTAAGACGGCCAGCATCATCACCAGTCTGGGCGTCGTTGGTGGCATCGTGGCCTGCGGTGTGCTGCTGCTCTTCATTGCTGTCCTTGGACTTGTGGGCGCCGTCAAACACCACCAGGTGGTGCTCTTCTTCTACATGCTGGTGCTGTTCCTGCTGTACGTGCTACAGTTCAGCCTGGCGTGTGCCTGCCTGGCCATCACGCCCAGTCAGCAGGAGAAGCTGCTCCATGAGGGCTGGCGCATCTCCACTGATGACATCAAGAAGAATGCCCAGGAGACGTTCGGCTGCTGCGGCTTCCAGGAAATGAACAACACAGGCCTGGATGATGGGATGGACCATCCTGAGTGTCCTCTGAAACCGGTAGGTACAGTAGCAGTTACTTTTGCAATGTGCTATGATTTAACAGATGGCTTACGTGCACGATATTAACCCGCGCCCTGCTGGGGGTCCTGGATTTCCACGCCCTGCTGGGGGGGGGGGGGGTGTTTGAACACCCCCCCTTGTAACTCGGCTCCTGGGCCACGTAGCGATACGCGGAAGGCGGCGTTCGAAAGAGCGTAAAAAATAATGACGAAATCACTTCAGTCAATTTTTTGGTCAGGTCAAAGGTCAGGTCACCAGAGGTCATTGAAGGCAAAATTTCGCCGATTTCCAGGTCGAATGTCGAAAATTTCCAAGAAGCCAACGCATAACTCGGGAACCAATAGAGCTACAGCGCCGCGGAAAAGCGCATTCGATAGCCCTATTAACGCCCTTTCTGAGTAATTCTCTCAGATTTGACCTAACGTCAACGGTTTTGCCTGCAGGGGGCAAAAACTGCAAAAATAGCCGATTTTTTCGAAAACAGTTTTTCTGCAATAACTTTTGACCCAAGCCTTGTACGAGCTTACTTTTACCGGCATCGTGTTCCTCTCGTCAAGACGCATCGAATGAACTATGTCTTGACCTTGAAAGGTCAACTTGAAAATTTGACCTCAGGTCAAGGTCATGACCTGACCGGAAAGGGTCATGTTGCATATCAGTCGATCCGTATCGTCGAGCTGAACACATCTAAGGCGTTTTCATCGCTCTAGCATGGCTCTATCAAAAGTTATTTGCGAAAAACTGTTAGATACCATTCGTGACCTAAGATGACCTCAGGGCATAAACAAGGGTCACGGACACCATTTTCAAGTTCAGTGTGTCTAAACCACTTGTAATTCGGTGTTTGGGAGTGTTTATAATGTCTTTCATCCAAAAGAGGCGCATTTCAATTTTCTCCCATTGACTTATAATGGGGAGGTCGCAAAATTGACCTGACCTTAGGTCATCGATATCAAAATTCTGAGATATACATTTTGTACATGCTATTGCTCTTAGCAATCGCTGAAAGTTTCAAAGCGATCGGTCACTCGGTGTAGCTATGACAGACATTGAAAGTTTTTATGAGGTGAGGTCACTTCAAGTGACCTGGTGACCTGACCTTGAATGACCTTGGTCTGAAATTTTCACAACATGTGTAGAATTGATGTATGGTAAGGTGTACCAAAAACGGCGGCGCTCCGCGCCGCCGTTTTTGAGATATTCGCGAAAAACCACAGGGGGGGGGGTGTTCAAACACCCCCCCCCCCAGCAGGGCGCGGGTTAACAGGATGTTGGTGTTGATTAAGGCCGATAATGTCTTTTTAATGTTAGTTGCTGATCTCACCATCAGTTATATTGATGAATATTTTTCATGTTTAAACTTGTTTAAATTCTGTACATTCTCTGCCAAGGAGCCAATTTCACATGCAGAAAATATGTTGGCTGCCGCTTGCCAGTAAATTTTTTCTCCTTACAATTATGTCAGTTGTCACAAGTTTAACTGATCATGCTTGATATTACCTAACTGCTATTTTCACTATTTACACATTTGTGGTTATTTTCTATTGCCTGTTAGGCGAAACTCTGGGATGACTTTAGGGCGAAAAATCATAATACTTAACCCTCGCATGTGTGCGGCGTTTGTCAGCGTCGGTCGGTTGGACCCCCTGCCGTTCGGCCCCTGATTGAGCTAGAGCCTCGCGGAAAAAAACGAGCGTGCTGCCCGTGACGAGAGGAAGCCTATGATACCCAATTTTAAGGTCCTAGGTCATTGGTTGACCTTCCAGGTCAGGTTAATGACCCAAAAGTCGGGGAAAATGGGGTCCTGTTAGAACGGCGTGAAGTGTCGCTGCTATGGGGTTTTTCGAGGTGCTGATCACGAACATCATGTTAGTGTTGATCACAGATGATGCATTTTCTCATGCATTTAGGAAAGGTCAGGTCAGGTCAGGTCTGGTCAACCAGTAGGGGTCCTGCCGGGTATTCGCAGTAGGTGTCAACCGCCTCTGACAGATTCGTAGCATGCTACGAAGGCACCAAAACTGCTTCGTATACGTTCA
This sequence comes from Amphibalanus amphitrite, assembly GCF_019059575.1. Lineage (NCBI taxonomy): Eukaryota > Metazoa > Arthropoda > Thecostraca > Balanomorpha > Balanidae > Amphibalanus > Amphibalanus amphitrite. Next base: position 324,529 of record NW_024881686.1, read on the forward strand.
GATGGTTGCTAAATTCAGTTGCTAAAAAGTTCAGATGAATTCAGCTCCAAAAACTAGCCTAGAATCATGTAAAACTCGAAAAATTGAACCGAGGTCATCAAAGGTCAATGACCTGACCTGACCTTCAGATGACCTTGACACCCACCGTAATGCGTGGGACGAACATCATTTCACATGTTTGGACGTTTATAATCACAAAGAGACTGGTAACGCTCGGATAATGTTAGCTGACATACGCTGAATCGCAATGCCGGCAAGACATGGTCTCGAGAAATAGGTCACAGGTCAAAGGGCAATAGGGTCAGGGTCATGAAATTTGCGGAGAAGGTGTAAAATTGATCAACTCGAGGGTACTGAAAGTTTTGTTGCGATCGGCCGCGTTTTGCGCGAGTTACTCGGGAAAAACCCGGGGGGGGGGGGGGTTGGTCTATCCGACCCCCCCCCCCTACACATGCAAGAGCTAAAACTGCAGCAGGATATTTTTTGTTGTTGGAGAATCTGGTCCCGGGTCGGACTGTGACTGGCCGTGCAGTGCCACTGATTCTGGTCCCGATGTCTCCCCAGTGCTGTCCCGGACTGTGACTGTGACTGGCCGTGCAGTGCCACTGATTCTGGTCCCGATGTCTCCCAGTGCTGTCCCGGACTGTGACTGTGACTGGCCGTGCAGTGCCACTGATTCTGGTCCCGATGTCTCCCCAGTGCTGTCCCGGACTGTGACTGGCCGTGCAGTGCCACTGATTCTGGTCCCGATGTCTCCCCAGTGCAGCTGTCCCGGACTGTGACTGGCCGTGCAGTGCCACTGATTCTGGTCCCGATGTCTCCCCAGTGCTGTCCCGGACTGTGACTGTGACTGGCCGTGCAGTGCCACTGATTCTGGTCCCGATGTCTCCCAGTGCTGTCCCGGACTGTGACTGTGACTGGCCGTGCAGTGCCACTGATTCTGGTCCCGATGTCTCCCCAGTGCTGTCCCGGACTGTGACTGGCCGTGCAGTGCCACTGATTCTGGTCCCGATGTCTCCCCAGTGCTGTCCCGGGCAGACCGACGCCACACAGTGCTGCATGGGAAGCATCAAGTGTGAATGCCGGCCTTGCTTTGAAATGCTGAAGGAGGCCATCAACTCTGGCCTTCGCGTCAGCGGCGGGATTGGTCTGTTCTTCAGTTTCACAGAGGTGAGTGTGTGATCGGCGGGCACGGCCACGGGCTGGTGCGGCCAGCCGTTCGCTCTCGGTGTGGCTTGTGACCGGCCGGCCGGCGCGGCTGCTTCCGCCGTAATCCGTCACTGTGCGGTGAGCTTTGCTGGTGTGTGTTTTCGTCCAGTGGGCCCCGATCGATTGTTATATGCCCGGTCATCCTCGTGCCTGCTCGGGATGAACAGGACCTTTCACTGGTCGCGCCGCAACCTCCCAGAGGACCCAAGGACATTTACTTCGCATTGAACACGTACACTAGGATTTTTTCTTCTCACATTTGTGTTTAACGGACATAGATCTACTTTAGTGAAATGTAAGCGTTATCTAATTCTTGTTTTAATTCTGTGTTTTGCTTTAAGACTAGACCACCAAATAACCGTTTGCGGTGTGGTGTAAATGTGTTTGCGTTTTATGGAGACTTCCGAGTATCGTGTAAATAATGGGAGGTGCGATTATTTGGAACTGTATTATTTTATGTGTGTACAGTACCACAGCAATTATTCTCTTATTTCGGGACCAAAAAGCCGTATGAAGCTACGAGTTGTCCGGTGTGAGAGACGATAACGGCCATTTTACGCTTCTGGGTGTTTGACTCTGGTCCATTGAGACTGAGCTGTGTGATTGCGCATTCTTATTGGTTCTGAAAGACATATATGCACATTTGAGTACATTTTAGTAATTCCATATTGTTCTTTCGATATTGAGGCTTCCAAGGAAGTCGAAAAATGTGTCAGTGATTTCAAAAATGTTAAAAGCCATAAAACTATTTTGATGAAATATTTCATCTTTGGAATCAGCTTACAGTCAGCTTTCGAATGGCACATTTCATTTCTTTTGTGAATAACATAACCTGACGAACCGTGCCTGGCGGACACCATAGCCCGATCGCATGTCACTAACCGCCTCCGTCTGTCTCACTCGCCGCCTCACTAACTGCCTCCGTTTGTCTCACCTGGCCACACTAACTGATGGCGTATGTGTTTGAGAGAGCCGCGCGCCTGTCACCGTGTGAGCGCCCCACTGACCGGCCGCACCGGCCCGCTCCTGCCTGGGGTTTGCAGTTTTTCGGCGTGTGGCTGACCGTGCGCTACCGTAACCAAAAAGACCCGCGCACCAACGCTAACGCGTTTCTATAGGCGCTCCGCCGCCGGGCCGGGCTGTCGCAGGTACGGTCTCCACGCGCTCTTGCCGCCCCACTCGCACACCCGCATGTCGCTACAGTCGCTCCCGCTTCTGCCGAGCTCGACTGCCTGTTACCGGTGCCTGCCCTGTAACCAGCGGATCCCCAGAGAAGTGCAGCCATCCCCCGCCGCCGCCCGCGCCGCTCCCGACCTTGTGTGATTGTGGCTGGAGCCTGGAGTGGTCGTGTGGCAGCTTCGCTTCCTGCCTCTGCCTACGGTCGGCTAGAGTTTATCGTGAAACATGCTATATGAGCGGCATGTGTGTTTGTCGGGAAAGGAGGAAGGTTTCTACACATGCTGCTCGTGTGCATTTGTGCATTCGTTCGCTAATGTCTTGCTCATCTTCCCGTCGTTTCAGTTTTGCTGCATGGCTCAGTTTTGCTGTGTGATTGGTTTCGTTTGGTTTTGGTGAGCGGTGATAGCTGCGCTGCTGACTGATGTGGCCGACTCTGTGGTGTGTCTGCGCGGCCGCGGCTGCCTTCCCCGCCGGCCCGCGCTGTTGGGGTGACGCCGCGCCGGTGCAGATAGGGCGTCTATCGGGACCGATAGGTTCCGTGGGAGTTCAAACACCGGCCCGTGCGGCTGCTGGAGACGGAGGGCGCCTGTCGACCCCGGGGTCAGAATATGTAGTCTGTCCTGGGCTGGGATCACCTTCCGAGTGGGGAGGGGCTCTATCGACCCTAGGGTTAAACCCAGCCTGCACCGCCTGGTGTCGCCCATTCGTATTGAGCCGGTACCGGTAGGGGTTCCGATGATTGCGGACTGGCCGGAGCCTGCTCTGCACTGCACCTCCGCCGCCACTGGGGGGACGGGGAGGGGTCCCTCCGGTCTCCCGGCGGACGCTGTCTGCTCTGTCCCATACCAGAGAGTCGCCGAGCGGTGCCGCTGTGCCCGGCCCGAACTTTGGTCGGCTGCTGCTGGCTCTTACGAAAGCAGGGCAGGCGCCTGCGAAACCATAACCACCGCTGCTGGTTCGCTGAAGGCCTCGAACAGAGACTGTTGGAGCTGAAGCGGCGCTTGGATGAGGCTGTCATTGGCTGCTGGACCACTCTCGGGCTGCCCCGATTGGCGGAACCCCGGCGCTGAACTTTGGCGTTTGCTGCTATACAAAGTTTGCTATTCTGGGAAATGAGATGGTGTTCTTTCTGGGAAAGAATGAATCGGTTCCTTAAATAGCCTTGCAATGCTTTCTGGTGCATCCCGTTTTGAAATCTTTAGAAATGCCTAACCGGTCTTCTCCAGTTTGTTGTGTAACAAGTTTGTCAAAATATGTCTAAATCTGGCTCCTAATTCTCTTCAAACTGCCATGCTTTTTGCAACTGTGATAATGGGAATGTCAATTTATTTTGTTAAAGCACACAGTCATCGTCATTCCGCGAGAACGGCTGATCACTGATCTGTCGGCCTTCTTGCGCAAACCGGCTTGGATGTCTTGGTGACCGACGGTAGAGCTTTACTCCTGGCGCGTGCCGGTGGCATGTAGCCAGCACTTGGGCGCTAGGTCGTAAAAGGGAGCGAAGTGCCTCACGATATCGGCTGGGTTACAGTGTTGACTGTTGAGTGTTGATGGAGCTCTTTTAGCACATGATCGGAGCAACGTTGGTATGCAATCATCGCTCACTCTTAGAAGTCGTCAACGTGGTTATGGGAACAAATATTGATGACATTTGAAGCAAGGCGTTGCATGTTCCTGCTGTTTTCGAGCCGAAGTCCGACGAGTGTCTCGCTGGGCCAAAGTTCAGCTGTCCGTCTCAGGTCCGTGTGCTTTCGTTCTCCACGCCCTGCGGTGGATGGCAACACGGGCCGGGACTTTTCCGCTGGGTATTGGTTTGTCTCCCGAAGCTATTTTCTTACCACGGACTTCCTTACTGTATTGGATTTGCCGGGTTGAAACACAGTATTCCCAGATTTGCAAGCAGAAAGTGCGTCAGTTTGAAGCGAGTCCGGTGGCTCGAGGGACCGCCCAGGTAATGTGCAGTCCGTCCCTGACTCGCCGGCGGCCGGTCACCGGTCCTAACCGGCTCTCTATCCGTGCCGTTTGTTTACGGACAGTCTGCCGGTCGGTCAGATGCCGCGAGTGCCGCCCCGACCGGCCGGAGGGCGTGTGCCGGCCCCGCACCGGATCATACCGGCACCACGCCGGTGTGCGTCGCCCCGTCTCCGGATACACGGCACTGGGGCGATGGGCAGGGTCTGGTCTGTCGCCCCCAGACGTCCCCCCCCTCCCTTCGCAGAGGGGAGGGGAGCACGTGCTCCGGCTGCTGACTGGAAATGATCAGCAGGGCGGTGGATGGCCGATGGGCTGCTGTTGCCCGGGCTGGGGCGTCCGGAAACTCTGGGGCGGCTTCTCGACATTGCCAGATTGCGGGAGCTGTGATAGGACAGTGTTACTTGCTCATTGCTGGAACGTGGCAGTTTTCACGGGATCACCCACGATCTGAACAGACGATGTGACGGTAATTGACATAAGGCGGATCAATTGCTATCTAAACTTCAGCTGATCCCAGCTTCTCTGAGGGTTGGCCATGGACCATGCTCTTCCTGAACGGGGCGAAAGAACTAAAAACAAAAAATGTAATGCGATACGGTATGCGATGTGCTCATCTTTTCTGCATACATTTCGTTGAAGTCTGACGGATGATTATTATCATTGCAGAAGTTAGTCCTACGGAGCACTTCGTCTCCATCAGTCGCCAGACAGGGCTGGTTTAGTCCGTGTCTGGTGTCAACGGCCGCCCTGGTCACGTGCCGAAGGGAGGGGCACGAGCGAGCGACCACGTTTAGAGGGGAGGGCAGGGGTTGAACGCTCATGTCACATGTGTACAGGGAAGGGCAGGGGACGGTTACCAGGTAGCGCACGTCGTCGCTGTGCTGTTTCGCGCTGATTGTGGGCGATATCGCGCTGACTGATTTACTAGGGCATTGTGTACCTACTCGTGCCAGGACTGCAGGACTGCACAGTCCTCACAGTCGCTTTGAAGTTTGTCACTATTAGGCATGCAGTCGGTGACATTACGCCACACTATCCACCCGGTAGTGTTTGGTCCGGACCGGCCTGGCCGCGATAGCGTAGCCTGCTATTGTATTGCCTTTCCTGATAGACGTATAATGACCCTGTTGTATATTTATTCACCCCTAATCCCTACCTACCGAATGTCTGACTAAAATCTAGAAGTAAGTCGTTTTGTTAATATCATGTATGAAGCTATTCGAGATTAAATCGTTTACGTTTTATTCCATGGCTGCTGTCCCTTTGTTTTCTCCAACAGGCAGTGTTTGCCCCGCAGTAGATGCCAGATAGCTGTAGCCAGCAGCTCCCTGCAGCGCTACTGCCGTCTTGAAGACGTCATGCTCACTGCTCACTGCTCACTGCTCACTGTGGTGCCATTCTGTGGTGTTTTGTGCCGCTCCGCGCAGTACTGCTGTGTTACCCTTCAACCGCTGCCGCTATCACTTGTGCCGTGCACTGTCTGTGTGTTCGATCGTTCTGAGTCTGATCGAAGGATCATCTTGACGATTGATCAATGAGATATTTAATGCTTAGTATCAGTAACTGGTTCAAAATGCAATTGTTGAGAGTGCTGAAGAACTCGAGTTTAGATAAGAAATTATTGACTTTGTTGTCATCGGATATATTCACCAAATGGAGGCTCATTCTACCGATCTCGTTGTGTCCCCAGTGCGGCATTTATAGGTAGCCATTGCCGTGTTCCAATCCTGCTCAGTCTGTGCCACCCGCGGCTCGGCGAACTCCCTGAGCCTACGGTTCACCGACACGGACTATCCAACTGCCTGATTCCGCGGCAGCCCACCAATCCCTCTGCAAATACCGTAAAGATTACCACACTGCCGTGGAGCCATCCTCAGCGTTCCTGCTGAGACCGAGTCCTATCAGAACGGCGGCCGATAGTGGCTGCCCGGCCGCCGCGGAGCGCGACCGCTCACCTTTCTCACCTGTACTCTCCCACCGCTCTCACCGGCCTCTTCTCACGGCTCTCACCGACCCCGCCCGTTTCAGATGATCGGGTTTGTCCTGGCTTACCGCTACCGAAACCAGATGGACCCGAGCCGGGGTCAGATGCTCGACTAGACGGCCCAGGCCCACCGGCACTCCACGCCGCATTCCCGCTTGTGATAGGCGGCCGAGGCCGGGCCGGGTGGCGGGGAACGGGAGCGTGTCATGACAGTCGGCCGGCCCAGCTGTCCGCGCTGAACTCTCGGTGTTGGACAGCGCCCTGGTCGGCCGCCGGCCGCGGCGCCCCGCACGCGCAGCTCGCCGGTCCGGGCACCTGTAGCGGCGCCCGCCCCACGCGCCCGGGCTGCTGGCGCGCCGGCGCGGCGGCCGCCCTGATCTCGCCGCAGCGGACACGGCCCGGCAACACTGGTAGGCAGACTACGGCGGGTGCCTAACGGAGGCAGACTGTACGGTGCTGTAACGTAGGCAGACTGTATGGCAGCAGCCCGGAAGGGCTTCGAGACACGCTGGCGGGTTGGCAAGTAGTGAAATATTTAAAATGGGGACAATATGGCAAGGAATGTATGGCGACAGTAGTAATGTTAACTTAACTATGCTTCTTTTTCTCGTTATGTTTCTATTTAAAGTTCATGCTATCATGTTCCATTTAAAACCGTTCAAGCACGGATCTTTCAAGCGGCAACTGGACGTTCCCCCTCAGTAGCTTCCCCGTTTGCAGACTCAGCGCTACCTTTGGCTGCCTGGGCCGACAGTTTGCGGGGCTGTATAGTGTCACTCATGTCTATGGGGGTAGCGGCGCGCGGTACTCGGGTCGTGGTGTTTGTGGGGGGTTACCCCCCCCCCTTCCCCACCGGGGGAGCCGGGCGGTGGGGTCGGCCCGTACGGGAATAGTCAGTTCAGAGTCCCGGCGGTCGTCCCCACCCGCCCCTTAGCCAAATGTAACCACGTGTTGTGGCTGTAGCCTCATTTGTTCTATCGTGCATAATTTATTTGTTCCGGTTAAATAAATGTACCCAGTATTAGTCGTGCTTTGTGCCCCAGTCCTGAAAGCATGGTTGTTTCGCGCCCCGCAGCCGGCCGGTAGCGACTGCCGGGCACGGTTCTGTGGTTTGCTGCGGCCCGTTTATATCGATTTCCGATGGGCCGGCCGGCTGTGAAACTCTCTCCGACTGCCGTTTGGAGCCCGTCTCACCCGGAGAGCACAGGTGGCGGCCGGCCGACCGCCGCCGCCGGACTGACGTCATCCGTCGCCCGGGTGACGTTGTTTAGTCCCGCGTCATAAAATCAATACGGCAGACAAACTGAGATAAGGCACAGGTGCGTGGAAACGTGCGTATAAATGTAAGCGTATGAGGCTAGGACCAAGTGTAGAGCAGCTGTAGCGAACAGCGACAAGCTCCTGCTAGGACATGGGTGGCAACTGAATGTTCAGTTTGGCGTGGGAAGTGATAGCATGACTTGACCGACTCAGCTATTCTTGTACGGTAGATGGTTTACGGTATTGCGTGGCAGCTTGTACACCAGCTGTGTCTGTCTACAGTCATGAGGCCAAACCGCCGGCGGCTCCCCCTGACAGTCTATCCACCAGTGACTCAGTGGGCTCAGGGACTGACTCACTGGCAGGCGAACTTCGCCGTGTCATGACGCTCAATTTGGCCGTGATAAGGAACCATCCACCGTTCGCACAATTATAGTAAGAAAATATGCCTGTTCTGGTAGAAATGACGTTTTTTTTTTGCATTGCCCGTTGGACTTTGTATGGGTTGTATATCATAGGAATAAACGCTCCGTCGCATGAAAAAAGACGGCTCCGTCACAGTCGGCGAGACATCCCCATTCTTCCGTTCATCGGTCGATGCCTCCCTTTCGTGTGGACGGCTGGTGGTAGCCTGTGTCACAATTAGAGCGGCCATTCGGTGGAGGCAGAGTCGATATATCGACGGCACACCCACCCGTGCATACCCGGTAGGAACTGAGGGCGTTTACTGTCGGAGAATGCACCGTGTCTGGGGTTCTGCTCTGAATAGGCTTTGACTGTGCGGCGTGCGGGCCATTGGACATTGTTGACTATTGTAACGTCTCGTCACATTGTTGATCGAGTCGACAGGAGCGTACCTATATGAAATGGCGGTCCCGTGCAATGCTGTTGCACACCTGACCGACCTGAGCGCACCGAAATTTGGCTCAAAACTCGGACAGTAACGTCGATGGATCATTAGAATGATCGTTGATCGGTCAATATATCAACAGGATCGTTGATTGGCTAAAATAACCGAAGGTTTGTTGTCAATAGTTAAAACACTATTCTTTAGAATTGTGTTTTTCTATTGAAAAACCAAGAGTTTCCTGACAATTTGGCAAAAGCTGCCTGAGATCAGTATCAACAGGATCGTTGATCGGTCAAGACATCGGCAGGATCGTCGATGCCTTCGAGCGGTGATATTCTCCCGTGCTTCTTCAATGTCGCGAAGGCGTCAGTGGCAGTGGTGCCCACTGCCCAGAGCAATATATTTTTTAATTATTACATTTATATAATGATGCCCCGATTACCATTTATATGCCAATATTTCCCTTCAGTTTATTTTAGCGGTGAATTTAGCAGCAAACGGTGCCTGGGTCTCACTGGTGTTCGCCAGAGGGCGCTTCTGAAGACCTACGTAGATGTCGCGCCAATCGCGCGAGCAGCTCTTTCCTGGCAGTTTTCCGTCTGCTCGCCTGCTCAGAGATCGACAGGTTTTATACAATAGCGCGGTTTTATACAATAGGGCTGATGCCTTCCACCTGCGATCTGTCACCTGGCTTAGCATGGAAAGAAAGTCCATATCTCGAAATTTTCTTATTGCAGAAATAAACGATGGTCTGCACTCTGCATACCTACTCTCGATGCAATAAACTCTGAACGTGCAAATAACTGTACTGTAGTTGATGCATTATGAGACCACGTAGGGCCCCATGAGTGACAGGTCGCGTTGTCAGTTGCAACGCCAATGATGTACAGAAGAACATGCTATTCGGGCGAACGGTGACGGCCGTCCTCCCGGCTCCTGAGCACCGGTCGTCGACCTCAAATACGTTCGGGTGTAGGCATAGCCACGTACCCACAGGGGTGGTTGTCCGACCGGCCTGCCCTCCGCGTGTCGACCATCGCTCAGCCCAGCCGACACCGGCCGACACCGCACGTGTAATTTCAGTTTAATCGGTCAGCAATCATCCCAATTTGTGTCCTGGTCTCCGGAGTGTGTATTATCATACGCCGGATTTACCCGGATTCAAAAATTATACCTAACTTCGGAGTGAATTACTTTCTAACTCTCGTCAAACTTGAAACTTAAAAACACGATAGGTACTTATCTTAGATTGAATACTTTTTGCTATAGCTACCTATAAATCAAATTTCATGTAAATGGCACACACGAAAAGCTTCCGGTAAAGTAATCGTGAAAAGGAATAGACGACAAAAAATCCTTTCCTTCTATGTAGGATACTCGGCAGCTGCTTTCTATGACTTCATAACACAATGCATTACCTATACCTACTTATTTATCCAATAGGTACCTATACCTACCTGTGTTGTATCGCTGTTCTCCGGTCGGCACCGACATCTCACAGACACGAGACGGACCATGTCACCGTCCTGTGGTCATTGTCATCTGATTTGTAAGTAGCCAGGTCAGGACCAGGGCCGTCTGATCAGTAAGTAGCCAGCATCGCTCGATTTGTATTTGTAAGCAGCCAGCAGCCAGCGCTGTTAGATTTGTAAATATCTCCGACCAACCGTGCTCCCGTGACCCAGGTAACGGTAAACGGGCAAACGAAACAATGTCAACCTCCGTGTGTGGGACATTGATTCATACAACAGTGATATTTTCGTGTCATTGTTGGCTACCCGAGTTGACAGTGTGAAAACCGTCCAATCTGAGATATCCTGAAGTTTTCCAGATGTCGATTTCAATGTCTTTCCATTAACACTCATCAGACATTGCAATATCCCACAACATACAGGTAACGGGATCTGTCCGAGCTCGAGCTCGAGAGCATTTAAAAACAAACGTCTTCGCCTTTTCTAGACGGAAGGCGCATGGCATGCTCGGCGCTGACTGACGGAAGGTCGGATCCGTTGAGCCAGTTCAACGTCCCCATTTCCTCTCCTTTTAATCGCCGCTCGGAGCGAGATACCGCCGTTGGCCCACCTTCCCTGAGGAGTGGGGCAGAGCCCGGGGCGGCGCCGGCGCCGATGACGGCCCGATGACGGCCGGATGACGGCAAAAACGGCGCACCGGCGGCGGAGAGCCGTCATCAGCGGCTGTCGGACAGGCTGCGCCACCGGACCGCACGCGGGCCGGGCTGGGGGTGGGGTGGGCGGAGGAAGGGAGAGGAACTAGGAAGGGGAGCAGCGGACCACCGGCGGCGCACCGGCAGTCCGGCCGCGGCAACTACCCAGTCAACATTGATTAATGGCGCAGCTGGGCCGTCGTTTCGGCCGGCGATCGGGCGACCTCGCCTCCCGGGCCGGGCGAGCGGCCGCCTCGCCGCGCCGGAGAGCGGCCGGGCGGCCACCCGGCGAGATCGTATCGGGTCGGGAAGTGGGTGTCTTCCAGTGCCGACCGCCGGCGCTCCGTCTGAGCGGCCACCATTCATGGGGGTGGTGTTTCCTCTTCTGTCAGCGGGCCGAGGTAGGATTTCCTGGCTCGTGTAGATAACGCGCGCGTCGAGTGATTAGGGAATTAACGCACGCCTTCCTCTAATGGCTCTGCTCGCCAGATGAGGTGATAACAGGTTATCATTAACGCGTAGCGTAGCTCTGGTCCGGGTGAGATGATTGTCTCATTAAGCATCATCACCATATGGATGAGCGCTTTGCTTCATATATTTCACTCGGGTTATCAATAGCGTGAGAGCTTATCAATCTATGTAGCACCGCCATCAGTCAGAAGCTCGCTTCATACCTTCGTAAACCACTCACATATGGCACGCCGTCTGTCGTAGTGCAGGCAGGTGATTGTAATCGAAGACGTCTTCAGTCTTGCACACAGCCGTTTACAGAACCAACCCCTTTTCGCGTTTATACCTTTTTATCGTAGAAAAGAATTAACTTTCTTGAACAGAAACGAAGCAAAGATCTCTTTTGTCTTATGCAGAGTCGCTGTTCCTCAGCCGATGCCTGCGCGCTCCCCAGCTTATCTGTCCGAATGCCAATCCGATCCGAGTTATCCCTCCCACGGGTGGTCGCCGGGGGCCGGGGCTGGGGCCGCTGGGTCACAAATCGGGCGCCGTGGACACGGGGACAGACCGGTCGGCATTAGGCGTGACACATAAATCTGCTGCGGGTCACATACATTACCGGCCGCTGCTGCCAGGCGATCCGGCGCGGGACGACGGGGCAGCAGCAGTCTGACAGTGTCCGAAATAGTTGTGATATTTTATTGGTATGCGCTATACGAACAAACGGGAGAGGTCCTACGAATTCAATTAGCCAATGAGCTCTTCCATATCGATGGTCGTTGCAAAATGTTTCATTAGGTATATGTATGGTCTTATAATGCCTACATTTGCTTCTGCAGACGTCCCGACGCGATGTCTTGGAACGCTTCATGCAATAGATACACGAATATACCGGGTGGCCCAAAAAAAAAACGTTCCGAACTTTGGAGGCCTATGTCTCAAATTCGAGTGCAAATAACGAGCCAAAATTTTCATCAAGTTTGCGTCACTTCTTTGCGCATTGGTATGCCAAATTATAACACTGTATCATCATTTTCAAGCCAGCAATATCATGTTGCATTAAGTAAGGCGTTTTTGCTTTTTTTGCCGTTGTTGAACGGTAGTAATGATTGGCTTAGACGTACCATGTTGGGAAAAAATAGAAAAATAGAACACGTGAATGATACCAGCATGTGTGCTGTTATTTTAAATATTTTTGTCCCACTTATGTGCCAAATATTCAAATGCTAAGCCAAAATTGCTTTAATGGATGTCATTCGTTTCAAAACAAGTCCTGTTTCGAAGAGAAGGAGCGGCACGGTGCATGGGCTACTGCTGATCGCCCTCCCCTCAAGAAGATCAAATAGTAAATCGACCGAAAAAGGAAAAAAAGCGAGAGGGAATGTGTCACCCTGAGGCCTGAACCATCAATGAGGCTAGTTGCCTGTAGCAGTCATGGCTGCAGGCCGTGGTGCCGAGATGGAAGTGGCCCGTTCACTCACATTTTTAGTAAACATCTGAGCAAAAAAGTGATTTTTACATGACATGCTAGAAACACGAACCGTTTAAAAAGTAATTGACCGAATAACATAAAAATCATACGATTTGCTGAAAATATATGCCGCATTGACTATTGGAAGTTTCAATGTTGTATCTTTATCACATTCTGAGAAATATTTATTTAAAATTGGGAACGTTTTTTCTGGGCCACCCGGTATGTCCAGCTATGTAAGTAGGTACGATATTTTGCGCAGTCAAAGTTGTCCGCTTTCGACCGGAAAAGGCCCAGGTATTTACATCCGAAGTCTTTATTTGTAAATGTATTCCTGGGTATTCCATACATTAGTTGTCTAGCGGAAGCGGTGCCACTGAGAGAAGCGAGCATTTATTTGCATGCATTGCTGCTACTGGCCGTTTGGTTATACATTCATCGCGATGAATAGATGACGAGGCGCGTGCCATGTGAGCTCCCCGACCTGTTGTCATGTCGCGGCTCATCCCAACTCCACTCCGTCAGTGTCACTCCTGCAACTCACTCCTCGGAATGGGGACGACATGCCAACAGGACAAAGTTTGGCTAGCTGAACGTTGCATCAGTCACCAAGTGCTCAAAGAATATAAGCACATTTAATACACGTCCTTAGTGGTTGAGGGATAACATGAAAAGTCTGCCAGTCTTATGAAGTCTCCCGTCAGGCACTTACTCCCGGAAGTTACATTAGGACTGGCGGTTATTCGGCCCCGAGCCGATGAATCTCGGTGGATCGTCTATAGTCACTTCACTGCTGTCAACATTGCTCAACCAGCTGCTGGAAACGCTCACAATGGATGCACCCGAACATATCAGTGCATACAGATGGGAGACACAACGGCAGCTCTGAATTAGCAATCACCGGTGCTGACAGCGTGTAAAGCGGCCTCCCTGCCCGGAACGAAGGAGCTCGGACAGTTATCGATTCCGTGTCCACCGGCAGAGACGGGGCGAGGCAGTGCTGTGGACGGCTCCGGTGGAACACGCGGTGATACGCGAGCGGTGGTCACCGGACAGACTGGACGCGGCTGTCTGCAGCAGATGGACAGCCGGGGGAGAATGTCTCGAACGCATCCTTACCTTATCTATTAGCCGAATTAACTGTCGAGCGTCACAGACGCCGTGCACGGGATGTATGTGATGACAGCGACGTTTACATGCAGACAAACTCGCACTGCAACCTCGGCTAATACGACACGTGCGGGAAAACACGATTGGCATTTGGCATGACATTGCCGGCGACGCTCGACTGGCCCACTCTGGCTGGCTATGCTTACCTATAAATATTTATTCCAACTAAAAGAAAATAAAGACGTTCTCAGGTGTCCTTCTCTGTCCAAACCCCGACAAACACGGCGACATAGTCCATGCAAAACATCGCCGTCCCGTGGTACAAAACACCCTCTTACAGGCTACAGCTCCATTCAGCCGTCAGTTGGCGACTCTCTCGCCTCCGCGGATGGCGGAGCGGTGGGCTCAGCTGCAGAGATGCCGTGGGACCGGGGAACTTCCACCGCCCACTGCCGCCCGGCCAAGGAGCTGGCCAGAGGGGGCTGCGGCGGACGGTGGGGCAGAAGGGGGCGGGGGGGGGGGGGAGGGGGCGCCGCCCACTGATGCTCAGCGCCCCCTCCCCCCCCCCCCCCTCCACGGAGCTGCAGGACTGGCTGAGGCTGCCTTATGCTCCACTTCAGCTCACAGTTCCGCTGCAGCTTGGACGTAGGTGGGAGGGGATGGGGATTCGGTATAGGTACAAAATGTTACGGATGAACTTTACCCTTGGAACTCAATGTTACTATTTCATTTCCCGGGCTCAAGGCTATCCGTTTAGGTAAAGTAAATTTTCCAGAATAGGTAGTTCTTTTAAATTGGACCGACTCGGTGCACACCGTTTCGTCTAATTTATGCATGAGGTCACGTTGCACGGATGCCGGGTTATGTGAAACGCCAGCCCGTTGATAGTGAGGGGACACGGCTGGTGAGGTTGTGTAAGGTCTAAATCAGACGCGAGTCGACTTTTCGTCCTGGGCGGGCGGACGAGACGTCGTCAAAACGCCATATTGTGAAACAATTTTCGCCATCATCGTCTCAACCCGTGCCATACGCCGCTATTTTTCCGCTCATTACACACCAGTTCACTGCATATGGGCGTAATTGAGTCTAATTCTGTATCATTTTCCTATTTCACCCTTCCTGTAACGACGGCGGACCATGTGATGCATGACTTCCACGACCGCTATGGTGTGTGTTTGCTGAAGGAGCAGGGGGCGCCCTACACATGCCATTTTTTTTTTGGTAGGTATCGAGCTCGTGCGATCATTGCCGATGCCGAATAAAGCGACTCCAATGTCCAAACAAAGTGTAAAATCCTCGATCATCCCTGGGTTGGAGCGGCCGGCCGCTGTCTGTCCGGTGCAGTGGCGAGTCGGCGACCCTGCCCCTGCGTCGCCCGCAGTGCCATGCGATCCTCAGTCCTCCGGAGCGGTCACGTGATTTGGCTCAGTGCCAGACGCGACCTACAAAGGGCGGCCATTGTGGAAGGACTGAGGACCAGGAAATGGAGTGCTGCACGCGTTCACGAGTATCTACCCAACAAAGGTGAGTCCCGGGTATGGGCTGAGAGCCGAGGGATCAGAATGTGTTTGGGACAATCTCAATCTTCGCATTTTCATTAGAATTTTCTCATTTCCGTTACATTCGTGATACGGATACCTACAGCGAGCAAGTTTAACATCGATAGGTAAGCCCATGTTCTCGTGACTTGTCAGTTAGTATTTTTCCGTGTATCTGGATTTACTCCCGCCGAACGTTTGTATTTCTTGTCAACCCGCCTGGCTGTGACGTAAGAGCTGCAGGGCATTCCTCGTAAACTCTGGGGTCAGCAGCGACTTCGTAAGCCAAGCGTTGTTTATGACGTGTTCCAGCGTTATCCCCGTCGCACGCACGTGTGAGACGCCTGTTTTTTCACCTTTCCCGTCATGTTACGGTTTATAACAGCGGGTATGACAACGGACACACTCCAGAGAACGAAGGGTTAGGGAAGGGGCTTTGAAGGTCGCGTTCTATAGCTCCAAGGTTTTGAAATCCTAACCTTGCTATTGTGTGAATCTAACAGGAACGAGATATTTCATTACCTATTGACTCACTAGCACTCGACTCGGAGTTCACTCCATTGCAAACCATGAGCCTGTTCGCGATATGTTATTCCCGAGTTGTGTCGGTCGCTTTACCGTCAACCGCTCCTGCAGCCCGGGCCCCGGTGGTTTCCTGTGAGAGTCAAAGTGCCACTTCAGCTAGAATGACGAGCTGCCACTAATGACCAATTGAGAAGCCTCTTGTGGTCGAGTCCCTCTCGCCTCCATTTGATGACACTGGAAGCTGATAAACGCTGTCATCATATCTCACCCTCGACTGCACATACTTCTCCAGTCATTGAAGCTACCGAGTGGCTTAGACAGACCTCGGTCACGTCGCTGATGCATATCCTTCGCACGGGTTAGCGATCGGAAGGCAGCGAGACAAACAGCCCCACTGCGTCCGGCGGCGATAAGGCTGCAGGCGGCGTCGGGCCCGCTCGTTGTGGAGCGTGACTGGCGGCGGCGCGGGCTGCGGAAGGGTTCTAATGAAGCATCGGTCGCCGCCGGCGGACAGACACATTGTCACCGCAGCCACGGGGGCTGTCTTTCAGCGCCCCTGCCGCCGCGGCGGGCCTTTGTGCCACTACCCACTCATTACGGCGCACAAAGCGCTCCGGGTTATAAAGGACCGCGTAGCGTCTCTCTGACAGTCCCGCGGTAAGCGCGACGTTGTTTTGCACGTACATATTCTGCGCGTGGAGGAATTCGATGCAAATGATGCGTGTGAGGGGCGAGGGCAACGGTTATTGTCATTAGGTATTGTTGCTACACACTGGTGCGAGGGTTGGGTGTTCCCATCATATGTTTCCTTTCGCTTATACTTTATAGGCAACATTTGTAAATTCCCTCTATATAAATTGCATTATGTTTAAGTAACAGTACTTCCCGTAGAATAAATGACGCAAACGACTAACGAGTAGGTAGTCTATCTACTCAGTCTTAGACATAGACATAGGCATTTATTAAGGCGATCCACAGTGCTTGTGGCTATTATCACCTCTCGTCAAAGATACAAAGTCATAAAAAGTATGGGATGGAACATACACGCACACAGGTGAATGGGTCCAATCGATAAAACGTCACAGTACGGTATAAAAGTAAACATTAGTCCGGTGGTTCAGATAGATAGGTAACGTTTGAGGTGGTGAGGGAACACGGTCAGGTAGCTCAGTCAGTATCGATGGTAGTGGGTTGAAGAGAGCAGGATCGCAACAACAGATGCGCCTCTTCCCCATTTCGGTACGTGACCGGGGTTATTTTTTTCCCAGTATGACCAGTATAAGACCGTTTCGTCCTGAATCTGCTATACAAAATTAGCAATAACCTGTCTAGACTCTTGGCTGGAACGCAGAAACAGCCGTGGAACCAGTCGAGAACCTCTTCTAACAGCAGCTGATGTGACAAACAGGCTGGCAGCTTCCCGGCCGAGCCGAGCCGCTGCGCCGGTCAGTTTTTGGCCGCGCAGTGCCGGAGCGCTGATAGCATCTCGGTGTGGACGGTATCAGAGGCCTAATTAATGCTAAACTGAGGCGCGCTCCGGTCATTACAATGACAAATTAATTGAGCGCCGCTGGTGACGGGTGCCGGGCGGGGCGGGGGCGGGGGCGGGGTGGGCGGGCGGTATACGGGGGCGGTCGGACGGGGCGGGGCCCTGGTGAGCTGGGCAGGCCCGGCGGGAAGGAAGTGGTTCTGAATAGTCACAGGGCACTGGTGCCTCGGCATTGGTACAGCTTAGAACCCATAGGTGACAAAGCTTTTGCCAGTCGTGATACTACACATTAGCCGTTTTCACGACGGCCATCTGGTACACGTTTGGTGCACATCTGGTACAGATTAGGTGCAGATTTGGTCAAATCAGGTTCAGTGTGTCTCTTAGCAGCTATCAGTTAGGGTTGCACTAATTGCTTATATGCCTGCTCTGTCATATTATCAGAGAGCATCATCGATTAAAACACTGAAATGAATTCATAAAATGAAGACATTTGCTGTAAAAGAAATTAGGTGCAGATTTGGTCAAATTAGGTGCATTAGCCGGATAGCCCGTCGTGAAAACGGCTATTACATCGTATCCTTTGAGCATGGCTTATTTCTTTGCGCCCACCTACCTGCAAAATTAACTTTTTATTGCGACAGAAATCATATTACCGATGAATGTTAGATGCCAAGGCCGTTTAGACGGATACCTGTAGCTGTTTGGCAGGGATAGGCCCGTGACGAGTTATGCCATCGGCAGTAATATTGATAAATGAGACATCATTTATATGTGCCCTACAAAAACCAACGTCGTTAAATAGATGGGCGACAACTCAATGACGGGTCGATAAGATATGTGCTTCTCAATAACAGGCGATAAGATACGGCGTTCCTTGCAGTGATCAATACTGATCGGCCTTCATCGATCGCGGGCGGCGGCCAATTATACCTGTTTGCTCTGAAGTGTGCCAAGAGGCCGTAAAGTTGACTAATAACCCCCTGTGTGCAGGAAGCCTCTGACCTACCGCTGACCCGAGCTGGCGCGGGTGTAATGCAGCTGTCCCCCCGGGCCGGCGCGACGCTGCGCTCTAATAATTGTCGTGTTGGATTGTTCGGCGTTGTTGTTTGTCGCGAGTTATTGGCCCTTAAACACAGTCTGTGGATTGAGAGTGATGGCCCTCCAGAAGATACGGCATATAATGAGGAAGCTGCACTTGCTCTGCGCTGAATGCCAGTGCCGGAATGTGCAACCAAACGCGCTGATAATGCATGATTCAAAGAAATTCTGCTCTCCTGCTCTAATGTGATGCTGCTGCTTGTAATTTACTTTCGACGAGAGCGGTTAAATTCGCCTAATTAAAGCAACTATCTTACAAAGTATGTACTAAGCGTCGCATTACGTTTTTCTCCATACCTGATACACATCCCTCTAATACGATTCTACGGGTTGGAAAACACGATTTTCCGGTATTTTGCAGAAGCGCCAGTCAACTTAGAGGAGCCGCAGCACAGTTAGTGGGGACCTGTTTTGGGGAGGAGCCGGGCCCGCTCGGATCTGGGGAGTTGACACTCACAGACACAGGCTGTGAGTGTCTTTGACAGTCTGAATGCGTGGGATGATGCATCAGGTCATGGTATCTGACTTGTGTGGTCTGAGGAAGGTGATGTGGCCTCTCAGAAATTGCAGGTCCCGAAACCTCTGCCGCAGTCGGCTGAACATCTGCTTGGTGAAACAGGGACCCCGCAAAGTCAGCCAGGTCCTACCATTCCAATCGGTGCCTTTGGCGTCCGCCATGTTTTCTCCAAAGGCCCCGATAGACTGGCCGATACTGCACAGTGCACGCGCCCCTCCAACCACAGGCGAGTCATCTCGAGCCGACTCGAGTCACCTCGAGCCCACTAACGAGAACACTGGCCGGCGATGCGATCTATCACATCGGGTGGGGGATAAGCCCTTAAAGCACGCACAAACGAGCTCATTTCCGATCTATCGCCGCGATATGCCCGCTCCGGGTAACAAGCTCGTACGTCTCGGGGCCCAATGAAGACGACTGGGGTGCCGTGCGCGCCCTGAACCGCGCCCGGTCGGCGTATTTATGTCCGTCTAAATCACGGGCGCACAGAGCACCGGCAAGGCTGGGTCGCCGCTCCGCGCCACCACCTCCGGGCCGAGCCGGGGTGCTGGGGCCGGGGTATGGTGGTTGGTTCTTGCCGCTCTATTTTTGGGCCTGCACTGAGGCTTTTAATTTGACTTTAATAGACGAAACTAAAAGCTATATGTAATGTAGTTGCTGTTTTTCGAAATTAATTGCATCACCAATGAACTGACTTGTGCTTGCCTGATGTTCTGCTCTAATTTTTCTAAAAAGAGATAAAATAAGATAGAAAGAAAAGCATTCGGAGCACGGCGGATAACAGCCTCGGTTCGGACAGACACCGCCGGGAGAGCCGCCATCTTTTTCGTCTCGGTCTCACTATCTCCGCACGCCATAAATCTGAAATCCTTTCTAGATAAACCCGGAAATGACATGACGACGGAGCGCTCCCTTCTGGAGCAAGGCGAGCCACTCGCAAACAAAACCAACTGGCCGTAAAATGTTTTGGCCGTTTGTTACGTTTTATGGCCATCGTGCAACCGTAACTCATGTGGTTCTGTCGCCACTGTGTTATACGGCGCGGGGCTGGGCGAATTTACAGCGCCGGGCCGGGCCGGTCGGAGCTACCTTCCGCCGAGCTGGGGTAGCCTTCGAGGGGCGGAGAGGGGGGGGGGGGTAAGTGATGGCGCTGTGAATTATGGATTTTTTATGGACGATATTTTACTAATGAATTGATTTTCTAGAAGTTTTATAAGTTTCTATAAGTTTCTATAAGTTTCATTTACTCGAGTGTAATTATTTCATCAAGGCCAGTAAAAAAGCGAAAGCCGGCGAGAGCGAAGGTGCTTGCATATTTAACCTTCGAACTATTATACCTACGTCACTGCTCGAGGTTCAATTTTCAAAGAGCTCATACCCATCTAGCTGATATGCAAATAATGATCTTCGATATCTTCCATCTGTGCTTATGTGGGTCATTTATTTATGAGGCAGCCCACTCACTCTCTGAACATGAACCATTTGATCATCCATTTGCATAGCGTATCTCTCGTTAGTCGGTCTCTGAGGCTCGTGTACCGAAATGCAGTCGTAACTCCTCCACTCATTAGGTTGAAATTTATCCCACGATTCGGGGCCCAATCATGTGATTTGGTACCGTCACGGCGCGGCAGTGTCTGCGCTCAGTTACACCGTCAATGGTCCGCTCATTGTGTGGGGTCGAGCCGCCGCCCTCATCACATACCATGTCTTTCATCCTTTCATTCCCTGTATAACCCCGCCTACCCTGTAGACATTCATGCACCCCCTGTAGGTACAGAGTAACTCGGTTAACACGGGACCAGTAATGGCCCCTGCACGAGCCGGTCGGACCGCGGGCGACTGACCCGATCAGCTCTCATTGCGCCGCACAATTACCGACCTGATGGCGGGCCACCTCAATGGCAGCGATAATCACATTAATCCTCGGCGCTCAACTCCACGTCTGAGAGATAATCACATTAATCTGCAGTGGACGCGACCTCCCGGCCGGGCCTCTCACCTGTTCAGCGGCAATTGGAAACCTGGGGCAGTCGGTCTGCAGCGGGAGACCCCTGGCGGGACCTGAGGGCGCGGTGCCGGCCGACCTTTGCCCCTCTATTGGGCTCGCCGAGAGGTTGGCCTACATCTGACCCCTGATGTGTAGCCTGTCAGGTGTCAAGACGGACAAGAATATTCCGAGTTTGTTGGGAGGACCACATGTTTGACGATAATAGATATCAGCTCATGCAGTTTGTCTTCCTGTTTTGAATTACAACTGCTGATGGGCTTAGGCTGAACTGAAGTGAGCTATTGCAAATGCAGGATGCACCTTGTTTCAGGATAAATGTCAGACATGACTGCCAACGGAGTAATTTATCTAGATCGGATGAGACATAACACTGAGAGCATGACGCATGCGAGTGTTAATTCTCGTTATCGGGTTTTACCCAGAACATGCATTGGCACGCCTCGGCTACAACGTACCGTAGGCGGAACAGCTCAACATAAGATCCAATCCAGAGCCGTCAACTTCCCCTGCACACTCCCACCAGGGTGAATATTTCTCCGACGTTTTAAAACCCTTGCCATACATATTCATATGTCGGCAGTTGGCGAAAGCTCCGTTAGTGTATCCCTGGATTAGGGGGCCGGGGCGGTGGGCGCCGCGCCGGCCCGGGTAGGTACTGCAGTGTCCTGAGAGCCCCGCTCGGCCCGGTGGCCGCAGGTGGCTCTCACGGGTCGCATTCCGCCGGGATCGTCCGCTGCCCACCGGACGTGGTACGGCCCGGAACGGTAGCCGGTCCGCGGGAGGCCTCTCTCACCGTATAGGTAGTGTAAACCCGGCACCCGAGAACATCCGGAGATCAGGGAAACTCCACTGGGTGAGACATATTTGCTGGTGTCACTGCATTACTAATTCTCCCGGTGTGGCGGCATTAGAAGATACTCTAGCATTAGTCCTGCAGCCTCTCCACCAGATAAGTTTGTTTTCTAATGGAAGCTTGGCTGTATGTAAGTACTGTAGGAATACCTCCGCCGGCGTCATTCAACGTCCGGGGAACAGGTTGGCTGGGTGCACTTAGCGCACACCTGTGCATGGTAAGACCGCAGCCTACCGGCCTCTCCCCGCGGTGACCTCTCACCCAGCGGCACGGCGTGGACCGGCGCGGCGACACGGCGTCCTCCATCACCTCACCCAGCGGGGCGCGCGCGCTCCGGGGTCCGCTGACACCGAACATGGTTTAATACGGCGTAACGCCGCCGGTCACCGCGCCGGGCGGGCGCTGCTCACAGCACCGCCGGCCTGATTTATGACTGTATTATCGGCACGGGTCGCACCGACCGACCGAACGGCAGACGGGTCTGGGAGGAAAGGAGGAATCTGGGAGGAAAGATTGCATGACTTTGTGCATAATATTTACTGCAAAGCTATATTTATTTTGTGTCGAATTATCAAAACACGGTAGATGAAAGATTATTGTGATAATAAATGGTTCCTTTCCCTTCTTTCATTTCGCATCTTCGCAGATCTTTCAAGATTGCTCATTTTCCCATCTTAATTGGCCTTTTTCTTTGTGGTTGTTTTCATTTTTGCCAAAGATGGCAGGCCATTGTATGCTGAGAGCGCCGTTACACTCACAAACACAAGCTCTTTTACGAGTACCTATTGTGTATTTCTCTATTTTGATATTCAAAGACCGTATCCGCGACATTTAAAATACTTTCTCCAATAGTGTTTCAACAGCGTTCTCTGATGCCCACCGGCCTTCAAAAGACGCTAGAGGGGTAATTCAGTGTTCCAAACAGGTTTCCAAAGACACTTCGTTTCGGGACAGTTTGTCGAACAAATCTCCGCGAGCACCAAAACAAACTGTCGTTCTCCAGCCGCCCGAACCTCCCCCGACCTCGTGTCTCCATTGGCACTGGTGTGTGGCCGTATCAGCCCACCGGCGACGTCCTTCGTCGGTCCGACGTGGTACCGTCCCGGTATACCAGCGGCTGACCACGGAGATACAGCCCGGGCGCGCTGTTACGACCGGCCCACCGCCGGGATACACCCCTGGCGTGCGTCGCAGTCTCCCGGCCAGGCCATGTCCGTCCCATGATAGCGGGTCATGGCGGCCGCCGCGGCAGCCGGTCTAGCAGTGGGGGAGGGGGAAAGGTGCCTACCGATCATTGTATTGACGCAACTGCTCACCGCTCATAGTTAGTCTTGGTCTGCCCGGCGACCTGCAGAGACCAGACGGTCTTGTGAGGGACCCTTAGCCATGGCTAAGGGCGGAAGGCAGCAGATTCTGCCCATAAACATCGTTCGAATCAGTTCGCAAAGGACATTGAGCTATGTGTATTTTCGACTTATTGATTGCGATTATCAGCATAGGTGTACTAGTTGATTAAACCAGCGTCTTTGTGCCATCGCGTGTATTTTAGCACGTTGTCACCAAATCTTCGATAACGGGCAAACACAGATAACATCTGCCGTCTTCGACCAGATGAAACACAACCTACACGCACGCCGCTGTTTGTCTCATTTCACACACCTGCTGCCCCGTGTGTGCTCTGCGCTAGCTAACCTATCCTCTCTCTCTCTCTCTCCGTCAGCTCGGACCGGGTCCGAACAATTACCTGCGGGGACGCTGTTGTGACGAGAGCGACCGGCCCGGGGCCGCCCCCAATAAACAGGGACGACTGCGCCGACCCTTGTGCGGAGATCCTGCCTCCAGGTAAGTCAGTCAACAAGAGCAGTTTATATAGGATGAACAATAGATCTTACTGGCAATGGAAAAGAAGGCTAAATAAGGAGGGCTACATGTAAATGATTAACTAATAGAAGCTCACGTCCAAGTCGCTGTGCTCATTGCTTCCTATAGCTGCGGGCCCGACCTGTGTTCGTTCAACTCTCTTGGATCGTGGTCGAAGAGAACGTTCCAACTTCTAACCGCCTATTGAGTGGTGACGATTTTCACATAATACGTGGCGCTGATTGTTCGCTCTGATGTCGATCACCTCACCTGGCACTAGTGGGTTGAACCGCTCGTGATGGTATAGCGACTGAAGGTGATTGTTCACACCATGTGCCGAAAGGGTGGGGACATAACGGCCCATCGGCCAGACGCCTCCGTTCTGACGATTGAAAAACGTGCTTCATAGCGGAGGGATGAGATTGCCACGGCTCAATTGAGCCGAAATGACCCGATTGGAAGGTACCATTAACCTGGATGATCCAATAAGAAGGGCGACTTTTGACCTAAGCGAAACTGTTACCGGCTCTCATTAGAGCTATAGTGAGGCGGAACGATCTATTGGGATTGAAAAGCGAATGTGTTCCGTCCATCAAGGCCAGTGGGATGTGGTGAAACGGTACCGCATAGACGGGGGTGGGAGAATTGAGGCTTACTCACGCCATTTTATCAGCCTAATCTCGTGAGTCGTGATGCAACTTTTAAGTTGCAGTGAAAGTGAAGGGCGAAATGGTTTCTAAAAAAATCCTTTTCTTTAAACATTGTGAACAGAAAATTACACCGGTCTCGGTTTCTGTTAATTTCGTTAGTAAATGCGGAACAGTTAAGCATATCAATCTAACCCGTCCCCACACTGCCGCAGTGCCGTCAGTCGGTCAGTGGTGCGGCGGGCCGTGTTTGTGTGGGGCGTGGCCGCCGGGCCGGCGGGGTGTGGCCGGTGCCGTTTAACTACCTGTCTGCCACCATCAGCATTGGCAGGCCGTGATTAAAAGCGGCGATCGCGTGCAGCACACAAATTACGCCGACCGGCGACGGCCCGAGAAGGCTTGCATGGCCGGCCGGCGTTTGATGAATGATGGGGTGAAAATCGAGCCGCTCCGTCGGCGGTATCGGCGCGTTAGCTCACCGCCGCTATCAATCGCGGTGGTATAAACCCTCCGAGATGGCCGCCACGAGGCCCGCCACCCGGGTACGGCACGGCGGCCGGCACACATTCACCTGGCTGACCAATTTGTCGGGCGTGACCCGCGCCGGCGCCGTGTACCGGCGGCCGGCCGGTTTTTACGGGCCGGCCGACGGCGCGGTGCCGCGGCGATTCCACCGGCCGACATGAGGCGGCGCGGGGAGATGAGCGCCATCCGAGTGACCGCTTTCGCCGCGTCTAATTGGGGTAAGAGCGGCCCTCCGCCCGTCCGTTGGCCCCTCCAGCCGGCCGCGCCCGCTGCAGAGCGGCACGCTTCTGATCAGCATCAGTATGCTGAGCGTTAGGCCGGCTCCGGCGCGGTTGCCAAGGAAAGTTAGCCGAGAAAAGACCGTACACTTGACGAGACGTTCTGAAAAAAGTACACAATTACAATGTGCCTGTTCAGTGGTCACTGGTCGGCCTGTAACTAATAAGAATCAAATAACTCAGACTGCTCTCTAACTAGATGGCTGAACAAATTGACATTGATATGCTTCGAAACCTACCTCAATTTCGCGCTATGCATGTAGGGGCTTAAATAGCTTGCAAGCGAAGTAGCAGTCATTGATTCATCGAAAAACGAGCATGCCTAAATCATGATAGCAGCATTCCGTACCATCCATTAATGTTGTCTTCTCTTGAATCTGACTTATTCATGGCAAACAATTGTTTACCGAAATACAAGTGCATTATGCGCATTTATCCCATGAGATGGTACAAATCTTAATTGTATTCAGTATTGGAAGTTAAGCAGGCCTTTAGCGGACACGAATAGCCGCCACATCAGAATTCGTAATCATTGCTTCTCCGAAGGACTTGCTGTTATCAGCGCTCTGCTCGGGCGTACAATCATGATGTATGCCTTTTGTTTATCATGCCCACTGATTTGATAAACAGCCGTTGAGATCACGATCTAAGCAATTTATTCTCTCGCACCACCACCACAACTCACGTCCGAGTCCCGCAAAAATCTATCAGCACATTTTACTCAACCTGCTTTCTACCTGACACCCGCTCTTGGGTGTTCCTATCTTGTCTGTGATATGCATGGTTAAATTGATATTTGAATAAATAAACGCCTGGCGGCAGAGCTATTGCAAATATTTCTCTCGCGGAGCATCAGCTCTGTTAACCGTCGCCGGCTCAGCTGGTGTCGGATTTATCACCTGTCCGACACGGAGAATCCCGCGGCGCCGTCCGTTCCACAGCTCTGCGGGGTTAGTTTACACACTTCGCCGGGCTGTCAGATCGAGGCTGCCCTCTTCTGCACTTCTTCTGTTTCTCTTCTGTTTCTCAACGGCGCAGAACATTGTTGTTGCAGAATCGCTGGATAGAGGCCACCAGAAATGCTGCTCCGCAGAGCGCCCGATGCCATGCTATCCATCCGTCTACCACAGGATGGCTCGGCTGTTTTATTTACAGTCCAGTGACCGGTACTGTTGTCCACCCCGGGTGCTCGGTGCCGGGTCGGGTGGGTCACCGCGCCTCCCGCCGCCGACGGACCGGGCCCGCTGTGCACCGCCCCAATTGGGGCCGCCGCCGCTGCAAGTCACTCAGTAATGAAGCAATTTGTCGGCACCGGGGCCCGATGGGGAGCGCATGGAGCGACGACAGGCGGCGAACCGGGCGCCACAGAGACGCGTGGCGCACTGTGGGAGCTGATTTGGCTAATTGTCTGCAGTGATATGTTTGAGAGTTGTGGCAAGAGCGCAGCAGTTTGCTCAGTTTGGAGTTACGGCGGTTTTATGGACACATGATGAGCCTAAGGCTAGATGATGTCACAATTCTTCCCACTGCAGGCTTTTTTCATAACCTGCTTCCTCCGCCTACATCATCAAAATCTGCAGCATTCCACATTAGCCTTAATGCCGAGAGTCGGGCTGCATCAGGAATTAGCCGCGGCGGGTCAGCGGGGCGTTATAAAGCAGTCACATTCGTACCGGGGTCGGCCGGCCCGCTCGGCCATCAGGTATGCGGAACCGGCGTCCCGGTGTCATTGTGGTTTATCACCGGCCCTCCGCGCCGGCCCGGTCACCGCAGAAGATGACGGTTCCCGGCACTGCAGCATCATTAAGACCATGCATGTTAATAGTGCCGTCTTCGCCGCTCCGCCGCGCCGCGCTGCTATCAAATTTGTTTCACCCGATCCGCCTGCAACAATAGCAGACACGTCACGGTTGAAAGTTTGCAGGTGAAGATAATTTGCGTGATTTCTAATTGCGCTGAATAGCCCTTATTACGAAGTAATGACGGGCGTGACTTGAATTGTAATTTTTCGTTCTTATATATTCGTTTTTTTATTGCACAGGAGAATCATCTGCAGGCATATCACATAGTTAAAAGGCAAGATACCTTTCAAGGAATTCGTAAAAGGGAAGAAGAATCATTAAGGATTTGACTTTTTTGTCCTAAAGCCGTCGTTTTATTGCTCTCATCCCTCCCGACCGTCTTTCCACGTCGCCCTTCGAGACACGAACTCTAACTTGTCTCAGGGTCTTGTGAGAGCTGGTGCAGTGTGCCATTGTTTACCCCTGGAATTCCGTGTGATGACCACAGTGCGGTGACCTCTGTGACCTTTCGGTGACACCAGCGGCAATAATGCGGATGACTCAGCAGTTGTGACACGGAGCGTCCCCTTATGGCCGACACCGCGGCGGCAGCGACAGCCATGAACCAGATAAATCAACCAACAACACTGCAAAGGCACAGCCGGAACTTAATTGGCGCGCCAAGATTTAGTGTCGTCGGGTGCTCCGTCTTCTATTGTTGGTCGCGGCGCCATGACTCAAGCTGTTGGTGCGCCGCGGGGCGCCGTGCCACCGCGCCGGTGCCGATGGCGGGCGCCTTTGTGGGCCGGCCAGGTGCGGGGCGCGCGCACCAGGCCCGATAAAGGCCAGAGATGGGCTGATAAGTCTGATTATTACCGGCTGTCAGTGTGTCCCGATTGAGTCGGGCCGTGGTATGCGGGACGCAATTCAAATTGACCGGACAGTGTCTGGAAGTAATGCATGCAGAACAATTGTTATTCTAGTTGTATTGTTTTAGTTTTGAATTTTTTTTCTTCTTCGCATAAATGAGCCTAAGATACCTAACTTTTACTTTAAATCTTGGTGCACATGCGTAACTGCATCGATGAGCCTGTACCTAATAAAGAGAACACAAACTGTAGCAATTGTATCCCTTTAGAGAACTTCGTTTCAGACAGAATCTGCGAATACGTAAATGCTCCTAAGTGACTTTGCCATTTTCGTGTTGGTAACCGGTGCAATTATGAATTATAAGTCAGGAACGGCTCGGCGCCTTTGAGCGCAGGGTTGTAATCTATTTGCAGTATGACCGTTATTTCTGTACGGTCCCTGAGATGCCGCCGTGTTGCGACATCCTCTGAGCGATAGCGATTGGGCACGACACGAGCTCCTCACGAACACGGGCCGGTCCAATCATCACTCAATCACGGCTGATGGAGGCGAGTCGGTCACGGCAGCCTGTGACCCTCACCCTGACCGGCCGGATGACACCGGTCGGGACGGTACATACCGGAGGTCTTCATAGGCCGGCTGTGGTCACGATAGTGTGACCCTCACCCTGACCGGGTGACACCGGGCGGGGCGGTACTGCTGACCGAGTCAACCCGCGACCCCTGACCTCACATCCAACGGGTCACATTAATAACATTCTGAGGCGTCAAGCTTATAAGTTCGATTTCAACTCATCTAGTTATGACAAGTCCGTTCTTCTCACACTTTCAGCATGCACTATAGAAGCCATGCCAATGCCTCTCACTAGCCATACTAAATAGAGAGTTCAGAGCTCTGCTATAAATAGGCATTTAACCTGAAGGTCTCCAGTAGATCTTTATTGGCAGATTTCTAAAGCCTTTAATCTGACCGGCGGTCGTTGGGCAGAGGCGAAGGTCGAGGTGTCCCCGTGACCGGCGCGGCGGTGGGCGGTGCGGGCGGCACCACCGCAGCAGCAGCACGAGCCGCGGTCCCCAATTGGGTCAGCCCCGTGACGCCCGTCACGACCCGACGCGCGCCGTGACGTTCCCACGGCGGGTCACGTGACCTCCGTGACGGGACTCTCGTGACGCGCCGGCCACCAATCAGCTCCACCCGTCACCGCTGTCCGCCGTCCGTCGTCCGTCGTCTGCCGCCGCCGCTGCTGCTGCTACTGAGACGCCTGAAAGCTGGAGGCTGTTAAGTTGAAGCCGATAAGAACACACTCAATTCAACGATAAAGTGGTAAAGTAATGGTCCACAAATGGCGACAAATGGTCGACAAATGTGTGACAAGACACGACTGCATTCAGCGAGGTCGTTACTGCAATGCAGAGCGGGTCTTTTGGTCTGGGCCATGACACCAAAATGTCCCGTAATATATATTTACCGCTGTCGTTTTCATCTTTGATAAGGTGACGTGTCACAAGCCTGTTGCATATTTCGGCTTATTATATTGATAAACGTGACAAACCAAACACAATGCAATGGCGATCCAGAGATGGGAATGCGAGAAAAAGGTGTGGAAGCGAGGGAGCAGCATCATTGTTAATTTTAGTGATATTTAGTTTAGTTTAGTTTAGTTTATTTAGCATATCATCCACGGGTAAGATGACCCATTTATAGACAAAGTCATCAGAATAAAAACACACAAACGCAGCAAGGTGAATAACAATGCAAAACAGACACATGGCGTGTCTTTTTTTTCTAAGTGTCTTTCCAGGCCCGTCACCCTCATCTCTCAGATTTTAATGAAAATCCGTCTTAGGGGTTATCATAGGCCCCAAAGACGCCTGGCAAAATATCAGACTTCTCAGATCAAAACTTTTTGAGTTATATTGCATTACATTTTTTTAAATTCGGTTTGTAACGGTGAGTTTGATGGCCTATAACTCAAGACCGGGTTAAGCTACCAACAAACAGTGAACAACACTAAGCTTGCGATAAATCAAAAATAAATATTACCATTTAAAAATTCCAAAGAAAAATTTTCATTGTTGAGCAAAAACTTTAATCTTTTTTCATTTGCCACTAATGACCTTTGGGACCAAAATTTTTCAAATTTTTATTTTTTTTTTTTCAAAATAAACTTCATGTCATTGCAAATCGACATACAAAAAATTAGAAAGGTGTTCTTTCTATAAAATCCTCATTTTCCCGCAAACAAAATGGGTTTCGGAGGGGTTGATACGACCCCAGCACGCCGTTTCGCTTCTAATAGAGCTAGATCCTCGCGGAAAAAAACGAGCGTGTGTGCCGCAACAAGTCGCAGCGATTGGTACCCGATTTTAAGGTCTCAATTTAACCGGTAGCGTCTGAGGTCAGGTCAAGTGACTGGAAGTTACGGGTTCGGTTTTTAGTAAATAACTTCGCAAAAAATGGCCGCAGAGCCGCGATTTTGGCATCATTGTGTTCGCCTAGCTCAGGTGCATCGAATGGTATACTTTTTGCTAGGGTGAGGTCAACTTAAGCAGTTGACCTCGGATCAAGGTCAGGTCAGAGCCCCTCAGGTCACGAAGCTGGGCAAAGGGTATCATATGGCATATCATTCGATTCGGAAGGTCTTCCCGAGTGACGACCCGACTACGACCCTAGTGACGTCATAAATGACGTCACGCAAGGTTACCAATGCAAAAGAAAAGCACTGGACTTTGCAAGAAGTGCATGAAATCACGATACCATGTACGTGGGATAGTTTTAGATCATTCTCGGCGCCAAAATAACAGTTTTTATATTTCCCCATTGACTTATAACAGTGATGTCGCGTGACCGACCTGACCTCACGTAACCTTAAAAATTCCCAGAAATACAAGTTGTGAGACCTCTGGAGGACACCATGTATAAGTCCTGTAACTTTCATCTCGGACAGCTATGGTCGTTGGCGTCCAAAACAATGTCAGAACCAAACAGCCTTTTTCACCCTCGCGCTTATAGGAAAGAGGGTTGGATGAACCCTCTTTTCACTTTTTTCAGATGACTGAGACTTCAATTGAAATTTCAGTAACCCGTGATGTCACTACATGGGCAGCTTTACCACGCCATTTGTAAGCTCCCCTCCCGAAATCACTATTCGAAACCGTTATCGTGACGTAAAATAAATACATTTATAGAAAGAACACCTTCCTAATTTTTTGCATATTTCTTAACAATGAGCCAAATATTTTTTTTTTTAAAGAAATAAAAATTCTAAAAAAAATTGGTCCCAAAGTCCAAAAAATACAAATGAAAGAAAACTCGATATGTCATACACCAAAAATAGCGTATTTTTCGAAATTTCAAAAATACATATTAATCTCTGTTTCATTGCAAGTTCAATGCTATATAACATTTGGCATTTGAATAATCCGTCTTAGAGTTACAGCCCGCCAAACTTAGCGCTGCAAAGCAAGATCCAAAAAATGTTATACACCATAACTCAAAAAATACTTATCTGATAAGCCTGAAATTGTTACAGGTGGATTCAGAGCCCCTGATTACCCCTGAGACCAATTCTTGTCAAATTCATTCCGAGAGATGAGGGTGTCAAATTGGAAAAAAGTGGTACGATCTATCGTGGAATGCCCCATCCAACAGAGGCTCAGCTCCGTCTAAACGGGGTTGAGTTTGGTGGTCCAACTGAGGGAAGGCTAATTTGAGAAGGATGAGATCATTCTAAGCTCGGGCAAGACCACACGGTCAGCGGCCCACCGTGGCCGATGGTTTGTCGCCCAGTTCCCCACTCCACACGCTCTGGTCTCCCGCCGTTACCGGTCCTTTGTGCTCCTTCGTGCCGCCGCTGCAGCCTTCCGGTGCTGCCGCCGGCGTCAGTCCTCACGGTGAAAGCGAGGACAAAATTACTTGCAGAAGGCGGACAAAAGGTGCGTGATGGCGAGCCGGACGTCGGTCTGCCCCCGTCGCTCGGCGGCCCGGCGGGGCTCCTCGAGCGTCGTGCCGCTCCCGGAGCGCCGGCCCTGAGCCGTTGCATGGTGCACCGGATTACGGAAATCGCCCCGGAAAGACGCAAAAATCTCAGCCCCCTGATGCGTGACAAATGTTATACACAAGATAATCTGAAGCTATTCTGCCGATCCGCTTCGTGCACGGATCGTTAAACCTGACAGGACAGTGGTTTCGGTCGGTTCTCGTGAATCGCTTGCATGATCTATCAGCCGTCGAACGGCTCGGTCACGAAGTCGAGTTTCCTGACGACTGCCGTTCTCTCAGAAATAGGATGATTTACGGGAAGATGGGCGAGATGCTAGCGTGAATAGGCAAATTAGCTGCTGATCACCGTGTGTTCGATGGTAAGCCGAGCCTGGGTGGCAGCAGCTGTCCGGAATCCGCTGCAGGGCGTCCCTGGCCGCGACGGTGGCAGGTGCAGCGGCAGTACGGGGCTGTGGACCGGCCCTCCGCCCGGCGGACCGCACTGGGGAACTCATCCCGTGTGCCGCCAAACAGTCAGAGAGCTGCGGAGGGGGGCGGTCGTCGGGTGTGCCGGACCGTTTGTAATCTGCCACTGACTGACACCTGATGCGTGTCAGTTGTCAGCGATCCGTATCGACGGCTGCGTGTCATGTGTCAGTCGCGCTGCTGTGAGATGGTTGCCAATATCGACGTCTAAAGACATTAAGATGTGCGCTGTTCTGTTGATTGCGCGGCATTTGTTATGGGCAGACCAAATTCCGATATATTATAGAAAGAAACCCACGGGGTCTCTTATCCTCGGTAAGATATTCTTTTTTTTTTGCCCTCAACCTTGTTGATCACCATGCGCATTACCTTTGATAGTGAATCCGTCATTAATGTCACCAAAGCCGAAGGTTGACGCAATGCATGACAAATCCTATCGAATTATCCGTGTACCTACAAAACAAAATCGCCTACACAATCGGTGCGACCTCTCGCCCCAAGATGAAGTACAGTCATGTAATAAGCAAATTTAGCTCCAGACTGGAGCTAACTCCAGTATTTGAATGCTCTCGGAAGCAGAGTTTTCTCCGCATTCCGACTGCAGCGGTCGGCCGCAGGGCAGCGCGTGGTGCCGGGACCAGCGCCCTCATCTCCCCGCCCGGCTGCGCCATCCGCCCGTGTCGGTGCTCCTTGAATGCCACCGCCCCCTCCGCGGTGCCTGATCTCAGAGCTCGTGACGAGCGCGTCTTAATTTGCGCCTTTCGCGTTACGATAAATTTATGTGGTGTAATTGCGCCCAAAGTACAGCGGGGCGCGGGCGAGTCAACGCACGGCGACCCGCTCTCAGCAGGGCCCGGGGACTCTCCTAACTCAGTTACTCTAATTGTACAAGGAACATATGAATATTTGACTTCTAGGTGCTCATGATGTACAGAAGACCTAAGTACTCCCTTTGGCGGCACCGGCACTCATAATAATTATATTTTTCTTGAATGGACAATTATGGGCCTTATGCTACGCTTTGACTATTCAAAGCAGTAAATGCTAATTGAGGATCTCCAGAATCGCAAATGTGCAGCATTTATGACTTGGGCTGGGTTTAAGTGTCTGGATCGTTCTGGTGTTTCCCGCCTCGGTGTCGGTCTTGTGTGTAGTGGGTAGAGATGTCAATCGGATACCAACTTTTTGGTATACCGATACCAAACCGATACCAACTCGGTATTTGGTATTTCAATCCTAATGTGTTTGGTATCATGTTGGTATCATGAACCCTCACTAATGTTTAAGAGGCTAAGAAATCGGTAAAAAGTTGGTATTTTCCTCATGTTCCCAAGTTGGTTTGGTTTCGGTATTTCTCCACGGTTTTGGCTGGTATTTGGTTTGGTATCGGTATTCCGATTTTCCGTAATTGACATCACTAGCAGTGGGGTTGTGAGCTGTTTGGTTTTATTTCCGTGCTCCCCATTTTCGTGTGTCTTTCAGCAGTAGGTATGGTACAGCCTTCCATTTTATGAGACAACCTAGCTAACTATATGTAAATGTCGCAGTAAGGTGCCGACCCAGTGCAGATTCAGCCTACGATTGCATTGATTTTAAAACGATTTAAATGCATGCTCAATGGCTCAACAAAAGGAAAGTAGATTTCTAGATTAGGGGTATCCGCAATCCCCGTCTTCCCTTACCTACAATGGCTACGATTTCGGTTTCCCCGTCTTTATCCGCACTTCTCGTATAGAATGTGGTCCTCAACCCGGCCCACCACGGCAAATTTGTGGTGGATCTTACTGCCACTGATTCTAATCTTCATGGGATTTACATCTGCATGATTATATTGACTTAACGTCTAAACCCATTTCATAATTACGGCCACGATGTGAACCAATTACAGCGCAGGCCCTGCTATCCCGCCGTATAATAGTGTTCCAGCTCCTGCAGCCGACACGCCATTTGATTTACTCGCATACCGTGCCGGTCGCCTCCACGCCAACCGTCCCAGCCGCTCTAATATCGTCACCGTGTACCGTTCTCTGCCCCGGACGTCCCGCGGGATCGATCATTGCCAATATAAGACGGAGACAGAGACTCAAAGCGGCCGGCCCGGCAGGCCCCTTTGAAGCCGGTCACCGGCGCGGCCCAGCGCCGCTGGGCCGTGCCATCGCTGCAGATCTGCGATCCAGCCTCTCCGCTGCGTGGGGCGCAGGTTCGAGCCGCGGCCGCAGTCGATTTGTCTCGGTCGGCGCGGCGCCGGGTGACGGGGGGCGATCGGAGCTGCAGGCTGCGGCAGCCACCGGATCGGGTGTCGCGGGGCGGGACGGCGCGGAGTGCGGACCGGGACGGACGGAGGGAGGACGCCCGACAGACGGATGGATGTCGCTGTCGCCGGCCGCGCCGTGTTTGCCAATCCGCAGCGCGGTGTTGGGTAACGCGCAGCAGTCTTGATAGATCTGCTGGAAGGAGGGAAGACATATGCAGAGAATCAGCCCAGTGATGGCGACACCCGCGCACAGGCGATGGCTTTTCGATAGATTGTGCCAGGCTCGGGTAGACTGCATCTTCTGCGATTCTGCGAACAGGTGCAATCAATACTGGTGTTTGTCGTGGTGTGGATCGCGGGGGGAGCCGACGGTGGCATCTTTTATAGCCTAGTATAGCACCCTTGCAGGGGTGCAAAGCAACTGACCCTCTCCGTCATCTCGCACCCCCACACACTGGGCGCGCGCACGGTCGGCTCCTTTGAAGGCGCTCTCCGGCCGGCGGCGGGCGGCGGGACGGTGCCACGCCGCCAGCACCAAATAGCCCTGCGCGGACCTCTAATGACCCGGTGCGCTGCCGGCCGGGCGCTGTCTAATTCAATTGTGCTCCGGCCACGGGCCATTGGCGAGCCGTCTCAGTGCCGATGGGCCGCAGCCGTAAATTAGTGGGACTGTGATTTCGGCCGGCGCGGGCGGTGGGCCACTCCAATTTGTCGGCCGGCCGGTGATCCATGAATGAGGCGGGCGTGGTAATGCCGGTCGTTTCGCGCCCCTCTGACTGTCCCTGGTCCGCGGTGCGACGACAAACAGGTGATTGGCAGTGTCAGCCCTCCGAGCCCTCCAGCGGTGCCGGAGGGAGATTCCTTGGGGATCACTGTGTCTCCCACGACACGCAGTGGGAGGACTGGAGATACAGAGGGCAAGGGCTAGCGGTAGGATAGGAAGCTCTGGTGGCTGGACAAGAAGGCCTGAGAAGGAGAGAAGAGCTGTCGTCTGCTCACGGTCCGAAGAGCTCCCGACACAGACAGCTCGCGAGCCGCCCGGGCAAAAAGTGCGCATAGAAAGGTGCGGCACGCAAACAGCCATTGGTCGCGGCGGCGGCTGTAATCGACGGCCGCCAGTGAAAGGTGCCAATTAAGCGAGAGCTTCGACTGGCAGATGGATCTTGAATGCGCGCTCGGCGTTTGCCATTACGGCGGCGGGGTCGGCTCATTCAGAGATCGGCGAGGATCCGGTGCGGCGATCGGCCGCGACTAACGCGCCCTAATGGCGCGGCCGTCCCCAGCTCACGGAGCTCGCGCTGCGCCAGCCCTGACCCATTGGCCCAGGTGGTCGGCTAATGGCCGGCCCGTAACGTTAGAGCAGTGCCAATCGGCATGCCCTAACTATCACGTAGCGCACGTTACCTTGTATGCACATTGGTCGTTATATTTCATTGGATGATCGTTAGGAAATTGCACTTGCCCAGAGCATGGCTAGTGAAAATGATTTATAGAGAGCGCGGTCCCGACACATGCCTCTCAGTCTGTTCAATTGTCATAGCTCTTAAACGTGAAGTTGAGATTTCGTAGAAATAGGTACTCAGAAGTGCTGTATTGTAAGTTGTAATTTTCTTTTCATTTCTTTGTAAATCTAGATTCCATGAATCTCTTTGCTGATGCGTTCTACACATGCTCTGTATACCTACACATGCATGCTACCTCAGACCACTCCATTGCTTCCTGTTTTCTCTCACTGGCCCCACGTGTCGGCGCTTCTGACGGCCTCCAAGAGCCATCGTCCCGATAGGCGATACCCGGCGCCCCTAGAGCTTGCACAACCGGCGGTGCGTTGGCCTGTACACAGTCCGGCGTATGAGCCGCCGCCGCCGCTGCGAGGGCCGGCGGCGGACAAATATTTGTCCGTGGAGTGTGTCAGCCGGCCGCGCGAGCCGCGAGCCGCCTCTGTAGCGCCGCCGTGCCGTACCTCAGGGAGGCGGGTCCGACTGAGGTCTCCACTACCTGTCACTCAGCTGAGGGAGAACGGATCCAGCGTGGGCTCGGCGTATACTGTCCACCGCAGGCCCGGGATGAGCCGTCAGGATTGACGGGGCTTGGAGTAGATCTGACCGGCGGCAGTTCGAATTCGAGCGAACAGGGGCCAGTTCGGAGCAGATGTCTGGGATCTTTCCCTGCTTTCGATCGTCATTCTCTCACCTAAACTGGGCTCTGCATTGCAGTGCCAAATCGGCCCAGATTATTCAAGAGGCCGGTTCACGACGAACCAAAGCTGATCGCAGTCCTGACGCAGCTTATATGTAGGTGTCTTCCTGCCGAGACGTTCAAACAGCCCCACGGAGCCTAGCGTTCCTCTCCCACTCGGCCCTAGCGGACGGGCAGCGCCACACAGCGCGCTGGTGGCTGCTGGTGCCGTTATTCGGAGCCATTCATCGGGCTAATGAGGGGCTGCCGAGACACTCTAATGGCGACGAGTGACGCTGGGACGACGGACTGCGGATGTGGCTCCAAGGCCGGTGAGACGGTATAGTCGACGCATAACGGGAACGGACACAGTCGCTCTAAAAACGGAGGTGGAACACTTTTGGAATACCGGTAGGTGGGCAAAGCCATCATCTAGCTGGTCTATGTAGATAAGAATCCACCCGCTCCCAAGTCTCCCCAGTATCCTACCCGATGGAGCTTCACTGTGACTGAGAATAGACCGTCCCGACTCCCGGTCGGAAAGGGCACTGACAGAGGACTGGGAGCTGAGTCGGCTGGACCGGTCCTGCAGACGGAAGGTGGGGGAGTTTGGTGGGGGCTGAGTGCTGATGGCAGCCGGGTGGGCCGGTCCCAGAGTCCGTGACAGAGGGCTGAGGGCTGAGATCTGGGCCGGGTGGGCCCAGAGTCCCGTGACAGAGGGCTGAGATCTGAGCCGGGTGGGCCGGCCGCAGACGGAAGGTGGGAGGAGAGGAGCATCTGTCTGTCGGCCCGGCAAAAACAGGCTCACAGGCCGCCGACCGGCGCCATTGAGGCCCAATGACAGAAGCCCAATAGCAAAAAGGGCCGCCCCGCCCGCCCACGCCATTATTGCAATTTGTAGCCGCGCGTCCCCAGCCGTTTAACTCAAGGACAAACGAATGTGTTTTCGAATGTGACGAGTTGCATCCAATTATTTTCTTTGCTGATGCAGAAGACGAGCTCCCAATGGGGCCGTTTGCATGTCGTGGAATAGAGGCTAACTGGCTACAGTGTTCAGCAGTCACAAAGCGTTATCCTTTGTCGAAGTGCAGTCAGCTGTGTGTGCCTTTCTCCCATATCAGATGGTGGTTAGGCAAGAGGAGGACCTAATACCTACGTTTATCAGTACCTTTGGACGTTCATCAATTTCATGCTTATACACTTATTTGAGGAT
Organism: Amphibalanus amphitrite; assembly: GCF_019059575.1. Taxonomy (NCBI): domain Eukaryota; kingdom Metazoa; phylum Arthropoda; class Thecostraca; order Balanomorpha; family Balanidae; genus Amphibalanus; species Amphibalanus amphitrite. The sequence goes on from NW_024881686.1 coordinate 362,287, forward strand.
ATATACGGCACGTTAGCTATTTACATGTTGAAATAACGAGGGTTGTTTTATGCAAAATGCAAATTTTATCTAGTTAGGTACTGCTTAGTACTTATGCATCTTTTTTTAAAAACACACATTTTTTTCTAAAACAGCTTGATTTAATTCGCTATCCTATTTACATCACTTACCATCAGTTGTCTGTACGCTGTTCTCTAGCCATCAATATTTTCTCAGTAGTAGAAGGACGCTAGACTCACTGCTCGCACCTGTGTTATTATCCACAATCGTGGCGGAAAGCGTGCCGTGAAAGTCGACTGAGTGTATCTCACCCAGTTTATTGATTACTGCGCCTAGCTGTAGTGTAGGGTCCTCCGGCAGGTGGTCTGACGCGGTAAGTGGCGGCTGGCAGGGTAACGAGGGCGGATTCCTGTCCACTGACACGCGCCTCGCCCGGGCTCGGACAGGACGGACGGCCCACCAGTCGCCGGTCTGCCTCCCGGTTGTGAACTGGGCCAGCGGAATGTGTAGAAGAGAATGATAATATTTTCTGTTACATTAAATGCAAAGTTGATAACAGCTGCAATTTCGAACGTAATGCAACATTTTTAACGTTTATTTTAAGCGATGAGCAACGGAACGGTGACATGAACACACTAAGTTTACAATGTATATTGCACATATAGGTCCGGTGCAGTGCACCGTGTGGAATGCACATCTACTAATTTTGCAGTGAAGCTACACGAATGGACCCAACCTGTGCAGTAGGCAACTATCACTTCTACGTTGGCTTTACGGTTCCGAAGTTCCGTATGCATATTTTTTTCTGTTTCCCCAATTTATACAGAACGTTTACGGGGCATATGTGTATGGTCAATGGTCATGGGCGTCGAGAGCGGGGGAATGGGGGAAAATAGGTGAACTCTACTAGTGACCTCAGCTTCGCCGTCTTTAATCTTCGTTGATAATGGCTTTGTCATGCACGAAATGCTACCACCACATGTGGCAAAAACAACTAGGAGAAAAACGCAGCGGTCGGCGGTGGTATGGAAGTGGCGTGAAATTATCGTTCAACTCAAATGATCTCCTTCGGTGTGTAATGGATCACGATTTCCCACGAAAGCGACCGATTCAGTCGGGCCCGCCTGCGGTTCAGCGCCGCCGCCGCACGCAGCGCGGTTTTTACTCGGAGGGACCACCAGGAGGAGTATCATTTCCAATTGGTTTCGGACGCTCATTTCACGCCAGTTCGACTGGAGCGGCCCGCGGGGATAAAAACGGCCACCCGATCACACCCGTTTGCGGCACGGTCACGGCGCGGAATCTCACAGCCTCTCCTACAGCTGCCACCTCTGTAGGGGCAGCTCGTGCCCTACCGCTGCCGTTTCTACGAACCGCGGCCGGCTCAGTGGCGAACGGGGGCCATTCGACACGGCTGTTTCGAGGGTCGGAGGCGTTGCAGTGCGCGGAGGGGTGAGGTGGCGAGGCGCGCGGCGACGCTCCGGCGCTCCACCACCCCCGTAATTGGACGCTCGGCAGTTGGACGGCAGCGCCGGGTGATCCGCGGCGCGCCACTGACGCCGGGCAGCCGCCTCATTTGCATGTCAGGCGTGTGCGCGACGCGGATGGAAGGGTGCCGACGCGGCCGAGGGTGCCGAGGTGGCGAGCGGACCGACTTCTGACGGCGGGGGCGCGGTCGGTGACGGGCGGGAGCACCAGGTGGCTGGTGGAGCCGCGCAGAGCTGTGTCAGCCCGCAGAGCTGCAGCCGAGTCTCGGACACGGAAGGCCAGGTGGTCACTCACTGTCGTAACGGAGTGGCATGTGTCCCCGCGGCATTCGAGACAGTTTTATTCACCGTCAGTCATGCTCGGCAATGCAGTCGACGCCTCGTCCATGTCAAACAGCAGCGTATTACCATGCGGCGGCCGCCAGCGTCTGTTAGCCGTGTAGAAAGTGGGGTCGGCCAACGGTGCTATATAGATCCGTTTTTACGCGGCCACTGCCGGGCAGCGCGCGGTTCCTGCCACGCCCACATTAACCCGGAATGGCCCACCGCCGCCCACCTAGCCCGAACTCCAGAGGAAGGCCCGACCCGACAGAGGCGGTCAGACCGCACTGGCCTTCCGGCGAGCCCTGAGGTGTGACTGCAACCACGGGACGTCACTGGGCGGGATGCCAGCCAACCCGTGACCGCTCAGCGGCATTGCTCGTCTTTCCATACCTTGTGCATAGGAGAGTGTTACTTCTTTTCAGGTCATACAGATGGATATCGTCTCTCTCTCTCAGAGAGCTATTCCTATAAATGCATAAGAACAATTTGCTACCTCCTGGTACGGAAGAGGAACTGTTGACGATATACCTTTCTATCGGGAAGTAGGTACGTTTTCGTTATTTTGTTTGCAAAGCTATTTGAACAATTTAAACTCGTATTCCGTTCAAAACTCAACCAAAGAGAATGACGCAACGTGCACTTGTGGACCATAATGTTGACTTAGCTCGACAGTTGAACTCGACACATATTCCTGAATTGGTATTTCTGTTTGATAAGCCAACACACTTCATTCAGCATCATGACGACAGGGCATACGCCGGACTGTGCTCAAACACCCGGGTGTGTTCACTATCTATCATCATGTATTGGACTTCAACACGAATGAACTCATAAAGCAGAGTGCGGACACAGTTGTTCGCGCGACTTCCTCCATATATTGACGGTACATTCACACGACGTTTACACAGTTAATATTACAGACATTCGTACAAACCGGCCAGTCGGCCGCTCCGCCTGCGAACCGCAGCCACGCGCACGGCACACATTTACACACAATACGCCGCACGGCATGATTGGCAAATGCAAGAATGCTCTTTGATCGATCGGTCTTTTGAGCGGCGCCCTGGGAGGCGCTCGCTCGCTCGCACCCCGGGATGGGACGGCGGCTCCCGGGCGGCCACCGCGCACCGCGGCCCGGCCCGGACGGCAGAGAGCGGCTCTGTACACGGCTCCTCGGCAGCAGCTCCACAGCGAGGAGCCAGGCCATGCCGCCCTAAATGTTAGACTTCTCTCTGGCGTCAGCGCCGCGAAATTCACTCCGCTGACGACTATTTGAACATCGTTTTCACGTATCGACACTCTGTACAACATTATTCTGTGTATTTAGTGTCCGGTTCCGTTGAACCACGCACCGACTCTGTCTTCAGTGTTCAGTGTTTTCTCACACTTTGAGACTCGCTCGGCCAGTGTATCGGTCACCGGTTACCGGTGTCCGCCGGTGGCCGTTCTCACTCGCTCACTTGCACGTGTGGATGGTGCGCTCCCGACGGCACGTCTTACACTGCACCTTGCAGCACCAGATGAACTTGCAGCTGCAGCGCTCCGCCACGGTGACGTGCTGGGTGTTGTAGCCGCGGCCGCAGCAGAGCAGGCCGCAGCCGTCCGTGCCCTGCGAGGTGCGGTCGCAGGTGCGGCCCGTGGTGCCTGCGGACGGCACACGGGGAGAGGTTACGACTGAGGGCACACCAGTCACTGAGGGGCAGAACCCTGCGAGGGGCGGTCGTAGGTGCGGCCCGTGGTGCCCATGGGGGCGGTAAGTACAGTTGACTGCAGAATGTTGTTCCACTTTTCACAGGCAGAGTTGCCTGGAGTGGTAGACTGTGCCGCATGACACGGGCTGAGTTCCAAGACACGCTTTATTACGTGATAATCTTTGCGTTCCAGTCAACTGATAGCTTCTGAGGAGTGCAACATCATTATGTAGTCAACTGTACACGGGGAAGGGTTTTAGAGGGCACAAACGAAAACATACGAGGTAGCAGTCAATGAAGGGGCACCGTTCTGAAGGGCCAAGTGTCAAAGGAAAAGACAGGATATTGGCGAAAAAACAGACAGGCAGACGGACAGACGATCGGATAGATGGGCCAGCGACGGATGACACTTGTCCCCATTTGCATACACGTATAAGTACGCAAAGACAATTAATACACGCACGCACATATGCTGAAGCCTATTCAACAATGGCCTTGCAAACGCATACAAAACAACAGACACGCAATGCATCACGCGGTACGTGCAGCTAAGATTACTTCACGCGTGAAAACAGCCTGTCCAGATGAAGGAAGACGTGTCACGGAGATCGGGCGGCGAGTCGGAGACCCGACCGCTCTGCTTTATCCCGACCCGACCGCTCTGCTTTATCGCCACCGATGGCCGATGGGAGATTAACATGAAACGCGCCGACTCGGCGGGAGAGGAGGCTGCGGGACTAGTTCCCGGAGACGTCTCCAGCCAAGGTGTGACGATCGGGGCAGATGACGGCCGATCTGCGTGCTCCGGGTGGGTGCGGAGGGGTCAGGGGTGCAGCGCTGGGTGTGATGGTCGGCGCTCGTGACTTGTGTCGACATGCACAGTGAACCGGAAATTAATGTGACTTTTTACGGATGCCCGGCACTCGCGCGGCCATCCACTAAATCAGTCTAATCAGGTTTAGTGTGTAATTATTTTAAACGCAGGGCAGCTTCAAGGGTCCTCCACCGGTCGTAAACATTCCAACTGACCGGTACGCCACTGTCTGACCCGGCCAGGCTGCTATTTTCCGGCACACCGAATTATCTAAACGGCTCCGCGTTGCAGCTTTACGTTTACCGTAAACATCAACATGATAGACCCCAGAGTGGACTGGCGCCGGAGGGGTGACATTGCTTTGAGGAATCAGCCGCGGGCCTTCCATTCCTCACGGGCCATGGTCGGCCTGTTACGCCCCTGGCCGTCCGTTCCTGCTCTCGCCACCCGCCCGTTCCGGCGCCCACCTGACGAGCCGAGCGTGCTGTTCTTGCGGCAGTAGTCGGGACTCTCCTGGATGTAGACCAGGTCCTCGGGGGTGGGTCGCCGGTAGCGTCGGTCCGTGACCCGCAGCCGACCCCGCCGGGTCACGGTCACCTCCGTGGCGCCGTCGTACTTGTCCTTGAGCAGGTCACCTGCAGGGGCGCGCACAGGGGGTGTGTTAGGGTATAGAGGGTCGGCGCACACAGTAGAGAGCTTATAAGGGCGAAACAAGGTTACCGGAACACAAAAGAGCGTGCAAAGTGACACGGTGCATAGCTGGACACACCGGGACGCACACACAAATATATCGGGACACACAAGGTCGCCCTCAGCACGAGGGAGCGACAGGTGGGCGCCGCGGCTATTGCGTGCTCCACACCGGCCGCATATATGCGGAATGCTAATCCAACAGGCCCGCTCACCCGATATGGACCATAAACATGGTACAGACAGGGCTCACACGTGACAACGAACGACCTATGAATACGCCCATTTAATTCGCACGCACTGATGTAAACTTTGGCGCCACGTGCTGTTGAAACGGCATTTATTGCAAAACGCGTCACAACCCGGCACCTGACGTGATCGATTTATCGCCAACTGGCCTGCAAACACGTGTACAGCTGTCAATTGGACAGCCTCCTCAAACGGGCCGATCTCTGTGAAATCGCCGGCGTTTGACACAATCGGGGAAACACTGCGAGTCGGATCCTCCCACCAATCAGATTAGGGCAGGGCGGGGTGGACAGACGGCCGGCTGATCTGAGACTATCGCGGCTGACTGACCGGCTGACTGACCGGCCAACTGACCGGCTGACCCGGGGGTGACCGGTCAGGTAACCGAATTGTGAGATAGCGGCGAAAGCGAGGTGATTGAGCGCAGCGGTCAAATCGCAGCATTGGTCGTTTCGTACGCCAGTGAAGGAATTTTAAAGGTAGTGTGCCACCTTTGAAAGATTTCCCATTTTATTTTTCCTAGGATAAGAAGCTTCTGTTTTTACCTAATAGGTATCGCAAAAAATCAAAAATGGGCCTGGAATAGTGCCTTTTTCGCCTAAAAGTTTATCGGTTTTTCGATGTGTATAACAACTGTAGTGGGCTGAGCTGCAAACAGGCGTCGGCAACAATCGCGAATGCGGCGCACATGTGACAATAAGCAAAGGTCATTATAGAGTTACTACGTACGGGAATGAGTTATCAGCTGTCTAATCGTAGACAACACAATGTCGAGCCTTAAACTGTAAGCCTGTATTGGTATTGTTTCTTTTATTTGGCTGTCGAACATTATTTATGGTTTGAAATATGATTTTATGTAAAATAATTGATATGAAAAAGCCGTCTCTTAAGTTATGACCCCATTTCACCACACGCAAGTGGCAGAAATGACAATGATCAGCTGACGCATTTTTCTTGGCCGAAGTCAGAGCGCGCGGCCCGACGCACCACCACCGCACCACAAAGTATGAGCAGAAGCCGCGCCCAAAGCCAGGGCCCCGGTAACGTGAGGTAGCCGAGTCGGGGCAGCGTGCGCTGACCCAAGCCGGGGCCGCAGCTTTGGGCGCGGTCTACCGCATCCCCGCGGGCAGCCCCGGGCTATCACATGACACCGGGAGGACGCGCGGCCCCGGCTTGGGTCAGCGCACGCTGCCCCGACTCGGCTACCTCACGTTACCGGGGCCCTGGCTTTGGGCGCGGTCTACCGCACCACCTAACAGGCGTGTTCGAAACCGCAGGAGATGGTGATGAACGGGTTTATCGAAACTTGATTGGATGAGCATATCGGTAATAGCGATTTCAGCATAGGCGTAGGAACAGGGGGGGCCAGGTGGGCAAGTGCCCACCCACTTTTCGAGGTGGGGGGGCCAACCATGTGTTTTGGCCCACCCACTTTTTACTCGAGGCCCCTCGTCTCGATTTGAGAGGACGTCGTCACCTACCAGAATAAACAAACTCGGTAAAAATAACTAATAAGTTCCACGAATCTCCACGCACGGACTCCAAGGGGCCGATGGATCCAAGGAGGCCCTCTGTTCATACTTGTCAGTCGAAACCCCTGAGACTGATGGCCTGAGAGGCCCTAGTGGATCTGAGGAGGCCCCAATATCCACACTGGTCTGGGGAGGCCCCTGACACTGGCGTTCTGGGAGGCCCCTCTATCCACACTAGTCAGAGGTCTGATACTGGTGGTCTGGGAGGCCCCTCCATCCACACTAGTCAGAATAGGCCTCTGACACTGGCGGTCTAGCCGAGGCCCCCTACCCTCACTAGTCAGAGGAGGCCCCTCTATCCTCAATAGTCAGAAGAGGCCCCTCTATCCTCAATAGTCAGAAGAGGCCCCTGAGACTGATGGTCTGGGAGGCCTATCCATCTACACTGTAGTCAGAGGAGGCCCCCTGAGACTGAGGCCCTTATAATCACACCAGGCAGAAGAGGCCCATGAGACTGATGGACTGAGAGGCCCTTCTATTCATACTGGCCACAGGAGACCCCCAAAACTTTCGGTCTGGGAGGTCCCTCAACCCGGCACCAGTCAGAAGAGTCCCCTGAGACTGATGGCCTGGGAAGCCCTTATATTCACACTAGGCAGAGGAGGCCCCTGAGACTGATGGTATGAGAGGCCCTCATATTCACACCAGTCAGAAGAGGCCCCCGAGGCTGATGGCTGTGAGGCCCTTCTGTTCATATAACTGGCCACTGGAGGCCCCTGAAACCGGTGGTCTGGGAGGGCCCTCTATCCACACTAGTCAGAAGAGGCCCCTGAGACCGATGGTCTGAGAGGCTCTTATATTCATACTGGCCACAAGAGGCCCCTGAGACTGATAGTCAGAGAGGTCCACTCCTAATGAATCTGAGGGGGCCCTCTATCCACATTTACACTTTTCAAGGGAGGCCCCCGAGACTGATGGTCTGAGAGGCCCTTTTATTTATACTGTCCACAGGAGCCCCCTGAGATTAATGGTATGAGAGGCTCTTCTATTTATACTAACCAGAGGAGGCCCCTAGGATTGATGGTCTAACAGGCCCTTCTATTTATACTAGCCAGAGGAGGCCCATGAGACTGATGGTCTGAGAGGCCCTTCTATTCAAACTAGGCAGATGAGGCCCCTGAGAATGATAGTCCGAAGAGCCATGCGGCGGCAACTGGCCGTGGCCATATTTCGGCTCGGTAGGGCCCCACAGAGCTCATGAGAGCACCCTAAGGGCTCCTAAGTAGACACGCTTATCCCCATAAGGGTGCCACGCCGGCTTCTGAAGGCTCCTTGCAGGCATCTAAGGGCCCTTTCCGGCCTCTAACGGCTCCACCCGCCTGTGATGGCTCCACACCAGTGTTTATGAGCGCCACACAGCGGCGCCTTTGAGGGTCATAACTCATACTAGTGTCTCTTAGAGCCCTATATCGGTGGCTCTGGGGGCCCGACACCGGCGCCTCTGTGGGCCACCACACCTGTGCATCTCAAAGCTCTATAGGTACATCTGAAGGACCCACACCGAAACCTCTGAGGGCCCCACACCAGTATCTCGGAGCTCTGAAGGCCCCACACCGGTGACTCTGAGGACTCACTGGCTCCTGAGAGCACCATGTTGATGTCTAACGGCTCCACAAGGCCACTGAAGGCACCACACAAGCTCTCACTGAGCTCTAATGTCCATGTACCGGCCTCTGAGGGATTTAAGCCAGCGCATTCGTAGCTCCACACCAGCAATTGTAAGGGCTTCACACTGAAGTATCTGAGGGTTCCACACCGGTGTCTCTAAGGGCCACATACCGGCATCTCTGAGGGCCCCATACCGGCATCTCCGAGGGTCCACATCTGGCGGGCACCCATCAGCGACTGAAGGTCCCACACTGTCGACTCCGAGAGCCCCATCTGCGTCTGGGAGCACCATGCCGTCTCTAAGAACCACGGCGGCTCCTCGGTACGAAAGATGGGCGTCTGCATGCCAAAGGGGAGCGGTTCTGAGACAGTAGGGCACCTACGTGCAATAGAGGGGCGCCTATGAAGCCCATAGGGGCGCCTCAATGCGAAAGAGGAGCGCCTCTGAGGCCTACATATATGGGCGTCACATGCAATAGAGGTCTGCAAATGCAATTGATCAATGCCATGGGGGGTGCATTCGTAAGAAACAGGGGCGCCGGCATGGCAAAGAGAGGCGCCTTCAAGTGTCCATAAAAGAGAGACGCCTATGATAAGCGCACATTGTATGCGACAACGGGGCGACTGTGGGACATATAGGGATGTCTCTGATGACTATACATAGGGCGCTTATATGCCAAAGAGGGCGCCTATGAAGCTAATGGGGGCACCTGGGAAACGAGGAAGACATTTGTGTAAGGGTTTTCAGGGGTCATGCGCCGTTTGCAGCAAATAGATTCTAAAAAAAATCGGAGAGTGAATAAGTTTTAAAAATGGTGCGGACTTTCCGCACTGTTCGCGGTGCGGAGCGGTTACACCCCTGGGTACATCTGCCCGATCTCAGAAGCTAGATTTGGAGGTCATACTTGAAAGCAGCCAGCAGGACGAGGCTAAAGTTGGAGGCCCCTGAAAATAGGAGGCCCCCTGGAAAAGGAGGCCCCTTGACAGGGTGGCCCACCCACTTTTCATGACGTTCCTACGCCCGTGGATTTCAGTGTGTGCATTTATTGTTCATAGTGGTGTGAAATGTGGTTGGGGTACGACCGACAACCCGTCGGGGCGAATTTCGCACTGGGGTACTCAAAATTTGAAGAATTTAAGACGTTTCCATGAGTTTTGAAGGTATGGATAAGTTCTAAAAATCCGGTTCTCCTTATCTGGGCCATTAACTCCATACGGTCCAGGAAAGCTGGCACACTACCTTTAACAAAACGTCCTATCCCATTCAGATACCATGCATGCTGAATTATATCCTATTTTGACTTCATATGTTTCCCATCGCAACACACCCTCTCCTCTCCTGACCCGCCCATGCCCCAAGACACCCATCCCTTCGCCTCCCGGGTGACACTCACCGACTTCTCTGAAGGCGGGCAGCCGCTGCCAGCAGGTGACGGCCGAGCACGAGCCGGACACGCCGTGACACTTGCAGTTCAGCTTGGTCAGCGCAATCACCGACTGTCGGAGAGAGAGCAGAGGGTGAGACCCCGCGGCGGCTCATTATTGATGGCACACGCCGCCTTATGAATAGCCGGCCACCGTTTGTGTGTTGCCTGCAGTGGCGAACACGGCGGCGGGTCGCCTCAGCGCCGCTGATGTATACAGAGCGGGTGTCGGTATGCAGGGCGCCTGACCAAATGAGACGGACCCGAGCCTGTCGGGCCGTGAACTCGGCCCGATGTGACATGGGACCGGCCCGTATCGGCCGATGTGGGCGGCTATCCGGCTCAGATAAGGCGCTCCAGGGACATGGGCAGGGTGCGCAGACACCGGCTTGTCGCCGGCCGCCAGGCGCGGGGCCGGGGCCGGCGGCGGCGCCCGTGTCTACCACTGCGGACACCAGCCGCCTAACAGCGCGACTGGTGTCGGCTGGGGCGGCTGACCGCCCGGGCAGTGTTCGAGTGTCGTCGGACCCGCCCTGGCAGACTGCCGGGGCGGCCTCCGAACTGGCAGAGGGCGGTCACCGCTCCAACGCGACCCTGTCGGCTCAATAGGCTGCCGTGTTCACCCGCCCCGTCCAGACAGACTGTCTGTCGACAGGGGCACTGCCACAGGGTCGTCAGCAGGGGCCCGACGATGCAGAAGGCTGTTGGGCAAGGGTAAATTATGTCTGCTGCCAAGCCTCCTTGGTATCGCGCTCTGCCAGCTCTGATGGCGAGGGATGGTTGCTATCGATTGCAAACAAAAAAACATATCGACACTTTTGTGATAATTAATTCATCCGTATGGAACTTAACCTTCCGAGTCAACATTCCCTGCGAGACGTTGCCCTCAGTCCCGGAGCGTCTCTCTCGTGTTTTAGCCCGGGACTGCTGCTGCGGTGGTGTGGCGATGACCGGGATATTCCCAGTCACGGTGTGCGTGCGCCGCCCGCCGGGCGTCTGAGGGCGCCGCTGATGACGCGCCGTTCCCGGCCGGACCGGGGGAGGTGCCGGCCAGTGCAGCACTGGCTGTCGGTGAGCGATGATCGGTCGGCCGCAGCCGCGCCGGCCGCACGGGGAGCTGCCCTGCCCTGCCCTGCTCTGCCAGGGTAGGTACAGCTCCGGATACCAGCGGCCCTCACTGCTGGATGTGTGGGCGGTCAGCCGCGCCCGGAACGGCCGGCGAGCGGAGACAACCGGGCCGACCCGGAGAACCGACCGCTGTCCGCTGACGATACACGGCCCGGAAACGGAAACCGCGCCGCCGGAATGGACGGAAATTTACGGGGCCAGCTCGGACGCTTCTGGAGGAGCGCATCTGCTCAGATAGCGTTTTATGGCATTCTCGGGATGGAAGTCAATTTACTGGCGCCGTTTTAGGACTTCTACTGAAGCGAAACATACGATTCGGAGGTCATTCTAATGGGCTACAAACCCTCCGAGTAATTGAACGAAATGTGACATTTATGAGCAGATGTTTGCAAAGTGGGCTGAAAATACGCATGCAACATCAATGAAGTTCATTGTTCAGGAAATTTTCACCAAAGTATGATCCATAACTGTATGATGCAACGGCTGGAATTCGAGAGCCTGTGCTCACTATATGCTCTGCTGCAAAGGAAGCTATCGATGTTGTTATGCTGCCACTTGTCATAAATATTAACACATCCATAAGCCGATGTCGCCATAAGCAATGCTTCACTCATTATCATACACGACATTCCGTGGCATCGACACACATATGTTGCAGATCTTCTACATGCTGTGGATACTGTCGGCGTAACGAACCAATGGCCCTTTCTTCTCAAGCACGCAGAGCTTTCCTTCCCTCCCAGTTCCGCCGCGGGTGAGCTCTACCACCTCTCCGGTCTCAGCCGTTCCCAGAAGGCGCCGTCTCCCGGTGCGCACCGGCCGGCCCTCTTTACCTCCCCCGGTCACGACCGCGCCGCGTCTCTGCCGGAGTACCGACCTGCGGCGCGATCGGACGCCGGGGTGCCGCCGATCTGCCGCTCACGACCGCCGAGATGGCGCTATGACGAATGGTCGCCGCCGTTCGAGCGCCGGTGGCGGCCCGCACTCGTGCCGATTCCCGCCGAGATTCGGCCGACCGGCCCGTCATGGGGGCTTTATGGCGTCGCGTGGGCTTACCGCCACTGTCAATAAATTTCTGGACGGCTTTTAAGCTAATGTTCAGCAGTGATGGCGGCTGTAACTTCTCGCGGCGACATTCCCGCATACGCTCGTGCGTGCAGCTCGGCGCGGGGACGTATCTGAGGGTGTGCAGCGTCCGCGGCGCTCTCGGGTTCCGACGGCGGGCGATAGCTGCGGCTGGCCGTCACTCGTCTGGGCTGGGTCTGGGCTGGCCGCGTCCGGTCGGAATAAAGCCGTCGGCGGCGGGGCGCGCCATGCAGTCGGCCCGGTGCGACACCGGATAGTGGACGGCCCGCCGATCGGTATCGGCGAATTAATGCCTCATCAATGTCCGCGCCGGTATCAGATGGGTCGCGCGCACGCCCGCCGCCGGCCCGCTAATAAATTGATGGCCTCTCGGTCATAGCAGTGACGCCAAGCACGCCGTTCGCAGCACGTTTCACTCAGCGCCATGACACAAATTCGCGACTTTACGAGCGGCGACCGGTGCTGGTCTGAGCGGCCGCCGCCCGCCGGCGACTCTCCGCGGCCCGCCGGCGACTCTCCGCGGCCCGCTAAAGACCCGCTAAAGACCCGCTAAAGGCCCGCTAATCCGCGGCAGGTCGTTGGTGAACCGGACTTGTATGAGACGACTGGGGCGAACCCGTGCCGAAGGAGGATGTGGAGAAGAAAGGTAGGTACCTACTGCTTCGTGCACATTGCACATACAGCGGGAGACACTGACTGTATTTATTGATTGAATGATCGGTGATATCTGCACGACTCGCGGTATGTGAACGATGACAGGAAACATAAGTAGTCAGATGTCATCTCGACTCGAGACTGGTCCTTCTCCACTGATATGAGAATGAATGACTGTTGATTTATGTTCCCCAGAAGACTACTCAAAGCATAAACAAATACTTTTAAAAGTGAACCATGTAATAGCTACACACAGCGTCTTGAGGTTACAGACTAAACATAGCACACACACTATCCTGTATAGTTATTCTCTGGACACCTTAAAAACCTCATTCGCGTTACACCCACATTTCGCTCAGAAATCCCGGTGTGTTTCCCTAGAGTAGGTCTGACTGAGTGTCTCCCCGGGCTTTTAATTGGCACTTTGGTGACCGGGTTCTGGTGCAGTCTCTCCGGCCGACCGTTGCCACCAGTAGAGGTGGTCGGAGCCGCCGCCGGCCAGCGCTGAGGCTGAGCCAGCCCTCCGGAGAGGCTGGCACCGCCCCACCAATGGTCTCACACAGAGGGCGCCGAGGAGTTAGTGATTAGCGATGCAAATTTGTGGCGCTCGGGTGTTGTGTGAACGGATAACCGCGGGCTCGCCGCCGAAGGAGGGGTCGGTAACAAACGGATCGGTCGACGGAACAGCACCGAACGAGAACAGCTCCCTAGCTGACAGAGCCGACTGCAGTGGGATCCATCGTCCAGGGGGGCCCGTGTGGAGGGCTGCTATGTGACAGACTTTCAGAAAAAGTGGAGGGAGGAGGAGGACCAACAGCATAAGAGGTCTGGGGAGGGCCGGAGGCAGAGGTTGGCGACAGAGTTCGACGACAACAAAATTTGCATCAGACTGTTTGTCAATAAGTAGGCACCGTCTCGCTACCGTTTGTACTCACCCGCCGTCCCGCCTCGTTATTGTGAATGTTCATCCGAGACCTGGCGAACTTCACCGAGCCGCGCTTGTGCTTCTTCTCCTTTTCCCGAACGTCTACGAATCCTTTTGCAAACCTGAAACGGAAAGGATGGGACTAAGTTGAATAGAAAACAAACAAAATGATGTCTAATGCTTTGGCCAATAACATGCAGTATAACATTAGACTCAATGCTTGTGTCCACAATAAGGAAAAACAGACAGGAAAATGGAAATCATAAGAACGCTATTGGTCATCGCGATATTCACGATTCATCAACTCGACGGCGAATTTTGACGGGGTAAGGAAGATGTATGCTCGTCAGATGCGCACTTTCACTTATAGTCGCGGACGGCTTTTCATCCGTCTCAGCCTGATGAATGGATGAGTCTCTGTACTTGATCAGTGTTTCGTGCATTCAAAATTGACTATCTAATGTAAAATGGTTATGTATGCAAATATTACCTATTCAATCATCCATGACCCATGGACGTAGGATAGGGTCCTAAGCAACAAACAATCAAAGTATCAGAAATATATTATAGCATTTGGGAAAATTTTAAGGACAAAATACAAGGAATCCATGTTTAATTAGTTGCAATAGAATTGCGGTTCAAATTATCTACCCATACGCTACTAGTTATATCATTGTGCATGCAGCCAGCAGCGAGGTTAGACCATTACGTTACGTTACGACATTAGCGGATCGCACACACACGCAAGAGCGGATTGATGAATGGATAGCCATCTAGTAATTAGGAGAATAGGATTGTGTCCTAACCAGCCGCACTAATGCCATATGAGCCGAAAATGCCACTCGGGCGTCTGTAATTATGAGATATCTCTTCATTTGGTAATAATATTTTGCTTAGATTATAATCTATCAGAGATGCACTCTTTTTCATTACGGACATTCCGAAATTCTGACATCATGGACATTCGATAAGGGACATCCTTAATATAAACTCATTCGGTAAATCATCTGTGGGGACATGCATGCCATGATATCAAACGCTGTGGTAACATTTTGGTCTTTACGACTCAATATCAAAACACCAAACGGCTTTGGGTGCCCTTCTGCGGCCTGTAAACGGTCCACGTAGAAGCTGTTTTTCGTCATTTCCTGATCATAAATTTCCCTCGTGCTCGCGATAAACTGGGAACTGGAGCTAACTCTAAATCTTTCTGGGGCTGTCGGCGGCGGCGGCCGGCGGCCGGCGGGCGGTGCCGGCCGGTGGCAGCGGTCGCTGGCGCCGTTCATCACTTTAATAGGCATTTGTCGCAATAACTCTCTGCGAGGCGTTTTCGGCGGCTTAGTATCTTCACTGGGAATGATATACGGCGGCGGTAGAAATTGGACTGCTTTGTGGTGCGGTCGGGGCTGTCTTTTTGACGGGGCCGCCGGCGGTGGTCGGCCTACTGCCGCTGCCGCTGCCACTCGACACATCGGGACACAGGAGCAGCGCACGGGACCGCCGCCGTAGAAAGTCGGCTATTTTCGGCACCGCTCGTGTTAAGTTGTTGTTAACCTTATTGTGCCTCTGACATTAATCTAATTAAAGACGCTTAATCGTGATGCTTCTCTTAACCATAATCGCTGGTTTGACAGCGGTGCGACTGACTATGTGTAGGCACGCTCCGTTCTACAGATAGGTGCGACGTTTCCTCCGTTGGTGGAATACGAATGCCATGGTGAAGTGTACCGGTGCCGCGGACTGACCTGCTGCGCCTCTCTCCCCCGCTCCCTCTCACTCTGTCTCCATACTGACCTGTATCCGTAGTGGATGTTGTCGCCGCACCCGCTCTATGTACTGACCTGTATCCGTAGTGGATGTTGTCGCCGCACCCGCTCTATGTACTGACCTGTATCCGTAGTGGATGTTGTCGCCGCACCCGCTCTATGTACTGACCTGTATCCGTAGTGGATGTTGTCGCCGCAGCCGGTCTATGTACTGACCTGTATCCGTAGTGGATGTTGTCGCCGCAGCCGCCCCACACCCACTCGTCGTCGAGGTGGTCGGGCCGCGCCGCCTGCGAGCACCCGCACGAGGCCAGCTGCCCGTCCCGGCACGAGCGGGCCACCGACATCACCACGCCGGCAGCGGCGATCGAGTGCGCGAACGCCGCCTCCCGGGACGCTGCCGAAGGACACCGGTCAGGTCAGGTCAGTTTAGGGGTCATGGGTTACAGTTCACAGGTCAGAGGGAGGGCTAAGGTCACAGGTCAGGGGGAGGGTCTAGGTCATACATATGTCAGAGGGTGGGCAAAGGTCACATGGAACAGGGCGGGTCATGGTCAGTTTCGGTGACCTCAGAAGTCCGGGTTAAGTATGGACCTGTTCTTTCAGTTGTTCTGTTCAGGCGTTCTGTTCAGTTGTTCTGTTCAGTTGTTCTGTTCAGTTGTTCTATTCAGGTGATCTGTTCAGGTGTTCTGTTCAGGTGCTCTGTTCAGGTGTTGGGCCCACGTGCCGTGTCACCTGTCGAGGAGTGGTCCGTTTCTCCGGAGTGGCCATCCCAGCCTCACCTCACCGCTCTCCGGAACGGGGACACGGGGTTAACAGGAGATAAGTGGGACAGGACAACAGTTAATCCAGAAAAAACGATAGTTAATTCAATCAACACATGTTGATCAATGTAAACTGGACGATACTACTTCATATTTCCATCATTCATAAATGTTACATTCAGTCGCAACACGCGACACAACCAAAAATAGTCAGAATGACGATTGTTATACCGGTCAAGACGTGAGCCATTCCAACATGAGTCATGAAGACCCTTACTTCATCATGTCATAAGATAACTTCGAGTACCTCGATTCCAGCGCGATTCCTGGAATCCCCAGGTAAATCCAAGCTAATTTATGTTCCCGCAATTCATGCGACGGTGTTAATATGCTCGGGCTCAATGTAAAATTTTCTGATCCCTCTACTGCATGAATGATTTGATATCATGCTTATGAATCAGCCAGAGGAATCTTATATTTTTTCCATTTCGACATGCATCTACGTGAATAAAAAGTAGGAATGCTTGTTACATTTAACAATAAGCTTGCGAGCATAACTTGTGATTCAGAAAGAACTCAGACCGCATGAAATGTTGCGCCGGACATGGTGAATGGTCCTGTCCGTGACCGCTGGCTGAGCGCCGTTGGGTCACTCTGGGTCACCGATTCACCTCAGGTCACGTCAGGTCACCCCAGGTCGCCGGCCGGGTGCCTCCAGGTCACCCCAGGTCGCCGGCCGGGTGCTCCAGGTCACCCCAGGTCACTGGCCCTCACTGTGCCCCAATCAGCCGCCCGTTTATGGGGGTCGTTACTGCTGCCGCCCTTCGCTCCGCGTTCCCACGCCGGTGACGGTGCGTTTACTCCCAGGAGGTCAGCATTCGGACCGGCTCATTGTGTTTACACGGGGTAATCGGCGTGTCAACAGGGAGCCGGCCGACAACAGCGCGCGGCGGTGGCGACATGGGACCGCCGCCGCGCTGCTCTGGGGACTCCGGGCGGTGGGCGGCGGGCGGAGGACGGGGAGCTGGTGGCGGCTGGTGGGCGGTGGGAGTCGGTAGGCGGAGGGCGAAATGTTGACCGATATTGAGGACTGGCACTTCGCCGCTCTAACAGCGCGCTCAAATCAACTCCTGATTGTCACGGGCTTACTTTCTAGTGCAACCGACAACAGCGATCGACATTTGAGTAGGTAGGCATATTCTAAATTTCTGCGCTGGCCGGCACACCAGCCAATATGCGTCGCTTCCTGTTAGTCCATTCCAACGAGATCCGGAAGTCCTGAGTTCTGGTGCCGCGACTTCGATTCCCCGTTCTTTCCCCTCTCAGCAAAAGGCCCGGCTCCACATACATGAGTTTACCGTGGAGAAACCACCATGCCAAACTGCAGACCGATGTCGGGTGAAGTCCCCGTCTCCCGCAGCAGTCGGCACTCCAGCGTCCTCAGAGTCAACATCAGCGGCTCTCGAGTCGTGTGGTCAAACTGACCGCTGCGCCGTCAAACGTGCCGGCACACACCCGCACACAGACATACAGAGGGTGCCGAGGGGTGACCCAGGCGGCGCCGGTACCGAAATGGGCGCCGGCGCTCCCATGTACGGTGGGTTTGTGATGCAAATTCAACGCCGTAGCTTCACACGTTTATCGGTGGGTCCACTCATTTGGAAAAACGTTCATGGGGATATACTATGGATGATGACACTATTATGTCGAATTACCGAGGATCGTCTCACAATCTTCTCGTGCAATTCCTCGTTGGAGGGTCTCCTCAATGCCCCATTGACACAGAAACCGGGTCGTGCGGCCTTCACACAGGTGACCGAAGAATGCGACCCCACCACAAGGCAGCCCTGGGCATTGTGCCTGGCCCGGAGGCCGTCTCCTTCCCACCATCAGCGGCTGGAGGTCTCCATCAGCATCACACACCGGTACCACAAACCTTCCCACCACTCCCAGTAACGTTTGAAGTCGCACTGACGTCATAAAACCCTCCCTGGCAGACACGTAACACTGGCTCATCATGGTAATAAGGCTTCCGGCGGTTGGAGAGCCGCCGAGCACACACCCTTCCTTTCCCTTCTCCACCTTGGAGCTGAGGTGTGCTCTGATCGCTCCGTGGTTTCCTCGAGCTTATCTACAGACACGAGTGTGTTCTAAACAGTCACGAATCCTACCGCACTGCAACATCTGTCCGTCAATATACTCACGAACCGGGGTAATCACTTAC
The DNA here is from genome assembly GCF_019059575.1 of Amphibalanus amphitrite. Lineage (NCBI taxonomy): Eukaryota > Metazoa > Arthropoda > Thecostraca > Balanomorpha > Balanidae > Amphibalanus > Amphibalanus amphitrite. The sequence goes on from NW_024881686.1 coordinate 380,653, forward strand.
TCTCAGTCTAGTACCGTAACCGCATTGAAAGTCATGCATTCACTCAGGGGCGTAGGCAGGGGGGGGGGCCACTGGGCCATGGCCCCCCCCCCCCTTGGGCGCCGAAGGCGCCCTTTGCGATTGGAGGGCGCCGAAGGCGCCCTCCAATCGCAAATGCAATTGTGATATAATCGAATCGAAAAACAATCGCGACTGGAGGGCGCCCTCCAATCGCGAATGTGTTTACAGGGAAAATACGGATGGAGGGCGCCCTCGGAGGACGCCCATTCCAAATACGCCCTCCAAATACGGTTGGAGGGCTCCCTCGGGCGCCCTCCAACCACATTTGTAGGCTGTAGCTCTCTAAGCGTAACGGTGGTCGCCTATGTAAGCCGCTGTCCTGTAAATAAGCGCCCTCTCACCCGAAGGCGCCCTCCTGTAGGTCGCCACCCTGCTACACATTGCCGCCCTTCTGCTGATCGGCGTCCTCATAATTATTGGCGCTCTCCTACCTATTGAGCCCTCATGTGAAATTTTGAAGGCCGCCTTTCTCCCTTTTGGCACCCTCTTGTTCAGTGCCGCCCTCCTACCTATTGGTTCCCTAGTCCTTCCTGTTGAATGTTAATCGGGGCCCTTCTCCTATTGGCGCCCTCGTGTAGATCGCCGCCCTCCTAACCACTGGCACCCTCCTGTTGATCACCGCCCTCCTATCCACTGGCACCTTCCTGTTGACCAGCGCCCTCCGCACAGACGCCCTCCTGTTCGTGTCATCCTCTTGAGCAAAGGCGCCCTCCTCACCATTGCCACCCCCATTTTAATCGTCACCCTTCCGCTCATTGGCGACTTCCAGTTGATGACCGCCCTCCCACCTATTGGCAACCTCTTGTTGATCGCCACCCTCCTATTGGTGCTCTCCTGTTCCTCGCCACCCTCTTACCTGGTGGCGCCCTCCTGTTGATTGTTGATCGGCGCCCTCCTACCTATTGGTGCCCTCCTGTTGATCGCTGCCCTTCTATCCATTGGCGCCCTCCTGCTGCTCGCCAACTTCCTACCTATCGGTGCCCTACTGTCGAAACTCGGGATGTTGATCGGGGCTCTTCTACCTATTAGTGCCCTCCTGTGGATCGCAGCCCTTCTACCTATTGGCAACATCCGTTGATCGCTGCCCTCCTATCATTTATTTACTCCTTTGGCATGTTTTTCAACTTAGTCGTTCTATTGCACATAGTTGATGTCTTGCCTGTGAAAACTGCCACAAATGAACGTGCATTCAGCACAATGAATGAAGTATCTATACCTACCAAAACTATCTACGCTCTACGATGCATAAAACACGTCTTTGGTCTTAACGGATTGATCCTACTTTACGTGCATCATGGCATCTATATGGATTACGATTAAGTATTGTCAACAGGTTCGGGCGCAACAGCAGGCATCTGAAGTTTCGGTGATTGAAACTGGTTATGTGGGTACACTGTATGCATCTGTGAGAAGGCTATGAAGGCTGGTCTGAGGTAATTTGGATGATGTTTACGCATCTCGCGCTCCGGTATCAATCCGATACGGTGATCTGGTGCGTAGATATGCCACCGCCAATAAACTTTTATACATCGACACCCATGAGCCAAGCTTTCTGTACAGTTTGTGTGGCAGCGGCCCGACCAAACCTTAGGTATTTTTTACACCTTCAAATTTGGTAAAAGAGCGAGAGGAGCTTTGAACAGTGATCGTATAAAAGGCGTGCCTAAAAAGCGGAGGAAAAGGTTGTTTTCAAAAATGTCGCGCGCCTTCGGCGCAGCATTTCAAGAACACTTGACCTTTTGTGACCTGGAGTATAAAGAATACACACGATGCAAAATCAATGCAGCACGACCTATACGAGGTTACGCAAAAAAAAAAAAACTGGTGGCATGGTAAAAAACGCCTCCCAACCCCCCAACCCCCACTGAGCGATTTTTTATCTCGCGACCGTATGACGCCCTCCTTGGGTGAGGTGGCGCCCTCCAAACCCTTGGCCCCCCCCTTCGCGATTTTCTAAATACGCCGCTGCATTCACTCGGACCAGAGTCATTCACTTTCTCACAGTCTATTCTTCATGACTGTAACCTGTTCGTCGTCACAATCCTATTCTGTTTTCTAATGGATACAACGATCAATTAACGATCAAACGATCAATGTTCACTGTTATCTCTGCCATCATTATTGGATAATACAGATGATATCGATGATACTATCCCAGCCCTCACGACACATGACTCATCCCCGACCCCCGCGGCAGGGCGGGGCGGCCCAGCCCGTGCCACGTCTCAACCCTGACTAACAGCGGCATGGTGGTTCACGGTTATGTACTCACGAATCTGGAGGACGGGCCCGAACACGGACGAGTCGTCCACTGTGGAGCAGTTCCAGCGACTGTGCCGAAACTGGTGCTGGCACTCGGCGATACCCGCCCGAGCGCCGCGGCCCACGCTGCTCATGTGGTCCTGTGGGCAAAGAGCGTCAGGTTAGGTCTGAGGTCAGGACACGGGCTCGGGACAGGATAGTCAGGTCCGGGCGACTCAGAACCATCGTGGCGAAATATTTCAAGAGACAAGTTGGGTAGAAGTCGTTGCATGTGCATTGTGCAATGCATCCGGCATCAACCCATATGAGCTGGCTGGATCAGAAAATGGTGGCCATTGGAAGTCCCAGCAGCTCTACCGCTACTGGGAAGCACATTCGCCAGACTGAGACCTGCGTGCACCCTCGACTCCACACGGTCCGATAAGTCAGCCGCGGCCCTCAGCCCGGTGGTGAGCTCACCAGGTCTGTGTGGGCGGCCGGGAGTGAGCAGCGCCGTCCGAGCGGCGCGCGGCAGGACGCGGCAGCCGCGCTCCATGCAAATCAGACGCATAAGTATGCACGAATTCGAGTCTTCAATCGAAATAACGAAATGGCTGTCGGTGGGCTCCGGATGATGGACGGATGGCTGTCAGGTGGCGGGGTGCAGGGGTGGCGCGGGGGTGGGACAAACGCCGCAGATTGTCAGCGGACGGGACCGTCGGGGTCGCGGACTCACCTGCCGGAGCTGGCAGAGCTTCCTCTGACCCGGACTGAGGCCGGGGATGCGGCCACACAGCGGAGATGTGCCCACCACGTAGATCTGTGGATTCCGCCACACGTCCAGACCCTGCATGCCCAGATTCCTGAAACACGGACAAATCCAGGTGTCAGGCGAGTCCAGCCGGGGCAAACACTACCAACATGAATGAGCGACTGGAACAAATGGGGCCTATCGGTAATGGGATGCACACACGTTGCATCAATACGATGTAGTGAGACGTTGGGTGCTCTCCATGGCCGGGGTCAGGGGCCGTGGTAGTGTCATATCGTGTGGTGTACTGTGTGCAGTGTGCACTATATCCCCCAGTCAGTCGACGCCTCTCTAACTGCGACCGACGAGCAGCCCAGTGAAACACAGCAGCCCTAATCGCATCCCACGCTGGCTGCCGGAGACCGCCACCCCTCCCTGCATCCCTCTCGCTTCTCTCTCCTTTCAGCCGGCTGACTTGGCCAATTACCTGCTCCAAACGGAGCTGCGGAGCCCTTTGAAGGCGGCACGATCCCGCTCTGCGGCTCAATTCGGAGCGACACCGCGTACTGCCGGCGCGCTGTCGGGCGAATCATCGCGCCATTAGCCGGCCGTCGCCGCCGACCAGGTCGTGATAATTAATTCCGGGCGAAAGTCAAACGGGTGACCGAGTCACTCATCACGGCGCACTGTAGGCCGGCAGCCTGAAAAAGCGCTAGAAATTCCCCCAAACTGATTGTCCGCAATATGAACAAAATAGGTAGCATTTAATCCCAAATTGATCGAAGAATACGATTCCGATGCTGGTTTTGCCCTAAGGTCAAAATTGAGGTCGTCAGTTGTCACCAAACACAAGACAATTTAGACTCTCTATAGGCCACCACATTTACCGATTTTAATGATGAACTTTAGTGGTAATTTATTAGTTGAACGATCGTCGTTTTGAACGAAATTTCCTGTCAGACTAGTTCAGGGAACTGTTGTTCACTGTGCCAACATCATTCTGACATATTGCATCGCTTTTCTGCAAGATAAGCTAGCTGTTTGCAAGCAGCTGCAAGACGTAATTTAAAATCATATCCAATTTTTCAATTAGACTTTTATAAAAACGTTATTTCGAGCAGCTAAAAATGAACATTTCATACTAGCCTCTGATTACTCATCTTCTGTTCCATATAGGTGCTTTGCTGCTTTTCCCTGCTACTTTTCGAGATATACGCCAGTAAACCACATGATGTAGGGGCAATTGTCACCTCGCCGCTCTACTGAAGGCCCGGCGCTCTTTAAAACGCTGGAAGTTGTGAAAAACAAATGCTTATAATCTAAATGAAATATATGTCCCTGAGCTCAGAATTGATCAACGCACACAATGCTGTCAACATTTCTGGGCCAAACTAAAAAAATCAGTCATTATTAACCCCTAAACACAAGTCAGTGATAATCAACAACAACTTGCTCTTTAGTTAGACTTTTTGAGAAATGTTATTTCGAGCCGTTAAAAATGGCCATGCCATACAAACCACCAATCATCTTTCTGTCATGCCCTACTCGCAATTTTTGCTAATGCCTGCTACTCTTCGAGGTCACGTGACCTCACCATTAAAAGTGAATGGGGAAATAAGGAAACTGTTGTTTTTGCGCATGGAATGATTTCAAACTATCTCAAGCACACGGAATCGTGATTTCGTGCACTCCTTGCAAGATCCGATGCTTTACTTTTGCATTTTTGACCTTCCGTGACGTCATTTATGACGTCACACCGGTCATAGGAGTTTCTCGTCAATAATTCATGATCGAATTGAGCCAGCGACTCGGGAAAGCCACCAATGGACTCGGGAAGACCTCCCGAATCGAATGATATGCGATACGACCTCCTTCGATTAAGTTCGTGGCCTGATGGGCTCTGAACTGACCTTGACTCGAGGTCAATACCTTAAGTTGACCTCACCCGAACAAAAAGTACACCATTCGACGCGCCTGAGCCAGACGAACACGATGGTGCCAAAATCGCTGCTCTGCGGCCATTTTTTGCGAAATTATTTGCCAAAAACCAAACCCTACCTTGGGCTTTTTGACATCACCTCAGAGGTTACCGGTTGACCTGGAACCTTAAAATCGGGTATCAATCGTTCCGCCTTGAAACGGCGCACACGCTTGTTTTTTTCCGCGAGGCTCTAGCTCCATTAGGGGCGAAACGGCAAAAAGGGGTCGTACCAACCCTTCCCCCTCGGCCGGCCGAGGGGGTGGGGGGTCCGACAATAGGTCCGGCGAGGGTTAAGCAGCCCCACTTCGTTTTTAGCATGTTTGCTTGTCACTGAGATCAACAACTCAATCACAAATAATTTCTAGCACTTTTCCGGACCCCCGGCCCAGTGTGCGGCGGCTGTCCGTCCCAGGACGGCTGTCAGCGCGGACCGACAGTAGCCGGGGACCATTAGACCGGTATGGTCCGTCCGTCTGGCACTGTCTGTGGTGGCGGGGGCAGGGAGCGGACCATTAGACCGGTGGGCGCCGCTCTAACCACCGACTAATTTGTATAAACATGAGCCGGGCTGTGGAGGGGAGGGCGCCACTCGGCGGCGATAGTCGCGGCCTCTAATGACAGACCGCCCCGCCGCGCCGCCCCGGCCCGAGCCACGTCAGCGGGGCGTCACGGCGCCGCGGCTCATTGAACAGCCGTCACGGAACGACCGCGGACCCGTCACGAAACGGCCGCGGACCCGTAACGGACCTGTCTGAAGTCGCAACCGCAATCCAGTCATGGTTGATGCACAAATTCTTTTGTCGACCCTTAGACTGCACTGGTCGGTGCTGGGCTCGTGAGGATCAAGTTGTGTTGTGCAAAGCCCAGATGAGGGCCCGTTGTTGACTCTTTGCAGGCCGGCATCTACGATCGAAGGTGCCGCCGGTTAGGTGGAGCGGAAATGGCCACAGAGAGGGGTGCAGCATTACGGAAACGACCGCAGTCAATTGCAGCAGGACAGTAACGCTCCGAGTTCCTGCCATTGCAGGGTGGAGGCAGGAGTACCTCCTCCGGGGCTGGGTTTTGGGCGGCGCATGACTCGACCGGGTGAATTAAACGTCGTTAGCTCTCCAAACTGCCGTGCTCGTGCCATACCCCTGCTGTATTTATGCCGTGCCCATCGCCCATGCCGTGCCCTGACCTGTCGTGCTCCCTTCCAGTAGCAGTGCAATGCCGGTGACAGGGCCGTGGGCTGGCGACTGCCTGCCGGGTGGCCCTGTGTGTCAGTGCCCTGACTGGAGCGAGCTCCGCCCTGTCATTGCCTGGTTACGGGAGGGGAGCCGGTGCACCACGGGAGCTATGGCCCCGCTGACCTCGCTAGCACGAGTCCACCTCGCAGTCTGTGTAAATTGTGCCCGGCGAGCACCGCCAGGGATGAATGAAATCGGCCCACACCGCCATGGGCCAAACACATAGCGCTCACACTCATTTCACCTGAAAATCGGTATCTCGAGTGCATCAGCTATTATATCACCTTGACCGACACACTGGGCATTTGCATTTTGCCGTAAAACTGGGCCTGTGCCGCGACTCCCACCGCGCTGGGCCAGCCTCACGGCGCACCTGGGTGTTCCTGGCCCGGTGCCGACATTTGAGCGCCCTTTCCTTGGATCTTATCGACAGTAATGGGGCGTCTACGATCGGCTTTAGGTGAGAAGCGGGCTGTCCGCGGGGCGTCATTGGCCCGTGTTGGACGGCGTGTCGGCGGCGGCTCCGGAACCAGCGCACGACGGCCGATACTATCGCTCCGTGCATCGCCATCTCTCCGAAATCGCTTCGCATCGCTATCGCCCAGTCATTGTTCTGCCATCGCTCCTCCATCGCACCGGCATCACCGTCTCGCCGGCATATCACTCTTATCATTACCGTATCCAGCTGCATCCGACCGATCTTGCCATCGCTATCCATCACCTATCTCCGGTCTCACAATCGCCGTTCATCGGCCTAGCAATGGCCAGCCATCAGATCACCCCACCCACAATCGCGGAAGGGTGGCTCGCGATCCGAGCCAATGTCCAACGATTCGACCTTGCTCCCACCATCGAAGGCAGAGCTTAGCGCGGCAGCCAGTGTAGGCGAATCGGTCCGGGTCTGTCAGACATCGCCCAGTAGCCTGACGTCTGACGCCTCAGCGGGCCGACTCGCCCGGTGTGCGGACCGTGGCATGTCAGCCAGCCCAGCTGCCTGACGCCCCGGGCACGTCGGAACAGTCGCGACGGGCGTGAGACGGTGGCGTGGGACGGTTGTTCCGACAGTGAAAGTGACACTACACGTCTGCAATTGGACGTGAGGGCGCGCTCAGGCCGTGGACAGCCGCGGGCGGCGGGAACTTCCACCGACAGAGAGTGCGGCAGCGCCGGCGGCGACCGGGGAGGGATGGCGGGTTGGGTGCTACTGCTCGCTGACACGCCAGGTCGGCTCAATCATGGTGTTTCACTGAGACACAGTCAACGTCTGTGGTGCTCGATGTTTGATGCTTTTTTAATTGGGAGCTTACATTTTGGGGCAGAGATTCCATCGGTGATTATATAAAACTTTGGAACTGATTATGATAGCTGAAATGATTGATGAATGATGGCATAATTATGCGTCATCGGCATGAGCCAAGAAGCAGGCGTCAAAAGTGCTTAGTCACAAATCGTTGCATTGCATGTTTAGAGAGGCCTATCCTTTGTTAACCACGCAGTATAACGGTATAATTTGACAAATTAACACAGGAGGTAGTAATTGCCTTTTAGCTGCTGTGGATTTCCCTACATTCCAATCCCCACAGATGCTTCGAAAGCTTTACTGAGTAGGGTAAGGGCGGGTAAGAGCGGCCCCCGCCGAAGTTAGTTGGTAGCACTGCTGCTCCACGGCGTACATTTCCTACCAGCCCATAGGGTTTACATGTTAAATGGCCTGTTTTCGGCGAGCGATATCTCGGTCAACCTTTGAAGGAATCAATGGTTCTTAGTCTCAAATGATAGATCGATGAATTTTCTGTCGACAATTCCTCTACCATTTTTCATGAAACCCAGCCGATCTTCTACGGCGTACAGGGTAAAGATTTCTCTGCACGCCAGCACCCGCGATCCGCCTCTCCGATCGTCGGTTCGCGGTCCTCGGTAGCGCAGTCGGTAGCGTATCGGGCTACAGATCCGAGGGTCGTGAGTTCGAATCCTGGGAGCGCCGCGTGATTTTGGCTAGAATTAAATGATGTACATTCTTGAATGTTTGCATAATCAATTATTAATAGCTAATTGAATGTATCTGCCCACTCGTCGGCCCTTAAAACCTGTTATTTAAGAAATTTAAGAAATGATTGTCACGTGCGCGTCACGACTGCCAACCATGAGCGCTACCATATTCTAGATTGAACTAACTTTTTGCTAGTCCCGACCACATATAGTAGGTTTTCTAGTAGTTATACTAGAAATTCCTACCAAAGTTCGTCCTACCCGTCACTCAATATACCCTGGGTAAGAGTACGCGGGCGATAAGAGTACGCATCAGCTGTTTCGGTTGCTTAGCAACGCGGGTTTGTCGAGTTCATGAAGTGACATGAAGCCGCCAGTGCGTGCATGTCACCAACGGAACGTGGGCGTTGAGCGGCGACGCTGTTGAGTTTAAGGCGATGAATATTATTTTCGAGCGTTATGATATTATTATGATATGGTACAATAATTTTGATACTTGGCAGTTGAGATGAGGTACATTTCCGTGATTGTTGTGGGAAACTTGTGAGGTTATCTGGGGAAATACTGTACCTACAGTGCAATATTCTGTTTGCGAAGTTTTGCACAACGTTTCGGGGTTGTTTTGTGCGCGAATTGCATGTACGGTAAGAGGACGCACTGTTCAGGAGGGTAAGAGTACGCAGAATTATACATTAAATCGAATATGCAGAAATATATAATTATTAATCTATCGCTCAATGACGTTTGTTTTGTAGGTATATCATCAATGGAGCACTGTGATGCAGATGCGTACCCGAAATTCTTCCAAATACGAGTTATTCTCCTTTTTGATTGTGCATTTTTTTAAAGAAACACACGACATGATTATTTCCTGATTTATAGACTTGAAAGATTTATTTTATATTTTTCTTTTGGGATACTAGAATTAACTTAAATGCCTTCTGAGTTTGAAGTTAAGCATTTGGACAGTGCAACCTGCATAGGTGTGTGTTCATATGCTTGCGTACTCCACCCGCCTGGCGTGCGTACTCTTACACACCCCATATGGTAAGGGTACGCAAGTGCAACGGTTCAGAAAATGTCAGTTTTAGACCACTTCCATTTACGCTGAAGGATCATTGCCCCATGGGTTGATGGCTAATTCAATGAACTTTAATATTCCCTATTTGCGATTTCTTTCCTTCAAATATTAAACAAATGAGAGCAAGAAATCCACTAAGTGCGTACTCTTATACGACTTCACCCTATACCCTTTCGTCAATCCCTCCTTTTTCTCTTTCCGCCCCTTTCTCTGCTTCTTTCTATACATCCATCGCAAAGTCCGCCCGTCCGTCTGTCCATTCGTCCGTCCGTCCGTCCGTCCGTCCGTCCGTCTGCCTCCTCTCCGTCCGTCTGCCTCCTGTCTGTCCGACGGTCCGTCCGTCTCTGCGTCTCTGCGTGGCTCGGCGCGTCTCCCGATGACGGCCGTGTCTCCGGTATCGGTCCAGTGAGACGGTGCGCCCCGCCCCCGTCCGTCTCCGCACCGGTGCACGGGTGTCACCCGTCTCCGATCTCCCGACCCACGCCCGCTCCGGGCCGGTGAGATACCATCGCAGGACCACCCCGGCACGCCCGGGCCGTCAGGAGCCGCTAACGGGACGCGGGCCGTCACAGAGACCGTCACACCGAGCTGTCACACCGCGCTGTCACACTGCCAGACGGTCTGACACGGCCGTTTGGCAGGGTGACACGTGCAGTCTGTGCAACTATAGAGCTTGCCATTTCATGGAGCTGGTACGGGGATTTAGTCTGACACTTTTGATTGCCTCTCAAAAGGCAGTCTGCTAACTGCTAAGAGCAATGCTAGCCCTGGTCTGCACAGTGCACTGCATCTCTCATGGGCTGTGTCGCAGCATGCCTGTCTCGCTTGGCTCCCCCGTCCTGCGACATGACTTGACAAAAGGTTCCATCTTGTCAACCCGTCCGCCGGACGCCCCTCAGTGCGTCCTGAGGTGAGGGTCTGTCCAGGTCATGCTCCACCTGGACACAGCCTGCTGACCGCTAGTTGACCGCAGAGCGGAAGTTTTATTCAGTAGATTAGCGATAACGACGGCTAGATTTTTGACATTCTGTAAATGTAGCAGAAAGTGATTTAATGTGTACGCTCGTCGTAAGAACGTGGCATTGTGACTAAATTGACGTAGTTTTTTATTGGGTTGGTATAGGAGACGTCATTAAAACTGGCAGATGAGCCGGTTCCCGGTTCATTATCCATGCTTATCAGCATAATTCTTTCCAAAAATGTCCTACACACGTCAGAGGCCGTTGCCTTACTCGTTCCGCCCGTAAAGGCCTCTAACCGCGTGACGCGGGCGGTCACATGTTGACACAGAGCTCGCTGTGTCTTTAGCACACCGGTACTTACATGTTTTCATTCATTGGCCGTAATCCTGATTTAAGACGGTGTCGCGGCGACTTTATCGGCGGCGGTGACTCTGAGTCAGGCAAGAGACGGGTACAGATCGGTCTGAAATCGGCCGCGACACCACACACCGTCCGCGGTACCGCAGAGCGCGGCGGCGAAAAAAGGCACCCGTCACCGTCCGATCTCGACAAATATGGACAGCCAATCAGCCCGGGCTGAGGCGAGAACCAGTCTCCCGGAAAACTGCAGAATGGCTCTGGCGAGAGCCATTCATGACTTCAGCCCTCCTCGGACTGGATTGCGGCTTTACGGGTAACCTCAAGGTGAACCGCTGCTTAGAGGTGTTTGACAATGTCTTTCATCTGGAGCCGCCCATTTTTACATAGAGTTCTACTTTTTCCAAGTTAAGATACCGGTTGAAAGCGGTGGCCGGTGAAACTGAACAATGCACATATATGGATCTCTTTTAGAATGATTCACTTTTGACTTAGGATTAACGTTTCTAATTAAAATGGTACGGGCTACCGCATTGACCATCAATTAATGCTAAAAAATAGTGTTCCGAATTAGGTACCAAGGAATAGAGTTGGACTGGACTGGACTACTACCTATGTAGAGTTGGACTGGACTACGTTTCGAGCTCGTTCATTCCGTGCCACGGAACTCTGCATGCTCGCACCCTGCATGACTTTTATCATTATATGATGGTCTTTGATTGCCGCCCGACGACAAATCGCGACTAGTGACTGACGTGGCGTCACGTGACGTCACTTCACGGGCCTCAGGTGGTGGCTGGAGCCGTCAATAGAGGCGTTAATGCAGCCTGTTGCGATCTGATACTGGTCCTGATGACTTCCTGGCCACCCGTGCGGTCGGGCGGCGAGGTCACGTGCGATCGATCACTGGGAGCTGCCGTCGCAGTGTAATCAGAGTGAGCGGCGTCACTAATCGGCACACAATCGGCGCAGCTGCCGACCGGCCGCCGCGCGCCGCTGAGGTCGCCGGCTGACCTCCGGGTGACCCCGGGTCACACAGGAGACGCCCCAACAGCGCCCTGGGGCACCTCCAGAGCGCCGCCGCGCCGGCCAGGGTGGCCGCGAGGGGCGTTCATTAATTCCGAATTGATTGCGGGTGTGAGATGTTTTGACAGGGCCGGGGAGAGAGTGGGAGGGGTCGCCCGAGTGATTTCGCCCACGTGCCTGGCTGGGCGGCGCGCCGACGGTCGCGGAGCGCCGACTGATGTGCCGTCGATCCTGGGCTGTCGATGTGCCGATCGACTGGCGTCTTTTGTCCGAGACGAGGACAATGGAGCAGCTCCGCGCGTGGTTTCCACAGGCACTTATTACTCAGAATGGACTTTTTTCTCTAAACTGCACTTTGTATTGTTCGCCAAATGTTACCTAATGTACTGATTACATAGTGTGCAGATTTCATCTGATACGAAGAGTTCTTTTTTAAGATTTCCTCGATAGTCGATTTTTGGCTTTTTCCCAGCAGCACAAGGTATGCTTTTTATGACAGTTTGACCTGTAGTGTCTGGCAGTGTATTATATTACATCATAAGCCATAAAACACTGAAATTGTCGCAAATGATAACATTCGACATGTTACAACATTTGAAATGAGTGTCCGCGTTTCATAGCCCTAATGCACCGTATAGACTAGATCAGCCTGTCGATAATGACTCCATAGCTGCGAGAAACACACCGTAAACATAATGGAGTTGTGGGGATTAGACAATCACCGAACGAAGTGTTCATTTTCCTCAGCCGGGCACAGCCGTACGGACAAAGGGCCATCGATATTGGTGTGCGTAATCCAATCGCTCCGGCTCTCCACTAAATTACAGCCCATCTTCCACCATTCCTGCGAACCCCGGCCGACCCACCCGAACGATAACCTTTTGGTCCGAACTGAACATCTCTTAAACAATGGCTCTAGACCAACAATACCGGTCAAAACGCCTTTGATCCTACACTGAATAAATCACGCCTGGGTATTGGCTCGTCGTTCAGGTTTTCCCAAGTATTGATCCATTCATGCGTAACTCACGGTCACATACATAGTTCTGAATGGCATCGAATAGTCGACTTTAACTTATGAGTTCTGGCTTTGTCATGATTTATAATTTTCTCTAGGTAATAAGCCCCGCTATAAGTCGTCTAACATTATGGCCTAACTTCCTCATCTTAGCCTTAGCCTGACAAGATGACTGTATGAGCACTGACGGAGTTGAAAGATTCCTCCCCAAACCTCTCCGAACCTCGCGCCGAACCTCTCCAAAGCTCGCCGGACCACTCCCTAACATCCCTTGCCCTCCCCGAAGCACCACTGTCCGCCGTTTCCGGAGCGGCGCCGGTAATTGCCGACCGATTTCTCGATCGGACCCGCTGTGTTCCGCTCGTCTCCGCTGAGATAATGGCCCTGCTACCTGGAGCTGACTTCCTGCACCGCGCCGCCGAACACAATGGCTGTTTACGGGTCGCGCAGCGCGCCGGCGAGCGGCGACCGACCGACCGCTGAGAGCCGCTGACCGGCCGCTGAGAGACTACTGAGACCGCTGAGTGCTGACCAAATTCTTACTTTGACGGAGCTCTGAGTGTTGGGGAACACGGCGCAGTACGACTGGAAGCGGCTCTAATTGGGTCGTCGGTCTGTCGACGCGGGCCGGCAGCGCACCACACGGTGATGGATCGTGTGGTGGAGTTGGAACGACCGCCGATGGATTTATTAGCTGTGGGATTCGACGCCGCTCGTAAGTGGGCATCCGACGGCTGTTTGTTATGATTAGCTGCTCAGCGACCGAGTATTTTGGTCGGCACTGCCCGCTGTCTGGGTCGAATCATATGCCAGAGAGGCGGAAATGAATCGCAGAAAGCGCTGGGCATTTCCAGGTGAGATCCGATTTGGTCAAAGGTGTTCGTGCAGCTGCACTTTGGGAACTTCTGTGCAGAAGTTCGCGTGAGCAGTCATCCCGTGCTGTGCCGGCCGGGATCGGTTGGTGTTCGTGTGCTGTGCCGGCAGCGGGTGATGCAGTCTCCCGGCCGTCACCGCGCGGCGGCCTGAGTCGGGGGGGGGGGGGGGGGCTGGGGAGGGGCTGAGAGGAGCAGTAGATGCCGACTGACGAGAGAGTCGCTTAGAAAACACTATGATGCCCAGCTGAACTAGTTGCGAGTGACAGCCGACGAGCGGTACCGGAGCGGCTTCATCAGAAGTGAGCCGTTTGGAGCCAGCCGCTTGTAGTTCATATCAGAGCCATTTGCATAACATACTGTAACGCTGTCGTAGACACTATCGGAGCAGTTCATACGGTCCGCCGACTGGGGCTCGTTATAAGACAAATGGAGCGGCGTAACTCTTCCCGTTCGGACATAATCGGGTGAGGAGATGGGGCGTGACCTGGGCAGGCCGAGCCGCCCGCCGCGGACTGGCGGTCACGAGTGCAAGGTCGGCCGTGCTGGGCTGGGGAGGCACGCCGCGCCTGCCAGAGCACCTGGGTGGTCGCTGCGCCACTGTGCTGCACTGACGGCGCCAAATGGTGCGATGATCCTGATAAACCGTGCTAGAAATGCCCCGAGCACTGTGTCGAACAGAATGCAGGTACGGGAGCACAGAGTTCAGCACCATGTTTTAACTCTGCACCGACAGAGAGTGATTAACGATACACATTGTTCTCTGGTTTCTCAGCTACCGCTACAACTCAATCGAATGCCCCCCTTCCATGGCGCAGAACAGACTGGTGTAAATGGACGGGACACTGCCGCTGCCGCAGTTGGCGCTCCCCTTCCCTGCGCGTGCCGTGCCAAACCTGACCCCCGGCACCGTGAGCCCCCGCTACATTGGAAGGGAGGGGGAGCGAACCGTGAGCCTCAGTCACGACACGCGCCAATCGGTCTGGGAAATCGATACTGATCGTACATACCACCGAGGGCGCCTAGTGAGGACCTCTAAGTGGAGCCACCCCGGCGTTAGTGGACACGTGTGAGGGCTGAAGCTGCCCAGAAGTAGCCGATGTAAATGGTTGCAGTCACGAAATATACCGGATAGCTTGTTTCCACTTCGGTGCCTCTGGTTTTACTAGTAAAACTCGGGGTGTAATTGTATGTCAATGCCCGGTGCACGTTTCGGTAATCCGGTCTGTGTGTTTACGGTGGTTATGCATGGTCCAGTAACCTCCGAGTTACCTCCGCACCCTCGCCGGACCGCTGTGGGAACCAAATCAGAGCTCATCACCCGGCCGCCGGCCGGCGGGTCTCGCGTGGGGCCGTATCAGATACATTCCGGCACGATCGGCCCCCGCTGGATTAGGACTCGTGGCGCGGCCCGGGCATCAGTGCCCCGGGTAATTGGATTCGCGTGCCGTCGGGCGCAACAGGCCGCCGGTGTGATGCATATTGCACGGCGGGCTCTGCCGGCCGTTACCACGTCTTAGGCCGGCCCCGAGCCAGGGCCAGTGGGACGCTATGAGGTGTTTCATTCCCGATATATCACACCCGGGTAGGCGATACGGCCCGACTTTTATGTCTTAACTGTAAATGGGGGAGACGAAACATCGCTATTTATGGGTTAGGACCTGAGTGATAACGACGCTTTGATTTTATTTAGGGTTTCTTAATCTTTCACCAAGGCAGAAATCGATGGCGCAAGGCTGCATACATATACCGCTTGCTTCATCCATGTTACTGGCGCCGATTTTTTTAAAAATCAATATATATTTTTTTATACGGAATACTATGGGCTATTGCTGTTTGTACGATGGTGAAAACAGCTATATTTAAATGCGTTGCACATGGGTTGGTTTCAGTAGCGGCGGAACACCTTCAATTAAGGGGGGAGGGGGGGGTGGGTCACTGCCGACTTTTGGTCCCATTCTTTCCATGCAGCGCCCATAGGGCTAATGTTAAAATGGCAAAATCAAGGGGGGCACGGTGCCCCGGTGCCCCACCTCCCCCCGTTCAGCCGCCTATGGTTGATTTCTGCAAACCTACATTAAAAATGTCCTTATAGCTAAGACCAATGTTGATGTCTTTCAAATACCTACGGTATGATGTGATATGTGCTCAGCACACGCTAATGACGCAAGTTATTCCAAGAAAATGTCCGTAGAGAACGCAAGAACATACATATAAAGCCGAATGACTGCACATTCAAAACTCTTGCAGTGTTCCGAGAAACTCGGACGTCATTGCCGTGGGGCTTAGGAAGCAAGGGATCACGATGATGAGATTCAGCTGTCGACCAGGTGATCAAGGTCGTGAATGTTGAATTACAAACCTGAAGCTACAATTCTTCTACTTCTGTCTGCTGCTCCCGGACTCCCTCTACTGCTGATCGGCTGCCCATGCTCCATCCCCCTCCTCCGGAGCTGGAGTCGCCGCGTCACGGCACTTGGACCGAGTGATTTGTCACGCCGTCATATTACTCGCTCTAACGGGCCGGCCGGCGTGCAGACCCAGCTCAGAGCTGAAGACCATGTCACGTCGCCGCTAATGCGCCCTCAAACGCGTGTCCACACCCGAATAATGACATTAATTATCGTTATCTTAACTTAATGAGGAGTGACTTTTTACGGCGCGGTAAAACACGAATAGCCACCTTAACGGCGGAGACGGTAAGGTATGTTGACGGATCGGATAGGGACGCACGGCGAAGTGAGGGGAGAGAGGGGGAACAACGGGAGGGGGAGGGACGGCGGGAGGCGCATGGCCGCGGGGAGGCAGGGACGAGAGGGAAGCGGAGAGGGACATGCCAGGCGCCAGTCGACAGAGGGCAGCGAGCGCGGCAAGACGTGCAGCAGTGATTTTTTTTTCGCTCGTGGGTGTGACGCGCAGGCAAGGGAGCTATGGCGAGACGTTCAGTGTTGATCAGTGAAAGAGATGGGAGTCGGCGAGATCGACAGCGGGGGATTCGCACTCGGCGAAGGAGGTTGGAGGCTAGAGGACCGGCAGCAGGTGACCCAAGGGGAAGGGAGTCAAGAACAACAGGTAAGGGGCCATGAACGGCTTGTTTTTCTGTCTTCCGTTGCCCGCCACGAGGGACCGGGATCATGAATGGCGTCTGAACCGAGTGAAGGAGCGCAAGGAAATGCCTCAGGCGCTGACCGGGCTGACGTTAGGTGGTATCTGTTGAGGTGTCGTTTTTCTGCTGTGTTCAGTCAGGACGGGAGCTGACCTGAGTTTGGACCTCATTAATGTTCGAGGACCGATTGTGGTACTTACCTACTAATGTGGCGCCTGCAGGGGCGGTCAGTGGCGAGGTACATACGTATGTAAGTACCTCGCAAACGCACAAGTCAGGCGCGTATCGCGGCTAGCGCGCCCTGTAGCACGGACGCAGCCTGTTTGCCTACAGTGAATAGACGCGGGTCTATGGGCCAGCGGGCGTCGCCGGCGGCTAGCCCCATTCGGCGGAGACGAGGGGTGGAGGTCCGACAAACAGCCCGTCTTTTGGGTCAGCAGTGTCCGATGGCGGCGGTCGGGACGGCCGGTTCACAGCCGAGACCGGAGATGATGTTTAGTTAGGGCGGCGGCGCAAGGCCGGGACAACGGGCAGAGGGGCAGGGACAGGGAGCGAAGGAGCGGGATACCGTCTGGAGGGGAGGTGGGGGGGGGGGGAGGGCAGGCAGTGACTCACCCGGAGGAGAGGGGGAATCACTGGGTTTGTGTTCTACTGACGTTTCACCGAGTCGGTGTCACACCGCAGGGTCGGGAGTGTCGGCGGTGTGGCCGGGAATGATCGGGCCGGAATGGCCGGGTGGTCGGCCGATGTGGCCGGGTGGTCGGCTGATGCAGCCGGGTGGTCGGCTGATGCAGCCGGGTGGTCGGCTGATGCAGCCGGGTGGTCGGCTGATAGAGCCGGGTGGTCGGCTGATGGAGCCGGGTGGTCGGCTGACGCAGCCGGGTGGTCGGCTGATGCAGCCGGGTGGTCGGCTGATAGAGCCGGGTGGTCGGCTGATGGAGCCGGGTGGTCGGCTGATAGAGCCGGGTGGTCGGCTGATGCAGCCGGGTGGTCGGCTGATAGAGCCGGGTGGTCGGCTGATGCAGCCGGGTGGTCGGCTGATAGAGCCGGGTGGTCGGCTGATGGAGCCGGGTGGTCGGCTGACGCAGCCGGGTGGTCGGCTGATGGAGCCGGGTGGTCGGCTGATGCAGCCGGGTGGTCGGCTGATAGAGCCGGGTGGTCGGCTGATGGAGCCGGGTGGTCGGCCGATGTGGCCGGTTGGCAGGAACGGATGATGGTATGACGGTTGGTATGGCGGTGGGCGAGGGGTAAGCGCCTAGCGGTACCGGCCGGCCGTGTCAGTGTAACAGCCCATCACCGATACATCAACCTGTCAGTCAGTGGGGTCCGCCCACACGGGGACTGCGCGACCAGGAGAGAGAGGGGTCTTATTTATGACAGACAGCGGGGCACCGCAGACGAGGCGACGGCCATCATCGTGGGTGGCGCGGCCTGCTGGACGCACCGCACACACCGCACGCAGCAGTGTGCGGTGCCCGTGAACACCCCTGTTCACAGACGAGAGAAGAGGAAGGACATGGGAGGTGAGTGAGCATGACTGGGGGTAGAGTGTGGTTGGGTGATTCGGCCGGTACGGCCGCTGGTGAGCCGGGAGCGGTCGGCTGGTGAGCCGGGAGCGGTCGGCTGGTAAGCCGGGAGTGGTCGGCTGGTGAGCCGGGAGCGGTCGGCTGGTAAGCCGGGAGTGGTCGGCTGGTGAGCCGGGAGTGGTCGGCTGGTAAGCCGGGAGTGGTCGGCTGGTAAGCCGGGAGTGGTCGGCTGGTGAGCCGGGAGTGGTCGGCTGGTAAGCCGGGAGTGGTCGGCTGGTGAGCCGGGAGCGGTCGGCTGGTAAGCCGGGAGTGGTCGGCTGGTAAGCCGGGAGTGGTCGGCTGGTGAGCCGGGAGTGGTCGGCTGGTGAGCCGGGAGTGGTCGGCTGGTAAGCCGGGAGTGGTCGGCTGGTGAGCCGGGAGCGGTCGGCTGGTGAGCCGGGAGTGGTCGGCTGGTAAGTCGGGAGTGGGCGGCTGGGGAGCCGGGAGTGGTCGGCTGGCGAGCCGGGAGTGGTCGGCTGGTGAGCCGGGAGTGGTTGGCTGGTGAGCCGGGAGCGGTCGGCTGGTGAGCCGGGAGTGGTCGGCTGGTGAGCCGGGAGCGGTCGGCTGGTGAGCCGGGAGCGGTCGGCTGGTTAGCCGGGAACTTTTCCGGTCGGGTCATGACCTTGACCAGCAGTCAAATTTTCAAGTTAACATTTAGGAGTTAACTTATGGTCTGTCGACTCGTCTCGACGAGAGGAGTACGATGCTTGAAAAGTAATGTCGTGGCTCTACTGAGTCAAGGTGGTTGAAAAAAAAAACATTTTCTGTAAACCAGTTATTTCGTTGTTTTTTTTTTGCCCTCTAGAGGCCTGACCGTGGGCATGGGGGTCAAATCTGAGGACGCAATCCGGAAAGAGGGTTAAAAGTGCTATCGAATGCGCTCTTCCGCGGCGCTGTGGCTTTGTTGGTTCTCGAGTTATGTGCCGCTGTTACCATTTTTTTTCCAAGTGTTGAACAACACGGAGGTTACAGCGCGCTCCTGAAAACCGCGACGTCACCGCGAATAGGTGCGCACGGAGGAGGAACGTGCAGTTTCTCGTTCCGGGTAGTTAGCGGGACGCGACCGGCTGGACGCGGCGCGACCCAGTTGCGTGCCTGGGGACGCCGTCTAGCCGACGCTGATTTATGCGTCTGAGGAGGGTGCAGTGTTACGGTATGTGGTGGCGGCGCGAGTCGCACGAGAGGGCGAGCAGTGCGGTGGGCAGCTGCCGCCGCCTGGCAGAACCCGCGGCGCGGTCCAGCAGAATGGCCCTCAGCGGGGCGGCTCGGTTGCCCCCCCCCCCCCCCCCAGCGTTTCCACCCGCGCCGCTACGTGACAGGACAATGGACAGTGACCGCGGCCGAGACACGCCCCGGCGAGGCGGTCGCTCGGGTAGGGAACTGACGGTCGTCGCGCAGGTGTCTCGGGGTCACACTCCCTCCCCCCGACCCCCTGGGGAGCCGATTTGGGAGGAGGCGGGGGAGACTGGCCGATACGTCGGCGCACCCTCTTCCGAAGAGGAAAGGAAGGGATGGGACAAGGGGCGCTGATCGCCGGGACGAGGCAAGAGGGGCAGAATAAGCTACAGCGGGGAGGGATTGGGGACTGCAGGGGCCGTGCGACGCTTGCAGGGAGTATGTGAGCAAACGGCAGGAAAGCGGCCGTAGTCGTTTCGGGGCTTGCGAGTTGTTGTCTCGCGGCCGATTTCATATCTTGGTAATATCTCACATCACGTGGTATTTTACGCCCCAAGTAACAACACTCTCGATGCCTAATATGCCCCAACTGTATGTCTGCGTGCTTGGGTTGCAGTTCATTTTATCACTATGGAAATCATAGCTAGTAACAGAATACGATAATACCATTCAGCTTTCAAAAGAGAATAGGCGGAAAACGGTCAGATATTTTTTTTAGCCACCTTTATGGAATCGACCGCTGATGGTAGCTTACTGCGAAGACGAAATGTATTCCGTGCAAACGCGTTCCGGGCATCTTCGGTCTGCACAGGAATGTAGCTTCGGAAGTACGACGTCACGGTAAAATATTTTGCCGCAGAACGGCATGAGAGCAGTAATCGCCACGAAACTCAAATGCGCAGATCGCTCACGAGGGCGCAATACAACACATACAATATAGTGCATACAATGCATGACAACCTAACCGGCCCGGGAGGACTGCTAGAGCTGTGCGAGGCTTCTAAGGAGCCTGTCAGGAGCGGGCAGCTGTGGCCTGACCGGGACCGGTGAGGGTCTGTCGGGGGTTATGTGGTCTGACCGGGATCATGACGGCTGGACAGGAGCCGTGGGAGACTGCTGGAGCCGTGCGGGGCTTATAAGGAGCCTGCCAGCGGTGGCCTTATCGGGGTATGTGAGGATCTGTCGGGGTTTAGGTGGTCCGTCTGAGACCAGAACGGCTTGACCAGTGCCGTGGGAAACTGCTGGGGCTGCGAGGGGCTTGTAAGGAGCCTGTCAGCGGGCAGCGGTGGCCTGATCGGGGCCTGTGATGGTCTGTCGGGGGCTAGGTGGCCTGTCTGAGACCAGGACGGCATGACCGGTGCCGTGGGAAATGCTGGGGCTGCGCGGGGCTTGTAAAGAGCCTGTGAGCAGCGGGCAGATGTGGCATGACCGGGGCCGGTGAGGGTCTGTCGGGGGTTATGTGGCCTGACTGAGACCTTGCTGGCATGACCGGTGCCGTGGGAAATGCTGGGGCTGCGCGGGGCTTGTAAAGAGCCTGTGAGCAGCGGGCAGCTGTGGCCTGATCGGGGCCGGTGAGGGTCTGTCGGGGGTTATGTGGTCTGACTGAGACTAGAACGGCTGGCCTGGCGCCGTGGGGAACTGCTGAGGCTGTGCGGGGCTTGTAAAGAGCCTGCCAGCGGTGGCCTGATCGGGGCATGTGAGGGTCTGTCGGGGTTTAGGTGGTCCGACTGAGACCAGAACGGCTTGACCGGTGCCGTGGAAAACTGCTGGGGCTGCGCGGGGCTTGTAAGGAGCCTGTCAGCGGGCAGCGGTGGCATGATCGGGGCCTGTGATGGTCTGTCGGGGGTTATGTGGTCTGACCGGGAACACGACGGCTTGACCGGAGCCGTGGAAGACTGCTAGAGCTGTGCGGGGCTTGTAAGGAGCCTGTCAGGAGCGGGCAGCTGTGGCCTGACCGGGGCCTGTGAGGGTCTGTCGGGGGTTATGTGGTCTGACCGGGACCACGACGGCTTGACCGGAGCCGTGGAAGACTGCTGAGGCTGCGCGGAGCTTGTAAGGAGCCTGCCAGGAGCGGGCAGCTGTGGCCTGACCGGGGCCTGTGAGGGTCTGTCGGGGGTTATGTGGCCTGACTGAGACCATGCTGGCATGACCGGTGCCGTGGGAAAGGCTGGGGCTGGGCGTAAGGAGCCTGTCAGGAGCGGGCAGCTGTGGCCTGACCGGGGCCTGTGAGGGTCTGTCGGGGGTTAGGTGGTCTGACTGAGACCAGGACGACTTGACCGGAGCCGTGGGAGAACGCTGGAGCGTGCTGGGCTTGTAAGGAGCCTGTCAGTAGCTGGCAGGAGGGCGCCAGTGGCCCTTTCCGGGGACTACGAGTCGTTTGTCCTAATGGCTGCATCACTGCGAATATGTATGCATTTCCATGCGCACGCGCACCGAGCTTCTCGGGCCAGAGCAGAGATGGAGCTTCGTAAGTACACGTCTCGGCAGAATATTTGATGCAGGTTGCCATGGCCGCTTTTTTTCCCTCGTGACCCTGATCACTTGATAGGTAATTGTCGCGTACAAAGGGGGCGAATGCTCGCGTCCCTCTCTCTCTGTCTCTCTCTTTCTCTCTCTCTCTCTCTCGCTCTCTCTTTCTCCATATCTCTACTTCGGCAGGGACGTAAGAGAAGGAAACGGCCGGTGACCTCAGACGTATGTGGGGCCGAGGGTCATGGGTGTACGGGGACCGTGGCATTAGTGCGGCTGGCGGGTGCCGCGGCCGGTGGCCACGAATGGTGACACCAGACGAGTTGTCCTTCGGGGGTCACGATCGGTGTCATCAGGTATGTTGCGCAACTGAAGGTCACGCCCGGTGACGCCAGGTATGTGGTGCATCTCAAGGTCACGACCGGTGAATTAAGGTATGTGGGGCAACTGGAGGTCTGACCGGTGACTCTAGGCTGCGGGGCAGTCGGAGGTCGTGACCGGGCGACCTGGGAAGGTCAGCTGGAGGTCAATAATAGTGACCCCAGACGAACGGACGGCGCGCGGCCGGAGGTCATGACCTGTGACCTCGGGAGAGTAGCCGGCCGGTCATGGCACGGCAGGCGGTCACAAGGGGCGACCGCGGGCGCGTGAAATGGCGGAAGGTCATGACGGTGACCTTAGGCAGGAGGTCGGCGGGCATGAAGCGGCGCCCCGGGTCATTAGTCGGACCGCAGGTGTGCGGAGCAGATAACCTCTGGTGACCTCAGGTGAGTAGGCAGCCGAGGTCATAAGTGGGATCTCAGGCGGGTGGCGCGGCAAAAGAGGCATTGGGTCGTTTCCTCCGGTTTGGCGGGTTTGGCGGTGGGGTTCTCTCGAGAGAACTCGTCAGCGGGGGATCGACCTTACATCAGCCAACTATGTGAACGTGATTACCGTGCAGACCGGACCGAGGACGTCAATAGCCACCTTAACGGCGGAGACGGTAAGGTATGTTGACGGATCGGATAGGGACGCACGGCGAAGTGAGGGGAGAGAGGGGGAACAACGGGAGGGGGAGGGACGGCGGGAGGCGCATGGCCGCGGGGAGGCAGGGACGAGAGGGAAGCGGAGAGGGACATGCCAGGCGCCAGTCGACAGAGGGCAGCGAGCGCGGCAAGACGTGCAGCAGTGATTTTTTTTTTTTTTTTTTTTTTTTTTTACCTTCTTCCATGGAATTCCTAGAACGCTATTTCGTTTTTCTCGTTAAAGGGGAGGGGCCGTTGTGAACCCGCAGGCGGTGGGGTTCTCTCGAGAGAACTCGTCAGCGGGGGATCGACCTTACATCAGCCAACTATGTGAACGTGATTACCGTGCAGACCGGACCGAGGACGTCAACACGATGTTATCCGCTCTCGGCCGGTCCTGTTTTTACCTTTCTGGGATCTTTACGGCCCGGGCCGGGTACCGTGGCTGGGGGCCGCTGCCGCGGATTCTCTTTGACACCGCAGAGTCTGCTGACCTGACGTGTAACCCAGCTCCGGCCGCGGCATTGCGTGTGTCGCTCGGGCCGATTCCATCTGCCCCGAACGCTCTTCGGCCGCGGCGGGTCTCGGAGCGTCCGATCCGGGCAGTCGCTGCACCACTGTCACAAATCATCAGCGCGACTGAATATTGCATGACGGCCATAGGCTGCCTGTCGGCGGACGGCGCTTTGCCGCTGCCATCAGCCGCGGCTTGCTTCAAGCAGGCCGTAAAGAGCCTCCCGACAGCCCTCCGAGCGTTAGAGGCGGCGACACGCCGATCGCCGCGGTCGTAAACCCGGCGCGGATAGGCCGCGTCGGCCGGCGCCGGCGTGCCGTATTATCCCACACCGATACGCACCCGGCGCCGCGACACTGTGTGCAGCCGTATTGGTACACTGAGCTGTGATGACTAACCGAGCGGAGCGGGCGGTTTGGTGAGTGGAGAAGAGGACAGATGCGGCGCCCACACTGAAAAAAAAATTTACTCAGGCCAGGCATTACTCAGTAATAACTCATGAAGAAACTCAGTGAATACGATAGTGGTGCTCACTTATTGGCTGATCTAACTCACATCACCAGGGTGACTTCGTTATGCGTGAGTTCTGAGTGCTTAGTTTCGTGAATTCGAACTGAGTCGGAAATGAGTTTTGCTTGGGCAAATCTAGTTTCCTGCGCAATGCATGAGTTCTCGCGAATTCACGTGCAGTTGTGCGTGAGGTATACCCCCGGCTTGAAGATGCGCGCATGCGCGGCAGGGTGAGTTTCCTGCGTGATGCGTGAGTTCGCGTGATGAGTATTATAGCCGTTGCGTTCGAAAACCGCGGCGCGCGCTTCAGTCCGTTGTGGCGCGGTGACTCGCGTAGTTCACGTTGAATTGTTGAGGCTATTGTGAAATTGTGAGGGAGAGTGCAGGAGCGGGGAAGGCGTGCAGCGAAGGATGGGACGGGTAAGTTATCTGTGAAGAGCTCGGTGATTGTCGATGAAGCTTTTATCAATCGCATGCGCCGCGGAGAACAGGGAGGTGAACTGATGGACCAGCAGACATTCCCCGCCGGCGTCAGGAGGTCGGTGCCAACCGTGAACGGCGGAGCAGATCGATCGAGAAACTGAGGGATACCTACCCGGCATAGTTCGAAAAAGAAGAGGTGAGTTATGTTATATTTAAATTTAACCCTTGCATGTGTGCGGCGTTTTCCAGCTTCTAATGTGTAGGGGGGGGTCGGTTGGACCCCCCCCTTGCCGTTTGGCCCCTGATCGAGCTAGAGCTTCGCGGAAAAAACGAGCGTGTTGCCCGTGACGAGAGGAAGCCGATGATACCCAATTTTAAGGTCCTAGGTCATTGGTTGACCTTCCAGGTCAGGTCAATGACCCAAAGTCGGGAAAATCGGGACCTATTAGAAAGTCGTAAAGTGTGGCTGCTAAGGGGTTTTTCGGGGTACTGATCACGAATATCGTGTTAGTTTTGATCACAGATGATGTCTTTAAGCATTTAGACCAGGTCGGGTCAGGTCAGGTCAGGTCAATCAGTAGGCGTCGTGACGGGTATTCGTAGTACGTGTCAACCGCCTCTGACAGCTTCGTAACATGTTACGAAGGCACCGAAACTACTTCGTAAATGTTCAAATGGTTGTTAAATTCGAATTCAGCTCCAAAAACTAGCCTAGAAACATGTAAAACTCGAAAAAGTGAACCGAGGTCACCCGAGGTCACCAAAGGTCAATGACCTGACCTGACCTTCAGGTGACCTTGACACCCACCCTAATGCATGGGAGCAACATCAAATCACATGTTTGAACGTTTGAAACCACGAAAAGCTTGCAAACGCGCGGCTAATGCGAGCCGACGTACGCCGAATCGCGATTCCGGCCAAACATGGTCTCGGAAAAGAGGTCACAGGTCAAAGGTCATTTGGGTCAGGGTCATGAAAGTTTCAGGGTGGGTGTAAAATTGAGCAATGCGATGGTACTGAAAGTTTCGTCGCGATCAGCCGCTTTTTACGCGAGTTATTCGCGAAAAACCATGGGGAAAGGGGGTCCATCCGACCCCCCCCCTACACATGCGAGGGTTAAAAAAAAACATGTTTGTGGGATAATGTTGTCCTTATCCTAAAAGAACGTTCATTTGACCCTTTTTACTTCTTTAAACAAGAACTCCGTCACGACCCGATGTTTTTTTTGGGGGGGGGGGCGAAGGTTGTTTGAAGTCGATTCTTTCCATGCAGCATCCATAGGCACAATGTTAAAAATGTAAAATATTGGGGGACACGTCCCCCGTACCCTTCCCCCCCCCCCCGGTGGTGGAGCCCATGGTCTTAATTCCGCTCGCTGAACCGTTTAAGATTCTTTTGTCTCGTTTGTGCTTATTATTTTTCCACTGTTATTATTTTTCCGACTGTTTTTTTTTTAATGCCTACACACATATTTTCGTACACTATTCGATTTCAGCGAGCATTTTCAACCTTCCTTACATATTAGATTATTAGATACCGCGGCGAGACGCGTTTGGACGTGACATACTTATTTCCATTACTGTTAAGTATAACACATTTTATGTTATTGTTTCAAGCTGATTTTAATATTGGACGCCCATGGAAGTGTTTTGCGAGACTAAAACCCGACTGTTAAGGTGACCATCCCACCTTGACCCGCGCTGTGCTGGGTGGCGTTTTACGCCCCCCCCCCCCGCCCCCTCAGGTTTTTCGCGAATATCTAAGAACGGCGGCGCGCAGCGCCACCATTTTCGGCACACCTGCTCATACATTTGTTTCTGCATATGAAGAAATTTTAGACCCAGGTCGTTCAAGGTCAGGTCACGTCAAATGACTTAACATCGGACAAATTTCAATGGTCGCTGACGATCGCACCGTTCGCAACGTGCCATGGAAACCGTTCGATATTTTTGTCATTTTCGCTCAGGGAATTCACCGCTCGATTTCACACCAGTTTGAGGTAAAATGTCAAAAAAATATCGAACGGATTTCATTGTATAGCGTTTTTGATACTGTCCCATCACCATGTCTCAAGTATCAACCTTACGGCATGTATAAAATATATTTGTTAGTGCACTAAAACACCTCATATGTGTTCAGCTTGACGGTTTGGATCGACTGATATGCAACATGACCTGGTCAGGTCAACCTAAGGTCAAGTTTTAAATATGGCCTTTCAAGGTCTAATTATAGTTCATTCGTCCCGACGAGAGGAACACTATGCTAACGGCAAAATAAATGTCGTGACTCTTGAGTGGAAAGTATTACAGAAAACATTTTGGTAAAAACGGCTTTTTTAGAGTTTTTGCTCTCTGGAGGCTTAATTGTTGACCTGAGGTCAAATCTGAGATCAAACGCCAGCAAAAAAAAAAAGTCGAAAGGGCTTTTGACTGCATTTTTCCGCGGGCAGCTCTTTTGGTTCCGAGTTAAGCACCAGTTATTCGAAAATATTGAAATAAGCAAAATTTGGCCTTTCCTGACCTCTGGTGACCTGGCACTTGACTTGATCTTAAAATTACCCAAGTATTTCCTTAAATATCTTAAATGCTTTTTCGAAAGCCGCTTACGGCGTGTCGCTACGTGGCCCAACCCCAACAGCCGAGTTAGAAGAGGGGACGTGAAGACGACCCCCTCCCCCCAGTACATCACGGTAAACTCAGAGCACCAGCACGGCGCGGTTTAACATTAATTTTGAGCTGAAGTAACTTGATAACTTTTGATATTTCAATCACCTTGCATGCCCTATAACTTCCGTTTCTCTTACTGGCAAAAGAAAATCTGACTTTTTTATTGTGTTTTCAGGGAACGGCCCATTGAGCCTCCTCTGCATCTTGGCGGAGAAGGCGTCAGTGGTGGCGTACACGGGTGACGAAAATTTGGATCACCCCTATCATAACAAGTCCGAAGAAAACGAACGGTGCCGCCTCATCGTGGAGCGAACGGAAGTCTTGTGGGGATCCATGGTTTGGAAGGGAGTCTTTTGCTGTGGGCGACGGCGCACTTTGTGCTCAGTCAACAAACGGCGCACAAAGTGCGAAACACGCTGTGGTTTGTGTGTATCCATGTGCTCCACACACCATTCAATGCTGAGCGCCAGCCACCTGTAGCCGCGAAGACTGAGGTCGAGAAGCTGGCAAAAGAGTGAAGCTGAGCTGACGTGGAGTCGATCCCCCCCCCCCCCCGACGCAGTTTGGCGTGTGTCAGAATTGTAATACAGCGCAATGCGACCGTTTCTACAAACATGTATTTCTTGTAAGGGCTGGGGCGAATAGTGCAAGACTAGACGTTGGTCGGGCATGGTATAATACAGATATGTATGCTGGTTTTGGGCAATGATTCGTTATATATTGGCCAATCCCAATATATAGACTAGCTGCCTGGTAGTGGCTGTTGTATCAGCATCACGCATGCATATTGCATAATGCTGATGCGGCAGCTGTTATCATGGGCGGCGAGCCTATACATTGGCTTGAGCCAATATAAAACGAATCAGATCAGCCGTTTCAGGCGGCGCCTGAGTAACACCCGAGTATCGTATGAGTTATCGACGTGAGTACGTCCTGAGTACAGCCCTAGTTTTCACTGAATAACCGATGAGTTCCAACTGAGTTATGGCCGTACTACCACCTGAGTTATACATTAGTACCAGCTGAGTTACATGTGAGTTACTTCCTAGTTTTTCATGAGTAATGACTTACTAATACCTGAGTTTGGCCTGAGTTGTCTGAGTAGGACATGAGTTACGCATGAGTACTTACTGAGTTTTATCTGAGTTTTACCATCGGACAAAATGGCAACTCACTTTGTTACTCACATGCTACTCACTTGCAATGAGTTTTGCCCGAGTTTTACCTGCGTTCCGCCCTGAGTTTTACCTGAGTACGCGGATTTAGAGTGAGTTTTACCATTGGACAAAATGGCAACTCAGTCATTACTCAGAAAAGTGAGTAAAAATTTTTTTCAGTGCAATGCCTATCGACCAGCGGCTGCCGGTGAAGGGGACCAATAGAGAGCGGCGCGGCCGCTCGACACGGCAGGCCGGCTAATTACAGGCCCGGCGCCGGCCGCGTCACACACAGCAGCTCCGACACGCCGACACCGTGCGGCGGCGGCAGGGACGGGAGGAGCAGTGACAGACGGAACTGTAGGACACCAGACGGTCCCAGAGGACAACAGACGGTCCTAGAGGCATCAGACAGTCCCTGGGGACATCGAACAACTACCCCAAATGGTCTCAGACTGTCCCAGGTGCAGGCCCACATTGTCCCAGACCGTCACAAACTGTCTTAGACGGCTGCGAAAGTCTTAGAAACCCGCAATAGAGGTCCTAGCCGATTTCAGACAACCCCAGACGATACCAGACGACGGCAGACGCCAGCGCTGGAGAAAGGTGACGTGACAGCGGCCAGAACACGTCCGATAACACATGTGAACAAGGCCTTACCCGTGGCGACACGCAGCTGTGCGAGTTTTTACGGCGGTCACATCTCTCTACCTTCACTGTCACCCTCGCTATGATAATGGTGTCAGTCCATGGACATCCGAGTCTGGTTAACAGCGTGCCCGCACGGATGTGACAGTGACAGACGCCGCCTGCAGTCGCGGCGGTCGGCTGTCCGCAGGGTTTCACGCACGCTGCGCCGCTGATGATCGCCGTGACCACATTGTCGGCCGTGACGACAGCCGGTAACTCCGTCGATCGCTCCTGGGTCGCCCGTGATACATGTCGGCGCTGACAGGCTGCTGTCGGGATAGGGTGGTTCTCCGGGCCGCGACCACCGGCCTATCGGAGGTCCGGGGGTCCAGCTGGGCGACCTCAGAGAACACGAGCCAGGTCATCTCCATAAGTAGCGGGGGCAGTTTTACTGAACATCTGTTACACCAAAGGAGGGCGTGCAGGCACACGCAACTAGTGGATGTGCAAGAGCTCGGCGGAGGTGAAGACTGCAACGCACACGAGAGACGCAATTGAATGTTACCTTGTCCAATTCACGGCAGGGTGCAAACTGAGCAAACATTTCTCATCTCGAAGCATCCGGACCCTGTGGAGTTAGACGTAGAGACCGGCAGCCGATATCGAGATTGCTCGCGTCAATATGTTACCATCACGGATGTTTGTGCCGTAAATTCCCTGCCTGCGAGGGTTCGGGGGTCAGATTAGAGCTGGGCCCGGCTCCTTCTGCATTATGCAGTCAGAAATACTGAGTATCACGGCCGCAGCCCATTGATCACTGACCCTCGGTGCGTCACCAGTTCAACCGCAGAGCTGGCTGCCACGGCCGCTGACGATCGGTGACGTCAGGACATCTCACCCGGCCATCAATCACCGCAGATTATCCTCGTACAGGGAACCGGTGCACGCCTCCCGACGAACTGTGCACCGGGCAGATGATCCGCGCCGGCCCCGGACGGACAACTTGTTAACAGGCCCGGATCGGGAGCGTTTCCCTGGCTCGGTCGGCCTTGCCGGTCGGAGATTACCGACTGCTCTGCTGGGAGCGGGTTCCTACGCCGGGCTCCCTCACCGCGCGCCCGGCGGGGTCGGTCATTCGCCGCGTCGCTCGACTCCCCACTCTGATTGCCGCGGGCGCGCCCCGTCGGCAGTTTGCGCTCCGTGGAGCTGTCGGTCGTCACACCCCCGCTGGCACCGACAGTTAGCGGCGCCGTCAGCCGCGACCATCAGCCGCCGGGCCGCCCGCTGAACAGCCCCCGCTGAACGTTCGGGGTACCGCCGGCGGACGGGTGTGGGGCGCCGGGCCGCCCGCTGAACGGCCCCCGCTGAACGCTCGGGGTACCGCCGGCGGACGGGTGTGGGGCGCCGGGCCGCCCGCTGAACAGCCCCCGCTGAACGTTCGGGATACCGCCGGCGGACGGGTGTGGGGCGCCGACTCAGCCGGCCTGTAGGAACCGACGAGGCGGAAACTACAGATGTGCGGAAACAAGACGTTATAGTCCTTCCGGTATGTGCTTCATGCATTTTGGATTAATTCCAGCAAACTATAAAGCGCCAGCAAGTTTGAGCACTACATCCTGTTATGGATTTGGTACCGAGTGTCTCACTAAATCTTTTAGAATAAAACAATGACTTAAAAGTGCTAACGCATCTTCCCAAGTCGACTATGCATACAAATGTATCACAATAGCCCAGCAAGGTGTTCAAAGGCTAACACGGACTATTTTCTACCAGTCTGCCCACAGCGCCTGCCGGGTTCTCCGCAGTGGGCCCGCGACTCGGCGCCGCGGCCCGCCCCGCGGCTCCCTCCATCTCCACAGTCCGTCTGCGTCCGACGCCAAAGGGCCCATTTGTCTCAATGCCGGCCGAGCGGCAACAATTTATCATCCTCCTCACCAGTCACATACACTCGGCATAAGCGCATTGCGTTAATAAATGAATTGATCCTTTGACCGGCCGAGCCTTGACCTGTTTGCACATCGTCTTACAAATGACTTGAATTGTCAAAGTAAATTGGTTGCGAAATGACAATGCAAGCCAAATGTATGGCTTACAAGAAACATGTTATTGCAGTTGTATACATGACAAATATTGCAGTTTAATAGCTGGTCATAAGTTTCATATGACATATTTGAGTAATGGCGGTAATCAAGATTGAGATGTTAGCCTGCGCCCACCGAGAATGAAGATCATGGCTTTATCAGACAGAATGCAAAACGAATATCAATGTTAAAAATGATTAGAGCCGTGCAAATTTCAGATGATGCACTTAGTCGAACGAAACAGCTGAGTTGTCGATGTGTGAAGACATTCGTACCAGTCAGCCGCAGGCTGTCGTTCCAAATCGACTTCAAGTCTCTGTTAATGTCGGGAGCTGCGGCCGTTCTACCAACGCTTAGCTCGCGGTCTGTAACATACAACGACAAGCCTCAGCAGCCCGGTAGCGTTGCGCTTTGATCTATTCTTACCAAATCGCCCATCTCGTCCGTCTCTGCCGCCGGTAGGCACACCGCGCTACCCAAGCCACGTCCGACGCATGGCCGAGCAAACGGCACGAGACGCATAGACGTGGTTTTGTGTCTCACGCGTCCGGCACTTGACGGCACGCGACACACAGACGTGCTACTGTGTCCACGGCACTCAGACGTTCCCCCGTGTCTCCGCGCGCGGACGGCAGTCGAGCACGCCCACAATCATTTGTCATTTGTCATCGGCGGGCTGTTTTTCCGCACCACGGGCCAGGGAGCCCGTCAGCGGACCTGATTGAGAGAGAGTGCCGCCGCGGACGGGCCGGATTCCGCGCGGCGCCCGCCGGATGGTGAGAAGGCCAGGGCGGACGGAAGGTCGGGACGCGCCGGCCACGGATGCCGAGCGCGGCAGAGGCCCGTGCGTGCGTGTGAGGGAGTCGGGGAGCGATGGGGTGGATGGTGCGCGGCATGACTGCTATGGACAGCTGAGCACTGCTGGTAGTCAATGAATGCTAGGCTGCAAGGCCTGGTTAGTTTGCTGCAGTGAATAGAACGGGATGATGAAGCGCCTCGCCAGCGCACGGTACTCACATCCACGATCCATAGTTGGCGTAGGTGCAGGAGAGCATGAGGCCCACGCAGGCCGCAAACAGGCGCGTCCCCTCCATCCCTGCTCCTCTGACAGAGTCCGATCACACCAGGTCGGGTCAGGTCACCTACATCTCCTCCGGACAGCGCACTGCCCGAGTGACCTCACCAGCCGCCCTGTCCACTCCTCCGACACCAACTCCGCCTCTCGGCTCACTCCTCTGTCACTCCGCCACTCCACACTCGCCACTCGTCACCTGCCCTCAGTCGGACGCCCTCGGCTCGTGCCGCCACCGTCGATTGTCGAACAACACTGACTGCCGCCGCCGCCGCCGCCGCCGCCGCCGCCGTCCGCGACGGAGCGCCGAGCGGCCCGCTGATTGGTGGAGGCTCTGAGCGGCTCGTGCCCGCGCCGCTGGTACGGCGGCGGGCCGGCAGGCCGCTGCTGGAAGCCACAGAGCACCTCTCATCAGAGCGAATGTGGATCAGAGGGACCGCCGCTGCCGCGGCTACCCGTGTAAGGACAATGCCGTAGCGGCGACTGGCGGGGAGGATGGTCGGACGATATTTTGTCACTGCTCGCCGGTAGTTGTCAGGGGGCGAGAGGGCGTCCTCAGGTGTTCGGAGATGGAGCGGGGAGACCTGCTTGGTGGAATCTTATACAATCGGTAGTGCCCTTCTAACTACCGATCGTGGAATAGATAACTACCCATCCTTTTTTGTCTAAAAACGGTCAGTCATAGCTCATAAATGAATCTTGGGGGCGAATAAGTGCATAGGCAATTAACTGAGTAGCTTTTCGAACATCGATACAACTACATGTAAACTTACACATGCAACAATAATTCCGAACACATATACCCTCCACTTGGGTCGTGATCACCTGGCACATACCAGCTTGTATTTAACCTGGTATCAAACATAATCTGGTGACCCTGCTTTGCAAGATATGCTTGCAGTTTGCTCGTCATCACACTAATATAGTTCCTCTTGACGTGCTGACGCGTGGACATGTGCCACATGACAGGTGCAGCTTGTCCCTGTGTGGATCGGTCACTCTCAGGCCTGTCTTACTTCCCCAGCACGTCACTGCCATGTGTTACGGCGTGTGGTGTTCAACGGACCATGTGGAATCGCTCTGACGTCTGGGACAGGTGGAGCAACGCAGAAAAATGCACCGAGCGCGCTGCATTGGCTTATGCACATACATACCCACCTGCCATGAATAATTATTCAAAGCTCGTAATGGTTACTGGATACGTAGCTTTCCGTGTCAAGGTGGTTTTGGTGAAAGGAAAGCTCAAATGTATAGTCGACGAAGACAACATGTGAAATTACGTGCAGAAAGAGATTCAGCGCAAATAGGCGTGCCGCGATGTGCAGCCCACAAATCTGCCCACATGAAATAATGAATTAACACATCTATGTCTCAGACTGAAAAGGTCATATGAAATCTTTGCATTATTTCATACTTTTAGCCGTATCTAATCGTATCATGCTGCTGATAACATCTGAAAATATAGACAGGTGTAGGTACTACAGGGCACAGGCGCAAATGCAAACCCGAATGGAGTAACAGCTGTAAGTTGGTATTTTTCTACGGCTATGTCTGTCTACGTTTACATGCCTCTCTTCCTCTCTCTCCTTCCTCTATCTCTCCCTCCCCTCGTCCCCCCTCTCTCTCTCTTTCTCTCTCTCCCTCTCTTTCCCTTCCCTCACCCTCTTTGTCCCCTGCAGTGATAACGACATCACACGTCTGGACAGTCATTCCCGCCCGGCCGGACCCGATCTGGCAAATCACAGCCGATCTGGCAAATCACAGTCGTCACGACAGCCGGCCGCAAATGACCGCCGAACGACAAATGGGTGTCGGCGCCGTCTAACACGCCGCACAGCTGCCGATTGCTTCAGACGCAGCGCCAGGGTCGGCGGTTTAGGGACAGTGAATTGAGTACACCGAATGTCATGTTAAATACGATATTCACCACAACAGATAAATGAAACAAAAATGATATGTTTTGAAATGAATAGTTTGTGATGCATGGAGAGAAACTATTAGATATTTACAACAGCTTCAGCTACAATTAGGTACTGCTTTTTAATTGGCCTATTTTGTGAGACAAAGATGATGTCAATTTCGTAACGTATAAAGCCCTGAGCGATGGAACATGTCCCAAACATTTTCGGTAACAGCGGCGGAGTGTCCTTCCAGCTGCCTTTGTCTTCGGGACCAGCAGAGAAGGCGATGCGCGGATCGGCGGGATTATAGCTCGGTTACAGCCGCCCATCATCCGCCGAACGAAATCAGAACCCACATCAACCGCCGGGCGGTTACCTACACCGGTTCGAATGAATGTTTTTGGCCGTGGTGCGATTGCATCGGAATGTACGTCCGGTTGTTGTGAGCAATTTGCTTTAATCGCCTCGCTATCAAGCGCTAACTGTCCACCCTTCAAAACAACAAACTGAGCGAATCATTTTCGAGCCTCACCGACCGCTGAAAAACGTATGAGCATCCCGTGCTCGAAGTGAGCTGTAGATAAGGGCAAGCATAGCTGCGCAGAGGGCTTATTAGACACAATCATGTACCTATCCTACTTTCTTTAATTTTTATATCTGTATTGGTTATCAGCGTAACATCAATCCACCAAACCGTTTGCCTAAAACGAAGTTATGAAGAAAACTTTGACCAAAGTACGTTTGCATTACTGCTGAGTATATGTAGGCCGGTGAATACGGCAAATTTGCTGCATTTTATGTATTTGAAGTAAAGGCTTTTGTTGAATGGTGCATTATGATCATTCACAGTGCATTTAGCCATATTTGGCCCAAAATTAGCATGGTTGGCTTAACTTCACACGAGTACCACATGCTCAACACACACATTAGGTATACAACATTCACAACTTTTTTGTGATATGATATTTTCAAACACAGTGCACCGCCAGTACATTTTTTTGCCGTGACGTCTCTTTCTGCCGTTGTCATTTGACATGAATGACGATGACGTCGATGGGCAGTGTCTGTCTTGATCCAGTGACGTCACGGCCGGTGTCTGCCAGTCCGATATACTGGCCCCGGGCCGGCAGTTGGTCGGACGGCGCTGACATCGGCTCGGCGGGGTGTCTCTGTCGCCGAGAGCCGGGTCATGGCAGCGCTCCTCTCTCCTCCCTGCTCTCCCCTGCGCTGCAAATGCCGCCACTGCGCCGTAAATTACCCACCGGTGGCGCGGCGCGCCAGAATGGGACCCATTAAACGCCCGGCAAGGGTCGTGCTTCCGCAAAAACGCGCTGAAAGGCCGGCGCGGCGGCCGCCTCGGTGGCCCACGGTTGGTTGGTCCAGGAGATGGCACGGCACGGGATAGATCGGGACTGGGGGTGCGGCACGGGGTGAGGGAATCATCGGGCTTGGAACGGGTCGTGATGAGGATCTGCAGGGAAGATCCTAAGTCCGAGACTTACCTGTCGCCGGACTCAGTATGCACCCAGCTGCCGCCCTGTCATTTAAGGTGTCCGGTCACACCAGCCGGCCTGGGCTGGCAGTCCGGTATGCGCGTCACGCGCTGTGCTAAAACTGAGCCGCGCTAATGGGACAGCGGGCCGCAGCCGGGGGCGTGCGCATGTCTCTTTTGGCAGTCTCAGCGCCGGCCGAGCTGAGCTGCCGGCGGAGACTCGTCTGCTCAGGCGGGGAGTATGAGGAACATATGTAGTCCCGGCAGGGTGCCGTGGGGTATCCCTTGCAGGGTCACATGACGGCGTCCAGCCCCAGCCAAAGACCAGATCTAACCTTGTTGAAAGATGCCGCCACGGGTTGGCTGTCGCCTGCTGTGAGGCGTCTGCAAAAACAAATCAGCACAAAATGCTTTAGATTCCGGGCCGCGTGTTCAGACGAAGCCAATCTCCAAGCTGCTCTGCTCGAGCCGAGCCGAATTGCCCTGGAGCCGACCCTATCCTCGGCCTGCAGCTGGAAGCAAACCTGATCAGTTCGACCTAACCTTGCGTATAATCAACAAGATGACGCTATCGGGTTAATTTCGGAACCGCTTTCATGTGGGCGAGTTTGAAATTGGCTCCGACAGGTTCAAAGGGCACCCGGTGATTCGGGCAGTGTGCGCTGTTGAACATACCAACTAAGGCGAACTATGCGCAACTTTGATGTTCAGAGTGCAGGCACAAACTATTACATGTAAAACATCGCAAGCAAATGCCCCGGGATAACAGTACATAAAATGAAAATCATTCAATGCAGCACACAAGACTGCCGCTTGTCTCCACTAGAGCTCGAATGGGAAGTTTGCTCTGGAATGGTACACAGCTTATCCTTCCCCAGCAAAACTGCGATGGCCGGGATTTCCGATGTGTATGTTTTGCAGTGACAAGGACGTTCGATGGTGGCGACATTCCCTGTACCTACTCTTCTCAAAATGACAGTGGTTATCCAAGGAATGCTTGCCAGGAATGGTTAGAACCGTAGAAATAATTTGCTATTCATTTGACATTTAATATTTGTGCTTAGTAATAAAGAAGGGGCTCGTTTGCTTGAAGCAATCCCTGTCACCTCCAAACATGGCTGCTGCTTCTCCATCCAGCCACCGGAATAACCCATCGATTACATTACATAAACATTTATGTTTAGCTGAGCTTTAGCGTTAGGTATCTGTGCATTATATTGTACGAGTATTGTATCCGTTGCAACCTGTAGGCAAGATTACTTTACTACTCCCTGTAGGTATGTTGGTAAATGTTCGTTTCAAATAAATTGTGCACGTTAAAAAATGCATAATACATTTGCTCACCCATCGATATTGCGGCCTTCATACTGGATCTCTGTATCTGTCACAGCGTGTGGGACCGTGCTCCCGTCTCCCGACCCCGGCGGGTCGGCTGTCCCTCGGGCGGGCTCCGACATACAGGCCAATGAGCTCGCTCGCTGGCGCTGACGGGCCGATCCATCGACACTGCCGGCTGGTAGTCGGCGGGCGGCCTTTCTTCGCCGTCAAAGGCGCGCGCCTCTTCCCTGAAGAGCGCCGCCGCCCGATTTTACGCCGGCCCTGTTCGGCAGAGGGTTCTCACGTTTCATCATTGGCCGTGTCAGTCGCGGCGCGGCGGCGACACAAAGGTGCGCGCCGCGCCG
The DNA here is from genome assembly GCF_019059575.1 of Amphibalanus amphitrite. Classification (NCBI taxonomy): domain Eukaryota; kingdom Metazoa; phylum Arthropoda; class Thecostraca; order Balanomorpha; family Balanidae; genus Amphibalanus; species Amphibalanus amphitrite. Next base: position 417,668 of record NW_024881686.1, read on the forward strand.
TGAATGCCGCGATGAGGTGCTGACGGGGAGGGGAGGGTGCGGCGGGGAGACCATTGTGGAGCGCCGGCGGTGATCACTGAGCTCACTCGAGGGCCGGGGACGGGACAGTGGGGACAGGGGGGGGGGGGGCACAGAGGCTGGAGGAGGTGCAGAAACTGTTTGTATTTAATCATACAAACCTCTGTATACCCTAGAAAGGTATACTTATACCATAGACCTCTGTATATGTACATACAGAGGTCTATATGCATACAGAGGTCAATGCTTATACCTATCTTAACATTGTTATTACCGATAGAGGTCTATAAGACAATGAATGAGTCTTGCTATCTACTCGTATTTGTGACAGTAGGTCATGTGGTGTGGTCAACACGATGGAGGGCTAAAGCATTTACATTTCAAATATCTTTTGTTTATTTAGTTCAGCAATATCTTTGCAACAATGCGGTAAACGCTTCATATGCTAGTATGTAGGTAGGCATACGTACAACAATAAGATGCGATCATATTCTTGCTCCATTACTACATGAACTATATATTTTACCAAAAACACGGTTTGGTCTGTCATCACCTACCGCTCATGTGAGCTGGGGTCACAGAAACGTAAACCGCAGGTCGGCTGTTCACCCTAGGGATTTCACCGCTTACTTCACCATTTTGGGGCTTCACTTTCAGCTTGCGTCAATGGTAACCACAACACAAAAGAGTGATTTAACCAATGGTCGATAAATGACAATGTCTTTATCCAGTAGCACCAGAAGTCGTCTGTAATAAGCTTTTAAACGAGTTATTCAGTCTTTATAGCTTGGAGTGTTTAATAAGGAACCATTCATCGTACAAATGCTTGTAACACGGAGAAACCATGAGAGTTAAATTTTGCATTATGGTGGACAATGCACCTCGCACATGACACCAAACATACTGGCCCATTGTGAGGTATCTTTCACTAGGCTGCACATAAGCCATTGATTGGCATTCTTTACGACTTTTCATAGGCGCCGAGGCTCTCTATCTGTTCCTCATCAGATACCAGTTAATTGCTGCTACCTGTAGGCTTTGGTACCCTACACTGCCCCGGACCCCAGAGACAGAGACCCAACACTGCCCCGGGCCCCAGAGACCCAACACTGCCCCGGGACCCGGAGACCCGCCGCCGCTCGGGGTCCGGGGACCCACCGCCGCGCTGGGGCCCACTGTGGCCGGCGGGCCCTCTGCAGATCCCCGCTGGTGGGTAAACCACTCCCGTAACGAGCCTCATCTCGGCGGCAATGGTGCAATCTGGGTCAGCTGCGGCAGGATGCCAGCCGCGGACAGGGCCAGATTTACCCGATACGGCCGTAATTACAGCGCTCACACGACCATAGTGGGTGGATTTATTATGTCGAGGAAGGAGGTGTTTTAGACAAAACGCGGCCTTGCAGTAAGACGAGAGCGGGAGATTGTGCAGTCTTTATAACGTAACGCTGACCTTACAAGAAATGTGACATGAGCTTCTCCTTTACCTATTACCCATTGCGTAGCTGCCAGCACCACAGAACTACACACAAGTACAAAATTTGGAGGAACATTGCATCTTGTGATCTGTATACATAAAGTTATAAACATGTATGTATACATTTTAATTCACGTGGTTGCGGTATTGTATCGTTTGCATGCTGATTGCTCTATAAATGTTTTGTTATTGTGCCTATGTAAGTTATATAAAAGTCCCTCTATAATTGGTGGTGTTAGGACTATATCCTGATTCAAATATCAGTTTGATAATTGTCTTGTCAGGCTGCACAAAAAGTCTGATTTTAAATCACCTGCACACGTGTATGTGATAATGACCATGATTTGGGGGAATTTTCCCCTAGATATACCCACCAGTTGGGAAGCTGATTCAGCCAACCTGGCAAACACACCATCAATTATTCCGGCGGGTTACCGCGACGGTAAGGTAAGTGCCAGTGAAAGGAGGATATGGCTTTTTATTTTTGCGATGATGCACACCTAGGCTTACGTAAACTAAAACCGTGTGCTTCCGTTTGCTGCAACATTTAAAGCTCTTCAGCATGAAGACCCAAGCTGAAGGACTTGTTGAATCATCCTCTCATTTTTAATTCAGCGTATGAACATGACTATTTAGAAAGCCATGTGCTCTTTTTTAATGCAAAATCACGCGCGTGCTAGCCCCTCCAAAGAAGCTAAATGGCTGGAGGCACGCCATATTTCAAACCCTGCCGTTGGCAGCAGTCTCGCTGCCGGCGATATGCTCCAATCGCCCGCCGGCGACACGGTGGCTGGGGCACCGTCGACCTACCGCGGCGCGCCGTAACTTTACCAACCATAGCGCCGGCCGTAACTTACCGCTTCGTTAATTTACGGCCAAAGCAAACTTACAATTAGCGCCCGGCCGCCAGAGGACGACCCGGGCGCACATAAAAATGTCCTTAAATTTGCACCTGGCGGCTCATTGCCGGGAATTAGCTGCGGCGGCGGCGCGACTGAGCGGCCCGGCGCGGCCCGGCGGCCGGCACAGAGGGTCGGGGTGTCACTGACGAGCGGCTCAGGTGGCGGCGAGCGAGCCTCAGAGGCCATCCATTACTACCGTCTCATGCACGCTAACCAAGTGGGTCGTATTTCGCCCGATATCAGTGTAGTCATGAACCTGTGGGGGCTCGTATGACCTGGATTAAGATCCTCTTTTAGACGTGTCACGTAACACTTCCTTGATTGCATGCTTCGATGAACCAGCGATACTTGATGACGTGTATTCGTTGAACGTCGAAGAAAGAAACTATTCTTATTACGATTGATCGGTATAAGCAGTTTTGTTCACATGAACTTATAGTTAAGGTAAGACATGCATGCTGTGCTTAAAGTTGTATGTGTCCATAAACCATATTTGCAAATCTTGCTAGAAGTCGAAGCCATAATTCTCAAGCGTCGATGAGGATATTCCAAGAAATAATTTTGGTTGCTGTTTCCAATTGTTATGAATGGTCATTTCTTGAAAACCTACCTTTTCATCGCTAAGTTCTTCTTTAAGGGACTTTCAGATATCGACCAAAGACTAACAGTCAGCCTATAGTTATGCCAAAAGTCCAAAAGTAACGACTGCTGAACATGACGGGTCTCGTGTCAAAGAACTAAGCACCTGTTCCGTTCATTTTTCTTTCTCCTGAGCACGGATATCTTGTGAATGCATGCAAATTCCATCCGCGAGGGCATTCTAGGCAGTGAGCACTGCACAGGATGACGAAATAATACGTTCACGGAACGGGGACCTCCACTCAGGAGGCGCCAGCGCGCTGTGCCCCTGTCAGGTCGTCTGAGGGTTTCGGGGAGCTCCACCGTGCGCCATGTCGTCACCGCCGGGTCAACTGGGGACCACCCGCCGGCCGCCGTAATGATAGACATGCGGTATTCGGCATCCTCCGTCCGGACTAATTTCACTTAATTTGACGATCGGTGGCCGGGGGTGGCGCCGGCGGCGGCCGCGGCGGGCTCAGAATTAGCGCCGCTCGCTCGTTAGGCGGGCGCCGGGCAGGTAGGGCCGGCACTAATACCAGAGTGGGCGCCCCGACCGGCCATCCACGGATCGGCGGAATGGCGCTGTTGTGGTTTAAACCATCGGAAATGGTCGCCCGTTTGGAGACGGAGCGGCAGCTGTCGTACAAACGAATTGGCAGCCGCGACCTCTGAAATCTGAGAGGATATCGCTGGTGGCGAGGTGGACGATAATCGAGTCTGGGGGACGATAAATGGAGAGATGCCCGAAATACTGCTTGGAAGTGGAAACACACTCACTGAATTCAAAAAGGTGATTTTTTTCTGCAAGTCTATGTTTTTATTTTGCAGTTTTATGAAAACAAACAAAAACAGGAGCTAGTTATGTTGACATTGATATAAATAAATCGACATGGGAAAAAGCCGTACAAAAACAAATGACCAAATTCCAAATTAAACACGGTGTCTCCATATTACAAACTTGCGTACGAGTTGATTACGCAGTTGATTTTGCAAATGGCATGCCCAGTGGATTTACATTAGGTGATTAAATAAATAGGTACAGCAGCTTCTGTATTTCTGTCAAGAGCTAAGCACATAGCTCTTGAGTAAACATATATCGTTCCCAGAGGTGCTACCGAATCCCGCTTAATCGAGCATATATTGGTGTCTGACCAGAAGAGCAGAAAAGCTGTTTCATGTGTGGCACTCTGCCAGCTGCGACCCAAATCAATCAAATCTAGTTTGACACCGGTGTCTCTTTTAGCTGATATTTTGTCTATATCCGTCTGTAAATTGAGTTCGCCATGCTTGGAAGCGAATTAGCTTGTAAATGTGGATGATTTCGTAATACCATGGATGATATAACACTGGATTGGTGTCTCGTGGAAATTAACATTGGGATCCGCGACATTGGGATCAGGCCTGCCATCTAGCGAGAGAATTATCGTAAGTTAGGAGCAAGCCGAGTGAACGCCATCTCTCAGCATTATGGCACACGTGGATGTGGTGTGTTAGTTGGCTTGAAGTGCATATTCCCGCGAGTTGGAGGTAATCTTACTTGACCTGAGACGACAAAAAATGTCTTAAATGCTTGAAAGCCAAAAACGTCAAGCAGCCTTTAGGTAATAACGAAAATAAAATGCGTAAGACGGTGTGTATTGAAACGCCCAGTCCGATCGGCTTGTACCTTTTATGTGGTCATTTACTCACAAGGGTACAGCAGTTTGACAATATGTCATACAAGTATTTGGTAGGCTTATTCCTTCTTCTCCGAATTTCGCCCGATTTTCTTCATCTTAGTTAATGTTACGGCACGTGCCACGTGCCAACTTAGGGCTGTCGAAATTGTTCCACATAAAGTAACTCCGCAATGGCTGGGCCCATTACAGTAAAACTTCAATAGTTAGGCACCCAGTGGCCAATGCATGTCCATGTGTCACTATGGGGGTGCTACTGCACGTGCGCACGTGCGGGGTGCCGACTGCCGCTTCCATATCTCAAGAACGGCTGGGCGGATAACACTCAAACTTGGTATACAAATGTCACATCGATGCTCGCACTGCATTGATCAGTGCTTACATTGGTGCAGAGTCATTAGGAAAACGATGAAATGAGATGCGTGCCGCGTGGTGTTTATGCCTTTCTGTTTCAGCAGCTGATTGATCCGCAACAGGAGATCCCTGTTTGTGAAGGCTTCGTCTCCCTTTTCCATTCCTTGTTTAAAATAACATGACCATGTACGAAGAAGTTCACACATCAAAGTTGTTTTAGGCGGCTATCTTGGGCCAGGGCTGCGGAATTGAAGTCAGAGCCAGCGGTTCTCTTACGACCCGGAGTCGGTTGATTTTTAAAAGCTGTAGTCTGAGTATGAGTCGAAGGTCACCGAAAAGTCATCGACTCCACAGACTTACCAGCGCTGCAGAGCCGGAGCCAGAGTCGGAGTCTGTGTGAACCGATAGTTCTGCCCGGAGGAGTCGGAGTCGATATTTGAATACCGGAATCGGAGTTGAAGCCAAAGTCACTGAAATTTCATCGACTACGCAGCACTGGTTGGGTCCTTTTCATAGAGCGTCTTTTGAATTACATATTGAGCGGCAATGACGTTAGCAATTCCGTTTAACTTTTCATTATACTTATAGATAGTACTTACGTTCGTTTTGTTCTTTGATCCGGACAATTTGTTTGATTTAGGCCAAGTAAAGACTCATGTGAAAAATAGCGAAAACGACACGTGCTAGCGAAGTCTCCAATAACTCCCTGTTTCACGATTTAATGAGGAAATAACATGGAACTGCTTATCTTATTACTGACCCTGCACATAAATCTATTAATTTCTTCGCCTTCACTGACATATAAGGACATAACCTGTTGAAAAATTGCACAACAAGCCTGCTACTACAACACACTCCCGTGTGTCACAATGCTAATCAGCGGCGTTCACTCGGCTTGCTCCTAACTTACGACAATTCTCCCGCTAGATGGCAGGCCTGAGCTCAATGTCGCCAAAAACTGCGAAGACACCAATCCATTATTATCTCATCCATGGTAATACCTACGACGACCTTCAGCCCATGACATGGCTGACCCAGCGTAAACAACATTGTACACTACACTATGGGCTTTGTCGGCCATTCTATATATCTGCTGCATTGCTCTAATATGCAGTATACGACAATCAAGCGGCAATGCTCATGCAGCCTCTCGGTGTGCCTGTCAGCACTACGAGTGTTTATGTCGCATTCTGTTCGTATCGCGCCATCGAACTCCGACTCTGGCATATTTGGCATTAGCTAATGGAGGTCTGCAGAGCTGCAGCAACCTGTGGCCGAGAGCTGCACCAGCTCAGCCGGCCGGACCTTGACACAGCGACTGACTTTTCTTACCTACAGCGGCGATCGTGACCTTCGAGTTCCGTGCACCAATCTCGCCGGTATTACGGGCCTTCGAAGCACGGCCATAACTCAGCAAACGGCCGTGACTTCCTCAGCAAGTCGCTGCCGTCGGCACCGGAGCAGAACGGCTCAGGGGCAACGGACCAATTACGGTTCTCCATTCGCCGTCCGAGCAAACAGGGCATACTGCTTGGAGACGGATTCGTCTGGGTGAAGATAAGATGCACGAGGCTGCTGGTAATGAGAGCTGCGCTGGGTAAAAGCTGGGCGCAGATGGCTGCTGATTAGGGTCCCAGGGGAAAGATTACATACAGGAAGCAGATTGGGAGGTGAGCTGGTTCCAACTGAATAATAGGTGAGGTGCGCGAGGCAGTAGTCAGGACTGGTGGTAGTCACCGCTCCATCGTTGCAGTCTCCAGTTGGGGATACGCTTCTGTCCGCCATCGAAGTCTCCAGCCAGGGCAGCCAGGCAGAAGGGCTTTGACAGCTCTACCTACCTGTATATTTTTTTTTTTGTTGCGTGATCATCGCATTTACACATAATTCGGGGTCTATCAATTGAATCCACGCGAGCAGTTGAAAATTGAAATTGAATGATATTATATCTATCTCGCTGATTTCAGTTAAATGAAGATGAAGTCACCAAAGGCGTTAGGTTTTTTTTACGAAGACCTGTAAACACCGCTAATCATATGCTTCTTGATACCGCCATTTAAGCTACCGTCTGTTTAGAGCAGTGCAATTCTACAGGCTACTAGGTACTGTATGAGGGCGTGGGCGCTCATTGCAGATGCGCTCTAAAGGCCTGATTTAAACATGGCGCCGGTCACTCGATGGCGGCACCCTGTTTTCATATCCCATGGCTAGCCTGAGACTTCAGAGATGTTTATGAATTATAATAGTGGCACTTAAGCATGGGGCATGACCCGCCGTATTGCTGAGTCTTAGTCGAATTGCCGTTTCATTGATTTTAGTGATTGGGGATACAGCGTTTTCTTCCATTTTAGCACATCCACGCAATCAGTTACCCGTTCTCTACGGATGCAGCATTAATTAATTTTCCTAGCCTTTCGCAATCACCGGCCACCGCGGTATTATGCGTTTACATAGGTACAGTCACATAGTTGTAGTCAGTAGTCACCAAGCCTTTCACATTTAAACCGCTTCCCTTTATTCAAAACAGAGTCAGAGCGATATTTAGGGCGACAATCATATCAGTTCTCTCGTGTGTGTGTGTGAGAGAGCAGTCCTCAGGAAGACGTGCTTTCGAGGGCCACTGACGCCTCAGACACCTTTGGCTGACGCTGGCTGTTGCCCCGCAGTTACATACATGACCGCCGGCTTATCCGTGAACTCCCAGCACTAGAGTTCTGCACGGCTGCAATTTTCCACAGCCTAGCCGCCCCGCAGCCGTGGCTCCACAGCCACAGCCGCCCACAGCCGTGGCAAACTGTGGGCAGCCAGCCGTCAGCCGGCCATGGATACTTTCAATGAAATGCAACCAAATAGTATATAATAAGTTTTTTTTAGTTGAAACATATAGCCAAAAGCACATTGCAATGGGCTATAGATTCCCAAGCTCATGAAGCATCATAGCTTAAGTGGTTGTGTATCTGGCTTTAGGCCGAAGGTCTGAAGCCTGATGCGCAACGCATGCCTACACAAGCCCTTGCAAGGGGTTAAGAAAGATGGGTAGGTAGGTACCTACATCAACAGAAAACATAAACAACAAACCAGAATAGAAGCACTAGCAGTGTAGACATCTAATGCCAAATCCTGAAGCATGGTTGCGGGACAGAACAACAGACCCTGATTGTGATGCTTTTCATTATCAATGTTAGGTATGGAAAATGAAACTGAAGTTGATGGACTGTCAAACAGTGATTGTCTAGTCAAAACTCTTGCTTCTTCCTTACCTTGCATATTTTCTGGGGTGTGATATGCCAGGCTTGAAGCAGCCTTCTGAGCAAGTCTCAAACTAATTTGATATGCAATGCATCAAAACACTAGTGAGCATCCAAGAAAGAAAGACATTCATCTATTTTGATTTTTCCAAATAATGATTTTCGCTCAAATCCCCAAGTACGTGCGAGCCACAATTGCCTCTTTCAACCAAAAATTTTACTTGAGTTTTCAATGACGTCAATAGCAAAGAAGTGGCAATAAATTGTTTTGTGTCACTATAAACAGCCATGAAAACTATATTTAATAAATAATAATGCTATACAGTTAAAAACTTGCTCTCAAACAAAGATTAGATATCAAATTTTTACATTTTTAGAAGAAGACGTCATTTTATTAGTAAAGTCAACAGCTCGCGTAAGAAATAGTGTGTTCAGGGTTTCACCGTCATGTGAATTACGTGTTCAGGGTTTTCACCATCATGTGAATTAACCGTAAGTAAGGTTCATGCTCACTTATAATCTAATTCCATTGGCTTCGTTGATCAGCATTTTCTGTTAGCGGTCACTCGCACACCAGTTAGAACATAAAGCGCCAGTTTTATATTATGTAATTGGAGTTGCCGAAAATCCAGAAATACATCTAAGAGTTATTTTAGATGATATTTTATGAAGCCTTTACTTGCCTTTACCTAGGCGTGATTTCCTTTTCTATTACCTGAAAGAATTATTGAACGCTCGTCTTCAATAGCTGTAAGGTGCTCTCCTAATGACCAGGTGGGATTGATTTGAGAGGGATGTGACAATGCAACATGTTGCATTTTCTGAAGCTGTCAAGCACTTGATGATGAAGGAACAATTGGTACCTATAATTAGTATTCTGTACCAGAGGCAGAGTGCAAACTCCCCTACAGCAAATGGTAAAACCATTACAGGTTTTCAAAGGCTTCACCACTTTCAATGTTGCTGGGCATCCTTTGCATGATTTTTACAGGCCAGACTGCTTATCAGAATGTAAGATTAAGGATTTAAGATTTTATATTTGAGTACTTAAGATTGAGCTTGAAATCTCACAGCCGTGGCCACAGCCGTAGCCGTGTTCTTGGAGATATTTGCAGCCGCCCCGGCCCACAGCCGTGGGGCTGCAGCCAGCCGCGGCTGCAGCCGGCCGGTGCAGACCTCTACCCAGCACTGATGTCTATCGAACGCTATGAACGTCCGTGGGACCTGACGGCGGTGCTTTTCAACTGACGCGGCGCAAAGTGTTCGTTGCATCATTTAAGTCTGATATCGTTCATTGCGTCTTATGAGAGACACGCTCGTTTTACAGCGAGACCATCTTAAGGTCAGATGGGTCTTTTTTATTATGTGCTATGATTATGTGGAAAAGTCGTTAATGAGCTGAATGAAATTAATGCAAATTGCGATGCTTGAATAGTATTCGATTTTATTCGTGACTGCCTACCTATAGGTATTTGACAATAAAATCAGTTTCGAAGTTGTTCATTTTAATATAATTAACATTAGTTACTTGATTCATACCATGAACTATTTGGTGGTTCACAAAACCGTTTTTCTGTGTTCTCCTGCGTTGGTATTGGAAACGCGTTTTTGAAAAAGGTAGTGATAAAGTGGCGTCTACATCCACGATCTGAAATATATCTGTCTAAACACGATCTGACTATCTTCTTGTTGAGTGAAACAGCCAGTTCAGGATACTTACATCCATGTACTCTTTATTTACAGTCAACAAATGAGTATTAACGTGGATATGCGCGCTATAAGATCACGGTTTCGGCCCGTCTGCACCGCCCTCTGCTCCGCCACGTGTCTGAGCTCGAGCGGCGGCCACGTGCGGCGCCACGTGCACCCGTCCCCAGACACGGCGCGCCCGGACCCAGGTAGAAACACACGTGCATATGAGGTACGTACAGAGCTAGCTATCAGGGAGACAAGAGAGATTGAGAGGAGAGGAGAGGAGAGCCGATACGAGCGGCTGCAGAGCGCCGCCGGGACAGCAGGACTAGAACGCTCGAGACAACGTCGACCACAGCACCGACCGTGACAGAAGCGAGCAGGGCCGGGGAGCGGCCCGGGGCGGGTCGGGACCCGCCGGGACAGACAGGGAGCCGGAGGGCAGTTTGTGCGCACGCCGCCGGTCGGAGAGGACCTCAGGGACACAGGAGGGGCGCTATAGACCGCCCGCCGCGGAGACGGAGACTAGAGGACGAGGGAACGAGACTAGAGGACGCCGGCGGAGACTAGAGCAGCTGTGACTAGAGCCGGTGACCGGAGACGGGCCGGGCCGGACGATCCCAACCCCGGGACACATCGGGCGCTACGAACCGCCGTCCACACCGGCGACTATTGCGGTACCACACCCACTGGAGTGGCGCTCGCTCTTCCCCGCCACAGGGAAAACGGAGAGCACCGGGCGCCCTGCCAGGGACACCGAGTCCCCGCCGTCCCACTGGGCGCCCCGGCGCCCCTGACCGACCCGGTTCGGTCAGAGTGAGCTCTACCGGTGTCGCTACTGACACTCGCACACGTGCGCCGCACACAGGTGGGTGTCGGCCGCGCTCTGCCGCGCAGAGCGTCCCTCACCGATCGCGCTGCCACCGGGTCCTGAGCCCGCGCATCGAGGTTCATATGGCACATTGCTGGCAGTGGCACGCGCAGGGACGCCCTCGACACGATCCGACTCCTGCGCGCGATCCGGGGTGCCTCCGCGCTGTTTTGCACTCGTCACTCGCACGCACACACTCATAATCAGCCGCGCACTGTCTTGTATCCAGTCTTGCGGCGTGTCTGGTGCCAAGATGCACACCGTTTTTGCGATGCCTTCGTCGTAAAATTAAAATGGTTGCAGCAAACGGACATGCTTTCGTGCTGCACATATGTTGGGCGTATTTGCACCATTGGTGTAAATAAATGACCCTTACTTTTCTGATGGGCACACATATGTAGTAAGAACGCGAATATTCAACAGAACGCACTGCATAACACGTTTTCAAAATATACCTTCTTGACACAATGAAGACACATATTTTGACGCAACATCAAACGGCATGCTGGCGAATAATGACACTGAACGCCTAATTGTCAGCATGCTGATGGTGTGAGGCTGTTTGGTGACGTTACTTGGGTCGTAGATAGCAGGCTGGCTACCCCTGTCAAGCCTCGGGTTTTAACCTGCAGTCTTCACCGTAAGACGGCAGTGAGCTCAGCCTCTTGCGGAGGTGGCGCTACCTGGTGGAGGGAGCTCCGTTGGCAGCGCCACCTAGCCCTCGAGCGGCCGGCTCCGGCGACCGAGATCAGCATGGCCATTGGCCATACAGCTACCACGAGGACTGGCTATGCGACTTAGGACCTAACAAAGGTCAGATCACGAGTGGATGGTTACAAACTTACAAGTTACGTGATAAACAGAGATCAGATGAAGTGACAAACACATCAGATTGATGAAGCCAACAGAGGGACTCTCGACTTTGAGGCACTTCGCAGCTGCGATCCACGGCGAACCGTCCGTCCCTCGCTCTCTCACTCTCTCCGTCCATCCCCCACTCTGCCCGTCCCCTGGCACGCAGTCACGCGATGAACTATTGCACTTTTAGAAGAGGCTTTTGAGGAAGCCGCCGACGGCCTTGGAAGCGTTAGCCGCGTTGCCGGCGACGTTGCCGGCCACGTTGGCGGCGGCGGAGGCGGCCGTGCCGGCGGCGTCGGGCAGCAGGTTCGGCAGCTGGGGCTGCAACAGAGGACACCACGGTCAGATGGGCGGGTCTTTTCTCATGGAGTGGGAGGGTATACCTATCCATAATTCATTCAACGATGCTCATTGTCAAGCCAAGTTTGTTGACGATTGTTCTCTAAGTACGAGCTGCACTCTAGCACATTCCTAGAAACATGGACTTCACGTTTATGGATTATATCCCTAGTGGTGACCTGCAAGTAAGCTTCCAATAGCCCTGAAGTGACCCATCGGTAGCTGTCTGGCGCCTCTGACCTTGTTCTGCTGCTGCTGCGGCTGCTGGGTCTGCGGCGGCGGTCCCGGACTGGCGGTGACCGCCCCGGGGGTGGTGGCCCGAGACGGACCAGCGGAGGGAGGCGCGGTCAGCGGCGCACCGCGGGACCTCCTCAGCGCTCTGAGGATACAGACACGCGGACAGAGATCAGCTGTGGGCAGATTCACTGGTTCAACAGGCCGGACGCTTCAGTGAGTGACTAAGAGCCTAGCGCTACCCTGAACTTAAACCCCGCGCCCTACCGTTATCAGCTCCTGACAGATTTATTTCCCAAACATAATTTGACCATCAATTCATTATTGATCGGCATTATGAATCACCATTCCGGCCTCTCCCATATATTGAGTGCCCCCACTAGCTGTCCCGAGGACACCCGGCACACCGCTTTAGCTCGCCGCGGCCGCCCGGCCGGTCGTAACGACACAATCGAGCCCAAACGGCCGTTAAAACCGGGTCGTCCGGGCCGACCGGGCCGCCTGACCCATCATTGACCTTTGCGGAACCAATCCGCGGCGGGTACCGTCGGGAGCTGGGGGCTCCGCGCGTCGGCCGCCGTCTGGTGAAGCTGATCGGCGGAGAGTGATCGACCTGCAGCCCGCTCCGGGCTTATTTACTGACATATTTTACTCAACTAAATCACCCCCTTTTCTATCTTCAATTAAAATCGACCCACCCCACAAAATACATTCCTATTCGGCGGTGCCTATATTGTGCTAGCTTTCCTTTCATAAGCAGAAGTTCCAGCTGTTTGACTTTCAGCGCGTCGCGTTATCTCTTTAAATGCTTTCTAGGGAAACCCTTCCTCGGACAAATGAGTAATTATGCACGGGCTCATCTTACGATAGATTTTCATAAATTAAAAATAGCCCTGATTCAGGCGAGTGTTGGTGCCTCATAAATGAGCTAAACGGTTCAAATTGCCCTCATCAGAATAGAAAGCACCTCATTTGCTGCTGTAACAAACGCTCAGAACGGGCGAATGGCACAAACTCGCTGATGGTCTCAGTCCTAATGAGTCTCCCGTTTGGAAATATGCCCGCCTCCAGTGTCGGAAAGTCACGGAACTGGGCTGGTGTCGGGTTATTAGCACACTCCTAACGCCCCGATGCCTCGCCGGTGACAAATGTAGCTATTGATCACGCGGAACAAAGGCCATGTGCTGTGAGTCTGAAGATGAGGGTATGACTCTGCTCCGCCGTTCGATGCTAAACAACAAACATTATTACATCTGCATGCGTTTTGCAATTAAGTGGCCTTAAGTAACCTGCTCCTATTCTAATTTCATTCGCACTGTTCCGTGTTCTTTTTGACAATCCACCAACTCCGCTGCCTTCCAGGATTTCCAGAGAAGCATGTCTATCTTGTTGTGAATGCCGCTGGGAAATTAGATTCACAGCCCTCGGCGGCGTGCCTGCGGTACATTCCATCCCGCTCCGAAACGCTCCCGCCTGAGCACAACGCTCCCGACTCCGCTCTTACTCGGAATTAACTACTCGAGACAAAATCTCGGGGACACACAACTGCCCTCTCGTGCTCAACTATATCACACGTCCCCCAGAAACTCCAGTCTCAGTTTAGTTTGGTGTACCGTTTCAGGACCAACATACCTACTCGGTCGCCACGGGTCTTTTTTTGTGCCGGCCTGTCTCACAGCGTGGCCCTGATTATTTGGCAGCCTAGTACGTTTCTACCGGACCCGTCTAGCTACCCCATCACCCGGGTCCGTCCTGGGTATCCTCTGTTCACTCACTCCTGCAGCTCCTTGATGGTCTTGTCCTTGGCGAACTGCTCCTCCTGCGACATCTGCATCAGGTGCAGCAGGCGCTCCGACTCGGCCTGCGCCTTCTTGTTCTCCTCGCGCAGCTGCGCCAGCTCTGTCCGCAGCTGCGCCAGCTCTGCCGCTCCGCCGCCCTGCTCCGCCTGCGGGCAGACACGGCGGGTGGGGAGCCGTCACCAGCGGCAATCGTCTGAGTGGGGCCGCGTGGCGCTAACTGACAGCCGGTAAGTGATAACGTTTACCGAGCAACGAAACGGGGAATCATTCATCCACCGGAAAAGGCAGAGCCAACAGACTTGTTGTCGTTTTCCGGGAAATTTACATGACAATGATTGAATTGGATATTGATTATTTATGTTGTGAGAGTTCCTTAGTAAACTCTCTATAAGGTGTCATACTTCACCGTCACCATACACAAACAAGTTTCGATATTATCCAGACCCGCCGCACTGTCACCTTATGGGACAAATAAATCAATATGACGCCGGCTGGTGCTCCGGGGGCCGCCGCCGGAGAGGGTCGCCAGGGACGGAGCACACTGGCCATTGTGTGTGACCAGCAGCGTCTCACACACAGCGACAGAGATCGATGCCGCTGACACTGTCTGGGACGGTGCCGAGAGCGGCGGCCGGACCGCGCCGGGCTGCCGCCTCTCACGGAGAGCTGACGCCTCTCTCACGGTAGGCCCGCGTCTCTCACGACGGGATGGCGCCTCTTGCACGGAGAGCTGACGCCTCTCTCTAAAGAGAGTTAGCACCCAAGAGGGGAGGGGACCAGCTTTCATCGCGGGACTGCTGACACCTATATCTGTATCATGTATGTGCCGGAAAATGTCCAAAGACATTGCTCGTCTGGACCAATCCAAATACACTGAACAATAGCTATAATGAGGCCGTGCCACCGCGTCAACGTCGCCAGCAATGTAGAATATCCAAGACAGTTAGGATAAATGATAACAATAACACGTCAAATGTATATTTAAACACACAAAGCTTTCGGTATGAAAATACCTTGATCGTCCTCATTTCTGTTTAACACAGTTATCAAGGTATTTTCATACCAAAAGCTTTGTGTGTCTAAATATACATTTGACGTGTTATTGTTATCATTTGTCGCCAGCAATACCGAACTTTTTGACGCAAGTGCGTGGGGCCGGCCTCGGTCTCTCTCATCCCCCTCCCTATTTCGAACTTCTCCCGGGGCGAGTGAAGTGTCCCCTAGCTCAGTGGGCGGCGTCCACAACTCCCCATGGTCTCAGTTGCGGCGGTTCGGCCTCGGCGGCTCGCCCGCCTCCCCCGCGGCCGGTCGGAAGCGCCGGGCCCAGTCGCCACTTTACGAGCGCCGCTGTAATTCCGCGAGTGGCTGATCGCGAATTAAATGGACCGGATGCGGACAATCGGTCCGCGCCGATGGACGTTAGCCAGAAAGGCAACACATGGTACGCCGAATCGTTCGGTAAAGTTACCAAACTGCCGCCACCGCCTGTTGTGAGATGTTTGGACGATTAGTTCAGCCGTATTAACATCGACGCCGTTTGGGAGCGATATCTGCTCTATATTTGAACCACTCTGGATGTCCGTTTCCCAATGAAGTTCTGCTGATTTTCAGATAAAGGGCAGTCAGGCAGCAGTGGCAAATTGTATGTGCCGTACCTATTTATCTCTAATCCGCGACTTTTTTGTTACTGCTTGAAGTTTGTTTAATCAATATCATTTTATGGATAGAGCTGTTCATAGATAACATAAACCTTCGTAAAGGTAGTTCATGTTATCTAAAAGCTTTTCTATGGATAGAGAGTCAAAAAGGATGGTTAAAATTTGTTTTCTTTCTCTGACAGCCCACGTCTTCCTTTTTTCTTGCGTCACCGCCGCCCCGTGTAGAAACGGCGTGGCGCGGCTGGCGTATTCGAAGGTAGACTGTACCGCAACACAGCTGTGTATGCGGGACAGTATTCCTAACAGGCACGCTGCAGTCCCGGCACGATACGACCAATAATGTATATGTAAGTTGGCGAATTGGAACGAGCTTAAAGGCTTGTAAAAGGTGTAGCTATGGGGGTTAACTTGTCTAGCTCGTCTGTTTACAAAATGATAGAAGTTTTGATTGATTACTTAGGCAGAAAACTACTTTACGAAATCTTGCTTGGCTCCGCTGCCAGCCCCGACTTAATTACCCGCTCTTGCCGGACTATCCCCCTTACCTTGGCTGCCAACTCCGACTCGAGCTGTTTGACGCGAGCCTGCAGCTGCGCCAGCTGCTTGTCCCGCTCCTCCAGCTGCCGCGTGCGCTCCTCGAGCAGCTGCTGTTGCTGCTGCAGCTGCTGCTGGGCCTGCTGCAGCTGCTGTTGTTGCTGCTGCAGCTGCTGTTGTTGCTGCTGTAACTGCTGCTGATGTTGTGCGCTGGAATCCTCCTCACTGCTACTGCCCGAGTTGGCCGCTTTTTGCTGTGCCTTCTGTAGATCCAGCTGTGGGAACGCGTAAATCATGTGATTAGAAATTGCATAATAGCTAACTACGAATAAGCTTTCAAAGTTTTGAATGATCATTCGAATGACCGTTAACCGAAATGTAAACGTGATTACAGTTTCTTGTGGTTGTGCATTTGAAGAACAAAAATAGGCATAACAAAATTACTTATTCTCTCTGTGTCGTGACCCTTCAGTTCATTAACGTGTGAAAGATAGCTGCAATCATATAATTCGAATGATAAATTCTTTGATTGCTCTTAAAGATGCAAACTAGCAAAACGATTGCTTTTAACCCTATTAGTGGCAGGGGGGGGTTGTTTTCATCCACCCCTCAGGTTTTTCGGGAATATCTCCGAAACCGCTGAAGCTACGATGCTGAAATTTTCTGACTTTTCCTAAAACTAAATTGGGCACATTCCCTGAAAATTTCAAGTTCATAACTTTACCAAGGGCGGCTCCAGAGCACTGGGAATTGGGGGGTCCTATTCGTGAAGCGAGTCATTTGGGCGATGATCACGATGCTGATGTATTATAACTGTATGCACCAGTTTTATCATGTGATAACATATACAAAGTTATTGTGCATCCTCTTTTGACACGTTTTTGCTATAATAGGCGGATCCAGGCGTCCAAAAAGGGGGGTTATGTTTTACCTCCCAACATAGGTGCCCTGACACCGCCTATGCATGACCAATACAATTGTAGTCGTTCTCTCATAAGAAAATTGTAACATAACAAGACCATTACCACCCTTTTTAGAAACAGTACCAACAAAAACCTTATTTGCTATACTTTTTGTGTACCCCCAATCTCAATGATCTGTATCCGCCTATGATTTTTGAAAATGCATATTTTTAGGATCCATGTGAATTCCTGGTTCATTCTTTATCGATCGGCAAAAGTTGCGTTAAGATTGGTTCAGAAACCTGGCCGTGATAAGCAGTCTAAAATGTATCTGCAATTTGCCCGTTTTTACCCCCCTCAACCCCCCTTTTGACATTTTCTTAATTTTTTTTTTTTAGAAATGTAGATCACGTTCAGCGAAGTCGAATGCCGTTTGAATTTTGAAAATCGGCCCGTTAGATCTCGAGATATCAAGGGGGGGTCGTAAACAGCCCCCCCCTGCCACTAATAGGGGTAGCCAGGAGCCTGCCACTAATAGGGTTAAAGCTTCCTAGAACCGCCAGTACCAAGGACATCATTCTCACCTGGGTGCGTTGGAGCTCCTGAACCAGTATCTCTAACTGGGACTGAAGCCGCTCTCGCTCCACTCGGGAGTTCTGCATGTCATTTTTGGAGCGTTCCAGCTCCTTCCGGAGCTTCTGGACCTCAGTGGAGTCGCTGGTCTTCTGCTGCAGCAGCTGGTGGGCCGACGCCAGCTGCTGCTGCTGCTCCTGGATGGTGCCCTGCTGCTGCTCCAGCCGCTGCTGCTGCTCCTGCAGCTGCTGCTTCTGCTGCTGCACCTGCTGCTGCAGCACGGCCGCGCCCTGCCGCGTCTCCGTCCGGGCCGCCTCCAGCTGCTGTTTGAGCTGCGCCAGCTGCGACTGCGTCTCCTGGAGCGTCTGCTCGGCGCGGTCGGCGCGGCCACGCTCCGCCTCCAAGCTAGCGCGCAGCTGCTGCAGCTGCTCCGAGTCCGAGCGGCTGCTGTTACTCTGAGCCTCGCGCAGCTCCGCCTCCGCCCTCTTCAGACGCGCCACCTCCGCCTCGTGAGCGCGCTGCAGCGACTCCATCTCCTGCTGCTTCTGGGCCAGCTGCTGCGTGAGCTGCTGCAGCTGCGCCTCGCGCTCCTTGAGCTGCTGCGCCGCCTGCGCCTGCTGGCCGCCGGCAGCCTGCTGCGCCGACTCCAGGCTGCGCTGGGTGGACTGCAGCTCCTGCTGGAAGGTGGTCAGCATGGCCGACGACTTTTCCAGCTGCGTCACCAGCTGGTCGCGCTCGGCGGTGATCTGGGACAGCTCGTGTTCCAGAGCAGAGATGCGCTGCATGCGCTCGGCAGTCAACTTATCCTTCTCCCCACCGGCCGCAAGCAAACGCTCCTCCGACTGACGGGCCTTCTCCCTGATCTGCTGTTTCTGAATCTCAGCCTCTTTGGCCAGCTCCTCTGCCTTTTTCCGCCTTTCCTCGATTTGTCTCATTTCTTCTTCAATCTTCCTTTTGTGTTCTTCTGTTAGCCGTTTTTCTTCTTCTACCTTTCGCTTTTCTTCATCCGATAAGCGTTTTTGCTCCTCGGCTTTGTGCTTTTGCTCCTCCGCCTGTGTCTTTTCTTCTTCTGCTTTTCTTCTTCCCTCTTCAGCCTTGCGCTTCTCTTCCTCCACAGCCCTCTTCTGCTCCTCTACAGCGCGCTTCTGCTCCTCAGAAGCCCTGAGAGCAGCTTGCGACTTTTCTAGTTCGTTCTGTAGCTTGGTCAGCTGGTCCTGGAAGCCCTTGACTTGTATCCTGGTCTGCTCGTCATTGCTGTTGGCCTTGTTGGCCGCCTGCTGCAGGTTCTGGCGCTCCTGCTCCGCGGTGCGCAGCTCGCCCTCGGTACGCTCCAGCTTGGAGTGCAGCGACTCGATCTCCATGGCCATCTTCTCGAACTCGGCCTTGGCGGCCTCGTTGCTGTCTTTGTACTTGGTCAGCCGCTGCTGGGTGTGCTCCAGCTCACGGCTCAGGCGCTGCGTCTCCGCGTCGCTCGTCTGTTTCTCGTCGCTGACGCGCTGCAGCTCGGCCTGCGAGCGCTCCAGTTTGGCCCGCACGCGGTCCATCTCCGCATTTATCTTCTCCATGTCGTCTCGGCTGTCGTTCTGCGCCGTCGAGTGGCGGTCAAGCTCACCCTGCGCCTGTTGCAGGTCGCTCTTCAGCCGCTTCTTCTCTGACTCGAGTTGTTCCACCTTCTGACCGAGTCGCGTCGCCTCGCTCTGCGCCTTTTCGTAACGGGAACGGATGCGTTCCAACTCGAATTTCAGCCTCTCAACCTCGCCCTGGTTTTGTTCTTTCTCAGAAGCAAAGCGGGTCATGTTGTTCTCGTGCTTCTCCAGCTCTTTCTGCAGCCGCTGCACCTCCTCCTGCTGTTTCTCGGCCTGGATGCGCTGTTTGCGAACCTCCATCTGGGAGACGTCGTACTTTTCCCGCACGCGGTCGAGCTCGTTCTGCAGCACCTCCAGCTGTATGTCGGAGCGGCTGTCCTCGCTGAGCGCGCGACCCTTCTGAGACTCCAGACGGTCGAGCTCGATTCGCAGCTTAGCTGCCTCTTGTTCGAAACGATCGCGCATCAGGTGCTCCGTCTCCAGATCCATTTGCGTTTTGTCCAGCTTCTCCTTGACACGATCGATTTCCAGTTTGAGACGCTCCTGCTCTTCCTTGCTGCGCTCCTGGCTGTCCTGGTACTTTCCGAGGCGCGCCAAATAGCGCTCCATCTCCGACTGGCACGTCTCGGCCTCCGCCTGCGCCTTGTCGCGCTCCGCCTGGATCTTCCTCAGCTCGGCGTGACTCCGCTCCGCCTTCTCGTACGCCTTCTCAACCTCCACCTGGAGACGCGCCACCTCCTCGTTACTGCGATCCTGAGCTGCCTGTAGTTTCTGATACTGGGCCTTGGACCGCTCAACATCAAACACGAGCTTATCCACGTCCTCTTTGAGCTGTTCTCGCTCGTTGGACAGCCTCTTGTTCTCCATCTGTGACTTGTCGTACTTTTCGCGGACGCGCTCCAGCTCCAGGTTGAGCCGTTCCAGCTCCTCGCGGGACCTCTCCTCGCTATCCTTCATCCTCATGAACTGGACGGCACTGCGGTCGTAGAGCTCCTGCAGCTTCTCGAGCTCGTCCTGCGCGCGGCGCTGCTCCTCGCGCGTCTTGCCTAGCAGCAGGTGCGACTTCTCGCCCTCGGACTGCAGCCGGTCCTGCTCGTCCTGGGCCGTCTGCAGCCGGGTCTGGAGCCGCTGCACCTCGCCCTGCGACCTGGCGAACACAGGGGCGCGGATCAGAACGTCGTGGTGGATGCAGTAAGGGAAATATGTATTGTAGCACGAGTCTGATGAGCAGAACTGAGGGAACGGAAGAAAGGCTGTCATTTATATACACACACGATTTATAAATCCCCCTTGCACATAATGACACGAATAAACGCAAATGAAGCCATCAAAACAAAGCACACAACACAAATGGAATGCTTGATAATTATACAGCCGCATGTTTCGCATCGTGATTGCACGATGTGTCCAGCTTCTGTGAAATTTATCGCTACATCGCCGGAAATGTTCGTTATTTATGGCTACATTGTGGAAGGATTCCTGTGGTGTTGGCTGTTGCATAGACGTCTGCATTAACATGTGCCGCCGAATCGCCGTGACATTTCGTTTGTTCTAGTTCGACTACGTTTCGTCGTGAAATTTTCATACGACCAAATAACGTATGCATCTAAACAGAAAATGTGGCTTTTTAAACAATTTCCTGATCAGAACAGGATCCCACTCGTGGCTAATGAATATTCGATCTATCTGTTGTGTAAATGCCATTGTAGCCGATTAATGTTTCCACCCTTGTTTGTTGTAATCGCAATTTCCAAAACGTTTGTTCCAGTAGGTCATGGGGTAGATTTAGACACGAGGTTAGAGTGAAAAGTTGGAAAAGCACGCGAGCCTAATAATGTTGTGACCTTTCATCTAGCACGCGTCGGGTCAACCGCCAGCGAAAATAAAGTGCTACTCAAGCACACCGTGAACCATTCCTAAACTACGAGCGTTGAGCGTCGCACGAGCCTATGGTCAACCGAATATTTTTTTTTCCGGCCGTACCCTAGACAACTGTGCTTGACTTTGTCTGCCCCACATTCGTCTGCAAACAGAAGTCGTCTGGGCCACCCGACTGACCATTTTATCTCAGTCGATTTGACTCATTTTACTGCCGACTCCGACTCGTTTAGTTCGGTTAGCTCACACAACCAGCCGCGTTTGCTGACCCATTCGTTCGAGTTCGGCTCGACGGCCTTAGTCGGCGCTGTATCTGAGAACGAGACTGTCATCGGGTGGCGCTGCAGTCTGTGGCAAAGTTACCGCCCCGGAACGCCGCGCCGACGGCGTCAGTCCCGCCGACAATAGCGACGCACCGCGGTCAACACGGCCCGGGGATGGGGGGGGGGGGGAGGGCGCGTCGGCCGCCTCCCCGGGTATCTGACTGCGAGGGAGGGGCGGGGGGGAGGGTGTCGTTATCACAGCGCGGTGTCGTTATCGAGCTGGCTGATTGGACGCGGCGGTCACTCGGTGACGGCGGAGGGGGAGCGGGGCTGCATGATGACCAGTGGTGTAGCCGGTACTGCTATAGTTGTCACTGGTGGGACGGTCGCACTAGCATTTAAAATTGACAGTTAACACCAAAACAGACACATGCAAAAGCGAGAGCAATAGCGCCTTCCAACTTGCAAAATAAGCGCATATTGGTGTGATGTGCAAAACAGTGAGCTGTGCCGGGTGAAAACTGACAACTCAAGAAATTACATTTAACCTAATATAAATCTCTTACATAGTCATCGATCACTCACTCATCTAATCTCTTACTTATTCACTCACTCACTCACTCACTCACTCACTCACTCACTCACTCACTCACTCACTCACTCACACTAATCTCTCCCTCTCTCTCTCTCTCTCTCTTTCTCTCTCTCTCTCTCTCTCTCTCTCTCTCTCTCTCTCTCTCTCTCTCTCTCTCTCTCTCTCTCTCTCCACACGAACAGACATTGATCGCAGGAGGCGTGCCGACCAGGCTAACACACAAACGTTCAGACACGAACCGGCTTTGGGTCACTCTGCAGCGTGCAAAAGGGCCGTGTTCAGCCAGTACCCAGCGTCTTGACATGCCCCTCACTAGGTTGCTTTCACTACAAATGACCACAAAAATCTAACGTGCCGGGGTTTAAACTATAGGGTGGAGGGTGGAGTATAATGCATATTGCTAACTATCGGTAAAAAGAAGTTGCATTTTTTGCAAGAAGTACGTAATTGATATGCAAATTAATAGGCAATAAAGAAAGCAATTTTCAATCGTGCTTTGAAAAAGAAGTTTAAAAGATAGGTAGATTTGTGGACTAAATAAATGCATAATGATAACACAGACAATCTTTACACTTTCAAATCAAAGGGGGAAACGGTTCAGCATATTTACAATCCGTAAAACTAGTACTCAAACTTGAGCTAATTTCAAGGGATGCGATTTACAAAAGTTAATGAATCGAAAGCAAGAAAGTAAGAAGGAGGTTTCGGACAGTGTAAAGCTTTGAATTAAACTCTGCAGTCCTATAGCTGATGCTATTATGACAACATTCTAGTGAACTAATATTCGAAGTAAACCATTGAATCGGGTGCATTTCCAAATTTTTGTTCAATTAATGCAAGGGTTCTAGTTAATTGCAATGTTGGAGGATAGTGCTCCATCTGCTTCCACCGAGCCCAGCGGCCGGCGGGAGCACACCGGTCTCTCCACCTCTGCCGCCGTCTCACCGGTCGTATTTCTCCAGCAGTCGCTCGTTCTCGCGGTGCGCCGTCTCCTTTTCCTCCTGCAGCCGCGAGATGAGCAGCTGGTTCTTCTCCAGTTTCTCCCGCAGGTGCTCCAGCTCGGAGCTCCTGTCCTCCTTCTCAATCTGCGGCGGGGGGGGGGGGGGGAGGAGGCCGTCAGACTGCCACTAAGGACAGTCGGCTTACCTCCGCGGGTCACGGGCACAGTCGCAGTAATTCACCGCGGCACCGGCTCAGTGACATTATCGGACAGAAACGGCCTCGTGAGTCGGCCCACCCGGCAGTGGTTCGTAGAACGTGGCGGTGTTTCCGGCGAGCGGCGGCCTCCCGGTGAATAAATGTGTCAGATAAGACCGCGCCTGGAGCGGCGGACGCCCCTTCCCTCACCAGGTGTCTGTCGGACCGGCGCGACAGTGCATCGGACTGGTCGGGGCGCTGGGATTTTTAGACGGAGAGTGTATATCTGGTGTAAAGTTAGCATCTTATGTTGCCTAATAGCTTTCTCGTGAACCTGAATATGTTAAGCTGGATAATTCCTAAAAGATTTGTAAGAAGTACCTAATTGAAGACTGAAGGATATGCTAGTTGTTGTTCCTATTCACTTGTGATTGACCTCTCTGTGAAATGTATACCTGTCCGTGGCTTACCTGCAGTTTCTGTATGAGCGCGGAGTTTTTGTCGAGTTTCTCGCGGAGCAGGTCCATCTCGGTCTGCACGGTGTCCCGGTCCCTCAGCGCCTTGGCCTGCTGGCTCTGCAGCAGCTCGACCCGCTCCGACTGTTTCAGCAGGTCCATCTCCACCGCCTCCTTCTCCTTCAGCACGCGCGCCAGCTGACCCTGATGGGCACGGGCGGCAGGCAGGGGTTAGAGAGGTGGGGAGTTACACACCGTATCCGCAGCTCCCGGCCAGCTTGCCCTGTGGGGCGGGCAGCAGGCGGTGGCCAGAACAGGGGGTGAGGGTCTGCCGTATCCGGCAGTATGCGGCCAGCTGACCCTGAGATACCGACAGCATACATAGTCCACACAAAGTCTACAAAGTACATACTTGTCCTAAAAAACTACAGTTCTCCGTCCTTAAACCGTTCACTTGTCTCTATTATGTACACGCTCGAGTTATTTCATTTTATGCGCGGCTGATGGCGGCATTCATGCCAGTGCATGGCTTCCGTAAATCTGGCTAGATTAGGCGGGCGTTAACAAGTGATGGATTATGATCATTTACAGACCCCACAGGTAATGCACGCCGTAATCCTCGGCAATAAACTGTGGCACTTTTGCACGGGGCAGCGCGGCGTGAGCTCCACGGCCTATACTGCGAGTGGTGTGTGGTTCGGACATTATTGAGGCATTTTCAGCTTATACACTCTCAGAGTAATATACACTTTCTCCGCCCGTTAAACGCAGCAGCAGCGGGCGGCGGGCGGCGAACGGCGGGCGTTGGGCGGCGGGCCGGGCGGCCAGTTAACGCTGCTGACCCTCCACTGGGTCGATGCAGCGCCCCGGCCGCCCCCGCCCCCGCCGCCGCCGCCGCCCCCGCCCCGGCCGGCGGCGGTCGGCAGCCGATAGAGGCCTGTAGAGACGCTCGCTGCCGCTGCCGCCGAACCGAGCGGCCTGCAGGGCTCGGCAGGCCCGGCGGCGACGGGCCGGGAAACAAACGGCCCGAACGGCAGAGGAGGAGACGGTCGGTAGACGAGAGCGGTAGTAAAACCAGCAGGGGTGGCGACTGGCTGAGCTGCAGGAAATGGAGAGCAAGCTAAGGTGTTAGGATTTTTGCTAAGTGTGGCAGAATTTTCTTTAGTTAGTGATAACAGGGTACGCAGATAAAGCATAAATAGACATTCGCATTGCTATTTCTGATCATACAAGTAGGCGCGAAAACCGATTAAGCAGAACTTTATTGGCGTTCTGGGACGTGTGGAAACCAATTAACGTCAAAGGAGCGAAAATGAGATAGGTGACTGATTGCTGGAACGGATGGCAAGGTGGAGGCGGGACTTCGGGGCGCATTTTCACTATCACAGCCTGCAGCGCGGGTCTGTGGCCGGGGATTTCAGCACATTTGATGTATCGCAGCACATTGGATGGGGTTTTATTTCATAAATTGTCAGAGCGTGATTTAATGGGGCGCAAGTGTGAAAAGCGTGGCTATCACACCAAGAACCGAAGGTAGGTATTCGTTGGATCGTTATTTATCGCTTATTTTATGAAATAATTGAGGCTAGAAATCATACGACATAGCACTAGTTCACATCGAACAGTTCTAGTTCCAATGGAACTAGAACGTTGATTGACTGATTGAATAATAATGAGCTTGAACTAAGTCATTTCAGAAGCTCAGTTAGCTTGTGTTGTTTGTGCATAGCTTGATGTGTCTTTTGTACCGTTCACACGGTAAATTAATTTTCAGCCACAAGTGACCTTTAGTGTTTGAAGTTTAAAGGCCACCTGTCAACGTGTAAGTAGGTGAGCTGTTGAAGTCTAATGTACAACTTCGTCCTCATGAAGTGAGCCTGGTAATGCAGTTCTGCGAACTCCGTCTAGACAGGCTGAGAATCCAGCGCTCATGTCCGTTCTTTGTCCGATATATGACCACCGTTAAATTTACAGCGGTTTCTTCCGTTAAACTTCCAGCAGTTTCTTCGCTGAGTGTGTGGCGCCTACACCTGAAGGTCGCCGCAGAGAGCACGGCCGAGGGACACTAACTATTCCCGGAGTTACGAGCCTCGCTCTTAGGAATTTCATTAGTTAACGTGGCTCAACAGGCGTTACCGCATAGTTCGGTTTAAATGGTCCAGTTGTGACGTTCGCTGATCAATCGGCTGATACTTGTCATGGATTTAGATTACAGGTTGAATCAGAAGTCAGAGCTGAGCCAACGGTAGCTGCTACGCGTCGAGGAGAAACATGTTAATCAATACCACCAAAGTATTCATATATACAGGCTTCAGAACATACAGTTTATACATTGTATCAACGCTCTCAACAGCCTTTCAGTTGACGCGAGCGATATCCAGTGTGCTTCCTCGTCTCTGCCCTCCCCAAGTGCATCCCCGCTAACACATGCAGATGAGATGCTGATACTGAGTACGTATACAGTGTACCCGACTGCTCCTATACGGCTCACGGATGTAACACGGGGGCCTGCACCCCATACCACGAAAATAATTCGGACCAGCGGTGGGCAGGTCTGCCGCGGCGGCCAAACTATTGGAGCCGGATCTGAACTCGATAGGCTGGACGTCAAAGAATTCCCAGATTCATGTCGGTGGGACGTCAGCCGCAGTCCAAAGTCCAACGAATGGCCCCCGACAGTTGAAAACGGCTCAGCCTTTTGTGACACGCCGCGCCAGGCCGCGCCGACAGCCTCATGGGGGGAGTTATTTAACGAGTGCAGTGCAGCTGACAGAGACTTAATGTAGGCGGTGGGGTCTGTTATTCAAAATGCATGTCTGGCTTTCAGTCGGCGGGCACGTGCCATCGTCCCGCCGCCACCTCGTTGGGACTGAGCCGAGCTCTCCTCACTGACCTGGGCCTTGTCGTACTTGTCCTTGAGCTTGCTGAGCTCGCTCTCGACGGCCTCCTTGTCGCGCTGCATGCGGGTCGACTGTCCGAGCGTCTTGTCCACCTGCGCCTGCAGCAGGTCCATGTCGCAGATCGCCTGCTCGCGCTCCGCCTGGAGCTGAGGGGAATGTCGGGAGTCACAACCACGAAAACAACAGCGAACGTAAAGAACTGGAGGATACAGAGAAATGTTGCTACAAAAATGGTTGTATATGTTTTACGCTCCAATATGTTTCTTGTATGTCAGAAATACCCAATCTTATAGAGGCCAATAGACATAGGTTATGTCCTGCTTACTCGCATATTTTTTGTAACGATTCCTCCCCTTGTTTAGATAATAGCAGGGAGTATGTCTGATTGAGCAGTGTTACGAGCGAAAGCGTACCAATACACACGCTACACATCTTTGAAAAGCCTACCGCACCGTCTCACCGAGACAAGGCGCTGACCACCTACCCTGCGCAGCTCGCCGGTGGTCCTGTCGAGCTTCTCCTGCAGCTGGTCCAGCTCCATCTGCGCCTTGTCCAGCTCGTTCTGCGTCTTCTCCTGGGTGATCTGGGTGCGGCCGAGCGTCTGCTGCGACCGCTCCAGCTCCTCCTTCAGCTTGTCGGCCTCGCTCTGCGAGCGGTCCTTGTCGGTCATGATGCGCGCCAGGATCATCTGCGAGCGGTCGTACTCCTCCTGGAGGCAGTCCTTCTCGCTCTGGGCGTTCTCCAGGCGCGTCTTCAGCCGGTAGATCTCACCGGAGGACTTTTCCACCTTCTCCTGCAGCTGCTCGACCTCCACCTGCACGCGGTCGTTGTCGTTCTGGTACATGCGCAGCTCGGTCTGGGCGCGCCGCAGCTCGGCCTGCGACTTCTCCAGCCGCTCCTGGAGGCGCTCGATCTCCAGCGAGGCGGCCAGGCTGCCGCTCATGTGCCGCTCGCGCTGCGGGTTGTACACCGGGGTCGTGGATCGCTCCCAGTCGCGTGAATCCCGCGAGTCGCGCGGATCCCGCGGATCGCGTGGGTCTCGGGGATCTCGCGGATCACGCGGATCTCTGGGATCGCGGTCCAACCGATCTCGGTCCCGCTCCCGGTCGCGGTCGCGGTCCCTCTCCCTCTCCCGCTCTCTGTCCCTCTCGGTCCGCTCTCGCTCCCGCTCGAGGTCGAACCGCAGCCGGTCGTTCTCCGCCCTCAGGCGGTCCGTCTCCAGCTCCAGCTTGGTCAGCTTCTGTTTGCTCGACTCGACCTCATGCGAGCGGCTGCCGACGTCGCCCTGAACCTTGTCCAGCTCCGCCTTGGCCTTGCCCAGCTCCTGCTGGGACGTCTCCAGCTTGGCCTCTAGTTTGGCCTTTTCGGTCTGGGCGCGCTCCAGCCGCACCTGCAGCTTCTCCAGCTCGGTCTCCAGCGCGTGCAGCTTCAGCTTGTACTCGGCCAGCTCTCGCTCGTGCAGCTCGCGCTCCTGGGCGCGGTCCTGCTCGGCGCGGTCTCGCTGTTCGCGCAGCTGGGTGATCTGCTTGTCGCGGTCGCTGATGGCCTCCTCGAGGGAACTGAGCGCGCCCTCCGAACTGGTGTGGTGCGCCTGGACGGCGGTTAATCGGGAGCGGGCCATGTCCACCTGGTTATCCTTCTCCTTCAGCAGCTCCTCCAGGTTCTCCACCTGAGGGGAGAGAGGGAAAGAGAGGGTGAGAGAGAGAGAGAGAGGGTGAGAGAAAGAGTAGGGAGGGGATGGCCTATAGCAGTCAGCGTCAGAGGAACGAAACTCAGTCAAAAATAGCGTGTCCTTTAAAGCAAGGCCATCCATGCGGGAAGTTTCCCTCATATAGCAGAGTTATGCTCGCTGAAGAGTCGAACATGAGTTTGAAAGGACCAAGTCTTGCCACTATTATATAACATGGTGAAATATAAGTCACAGTCAACGCGTCGAAGCCATCCATATTTCACGAAATGCTCGAGGATATCAACTTTATTGAATGCTTGTATGTAGATTTCTGAGTAAAATATAATCCGGGGTAAAATAAAAAATCAAATGGATTTTGTCCAAAGTTTAAGCGGCTGAGTCCCTGAGTGTGGATCAATAGAGCTACGAGTTAAGATGCAGCCCTGTGGTCCGTCTGATTTCCCGTTCTGTGACACAGGCCCAATTACTGTCGCACACCGATCGTATGTCCCATGCCACGCGTCTGTCCTATACGTCGTCTGTCGTAATACGGGCTCGTGAGTCATCACTCATCTAGTGCATGTTTGATGTCAGGATGTCACCCATTGTGTCCTGCCACTGATCACAAATCTGGGGCAGATTTGACAATTCATGTCATCTGTTTTCTAGGTCCGGCTCTGTGTTCCGTACCAAATGTTGAACAGACTACACAAGCAATTATCTATTCCTTTCCTCTCTGCCGAGGACTCCTTTGTCTCGTTACGTCGTAAATTGGAATTTCACGACAAAAAATTGAATTAACAATCAAGCTGCAGCAGAAACATAAATCGGAAATGTCAGACCCATGATTTTCTGTTGTGTCGAGCGCCGTGATTACTGACCTTCCTCTGGAGAACGTTGATTTTGCGGTCCTTGATGTCCAGGTGGTCTCTGGTCTCGTTGAGCTCGCTGCTGAGTCGACTGCGCTCCTGTCCGGCCTGCAGTGCCGCCTGCGTCTTCTTCTCGATGGTGCGGTTCTTCTCCTCCAGCCGCTGGCGGAGCTCCTCCACCTGACGAGGGTAGCGTGGATATCAGTCTCGTCTCCCTACGAGGGTAGGGTGGAGGTCAGTCTCGTCTCCAGACGCATATGGCGGGACTTTCTTTATGAAATGAAGCTAGATATTTGCCAATAAGCTGTAGAATGCATATCTCAAGATATTTCCTTATCACCGAGAAAAAAAAAAAACTGACCAAATGGCACATAGCCTAAAATAGATATAAATAGCAATCCATCGTACCAAATGTATATCGAAACCTCCACATGGGCCTCGCCATTGAGCTTAAAGATCAGATATATTTTGCGATTTTCAAACACCGAGATAAGCCCCTTATAGGCTTATGTTCTCCGTTCTGGAGCGAAATTCAAGGCCGCGCGTTGATCCGATTAGGACAGTGTGGGCTCGGGTACTGACATCGGCCTGGAGCATGTTGTAGTGCTCCTCCTTGGCGCAGAGCGACTCCTTGAGAACGGTGATGTGCCGCTGGTAGTCGTGGTGCTGCTCCTCCAGCGTCTTCATCTTGGCCGTCAGCGCCACGATCTCCTGGTCTCGCCGCTGGATCTCCGTGCGCGCGTCATCAAACTGCCGGGGGATAGTCCGCGCGTCATCAAACTGCCGGGGGATAGTCCGCGCGTCATCAAACTGCCGGTAGATGGTCCGCGCGTCATCAAACTGGGGGAGGGGGATAGTCCGCGCGTCATCAAACCGCGGGGGATAGTTCGCGCGTCATCAAATTACGGGGTGTAGGGAAGCAAAGAAGTTCGGACACCTCTCCGCGCGTCATCAAACTATGGGGAGGGGATGAGGGTCCACTCCGCGCTTTAGTGACTGTCGACTTAACCCTCGCCGGACCTATTGGTTTTCTACATATGCGCCGGCCGAGGGGGGTACGACCCCCCATCGCCGTTTCGCCCCTGGTCAAGCTAGCGCGTCACGAAAAAAAACGAGCGTGTGCGCCGTTACGAGACGCAGAGATTGGTACCCGATTTTAAGGTCCTAGGTCAACCGGTGACCTCTCAGGTCAGGTCAAGTGCCCCAAGGTACGGTTCAGTTTTTGGTGAATAACTTCGCAAAAAACAGCCACAGAGCCGCGATTTTAGCAGCATCGTGTTTGCCTTGCTCGGGCGCGTCGAATGATATACTTTTTGTTTGGGTCAAGTCAACTTAGGGTGTTGACCTCAGGTCACGGTCAGGTCAGCACCCCCAGGTCACAAAGCTGGTCGAAACAGGTCATGTCGCATATCATTCGATTTGGCAGGTCCTCCTGAGTCCATTGGTGGCTTTCCCGACTCGCTAGCTCAATTTGATCGGGAGTTATTGACGAAAAAACTAATATGACCTTGATGACGTCATAAATGACGTCACGCAAGGTCAACATTGCAAGAGTGACGCACCCGCCCCCCCCCTTCGGCCGGCGAGGGTTAAAACGGCGCCCAGGCTACTCGTTCGCCACTATTTCCCCACCGTTCGTATGGGGAACTTTACAGCCCACGGACGCTGCGGATACTGTTAGTCACAATGCAATCCGATTCCTAAAATTGTTTCCATGTGTTGGCAAGCCCGTGGACTGAAGTGGCCACCGGATATCCTGAGAACTTCGAGGACCGACGTTCATAAAAAGGGTCGGCGCCGGCGTCTCTGCCTTCCCCTCTCCCGCCTCCCGGCCCTCGCCGGTCCCCGCCCCCGATGGCGTGTCACGGTTCATGACGTTGCCCGTTCACGCCGTCCGTGCCGCCGACCGACCGCCGCGCACCGCGCGTCATGGTTAATGCAGTGGTGGCTAGCAGGCAGTGGCTCCACGCACACAGGGTGGATGCTGGACTGCCCCCAGTAGTGGGCAGCAGCCAGAGACGACCAGCGGGCAGCTGCCCCCCCCCCTCCCACACACACACACGGCGGGCAGAGACCACACGCACACACATGGCGAATGATACGCACCCGGGAAGTGGCAAGCTGAAAATCGTACGGCTCTATCAAAAAAGACAGGGAATTATCGACAACCTTTATCACCGACTAACCTGTTTTTGTGACGCTGACTGAAGCTGTTGATACATTAACCGCTCCTCTTCTT
Source organism: Amphibalanus amphitrite (assembly GCF_019059575.1). NCBI lineage: Eukaryota > Metazoa > Arthropoda > Thecostraca > Balanomorpha > Balanidae > Amphibalanus > Amphibalanus amphitrite. The sequence continues at coordinate 449,009 of NW_024881686.1, forward strand.
TGCCTGAGGAAATAACGTGAATCGTTTGTAAGGACGTGCAAAAACGTGAATCATTAATTACACCCTCACTTGCTTGCTCGGTTGAAGAGCGCGTCTATTCCCAATCTATTGAGATAAAAGATGGCACACCATATAGCTGTCGATATAGGGTGCGCGTTTAGGGTTTATGTACTTTATCACATTCGAGCTTACGTTTGAATTTTAAATCGTACCTTACGGGGACAAATTTTACCTTCGGTTTTTCGAACATTTTTAACAGCAGCTTTCTGAAATTTGTGCTGTCTCGTTATCAGTTTCGCTCTGTCGTCGTCATGCATGCTTAAAACAATTTCAAAATATCCAGATGTTGTTCGCACCAGTCTCTTTTTTATATGACCAGAGAATCAATAAAACTTTTACTAGGGAGAATTGCATGAGTAAAGTGCAGCTCTATTTGTTTCGAGGAAGCTGTTGCCGCTCCTACCACATATATTCTAGTCAAATTTTTTAAGGTCAACTCTACTGTTAACTTGAAAGTGATAATGTTTTGCCGGTTTTGAATAATTTTATCTCATGCCATTCAGGTCGGACCAGACGTAGGTAAATTGCTGGCGGTGGCCAAGCGCCACAATGACCCGGACTCGCAGCATTGTGATATAGGATCCGGGATTATTAGTTATTCTGTATCCCTGTTCAACCTCCCATTAAATCGAGACCATTAGGCGAAATGCCTACCGGTAGAGATATTTCTGTCGGGAAGCAAAATTGCTTCCATCCATTTCGCTTTATATCAAGGCACAAAGCTAAAGACATGTCATCCATATTCCATAAGGCAACTAGCGATATCTCGTTTAATCAGCGGATGAAACCTGTCCTTGTGAAACCAGCCAAGAGTACGGCTCCCTGCCACCACCCAAGTCCACCGTTTCAATGAACTGCCACTCTGGCGGGAGTGTGGAGTGGGCGGGGTGGGGGCGGGGTGGGGGCGGGGGCGGGGAGAACCGGGGGTGGCCGGGCCTCTGCCCCGGCTGCAGTCCTACTCCGCACCCGCCGCCGCCGCCGGCGCTCGTCCAAATCGATGGTGTCGTCAGCTGCCGCCGGCGACGGCCGGCCAACGAACGTACTCGCGCGAGGATGGAACTAAAGCGGTGACGGCACGCCGCCAGGACCGGCCGGCCGATAGCGTCTCGCCAAAATCGGGCGCTCGGCGCGGAGTATCCACACGACCGAGTGTCCCCGCTCCCAGAACCGAGTGTCCGGAACCGAGTGTCCCCGGGACCGAGTGTTTTTGGGACCGATTGTCTCCGGGACTGAGTGTCCCCTAGACCGTTTGCTCGGTGCGGAGTATCCCAGGGTCATCTCCCCTGCAGAGCTGACCCCAGGGCTCAGGGCCGGCGGGCAGGCCGACTCCAGGGCCGTCTTTTCTTCGCACGGGCTGCCCCCACGACGGGCGGGTGGGCCGTGGGGATGTCCCATGCCCGTCCGCCTGGCGAGAGCTGACCCCACGACAGTCCACTCGGCGCGGCGTGTCCCCAGTAGAACCGTCTTTCCGGCGAGTGCACAGTGATGCAAATGGGGTTCACGAGTGGCCATAAATACCAAAAAGTCAAGTTTACCAAACCGAGTAAATCGCTATATGGCTAAACACAGAAATGTTTGGCGCATCTGAATTCACATAGTTTTCATACGTTTGTCAAAACCGGCCTCGTGTATGATTGTCAGAAGTCGTGACATTTTCTATGTCGTAAAATGACTGTCAGATACCCCCAACTTCAAACGCCGCTAGCGTGCGTTCATTTCGTACAAATGACAAAAATTATACATGGCAATGATCCCTAAAGCCTGCTGCTTCTCATGCCGGAACACAAAAAGCCGCACCTTTTTGGTTTGGCAGTGATCTAATCATTTGTCGTCATGTTGCAATCGCAGTTTTTTGCTAAGAAATATTTGCTTTCGTTTCATCTACAGCAGTTTACACAGTGTGTGCCCGTTAGTGCACCATACCATATCATTCCCTAACCATTTCTGAGTCACATTGTGAAAGAATTAAGGCACTAGCACAGGGCAGACCGGCGCTATTGAAGTTTTTGTCCGGCGCGGTCGGGTGTCGCGGTCGGGGCGGATTGCTTTCACCGCGGATCGCAATTTCGACAAATGTTTAACTTTGAACTGCTATAAGTAGGTCAAATATTGACCTTAAGTCAAAAGTAATATGCTCACTCGCGAGACCTTGTCAAGAGCAATCCATTGGTTTTTGTCGCGAGGCGATAGGACACTTCGTTTAGGAACAGCAGAGGGATGCACAGACGAACCCCCGCTGAGGCCGCCCGCCCGCGGTGCGGCCGCCCGGGCTGCCAACCGCGCCGCGGCACCCGACCGCAACGGACGAAAACTTTAGTAGCGCCGGTCACCCCTGTGCTAGCGCCTTCATTCTTTCACAGTGCGGCTAAAAAATGATTAGGGAATGCTATGGTATGGTGCACTAACGGGCACACACTGTGTAAACTGCTCTAGGTGAAACGAAAGCAAATATTTTTTAATAAAAAAACTGCGATTGCAACATGATGACAAATAGTTAGATCAACGCCAAACCAAAAGAGATACGACTTTTTGTGACCCTGCATTAAAAGCAGCAGACCTTGGGGATCATTGCCATGTATAATTTTTGTCATTTGTATGAAATGGACGCACGCTAGCGGCGTTTGAAGTTGCGAGTATCTGACATTCATTTTACGACATAGAAAATGTCACGACTTCTGAAAATCATACACGAGGCCGGTTTTGACAAAAACATGAAAGTCATGTTTTTTCAGACACCCCAAACATTTGCCTGACTGGCCATATTACGATTTGTTCAATTAGGTGAACTTGAAATTTGGGCCTTTTCGGTATTTAAGGCCACTCGTGAGCCCCATTTGCATCACTGTGGAGTGGGCTGCGGGCGTATCCCAGAGTCGTCTGCTCTGCGGGGCTGACCCGAGGACCGGCGGGAGGGCGGGCTACACCGGCCACCGGGGACGGCCTCAGAGGTGCGCCGCACGCGCCGAGATTGCCTCCGTAATGACCCGCGGCACGAGATAGGACGGCGCACGCAAATAACCCAAATACTTTACCGGACAGCGGCGCCACGGGACGATGTTTGATAGTGGCATGACGGTGGTTTTGGAAGGTATGTTTTTCCACCAAGTGCCAGCCTTTCTACTTAAATAATAAATAATAGCCTTAAATACTTCTACTTAATAGCCTTAATACTTTCTACTTAAATAAATAATAGCCGGTCCCGTAGCTCAGTTGGTAAGAGCGTTGGACTCCGCGTGGTGAGAGCACGCGTTCCCGGTTACAACAGTCCGGGGGCCGTATTCACGTCGACTTCGTAAGTCGATTTTCTTTCGTAAGTATAATTTGGTATTCACGTCGACACTTCTTAAGTTTTTATCGATGGAGTTCACGTGATTAAAAAAATTTACTTAAGAAGTAGGTCAAACTTAAGAAAATTCTTACGAAAAAGATCGACGTGAATACGGCCCCGGGTTCGAAGCGCGACGGGCGCTTGACATTTATGGGCCTCCTGACAGGTATGGTTGCGGTTGGTGGCAGGCCGTAGCCAGGCGAAGTCAGTGAGGGGACCGGCCGTGCGCGGCTATGTGCGCACGTTAAACTTTGGACTCTAAATTCTGCCATAGGACTGGAATTGCGCGATCGGAGGGTAGAGGGCAGGGTCACCGCAACAAGCTTCGCTTAGCGGTGGTTCTGTCCTTGTGAATCCTTCCTATCAAAAGGTTCGGACTAAATTTATATATAAAAAAAATACTACTGAAATAAATTACACATGGTAAATTGAGACCGAAGGTGCAAATTGGCCTAGTCCATTCCTACACTTGCTGCAGCGTGACACGCGGCTGACACGGGACGATAAGTGAAATAACATGTCTGTCAAGTCACTTGCTACAGAATTACAGAACTCGATAGCAGTCTACTTACTGCAGGCGTTTCCGAATTATCGATTAGGTGCAGTTTGGATTCAAATGCGCTCTACTCTTTTTGATGTTTTGAGTCACGTATCCATATTGTATTGAGTTTCACCATTCACACTTACCCAGGCCTTTTGTTTGGAGCATTTCCAACAGCTTCTTTATGCTCTCGTCCCTGGCGAGAAGTGTTTGCTTCTGAGTGTCGATCCTCAGTTCTAGCTCCTGAAACAAATAGCATCAATAAAAGCGTTTACTCGCTATCATTCTATTCTAGTGTCATGCTTGAAATGCTCATCGTCATGTCTATGTTCACGGTTCACCCAAGCGTTACATCTAGCCTGTGATCAGCCAATCGAACTGTATATCTTGTTACGGGAATAACATTCTAGTTTGAGAAGTTGATCTTCTGTTATTATCCTGCCTTTCGAAGATGTACCTATTTTTGAACCTCATTAGCTTACAGATGCGACCCACCTCTATCTATTCTTTTGAACTTCGGCTCCTTATATTCTGACTCTGAGCACACTTTATGAATAGTTCATGCCGACGCTGCATTCCGACATTTTCGCACGCCCCCTTGAAGTGCATATCGAGTTTGACGTCATTGCTACCCAAGATGACGCACCGAGCAGCTCTGATGACGTCACCGTTCATTTCTGGCGTCAGCGCACGGCGGCCCATTGATCCCAAAAGGCACGTGTGCGCCGGGTGGGTGTGGTAAGAGACGATATGAGGTAGATGTAGTGGGTTTATTTACTCTGAGGTGAAAGGCACTCAACCATCCCACCAGAGTAAGGCGTAAGCCTTCTCCTTTCCGAGGACTACTGCATCTTCGGTAAGTATAAAACGAGAAAGCGAGAATAATATGAGAGAAGGAATAAGGGAGAGAGAGAGAGAGAGAGAGAGAGAGAGAGAGAGAGAGAGAGGAGAGAGAGAGAGGGAGAGGAGAGAGAGAGAGAGAGAGAGAGAGAGAGAGAGAGAGAGAGAGAGAGAGAGAGAGAGAGAGAGAGAGAGAGAGAGAGAGAGAGAGATTGAACTAAATTAGAAAGAGCTGGTAGAACTTCGCCGTGCAAGCTGAATGGCCCCGGAGCTAGTCAGCTGCATCGTTTCTCCGATAGATGGCGGTGGGAAGTAACCCTGCGGTGGTAGACTATCCCGCAAGTCACTCGGATAGCCAGTACGGCTTTGCGGCCGGCCAGCCGTCCCAAGATGTCCGCTATTTGCCGACGGACAAAAAGTGCGTGTAGCCAGACGTGAGGCAGGGCGCAATGGCTGGCTGTGCGGAGTGAGCTGCCGTGCATACCTTGATGGTCTCCTTGAGGATGGCGTTCTCTCGGGTCAGGTGGTCGTTTTCCACGTAGAACTGGTCGAGCTGCTGCTGCAGCTCCACCACAGCCTGGTTCTTGCCGCCGCGCCGGTGCATCTCATCCTCCAGCTGTCGGATCAGCGCCACTTGTTTCTGAAAAACAACACGGCGCAGCTCAATGACCAAAGGCGCTTGCTGCTGAAAAACACGGCACAACTCGCCGATCACCGACATTTGTTTCTGAAGCACGGTACGGACCAGACGATTCATAGCAGTTGTTTTAGTACACCTTTGTAAGCGAAATCATCACTTTTTCTTCTCATGAAATTAGACCATAGTTACAGAATCGGTAAAGTGCCAATATCGGCCAAGGGCACACCGATGAGCGGCATACCTTTGTAGCCGATAGTTTCAGCTTCTATTTTAGTGCGGATGATGAAACGGCTGAGCGCTGCATGGGCCCGACGTCGCTTCTATGGCAATATTTCATACCCAAGGTTTCATACCACACATTTTTCTTGGTTTCAATGGAAGAGCTGTTTTGGAAAATACCTAAGCTTATCTTATTCTTTTTTTTTTTGACCTCACTGACCACATTGCGAGTGTCCTTGATGGACCACGCTAGGTCGGTTGTTTCCATGACCCAATCAAATGAAAGCCTCATATCGTGAGTTGGTGACCTGGAATGATTTGGACTTTTTCACAAAAAAAAGCTGTGATGCAATGATCCGTGTGAAGTGCAGCACTAATCATTTTATAAACTACGTCAATCTTATTCACTTTAAACTTAAGTAGCATCGCATGAAAAGCATCATCTCATCTTTTACCAAGCTAGAAGTAAACAAAATTGCCGTTACACGTCCCATGCCATCTTTGTACCGGAGCAGATGCATATAATGGTTACATGTGAGTCCGGTTCCAGGGAACCATTAACCGGCCGGCGTATACCGCATAGGCGCGACTCAGGGGAAATGCGGCCACTATGGCTGCTCAATTAGGCATCAGAGTTTCATTAGGGACGCATTACACACGCATTGCAGATCCGGCCGGGCGCGGCGGTGCTGCCGAGACTCTGAATACTGTCCCAGGGTAGGTCAGGTAGCTAATGGAGGTATGCAGATGTACATTATCACCGTGACAAAATTATTTTGAAGATAACTGTGAGGTAGATATGTATGCTCGTACATATATGTGCCTTTTCCGAGATGAAAGCTCAATGGTTAACAGCTGCATATGATCGTGAATATACATTAAATAATCTGAATCCCATGACTATGACCTGTTTTTCATTGTACACGCTTTTGATTAAAAAAAACTTGAACCACTTTTAGTGTATTTAGTCTAAAAACCCTTAACATGATACCCTGAAGTAACGGCTAACTGCTGCAGCGAATCATTCAAAGAAAGTACGCCTTATTAATTCGCTGCTACTTCACTTCCAATAAACTTAGGTCAGGTCTCAGTCTCTCTCTCTGTCTCTGTCTCTCTCTCTCGCTCTCTCTCTCTCTCTCTCTCTCTCTCTCCCCTCTCTCTTTCCATTCCTGTTTTAACCATAGATAGTCCCGCGGGGATTCGGTCCATCTACTATAGGTCCATGGCCGGCCGGCCACGGTAGGACGTCCTTTCAGCCATCGGGGCGTTATTTGAGGGCGCCTCGGATGGCCGCCTCTCCCAGCTGGACCGCCCCCGGCTCCCCTCCCCTCCGCCCCCCCCCCTCGGCGGCCGGTGGTCGATATGGGTCCGGGTGCTCTTCCTCCTCCTCCGGTCAGCGCGGCCCGCAGATCTGACCGACAGAGCTGACCGACAGATCTGACCGACAGAGACAGAGCTGACCGAGCTGACTGACAAGCTGACCGACAGAGCTGACAGACAGAGCTGACCGACAGAGCTGACTGACGGAGACAGAGCTTACAGAGCTGACCGACAGAGCTGACAGACAGAGCTGACCGACAGAGCTGACCGTCAGACCTGAACCACAGAGCTGACATAGGCGAGACCTCTGGTGCTGTTCCCCTACCTAACGGAAAAGTGCCAACGCTGGCTAATTTGAAATCGCTCTGATTTTGTCTTAGAAGGCATACGCTTTAAATTGCTACTGACTCTGCTGCCTTATATCTATTAAGATGGAATTTATTATCTGTATCTTTACTTGATATCGTATGGTGAATTTAAGCTTTGTCCATTTGGTGTACACTCCTTGATAATCTTAAGAAAAGGTTTCTTTTATTTTTTATTTTGCAGAAAGAACTTCTATACTTAAGTTCTTTCTTTAAAGTTGCATTGGCTTGGCCCATTGAGTAGGGCTGCCAGTGTGCTAGACAAATGGACAAAAGACGTAAGACGTTATCAACATGGTACGATCGGCTGCCGTCTTTCAATGGATCATTTATCGTGTCTATAAACTTTTGCCATTAGTAATATCGTTATGGATATAAGTATGCCAAAGTTTTCGCTTTGCTAACTACCAAGAGAGAAGCAACTCTTTCGCCATAACGATTATATTTTCAAGTAATATAATTATAAGAATGTCAGACGTCTTCGTCGCCCACATTTCCAGTAATCAGCCCCGGAGCCAGTCCGCTACATTACACAAACCGATCGAAACACTGATATCATCGACTGTCGTTACCCTATCTCTAAGGTTTTCTCCGACGTCATTAAGGAATCCCATTTAAGGCAATGCGACCATTAGGCATAAAGAACCCAATCAAAGGTCATCGGAGGCTGATCTCTGAGCTTGGTCGTCGGAGCGGCTGCTGGCGCCGCGTTTGTCCCTGTCCGTGGCTCTGAAGGCGCCGCGTCTGTTCCTGCCCGTGGCTCTGAAGGCGCCGCAGCTACCCCTGCCCGTGGCTCTCCGCGGCTCTGCAGCTATAACCCTGCCCGTGGCCCTGTCAGTCGGATCATCTCTGGAGTAGATGCCAGGCACGGTCCGAGCCAGCTAACCCGCTCACAAGTGCCGCGGCCGTGCACTCAGAGGATTATCCGCCACGGAGCGGGGGCGCGGCGCCGGGGGCCGGACGGATAGCCATGCTCACACACTGTGGGCTGCTGCAAAACAGCGCGCGGGACGTAATCGATACAGGGAGCAGGCTGAGACTCTGCACTGAGATGGTGGGGCAATAATTAAGAAACTGGCGCAAGGCACTAGCCTATCTTACAGACCTCAACTTTAGCCTAGCTAGCATTTAGCCTATCTGTAAACTTCAACGCAACACATTACAATGGAATGTGTTCACGTGAGGTCGATTTTTAGTTGTCAATTGCAATAGGACTGTCGAGCGATAGCTGTTATGCCATCCGATAAATTTGTACGCATTCCTGCCAGTCAAAATGACGCAATGTGAGGAGTCTAGGAACGGTGTGATAAGGGTGTAAAAGGCTATCACAATTTCTCTGTACCTATGCTTTAGAGCATTAGTCCCTGGGAGGTTTTAGTAAGCGATTTTATTGACCCCGAAACTCGCAAAATCACTCCTAATTTTGGGTCAGTGCTTAAATGAAATCGACTACTTTTACTCCACTCCAGCCTTGAGACAGAGGCCATTGTTACGCCATCTCAGGCAATCCGTTCTGTTTTGCAGCGAGCTGAGCTTATTCTACGGTCCGCGATGAATCCGCAGACCAGACTCAGACGATGACATGTTTTTGCCAAACGAAATTGGTGTTTTGACCAGAAACCGACGTCCAGACCGTGCTGTCGGAGGCTGCTCCGGCGAGGTGAACCGGCTGGTGAGGACCGGGTGTGCACTGCGGAGCCGGTGTTTGCTGATTCGGCAGGACCAACAGCGAGCAGCTGTCGCCGACAGTTTACGTGGAGCAAATACTATACGGCGGCAATGATTGCACTGTGAACGAAACTGGCTGCCACCGGACATGACTTTGAAAACAGTCATGAGACCCAAAATAGCATACATACCTTTGCATTTGTTGGACGGTCTTTTTCGAGACGGTTGGCTTTCATTCACCATTTTTCCCAGAACCCAGACTGCGTTCCCGAGTGGCCTCCCTCCCACCCTTGGTAGGCAGTCATGGTCTCGGCGCCCCATGCGTCACCTCGCCGCCTTTCTCGGAGGACAGGACCGGTGGGATCGGGTGTCATGCGCTAATGGACGCACACACGCAAAGGCCACGTCCGTCGGCTCCGGCGCGGGAGGAGATGGTGCCCGGGTGCTCTGAAGTTCAGCAATTGGTCGGTTTTTGAGTTCTGTCGTGACATCAAGTGGGTTCTTTTTTATTGCTTTTAGTGTTTTTGTATTATTATTATTATTACCACATGCTGCATTCGTTTCTGTTCATTTATTGTTCGGAGAATAAAGGCAGCTTCCTGTTCCCAGACGATAGAATAAGGCAACGTCTTATCTTATTGTTGTTATGTATATTTTCTTGGGGCTTATGTAAGTTGACGATGAACGGTAAACTTGGTTTGAACTAAAATAGGTTCATGCCGTTACATATGAATCACCCTAAGAAGGCCTCGTCAAATCTGCAGCACCAATACAATTTTACAATCCCCCAACCCATCGCCAGCGTATTGTACCGCCGTAGCCCACGCTGAACCCACCTGGTTCTCGGCCGTCAGCAGCTTGATCTGGTCGTTCATCAGGCTGTACTTGGCCGACTCGTCTTTGCGCATCTGTCGCTCCTTCTTCAGCTCCGGCGACCAGAAAGTTTTGATGCTGTGCATACTGGAGCCGAGCTTCTGGTTGGTGAGTTCCAGCTCCTTTTTGAGCTGGCTCAGCTCTCGGTGAAACTCGCCGTTCTGCGCCTGCATCTCCACAATGTACGAGTCGCGCGTGCCGCCGTGCTTGCCGCCAAAGTCGGCGCTGGGCGACTGGCGAGCCGAGCGCGACATGTGGTGGCCCGGCGGCGGCCCGTACAGACCCTCGTCGTCCAGCATCCCGTCACGGAGACCGTCTCGCATGCCATCTCGCATGCTGTCACGCATGCTGTCGCGCATCCCGTCTCGCATGCCGCGCTCGAGCGAGCGTTCTCGTCTGGGCGGCATGCCGAGGTCGGGTCGGTCGCGCGGCGGCGGTTCGCGGATCGGCACAAACTCGCGCTCATGTCCGTCACCATGGTAACCGCGCGACGAGGCACCGCGCGACGTGGAGCGCGAGCGGTGGTGCGAGTTGGCGCGCGGCCCGCCCCGGTCCAGGTGGTCCATACCCGGGCTGGCCAGCTCGTCCGGGTACGAGTTGATGTGTGACGAGGAGGCCGAGTGTGGCACGCGCCGCGGCTCGCCGGGCAGCGGCGAGTTGCTCGTGGAGCGGCTGTAGCGGCTGCGGCGCACCAGCGGACTGCCGCCGCGGCCGGCTCCGCCCGACGCCGGCGGAAAGGCGCCCGTCACCGGCTCGGCGCGGCGAGCGGCGCGCCCGGCCGGCGGCTCTCCGTACAGGTCACGCGACATGACCGGGCAGACACGATCGGCGCCGCGGCGCTCATGCTGCCGGCGGCCGGCGCGCTCACCACTGACCGGCCGATACCGGCCGCCGCCCACCGCCGCCGCCGCCGCCGCCGCCGCCGAGCCAGCCGAGCCGACGCGCTGCCGACGCGTGCGATCAATCGGCGCTCGACGCACGCCCGACGACGTTGGCGGGACGTTATGTTGGCGCGCGCCCTCCGAGCTGCCGTGGCTGAACCCTGAGCGGGGGACTCGGGAGCTGGCCACCGGACAGACACTAGATAAGGCTGGAAGGGCCCATGAAACGCGGCTGACACGGCAGAGGCAGAGCTGACCGGAGACGTCGCCAACGTCGGGCTATCTCCCAGTGTGTCGGGAAGGAGGAGAGCGCTAGAAACCAACACGTTAGCCGGAGGCTCGCTCCGACCGAGAGGCGAGCGAACCGCCGTGCCCAGCCGCTCGAACAAAGCCACAGGCAGACCACTCAGCCCCGGCACCGCCAGTTGGGTTCAACTCATTCTGCCAGCGCCCGTTTACCGTGCCTCATCCACGATCGGTCCTGTCTACTCCTGTCCTGTGCACCGTCATCAATGAAGTTTTTGCCTTTGTCTTCTCTGTGGGCGTTTTTGTCGGTTACTAGTTGCTTACTGTTAGCGTTTCGATCTTCGCATCGATGTAGTTATCAAGAGACATTAGAAGGGCAATTACATTGCTTGATACTGACCTCGATATGAAAATTATTAGCGAAACATTATCGACTGGTAGCCGGGAACGGCGATCATTTACAGGAAATGTCTGGTTGTAGAAATTTTAACTTTTCATGTATTCTGCCCATCCAAGCCCTGCCTTGTCTACACCTACTCTATCAGTAGTTCACTTCTTCCCTGTCCTTTCTGCTCCGTCCATCCTGTTCTGTCCACCCTGCCCTTTCCGTGCCCTCCCATGCCTGGTCACCGTGCCCCTGTGCGCCCCCGCGGCAATGGCCGTCCGATGACGGCCGTCCGCCGGCCATCGCCTCGGCTGACGGATGACGCCACCGCCGGCCGGCCGAGCGGACGTCATCGACCGCCGCCGGCGGCGACCGACCCAGTTCCGATCGGCCGACCGACCCGATGACCGAGCGGGGTTCCCCGGCCAACGGAGGGCGGTGGGAGGGGAGGCCCTCAGCGCGTTACAGAGGGGGCTGACAACCTCAAACGGACCGCCGTGGTAGCAGATCAAACGGCAAGGAACTATATTCCGTCGCACGATGGTTTCAAGAACGGTATGATTGGATAGTAGCCCGGGGGAAAGGTAATCGATCGAAGTTACCGCTCCACTCTAGAGCGGATGATGCAACCATCGAAGGCGATCATCCATACGGTGGAATGACCCGTTCAAGATGAATGTAGGTCGCTACTCACGCTGGTTTTCTTGTCGATATCATTGGACGTGAACTGCTTATCACAGTTAACCCATTGAGCGCCTGTCCGCTGTCCGCCTGTCCCCCGGACAGCCGCCTGTCCCCCGGACAGCCGCCTGTCCCCGGACAGTCGGACATCTGTTCAGACGTCCCTAGCGCCTGTTCAGACTTCACCTCTGCTGTCCTGGTGGCTGTCCAGACAACCCCCAGTCCAACCGGGCGCCCGTCCAGCGTCACCCCGGCTGTCGGGGCTCCCCTGTGGTCGCCGAGTGGTGCAGGGTCCTGACGGGCATCGGTCCAGGGCGGCCGGTCGGAGACACGGCCCGATAATGAACGCCGGTCACGGTCAGCCATCGGTGGGGTAGGAGGGAGGGGTACGGTTCAGCGAGCTCACGCTATGTTCCTAAGCATGCGCCGGAGTGGCTCGGCAACCAGGTGGGAAAGTATGCGACATCGCGGCACGACAGCCTAAGCAGGACTGTATGCGATCGCACCCGGGCATGGCAACCACAATGGTGCTGATCTGTGATTCGTCAATTTCTACGAAACTTGATGCCATTAATACTTCAGCGGAAAATTTATATCAATTCCAATGAGCTGACATTTGAACAGATACATGAAACTCCATACTTACTCAACTGAAAAAAGTCAAGTGATAGACCTACTCCGGCTTGTTTACTGGCTTAGGTAAGTAGGTATATTTAACCCGCGCCCTGGTGGGGGGGGGGCTATTTTTTGCCCCCCCTCCAGACTTTTTGATATATCTCCAGAACCGCTGCGCCGATCGTCACCAAACTTTCAGTACCCTCCCGGACATCAATTTTACACATTGTGACCAAAAATTTTTCCAAAGGCTATGATAGGTTGGCCGGAAATGACGTCAGAGTGACGTCATGTTCTGCCGTTTTCGACCCAAAAAAGGGTTTCGCGGGAAGAGCTGTCAGGCCTATAGCTTTGCAAATACAGAAAAATGATAAAGACATAAAAGCTGTAGAATCAACAGGGCTACAAAACTGCTATCTCGGATTTTTGAAATTTTTGGATTTTGACCCCCAAAAATCAAAAAATAAATTTTTTGCATATAATAATCGAAAAATCCAAAAAGTTTTTTGAATTTCGCAAAAACCGGAATATATGTGATAGTCCTTACCTCCTTCCATCCACATACCAAATTTGAGATCGATACCTCTTTTTTTGGCGAAGTTATAGCGAAAAAACTGTTCAAAATTGATGACGTCAAATTTTCAAACTCAATTTTTAGCAATTCTAGACCCCGTAGCGCAAAACAAAGACCACCATTAGACTCCCCGTGACGAGCTGCATCGAATCAATACCCATTTTATGCAAAACTATCAATTTTAAAATTTGACCTTTTTTGGCCTGACCTTGACCTGACCTTGACCTGAACTTCACCAGAAAGTGACCTAAGCCGTACCTGATAGTCTTATAACCAATACCATTGAGTTGGAAATGAAAAATTGGCCATAAAACATGCATCACACAACCTTAGTAAAGTGTGGCTCATGTGACCTGACCTGTGACCCTTGGTGACCTGACCTGTGACCTGACCTGGTATTGTCAGTGACCTCTAATAGTAATATATCTACTAGGCAACTGACGCCCTATCGCTGATTCTCGACAAAATGCGTTTTCCTCGGTGTTATAGCGCATTCCCTAGAAGACCCGTGAACGGTGAAACATTTCATCTTTGACCTGACCTGTGACGTCATCGGTGACCCCGAGGTCAATGAAATTTGGTTTTCCTCGACAAATTTGACAGGCCTTTCGAACGCCGTTTGAATTTTGCGGATCCGTCCAGTAGTTTCGGAGATACGAGGGGGGGGGGCAAAAAATAGCCCCCCCCCCACCAGGTCGCGTTATAAACAGACCCCACCAGGGCGCGGGTTAACTTTAACGATAATCCAGAACAGAAATAAAAGCGGCAGCAGAACAGGTTATCTGACCGTCACCCGTTTTCCGTTTGGTGTTTGGAGGAGGACTGGGGGAAGGGCCGCGGAACTGACGGGAAGATCGCGTGCCCATTTTCTGTCCGGGTGCGTGACGGAGCCGGCCGCGATTTGTCCGTGTGAGGGCATTCCTGACCGCAGGCGGCGCCGTCAACCTCGTCCATCCAGTGGGATAGAAGTGGTTTAATGGTATTGTTCCTGTTGAGGTACTCCAAAAGGTGACGTTTACAGTGTATAACTTGTTTCACGGGCGAAAGCGAGAGATAGTTATATATTTAGCCAATAGATGTCGCCATAAGGAGTGGACTGCCTGAAGTGGTAGACTGTACCGCAAGGCAGAACTATCTTCTTGTGACTCATGGCGGTCATGGAAAATCATGGCACTGTTCGCAGTTTCGCAGAAAGTGTTACCTTACATATTTAGTCAATAGATGTCGCTAGCAGTACTGCCTGAAGTGGTAGACCGTACCGCATGACAAAGCTGTCTTTCTGTGGTGAATGGCGGTCTCTGATCGCAGAAGCACAGGTAAAGGCGGGCGTTAGTTACGCATTCATTCGACAGATGTCGCTAGTAGTGCTGCCTGAAGTGGTAGACTGTACCGCAAGACAAGGTTGTCTTCTTGTGACGCATAGCTATCTGCAGAACCAAAGCGTGGATATCCGAGATCTCATATGTCAATGAAATCAAGCACATATAACAAAATAGTTTATTCATGGGCTCATTACGGTTGAAATTCAGGAGTATTTTCACAAGAGCGATCCAGCTGCATACATAGGTATACGCCATAAGTAAAAATAAGCGATCAGGGGGAGTGCCTTGCAACTAATAAGGCTGCCCACATGTACCTGTTATTACCAAGATCGAAGGCACGATGGTAAAAAAGTGCAGTTGCCTTTATTGAAATAGTTTCATTATGATTGCTTGTATGAGCGCAATCGTATGAATTTGATATTAAAATGTATAAATAGCACATTGAAAACTCGAGTTTTTTCATACAGATCTTTAGATGGGTTATTTGATGATTGGGTCATGCTAACTATTCACGGGATTCATCCTCATGGGCGATCCATAATTTTTCAAAGAAAAGGAGTCGAGTCGGAACAGACTGTTGCAAAGTAGCTCGGATCCGTTATAAGTCACTACCCTCTGCACTGGATACGGCTGCTCCACTCTTGCTTGTTAGGCGCCGTGCTGGTGAAGTTCGCCGTTGACTACTCGGCAAATACTCCACACCAAAGTGGTTGTTCGTTCTCCGAGCCTCCGCCGCTGGCGCAACCTAACACAGCCAGAGTGCCGGATATGTACCCAGTGCTGTGTAACACCGCTAACAGCTCCCGAACCAGATACCATTTGTTCGATTACACATCTGCTACTCTTCGACCCGACCCACTGAAAATCGAGAGTGGCAGGTCACTGCCGTCAGAGGCTCATCACCTTTTGCAGACCTAAACTGGTAGCGGCACTGGGGCTGGGCGAAGGTAAACACTACCTGGGTCGATAGTTACGACCGTTTACCCAATTACCGGTTGAGAAGTCAGCGTGTTATCGTTATCGTTATCGTTAAACGTACGGTATCGCCAAGAAAGATGGAAGAACGGCTTAGGACTTGTGGAATGCTTCACAAACGGCGTCGTATTACCGTTCCCGTTTCCTTTTTCAGTACGAGCTGTATCGGAGGCACCGTTGCCGTCAAGTAGCGACCTTCAATTGGTGTATCGACCAAGCGGTATCGTCAATAGTGCACCGGTCGGGACGGGACGCCGCCCGTCGGACCGGGTATGAGTCAGACCGGTCTCCGGCAGTATCGACTCGACAGACGGTGCGTAATCGGTACTGCCACCGGGCGCACATCGACGGGGCACGGATCGGCATTAGCCCTCGCCCGCACATGGGGGGGGGGGGGTGGTTGCCACCCCCCCCCCAGGTAGTCTTTCTGCTCTGCACTCAACATTTTTAGAGCTAGAGGGCTGATTTTTCGTATAGCTGCTCCTCTATCCTTTCTTGATGTCCACTGAAAATTTGAAGTTTCTGTGATTTTTGGTTTCGGAGATATGACCTTGTTTTTTAGGTCATGTCATGACCCAAATGGCCAATTCTCAACATCTTGCGTTTGCCATGGGCCTTGTGAGCTTTTGACACCCTGATTTCGGCCTTTTTTGCCAGTCTTACATTGCCAGTACTTACAGGGTGGGCCGAAATAAAGTACCTTGAAATTTTTGTCTCGTGCTTTTCAAGCGCACGTGCTGCATTTGTGATTTTTCGCATGCCGACTGCAAACCATATGGCAAGATAGATTATCAGAAAACTTCACTTGAAAAATGTGGTCCGACACACAAAAATCGTTTTGCGTTGAGACTTATGTCTTGACGAACTCTCTTGATGAGACCAGGCGGCAGTATCTAAAGAAGTTCGGTCTGGACCATCGGAGGCTCGACCTTGCACCGGGGAACAAGTCTATCCAGAAGTGGGTAGCTAAGTTTCGAAATTTCGGAACGGTGGTAAAAACCAAGCCGCCCGGGAGAGGTCGCACGGTCAGATCTGAGGCCAACATTCAACGGGTATCCGCCTCTACCCTTCAGAGCCCAAAAAGATCCACTCGGCGTCGCTCTCAGGCACTGAATATCAGCAGGACAACTCTGCGGAGAATCATGAAAGAAGATCTTGGACTGTACCCGTACCGGCTTTCAATACATCAGAAGCTATCATCATGCGACAGGGAGCGTCGGGTCGCCATGGCCGAGTGGTTCGAACACAACCCACGTGTGTTCAGCAAGCTGTGGTTCAGTGACGAGGCTCACTTCTGGCTGAACGGATATGTCAACACCCACAATGCTGTGCACTGGGGCAAGGAACCACCAGATGAGGTCCTCTGCAGGCCTCTTCACTGCGAGAAGGTTACGGCGTGGTTGGCGATGCGGCACGGCGGGGGAACTATCGGTCCCTTCTTCTTTGAAAATGAAAACGAAGTGGCGACAACGATCAACTCTGCTCGCTATGTCAGCACAGCGCTGGAGCCGTTCTGGAGAGAACTCGGGGAGAGGCCACTCAGGCGTAACCAAGAGTGGTTCCAGCAGGATGGTGCCACACCCCACACTGCTTGCGCATCGATGGATTGGGTTCGAAGTCACTTCCCGGATCGACACATCAGCCTGAAGTCGGCCGTTCCATGGGCCCCTCACTCTCCTGACCTGAGTCCCCTGGACTTTTTCATGTGGGGATATCTTAAGGACCGGGTATATGCGGGAAGACCGGCAACCACTCACGAGCTCAAGACCGCCATAGTCCAGGAGGTGGACCGTATCCCCGCTGACATGGTCGACAAGGCCATCATCCATCTCAAGGAAGTTCGTCTGCCGCTGGTGAAGCAGCGCCGCGGTGCCCACCTGGAGCACATCCTGTGAGGTGTGAGCGGCTGACAGATGCGGACAATAGTGCGCAGTGAGTTTTGCCATTTCATTGTAATTCGAAATATACCTGGTTTACCATTGTACCATTGTAAATATACATGTTATCGAAAGAAAACTGAAGGTACTTTATTTCGGCCCACCCTGTACCTCCCACCTATCATCGAACATGTTGTTCGACGATGTACAGGGGTCAAGGTCAGGGTCAAGGTCAACCTAGGTCATCTAAGATAATTGCGTTTTAGGCTAGCTGAATTTACTTTTTGTGAAGTTTTTTGACTGCATTTTTGGTAAAAGCTTCTCAGATCATGATTTCATGTAATATGGACCCAAAAACCATCGGTGCACACATCAGTATACACACAGACACACACAGACATACAAACACATATAATTGACCTTGACCTAACTTGACCTGAAATGACCTCAGCAGCAAAACTCTGGTCGGGTAGTGTGACAAAGAGGTTCTAGGTGGCTTGGCACCAGAAAACAGCATCGTCATCGGTATTTGATAAGCAGCGCACTTGATATCCAACGGTGACCCAAAACAGCAACATTTTTTAGTTTGACCTGACCTGGAAGGTCAATGACTGACCTGAGAAGGTAAAACTGGGTATCATTGGATTCGTCTCTTCCCAAAGAATCTTTTTGGTCTTTACTGCTAAGCTCTATCTCCAACAGGAACGAAATGGCGCGGGGGGGGGGGGTGGCAACCCCCCCCCCCCATGTGCGTTCTAGGATGGGAAAATGGCATGTGCGGGCGAGGGTTAGGGTTTGACGAGGAGACAAGCTAATGTGTAAATATAGAATCTTTTACCGATACAGAGCCCAGTATTCTTCATAACACTTTGAAGTTATGACTACCGGATCACCTATAAAGTCTGAAAACGTTGAAGGATCGAACCCTTAACCCTGAAGTCTGGAGGCAGGCAGAGTTGACATTCCACCAATGCGATAGCCTGTTGCGTCCATCCAGAGCATTTAAAGTCCCCTTTCCACTCCAGACATCGTGTCCTGGTTAAGCGCAGACCAAAACACCTCGGCGTGGATAGGTTTTTATATTGAAATATAGGCCTTAATTCCATTACCATTAGTGAGCGTACACGGATGAGCCGCTAACAGGAATGGCAATAAATACGCGACGGTGTTCTGTCAATACGCAATGAGTGGGCACAACAAAACCTCAGGCAAATACCATCAAAACGAGACGCCCGCCGGCCGGCCGGCCCGCTCCTACGACAGAGAGAGCGGGGACCACCGCGGACACAAGTGACGTCACGCGCGCGCGTGTGTGACGTCATCTGCGGGTCAATCAGGCGCCGGGGCGGCACACCATTGTCCATTGGCCGCGCCGCGTCACAATGAGAACAAAACAACGAGCCACGCGCAACACACGAGCGCCCAGCCGACGCCATACACGCGCGCCGGCACGGGCGCATCATCTCTAAAATATAAAGCATTCAGTACGTGTATTGACTACGTTATCACATATACGGGGCGCCGTGCGCCGTGGCGCGGCGGGCGGCGCCTCTCACACGTCCGGCTCACCGGGCTGTCCAGCCGACTACACACACACGTCCGAGCCGGGCGTTAGCGTCGTCTTCAGCGCCTTGCGGCTGTCGGCCTTGTGCGAGCGGTCGACGCTGTCCTTCCGGCTCGAGCCGTCCGCCACCAGGGCCGTGCCCACGTTAATACCTGACCGGGGGGGGGGGGGGGGGGCGGTCAGAACTCAGAGGTCAGTGGGGGCGAGAGGCGTACAGAGAGCAGGGGTTGACAGGGAGACAAAGTGGGCACTTCTGCTAATACACCGACCTTACAGTTGGCATCTGCCACTGAAACTCAACAGCACCAGCTTGGCAAGAACAAAGGCAAACTAAAAGAAGAGAAGAATGATCACTTTACTCAATACGACTTCAAGTTGAAGTAAATTAATCCAAAAAATGCCACAGGAGTAAACAACTACTCATTGAAGTGTCTGCTGCTTAACATATCCACACTGCCCTGTACCCCGCCTACCAGAACAATCTGACCCCCTCCCTCTCTACAGCCACTGACCCGACACTCCGGCGGGCGCGAACTGGTGGCCGCCGGTGGGGCCCTCTATGACCACCGTGATGAGCGCCGCCCGGTTGCCGGCGCACTGCTCCAGCACTATGGGACACGGCACCGGCTGGGACGCAGAGGTCATCAGAGGTCAGTTATACGAGTCACTGCTCCAGCACTATGGGACACGGCACCGGCTGTACGCAGAGGTCCGCACGGGTCAGTACAGGTCAGTACAGGTCAGTAAAGGTCGCTGCTCCAGCACTATGGGACGCGGCTCCGCCTGGAGGGACACAGGTCAACAGAGGTCGGTAAAGGTCACTGCTGCAGTCCTATCGGTCACTGCACCGGCTGGGAACGGAGGTCGGCACGGGTCAGTTCAGGACAATACAGTTCGCACAGGTCAGTGTAAAAATCCGGTGACGAGCACAGTCAACATCAGTGGCATAGCCGGGCGGAACACTGCGAAATGAAGGCATGACTGGGCACTGAACAGCCACCAGACCCACCCTAGGCATGCTTTATCATCATCCCGCGCCCCACTCCGACGTCACCCCGTGTCCCGGTCTGACGTCACCCCGCGCCACGCTCTGCCGTCCGCGGTTATCCGGACGCCCAGCACACTGTCTCCCGGGCCGGTATCAGCCCCGCCGCCGCCGGACTGTACCCAATACCCGTCGTCCGGCCGGCCGGCCGCCGCTCCGGAGACTGATGCGACTCGGCCGGCCGACACTAATTTGACAGCGGGCCGGGGCGCGGCTATTCACGGGGCGGGCCGGGGACGCGGCCACTAAATTGGACAGTCGTTCGGGCAGCTCGGCAGCGGCAGAGACTGCCATTTAGCGACAGAAGGCGCCTCAATGAAGGTCGGGTTTGGGAGAGTCCCGGAAATGTAATCACAGCATGCAGCAGGTCTGATACAATGGATGACAATCTGAGACAATGAGGCGAAATTAGGGAGGGAGTATATTAGGCCACCTAAGGTAAGCCCAGACCGGCTGGGTCACTGGAATGGGTGGGAGAAGTCCAGGACTAACAGGAGCCCGAATTACCCTGTGTCGCCGTCAGGAACTGTTCGGCGGGGGAGGCTCTTTGGAGAGCCCGCCTAACCATGTGTCTCTACAAGCCAGCCGATGGGATTGGGTGAGGGACGGCGGTGTGAGGGTAGGATTCCGAGCCTGCCTTACCCTGTGTCTCTATGGAAGGGGCGTCGGTCTGTATGGAGCGCGGCTTACCCTGCGCCTCCGCCGGACGGCCGGCTGCGGCGCCGTGCTGGGGTAGGGGGTGGGGTTCCGTGCCTGTCTTACCCTGTGCCTTCGCCGGCCGGCCGGCTGGGAGAGGGTGGTGTTGGGTTTGGGGTGGGGTTCCGTGTCTGTCTTACCCTGTGCCTTCGCCGGACGGCCGGCTGGGAGAGGGTGGTGTTGGGTTTGGGGTGGGGTTCCGTGTCTGTCTTACCCTGTGCCTTCGCCGGACGGCCGGCTGGGAGAGGGTGGTGTTGGGTTTGGTGTGGGGTTCCGTGCCTGTCTTACCCTGTGCCTCCGTCGGACGGCCGGCTGCGGCGCCGTGCTGGGCGGCACCCGCCGGCTGAGCTCCAGCAGAACCTGGGCGTACGGCCGGCTGGCCATCTGCTCCATCTCGACAAACAGACGCTGTGCAGACAGACAGACAAACGGTCAGAACCTGGGCGTACGGCCGGCTGGCCATCTGCTCCATCTCGACAAACAGACGCTGTGCAGACAGACAGACAGACAAACGGTCAGAACCTGGGCGTACGGCCGGCTGGCCATCTGCTCCATCTCAACAAACAGGCGCTGTGCAGACAGACAGACAAACGGTCAGATAAGGTCAGTGCTGAGCATAGTTTACGGGAGAGGTGCACGGCGGAGAAAAGGCACCTAGCAGGGCACCGCGCCGCATGGGTGACCGATGACGGGAGATGGGTGCATAAATATCTGGTTAGAAACACTACACTTCTGGCCACACTCATAGCGTTCTACAATAGTTGCATTCAACCAGCCATCAAAGCATTCCCACTGTGTCGTGAAATTGAGAGATCGTTGGGAAATTCCACGACACGAGTAATGTCGTGAAATTGAGGGATCGTTAGAAAATTCCACGAGTTCGGCGCGAGGAATGTATTTTTCAAATGTGTGTTTTATGCGAGATAATGTGCTCGGAGAATAAAAAATGTACATGACGCCGATTACTTTAATTTCTTGGTGATGGTTTAACATGGTGGCAGCGGTGTGGAGTTAGTTTTATATCCAGAATTACGAATCATGGACGAAGAAGGAGCTGTCTCGGCGCCTTCGCCAAAAGTTTCAGTGGCGGATTTTCCGACTTATGACGGCTTTTCAAGGCCAGGCGACTTCCTCGCTCAATGCAAGCGTCTCGGCGACCTGGGTGGGTTCACTTCAGACAAGTTGGGCATGATCGTCGCTACACGCTGCTCCGGTGAGGCTCTGCGTGTCGTCAATGAGACAGAAAGTTTGAACGGTGGCCTAACATTTACTTCATTGTGTGCGGAACTCATGAGTCATTTTTCGGACCAAACTTCCACAACACAAGCTGCTATGAAACTCTCACAGCTCCGGAAGCAACCACAAGAACGCGCTCGTGACTATGGCATATCAGTGCGGCGCTTGGTGCGACAGGCATGCCCCGATTTTTTCTGCACTAACGGCCAGGTCAAGAACATATGCAAGCCGGCCTATAGTGCCACATTGTACCGGCATTTTGTGGCCGGCCTAGACCAACACGACATCACCCTCTTGTCGCGTCTTAAAGTCACTACGTTCGAGGAAGCAATAGCTGAGTTATCGCGCGAGGAGTCACTACAAGAGTCTGTGCAGACAGCGCATGAATCTTCTTCAGTGCGCACAGCCCCAAGATCGGTTCAATGGGCCAATCCGATCAGTCGCAGTTCTTCACCGTACAGCGACGATGCAGCCCAGACCCAGCCCGTGATCCAGAGCCAAAGTAAGATCAGGCACCAATCTCCGGACGGGGTTGGCCCACACAGTCACCTACAGAAGCAGCAGGAGCGGCACCGGCAAAGTGGCTCGCCCTCCCCGCCCTGGCGGCACAGACGTAGTCCTTCGCCGCCTTACGAGAGTGATCACTCACATAGGTGGCCGGGCAGCCGTCGGAGTCCAAACAGAGCTCGCGGACGCAGCCCTTCACCATCTGAACCAGAACGGAACGACTACCACCGACAGCAATGGCAGCCTGGCTGGGATGACTATCACCAGCAGCAATGGCAGCCCGGACGGGGCGGCCGTTACTACTACCAGCAGCAATGGCCACCTGGACGGGGCGGCCGTGGCTGGCGAGGTCAGCGGCCTCCCGGCGCCTGGGGAAGGCGCACACCGCCCCGAGGAGGGTCAAACAACGAACACCCACCTGACGGCTTTCACGGTATGATCCGCTGTTGGTCTTGTAGGGGCTGGGGACACCGCAAGTCTCAGTGCCCAAACGAATAGCCGGGCAGGCTCATAACGCTGGCCTGATGTCGCTGCCGGTGACGAAAGTTATGATAAATGGGGCAATTCTAAACGACTGCTTAGTGGATACGGGAAGTCAGCTGACTTTGTTAGACTCTAAAGTATTGAGAACATTGGCCCCTCGAACAGAACTGAAACGTGCAGCCGATCTCAAATCAGCGTCTGGGCATAATATGAATGTGCTTGGAAAGTGTGTCCTGCCCGTAAAAATGCTGGCATCTAGTGGCCAGACTAAGGAAACGGCATTCGAATTTCAGGTGGTAGAGGGCCTGTCACGTGAATGTATTATTGGCTGGGATTATCTTAGTAGTCAGGGTGCTATCATGAACTGTGCAGATGCTTCCTTTCAGGTTAAGACCAGACTTTCAAAACCCGTTAGTGTTCCCGCAAAATCCGCAGTATGCTTAAGCGTCAAAGTAGACAGTCAGCTATCAACAGACTGTACTTACCTTATGGTTGGCCTTAACTCGGAAAGCTTAGAGATTACTGACTCTTTAGTACGCCCTTTCTCTTCACAAGAAATCCCTCTTTATATCAGAAATAGTTCAGATCGTCATATCACTCTCCCGAGGAAGACTGTCATTGGCTTTTTGGAGAGAATTGAATGTCATGAATCGGCTGAGCCTGGGTGTTCAGACTCAGGTCCCAGTGAGGTGAATGCCATCACGAGCGAGGATCGTCAATTCTTTGGTCAGACGACGGACGAAATCCTAGCCAGGTTTATGATGGGTGAGGCGGTTACGTATCGAGAACGGGACAGGTTAGCTGGTTTGATCCAGTCGTTTCCCGGTGTTTTCTCCCACGGATATTCTGACATTGGGTGCTACAAGGGGGACCCCATTGACCTAGAGCTGAAACCCGGGGTGTCACCGCAATTTGTGCGCCCTTATCCTATTCCTTGGTCAAAAGAACAACAACTAAAGGAGCAGCTTGATGAACTAAAGGCGTGCGGTGTAATAGCAGAAGGAGAGCCAGCTGACTGGAACTCCCCAGTTGTTTTGATCCCAAAACCGGGGTCACATGGGGAAAACCGCATAGTCCAAGACATGCGGCAGGTAAACAAATGCTTACTCCCGAAAAAGTTCGTGTTCCCGAGTATTGATGATTTCCTCAATAGTTTGGGAGGTTGGAAAGTGGCCAGCTCCCTGGATATTAGACACGCGTTTTGGAATTTGCGTCTCTCCGAAACTTCCAGCCAGATCTGTGCGTTCTACGCGATGGGCAACACATATTACCCGCAGAGGATGCCAATGGGGTGTGCCCAGTCTTCTTTTTTCTTGCATCGGGTTATGCATCGCGTTTTGGGTGACATACCCGGAGTTTTCATTTACGCTGATGACGTGCTTTTAACAAGCGCCAGTATGGATGAACATTATCGGTTGCTGCACACAGTATTCGAGAGACTTAACGAAGCAGGTTTAAAGCTTTCGGCTGAAAAATGTAAGATCGGGATGAACAAGCTGTCATACCTGGGCCACCTGGTTACTCCTGAGGGCATTTCAATAGACCCTGATCGTTTCAGATGTATTTCGACCATGCAACCGCCATCCACTGTCAAAGAGGCCAAGAGATTATATGGATTTTTTTCTTGGTTTCGGAAATTTATTCCAAGATTCGCTGATCTGTCAGCTCCATTGGTTAACTTAGCGAACTCTGAGAAATTTTATTGGAATCCAGAATTATCACGTTCATTTGAGTCTTTACGCGCGGCTCTGCTCTCTGACCGTGTACTAGCATACCCTAGCAGAGACGTAAGTGACAGGTTCATCCTGTATACTGATAGCAGTACGATCGGCAGTGGCAAATTTTGTGTCAGATCCAAAATGGAGTGGAAAGAGTGATTGCTTTCAGTGGCAGCAAATATAACAAACACCAGCGTAAGTGGACTATCTATGAATTAGAAGTTTACAGTTTTATTCAAGGTCTAAATAAATTTTACAAATATTTGGCTGGTCAGGAATTTACGTGGGTATGTGACTGCAAAAGCGCTCTGCAGATTTTGAACAATCAAGACAGCGTCAACCCCCGACTGATGCGCTGGCGATCGTTCGTCAGTCAGTTTCACTATAGCCCCGAACACCGCCGTGCAAACTTTATGGAGCACGTTGACATGCTGTCGCGCGCACCAGGTATGCCACCAGACACAGAGTGTCCGGATAAGAACATGCCACAGGGGCGATCCAGCCCAACCGCGACCGAGAAAAGTAAGGACAAGTCGATGACCAGCCAAATGGCCCCGAGCGGCACGGCAGTGGCTACCGAAGGAGACGGTAAAACGGTCCCCGTTCCGCCACAAACACGGTCAGAAAATGCCACTCCCTCGCTTTCAGGAACTCAGGATCAGCTCCGCGTCAGCCTGATTGAGCCAGATCACGTTCAACCAGCGTTTAGTCGCGAAGAAATGATTTGGTACCAAAAACACGATCGGGACTGTCGGGCAATTGTCCATCATTTGCGCTTTGGAAAGTGGCCAAGGCATTGCAGCCCAACGTTGAAGCGATATGATGTAACTAAATTCAGATTAAAGAATGGCATTTTGTATCGGTACGACGACAGCACACCGGAAACCGGTCGGATTGTCTGGCCATTTGCCAAGCGTTTTGAGCTTCTGTACCAAAATCACGACCCATCGCACCATGGTCATTGCGGCGTAGACAAGCTGTTTGAGAAAGTTTCACGACATGCCTGGTACGCTGCATTAAAAGACGATTGTCGCGCTTACGTCAGGAGCTGCAAACGCTGCAGCGAGCGCAAAGACACTAAGGGTGCGCAGCCACCGCCGTTGATACCGCAGGAAGCTTATCTTCCCAACGAAGCGATGGTCGTGGATATCGTACACATGCCCAAAAGCAGGACGACAGGCGTTTCTCTCGTCCTCACTTGCGTTGATAAATTCACCGGGTACTTATCGTTTTATCCACTTCAGTCAGGCTCAGCCGATCACATTGCAAACGCTCTCCAAAGTCATTTCCTTGTGTTTGGCCCTCCAGGGAGATTGGAAACTGACGCGGGTAAAAACCTTAAAAGCTCAAAAATATCTGAGCTCTGTCGGTACTTTGGTGTGAAACACGTATCAGGAGTAGGATATCACCATGAGGCGATTGGAAAGGTTGAAAGGAAGCATCTCGATATGAAACGGCGACTACGCGCTCTGTCAGACAGTCATGGCGTAGACTGGGAAGTGCATTTGCCGGGGATCGTATTCTCTCTGAACAACGAAGTGTCTAGGACAACGGGGTACTCGCCATATTTTCTGTACTTTTGGCGCCATCCTACCGCTCCGCTATCTCGGCTGGTGGATGAATCCGTCCCTATGTATTCGGATAACTTTGTCCATCAAAAGCTGCGCACGCTATCCCAAGATCTGCGGCAGGCTCAGGAGCAGCGGCGTATTTCCGCCGCAGCTGACAAAGCCGCATATGATCGTCGTAATCAAGCAAAAGACTTGCTGTATAAGGCCGGGGATCGCATACGTGTGCGTAACTTCAAGCACCAGGCTGGGGTTGCTCTTAAGATGGAGCATCCGTGGTCGCGCACACACACTGTAGTGGGGATGGTTGGACGTCGTCACGTTGAATATATGGATGGAACAACTGGAAGGCTGCACCGTACGCACGTAAAATTTACAAAGCCAGTGTTCGACTTTAAGCTGTAGGATGTGAACGTGTCATATAACTTGTGTATGCCCATGTCGAACAAGATTGTGTATCCATGTGTAATGAGCATTCATGTCTACCTATGATCTGTTAGATAGGGGCCTGTAACTAGGTGTTGCGCGCCGCACACTCGAGAGGGGGTAATGTCGTGAAATTGAGAGATCGTTGGGAAATTCCACGACACGAGTAATGTCGTGAAATTGAGGGATCGTTAGAAAATTCCACGAGTTCGGCGCGAGGAATGTATTTTTCAAATGTGTGTTTTATGCGAGATAATGTGCTCGGAGAATAAAAAATGTACATGACGCCGATTACTTTAATTTCTTGGTGATGGTTTAACACACTGTATTCATTACAGACACTTTCCCTCAGCTGTAGCCGCGACTCCCCCACCGACTCAGCAAGCCCCCCGCGGTGGCTGGTGTTACCGGCCACCGACGGGGACGCATTAGCCACGCACTGACCAGGTAAGTGGTCCCGTGGGACGGCCGACCGGCCCACCACCGGCACGGCAGGTCAGAGGAGCGCGGTGGCACACCTAATGGGAGAATAAGTGGGGGGACAGGCGGCAGCGGGGGAGAAGTGAAAGGAGCTGCAATAAATGGAAGATAGCGGCTTACCTGGCGACGCCTGTAGTTATCGTACTTCTGCTTTATTTTCCACAACAGCGCGGCTATCACCAACAGCAGAAGAAAACATCTGGAATAGAAGACGCATTCAAGAGAAGAGCTTTCGCATATTTCGTACCCAACTGGCCCAAACCCTGAAAGTTTGAAAAATCTTCCGCAATCCTCGGTGGTGATTTGAGACTAAAGACTCACCAATTATTTCAATACGTGTCATATAAATGTTATCAGGTGAGTTAAGCTGGAAAAACACTATTTCAACTAACCAGTGTCAGCGCGTGTATGGGGACTGGGGAGAGGGGACCCACGAAACGAACGAAAAGGAGTGGCCAGTGTGGGGGTCGAACCCACGACATTCGCGTTATTAGCACGACGCTCTAACCAACTGAGCTAACCGGCCAGCGAACTCCGATGCGGCCAGAGTCAAGGTTAAATCTTCTCGACACGAGTACCATCCCATATCTCCTATCAAACTCACGTGGAGAATGTGATGAAGAACTGTCTGAGGTTGAGGCGCGGGTGCTGCGAGAAGGCCACCTGGACGAAGAGCGGCGGCCGCAGCTCGTACACGTACACGTAGAAGGTGGTGTTGTGCGCCGCGTCAAAGTTGTACTCGGACTGGGCGAACGTGTGCTCGTACTCTGTGCAGTTGAAGTCGGAGAGGATCACCCGCTCCGGGTCCAGCACTGCGGGGAGGGGAGTGACGTCAGACTCAACACCGCGGGCAGGAGAGTGAGATGAAATTCGACACTGATAACGAGAAGCGGGGGACGCTAGATATGTTGGCCGCATGGGATGTGAGTTGATAGCATCCCATTGGGATGCTATCATTTGCCCGTAGGCAGAAAGCGACTCAAAATAATTAAAAAAGTGGCATGACAGAAGGACGTGATACAAGATGCCGAGCTTGCCCCAAGTATTTCCGCTGCCTGCTCGACAAGACCTTCCAATAACCGCACACTAGTCATTCCTGTCCACAGCGGCTCTTCCGCATTGGCACCCACCCGTTTTGACGGGGTCACTGACCCGTTTTGACGGCAATGATGGATTACTGACCCGTTTTGACGGTGATGTTGATTTTGGCCGGCTCCGAGCACGTGATTCGGAAGTCGGTGTTCAGGTCGTCCCTGATCGGACGGTTCATGAAGTTGATCCGCTTAAAGTGCAGGTCCTCCGGCTTCGTCATGTTGAACGTGAATTGAAAGTCCAGCGCTAAATTATCTGTGGATGGTCGACAGATGGAGTCAGTGATGCGGAAAAATCACACATATCATTTGAACAGGACACATGAACGTTTTGACGTGGCTACTACTCATGGAAGCAATGAACGTGATAATGATGTTTTAAGTTGGACAAAGAATCCCACTTCCCGGAGACACACCTACCAAGCTTCACGTGTCATAACCCTCGCCTGTGTGCGGCGTTTTCCAGCGTCCAACGTGACAATAATGTGTGATATTGTCATCCCTGACCAAACACTTAGTCCCTCCCTCCCGGGTCGCCACTCACAGAAGCAGTCCTCGCCATTGGCCGGGTCGCCGAGGAATCCTCCCCCCTCCCCGGGTCGTAGCTCACAGAAGCAGTCCTCGCCATTGGCCGGGTCGCCGAGGAACCCTGCCCCGCTCTGACCGATTTCCACTCACAGAAGCAGTCCTCGCCGTTGGCCGGGTCGCCGAGGAACTTGTTGTGCTTGTCACACCGATCGCAGCGGTCGCCCACGATGCCCTTGGTGTTGCAGTAACACTTGCCCGTCTCCGGGTGGCAGTCGGTGCCGTGGTTG
The DNA here is from genome assembly GCF_019059575.1 of Amphibalanus amphitrite. Classification (NCBI taxonomy): domain Eukaryota; kingdom Metazoa; phylum Arthropoda; class Thecostraca; order Balanomorpha; family Balanidae; genus Amphibalanus; species Amphibalanus amphitrite. The sequence goes on from NW_024881686.1 coordinate 478,048, forward strand.
TTGCAGTCGCACGCTGCCGGGGGAGGGGCAGTAGAGGCGGTGAGTTCGATACATCCAGCCGAGACGAAACGAGGGTCCTTGGGACAACGGCGGTTCATAACGAACAAGGGACACTTCAGGACAGGGGTACCGCAAAGTACATGAACTTGAGCCCATTTAGCGATCAGTGATAACATGAGATGAATCCCAAGATAAAATAACGCAACATAAAGTAACATAAAATAATAGGTGGTTCTGCAACCAACACGTCACGAGGTCAAATAAAGCACGCAAGAAAGCCGCATGGGCCCTGTCACCCATGTGTACCCTTGCTATTTGGTTGGGAGGTACGTGTACTTACGCTGACAGGAGCCGCCGTTGACGGGGTCGGGTCGGGGTCAGGGCCGTTGGTGGGTCGGGGTCAGGGCCGTTGGTGGGGTCGTGTACTCACGCTGACAGGAGCCGCCGTTGACGGGGTCGGGTCGGGGTCAGGGCCGTTGGTGGGGTCGTGTACTCACGCTGGCAGGAGCCGCCGTTGACGGGGTCGGGTCGGGGTCACGCCGTTGGTGGGGTCGTGTACTCACGCTGACAGGAGCCGCCGTTGACGGGGTCGGGTCGGGGTCAGGGCCGTTGGTGGGGTCGTGTACTCACGCTGACAGGAGCCGCCGTTGACGGGGTCGCCGAAGAAGCCCTGCTGGCAGATGTGACAGTGCTCGCCGGCCGTCAGGTCGCCGCACGGCATGCACGTGCTGTTACCCACGTAACACGTGCTGTGACCGTTACACTGGCACGCTGCGGTTGGAACAACACAGAGAGCGTCACAACACAGCAATGGCAGTGGCAGTGGTACAAAATAATGGTAGGATTGGCAGGAAAGAAACACCGCGCCTCTGGAAAACATTTTGGCAGCGGAATTGCCACCAGCAGCTTTATTGCCAGCACACCGCGATCCATTAGCTGGACGCCTTTTTCGTTGCCCAGCATTTCACCGTGACGTCCCTACATCCATCCTAAACAGCCTCGGGTCCGGCTCTGCCAATGCGCTGCGGCCACCACTCAGCAGCCTAACTATCGATACGGCCGGTGAAATTTTAATGAGCTCACCGGACGCAAACGTCGACTGGCAGCTGCCGGCGCAGACATCGACCCAGAGTACAAATAGACTTCACAAACAATCTGCCCGGCCGAATCAGAGCCCAGCATTCATCACTGATTGAGTTACGAGCCGCATACGCCAACTGCAACTCAAATCAGCCTAATCTGGTCTCAACTCCTTAAACTCAGTCTCCTGCTAGCATAACTCTACATCCCCCGTATCGCCTCACGTCCCTCCCAGCTCCCTAACTCCACTCCTCCCTCCCGTGTCTCACTCCCAAACTCCCCTCCTCACTCCCTGCGGTCCCACTCACGCGGACAGCTGAGGAAGTTCCAGCGTTTCTTGGGGCAGGTGGCGTTGGTCGGGCCGGCGAACCCGCCTCTCAGACAGGTGCCGACACCGGTGCCGGAGCCGTTATCACACCAGCCGCAGCCCGGGTCCTCCTGACACCGTTCGCACGTCTTGTGCGCGTTACACGAGAAACCGCCTGCGGGGAGCGCGGTCAGGGCAGGTCAGCACATAAACCTAGGCCAGTCGTCAGGGAAGCGATATCATGGGGAATCGTTCGAAAAATCAGCCTTAGGGAAAAGCCAGCACGGTCAGCAAAACAGCACGGTTTCGACATAGGCAAACAACATCAAGATGAGCTGGAACCAATATCCCGGGATAGATGACACAATTGACCGGTCGGTGATGCTGACGTCACTCACCCGGCGGGATGGCGTCACACTTTGGCTTCTGCGTGGTCCACTCCATGCACTGGCCGTACGGAAACGAGGCCACGTACGCGTTGTTCTCCACACACCTGCGGTAGAGGCCGGGCCAGGTTAGGGCGGATTGTAGGGGGGCGTGGAGGGACAAATGGCAGGTGCAGTTACTAGACTTGCAATGCAGTTACAGCTTACAATGCACAAACAATCGAGGGGAGGAGGGAGGGAAGCGAGAGAATACAAATTCACAAATTAGCAACCCATACCTTTTAACAAATTGATACTTCTTTCGTTCCGATGTAAATGTCAAACTAAAAAATGTACTGCGTTAAACTGCTCCGAGCATTTTTATACCACACTCCACAGCTCATGGCTCTCAGAGTAGCGTCCGCCGTCCGAGTAATCGTGGCTGACCTCATTTTGTTGATGCACCACATGCAGCTGGCGGCCGTGCAGTTGGCACACGTGGTCCGCTCACTGCAGGACGGGCCGCACGGCGCCTGCGGAATCTGACTCGCCATCTGAGTCTTGTTGGCTGCGGCGAGAGAGACGACATGGGGTCAGGGAGGCTGCAGATAGCGGACAGGGGCAGTGATAGGCGACTAAATTTATACAACAGCCGAGACTTTGGTGGCATTGATAAAACTATAATGTAATAACACCCGAACTGAGCAATGTCTGCTAGAATTGTATTAATGACTCAAGAAGAGCGAGAGCACCTGAGCTTTACACATAAACAGCTTGTTCTGGACGCATCGACGCCCCGGTACAGTGGGTTTGACCTCTGCGTAGGCGTAACATTTGGTCCTTACCCTTGGTCTGAATGTATGTGTAGCACTTGTGGTCGTGCTTCCACTTGCAGTAGGACTCTGTGTGACAGGCGTGGTTTGGTCTGTGCGTCTCACCTTTGGTCTGTATGTATGTGTAGCACTTGTGATCGTGCTCCCACTTGCAGTAGGACTCTGTGTGGCAGGCGTGGCAGTTGTGCAGCAGGTTGCAGTTGGACGCGTGGCTCGGCTGGCACTGGTCGTCAGACGTGATCGGCTGAGAACAACGGCGGGGAGACACATATGATACACAAAGCGGATACCGACAGACACAGGAGGCAGGGTGGTCAGTGCCTACTTTGTGGACCCAGCACACGACTGGAAGCGACCTTATAAAAATAGCTGCAGAGACACAAATGAGAGTTTAACCCTCGCCGGCCGAGGGGGGGGGGCGGGTGCCGCCCCCCCCCATAGGGTTTTTTCGCGATAGCTCCGAACACGCTGGCGATAGAGAGCTGAAACTTGGCATACCTGACCTTTGATCCAAGCCGCATCTTTTGACACCAACCGCATTTTTGGGTCAGGTCAGGTCACTGACCTATGACGTCATAAGTGAACCTCTGCACGGTCTTCAGATGTCGCAACTTCGCAACGCCCTCACTGCCAGAGGAGATGTCACAGGGAAATGAAACTTGCAGGATCTAGTATCCATTATGAGTCCCACAACTTGTATATCTCGGATTTTTCCTAAAGGTCATATGAGGTCAGGTCATTTTCGTGACCTCACCATTATAAGTCAATGGGGAAAAATGAAAACTGCTATTCTGGCGCCGGGAACGATCTCCAACTATCTCAAGCGCACAGAATCGTGATTTTATGCACTCCTTGCAAGGTTAGATGCGTCACTTTTGCAATGTTGACCTTGCGTGACGTCATTTATGACGTCATCAAGGTCATATTAGTTTTTCGTCAATAACTCTTGATCAAATTGAGCTAGCGAGTCGGGAAAGCCACCAATGGACTCAGGAAGACCTGCCGAATCGAATGATATGCGACATGACCTCTTTCGACCAACTTCGTGACCTGGGGGTGCTGACCTGACCTTGACCTGAGGTCAACACCCCAAGTTGACCTGACCCGGACAAAAAGTATATCATTCGACGCGCCTGAGCGAGACAAACACGATGCTGCCAAAATCGGCGCTCTGCGGCCGTTTTTTGCGAAGTTATTCACCAAAAACTGAACCGTACCTTGGGGCACTTGACCTGACCTCAGAGGTCACCGGTTGACCTAGGACCTTAAAATCGGGTACCAATCTCTGCGTCTCATAACGGCGCACACGCTCGTTTTTTCCGCGACGCGCTAGCTCCACCAGGGGCGAAACGGCGAGGGGGGGGGGGGTCGTACCCGCCCCCCCCCCCTCGGCCGGCGCGTATGTAGAAAACCAATAGGTCCGGCGAGGGTTAAGAGACGAAAGGGTCGGATCTTCGCCATTTCTAAACTTTTCTTTTGCAATAACTAGGCGCAGACCTAACTATACATAATGCTTCCAAAACGCCATGCACCCACCTTGACGATTCCCTTGCACTTTTGGTGCGCGCAGCTGCTGCCGCACCAGACGCAGTCGTGCCGCGAGTGGATACAGGTCGGACAGGAGGTGATCTCGGCGCACCACTCGGCCGGCGACGGGCCGCCCGCGTCCTCCTCCTCGCCATCGTCCAGACAGATGTCGTGCGTCTGGGGATGGTGGAGTCAAAGAGGAGAGGTAAGGGCCACGCATCGTCGGTACTGGTACGTGCAGACACGAGTTTGCGAATATGCACCTGAACATCGCAGGACTTTCTGCCCAGCTGTATGAGACACCTGGGTGTACTTTTTTCTTAAAAAAAAAACAATACTACGCAATGGCAAATCTTTGAGCAATCAATCCAAACGTGGTGAAACCCGAAACGCGTGTTCTATGGCACAGAGAACGCTCAGCCCCTCAAAGCCAGTGCACGCCTGATCAACCCACCCACGCCCTCCCTCCGTCTCTCCGCCCGCCTCTCACTTTTGAGCTGGCTTGTGAGAAGGGCTCACAGGTCCGTGTCTTCCTGTTCCAGGTGCACTTGACGCCGATGGTGGCGCTGGTGGCCCCCAGGCAGGACTTTTTGCTGCTGTAGCCGCGGCACTGGCCGGGCGTGAATCGGATGACGTCGCTGAACGTGCGCCCGTTGTAGCCGCCCACCACGTACATGCTCTCGGCGTAGGTGACCGACGCGTGTCCGTACCGGGACAGGTCGTGCGGGAAGTGTGCGGGCGGCCGGAGCGTGTGCCACCGGTCGCAGGCCGGGTCGTACGCCAGGAACGACTGGCTGTAGCAGCGCGCGCCCTGGCTGTACGACGTGTCGTTGTGCGTGTTGCCACCGAACACCAGCACCAGGCCGTCCAGGTAGACGGCCGAGTGGAGGAAACGCGACGAGTCCACCGGCGACAGGCGCTTCCTGGGGACGGGAGGGAGGAGGCGGAGTCAGCGGGACGTCAATTGAGGCAGGGAATGGGCCAGACAATGAACATAAGGTAACGTATCTGGGGTAGACATGTCATTGCAAGGTTATCATATGTAATTCCAGTGATAATGTGAGCCATTCTGAAATATACATACGCAGAATGACAGCAGTTTTAAATTTACGCGCTATCCTCCACACATGCTGCTCGGGCGGGACTTGACGAAGGCTTCTAGGGCTACCACATCATCTCACAGCCAGTCCGGCCGGACAGGCTGTGTTCACTCACCACTTCATGGTCTCGGGGTCGAGCGAGTGCAGCAGGTTGGAGAGCGAGTAGGTGGCGATGTTGTCGGACAGGTGGCCGCCGTAGACGTACACCAGCCGACTGTGAGGGTCCCAGACGCTACTGTGGCCGTAGCTGCCCTTCAGCAGCGCGCCCTGAGAGCCGTGCACGCTCCACTTGCCCGTGCCTGGCGGAAGGAAGGGAGAGGTCAGTACTGAAGCCTACAAGAAGAAGGAATCTCACATCAGCTACAGAGCAGCCATCAAACCAATATAACACAACTCAAACCCCCGTCCTCCCAGCGGCACCTTGGTCGACACTTTCATCCATCCCTTCCCTCCCACCCCTCTCTCAACCAACACCCCACAGCCTCCACCACCTACCGAAGTGGTAGGTCTGCACGTAGTTGACGTATCCGTAGACGGGCGAGTGGCCGAACAGCACCAGCATGCGATCGTCTCCGATCACCACGGCCGAGTGGCCGACGACGGCCAGCGGGCCGCAGACCACGTCACCGCGGTAGCAGCCCTCTGATCGCACGTGCTTCAGCTCCCACTGCTTGGTGGTGGTGTCCAGCGCCCACAGCTCGTGCGTTATGGCGCCGCCGTACTTGCCAACGTCGTCCTCGTAACGGACGCCGCCGTACATGTACACGTTATCCTGGAGTAAAGAACGGAAGGGAAATGTGAGGGGGTAAGGGCTGGATGAGGGGAATTAAAGTTACATCGAAAAGGAGAAACAGACACGGAAAACAATACACAAGGCACACACTGTACCACCATCGCGAACAGCGGCGTCCGACTAACCCACTCGTCCCGTCTGATCCAAACAGACCCAGTCAGATCCAACCCATGGCCCATCCGATCCAACTCACCCCTCTGAGAACGGCGGAGTGGCCGTAGCGGCCCTTGGGCACCTGGCTGCCCGACGTGTGAATCTCCTCCCAGACACCGCCTGCCGGAACACGGGACAAAGTCAGACAACTGTCGGAGATCGGACGACTTCAGACAACTGTCGGAGATCGGACGACTTCAGACAACTGTCGGAGATCGGACGACTTCAGACAACTGTCGGACACCGGACGGATATTCGAGTGACCCATGTGTGCATTTTACATAAAACCAACACTAGTTTCGTTCGTTGCGAAATCCGATTGTACTGTCTCTGATTTAAATATATTCTTTATCCACTGATATACAGGCATATCCCGTTATGTGCGTATTCCCCCCCCCAAAAAAAAGATGTGTACGTGAACGCCTGCCATACTTTTTTTTAAACAATGATAATCGCCTTCACGAATTCGAGAACAGTCTCCTTGTTCACAATTCAGTCACATCAGAACAGCCCTAATTCCCGCCTGGACAAACACTCGGACGTCTGCGAGTCGGTCCCGGTTTACAAACTCCATCATCACGTCATCCAGCTGCCAATCACAGCTCGCTCCTGGTGACGCCGAACCAACAGAACACACGGCGGCGCCGTCTCCGGGACAGTTCCACACATCAGAGCGTGTTTGGACGGGCCGGTGATTGTAGCCCCCGGCGGCGCAATGAGAGGTAATGGTAGGACATTTGGCTCGACCAAACCAGCGGCTCGAGTGGCTCCCTGTCCCCGCGCAGGGGGCGGACTCGGCGGCTCGACAGGCGACCAGCGCAGAGTGCGGGGTCGAAGTGGATGGTCCTCGGTCGTCTCACGGACAGTGTGGTCGCTGCGGCTGAGCCGAGCACGGCACAGCTCCGAAACAGCTACAGCGCAGCCGAGGGAAAGGAAAGCTTCGTTGGACCAGGTACTTGATTGTTTGCATCGGCCGGCCGACCTAAAGCTCCCAGGCAGTCTGGCGGCAGCATGACACGGACAACATTGCCGCAAATTGGTCTCCAACCGTAGCAGGTGATACATTTAAGCATAACGATAAATCAATCCTGAAAAACGGTCATCTACAATCACAAACAGTGTCACTGTGCAGAGACGCAGCCGCAGTAGTCCAAGCAATCTCAGCAAATAATGGTCGTTTGGCAAAGAATCTAGTCCGACCCGGCGGTTGTGACCGGCCAGCAGCCCCACCCGGCGGCGATGCGCGTCTCCTCGGCCGCTCTGCCGGCTGTCCTGGTGGCAGCCCTCCTCTCCGGCGGCCACTGCCAGCGGAGCTTCGTCTACCCGCGGCGGGAGGCGCCCGCGGCGCCCCTGGAGCCGCTCGGTGCCCCGCTGCCGGCGCCCAGTCTGACCGGCTGCGCCCGCCGCTGCGGCGTCCAGCCGCGGTGCGCCGCGTTCCAGCTCAGCGGCGGCCTGTGCCGGCTGTTCGCGCCGCCGGCGCCGACAGAGGAGGTGTCGGGCGGGCCGCTGGGACCGGACCCGCCGCCGGCGCCGCTCCCCGCAGGGCCCCTGCACCTGCTGACCTCCACCAGCGCCACCTACCTGTACGGCGGCCGGCGGTGGCGCACCACGGCCCTCCTCGAGCGGACCCTTCCGCGGAGCGCCGCCGTCACCGCCTGCAACTCTCTCCGACCCACCGGCCGCCTGCCCGTCATACACAGCGCCGAGAAGAACGCGCACGTGCGCTCCGTGCTGACCCCTGGCGGCCGGGACGGCTGGCTGGGGATGGCCACCGCCGACCTGCCGCCGTACGGCTTCTGGGACGACCACTCGCCTCTCGACTGGACCAACTGGGACGGGGTCACCAGTCCCGAGTCGCCCGAGCCGAACGGGTACGCGATGAACGACACGCTGCCGGTGGACGCGGCGGCCATGGACCCGGCCGGCCTCTGGTACGACACCTCGTCCCGGCTGGAGAACGTGCCTCTCTGCGACCAGCAGCTCGGCTGAGATCCCGCACCCGGCCGCCTCTCTATGACCAGCAGCTCGGCTGAGCGGAAAGTGCTGGCAGCCGCGACCGACCTCTGGTCTGGAGAAGGTGCCTCTCTGCGACCAGCAGCTCGGCTGGCTGAGGGGAGAGCCCCGGAGGCAGCCCGGGAGCCGACTGACCTATGACCTGGACAGCGTGCCTCTCTGTGAACTTAAGCTCGGCTGAGGAGCGAGCGCTGGCACCGAGCAGAGCGGGAGCAGCCCAGACATCACAGGGTTACCATAGCTGTTTAAAGTTTGTTCTAATCAGCCTAAAATGAGTAAGACTCGATGTTTAAAACGGCTGCATTGTGTTTATTTGTCTCTAGGCGGTATGTTGACCAAACGAAACAATGCTGTCTGAAACATGCTATGGCCGTCAGTTTCGTTGCGCATTTTCATTTCACTTGCTGGTGCAAACGTTCGGTGGTGTCTAAATTGCATTCCTAGTACGAAACCATATAAAATGTAAAGCCCAGTTTCTCTAGCCGGTTGAATCGAATGTATAAACAATATAGAAATAAATATCGTTGACAGATGTAGTTTGTCGTCTACCTGGTCCAAAGATGTCAAAGTATTCGTACCAACTGAACTTCGATAAAGGTTAATTGATAGGGAATATCAAGAAGCCATAAGCGAATAATCACACAACCGACCTTGTGAACCGACCAAATGGAATGACAGGATCCTGTTGTCCGAGTTATTTATCGTCCGAGTGTCCTGATACACGTCCTCATTAGATCAGTATGGGTGGGTGACGACAAAAACCGGGCGAAAAGGGAACGTACCTACGTAATTATTCAACAACAAAACCATCACATTAACCCCGCAATTAGTGAGATAGCGACCGCAATTACTAATGAACGATACCGCTTAACACAATTACGAGTAAAAACGGTGTTTATTCCATTGTGCATCAACTGAATTCTGTTATTGATCTTGGGTAAAACAATCATAACCCGCATTGCCGCCCCAGCCGATCGGTAAAGTAAAGAAACAATGAGCCAACTGAAAGCATAAAAGACATAAGCTTCAAACACAACTTTGTTCCTTCAATTACTCCGACCCAGCCCGGCTCGACCTATTATAAGGCGGTGGACTTCACCACACGGTCACGGACAGGATACCCGTCAAAGACCAGTCGTCAGTAAAAATAAACCAATCCATTAATGGACCAAAGACTCCATAATGCGACCTATCAACCCAAAGGATGAGTAAATAAATATTTCAGCTGCGACTCTTAATCAACTGGCTGGCTAGATCCAGCTCTGTAAGGGCGGGGGTCGATAACACACAACGAGTCAACTACAGAGCTATGACGCATTCGGTTTCCATGACAACCCCATCGAAGGTAATGCAGTAGTAGCAAACAGAGCAAACATACGCTGCGCCATTAGCAGAAAAAACTCGATAATTACATAAGAGGTCGTATCTAGCATCTGGCGACGGTACTAGTCGGTTCAGTGATGATAATGAGTTGAGTTTTATGACGCACGAGTAGCGAGGAACACTGACGTCCAAATCAGAACAGTGACGCGCAAAAGCAGGTAAATATTTGCTTCTTCAAAAGCGTCACAGAGAGCCAGCAGACGCCTCAGACTGGCTGGACAATTCTCAGTTCTGTACAGAAAAACACTGCCCGCTGCCGATGGGAGGGCCAGAAATCTCTCCAGCCGGACCAGAAGCGTTGTGGAGCGAGCCTGGCCTGCTACCTATATGGACGCATATCCCTTCTATCTGGAACGAGCTGTCTCGTCGGTATTCCATTTTACGGGATAAAACAAGACAAACCATACCTGCACGACAGTAAAACTCAAGGCAATTTTTTGTATGATTGTATGATTGTATGATGTATAATGATCACTAACAGGTAAAAACCTAATGACAGGTGAAGTCAGCGCATGCATTTTAAGGAACTAACCACTTTGAAAAGCCAGTTTTAAATAGCAGTATTTAGTTGATCATACAAAAGTTGTGAAACCCTTCCCCATGAAGGTGCCCCCTTTCCAAGTCACCAACGAGCTAAACGAACTAGAGTCATGCCACCCCGGTCACTCTCCGGACATGTTCCCTTAGCTACATAGATTTGTACTCAGACACTGTCGCAGGTCCATAGCACCATATTGGCGCAGATCGTTCAATCGACAATCTTTGTCCGGCGGCTGAGCATTGAGCTGGCAGTTCCAGTTGATATGTCATGTTTGTCACAAAACCATACGACTCTATGTATTTGACTATGTAGTTAAAGCTAAGCTAGTGCGTGCGGCACTTTGCCCACCGCACGGGCCATTGCATTAGTTGTAAAAATCCCCAGGTCAAAGCCAACCCTATACCCCCATACAAACATCCTCACCACTACATCGCCGATGGAATGCATCCACTCCACATCCATCCCGCGTCCCAGAAGCCTTTCCACGTAGTGTCACCACACGTAGTGTCATCCACAGCCCGTCCACCGCATCCCGTCCACCGCATCCCGTCCACAATGTCCAACTCCACAGTCCGTCCACTCACCGTTAATGTCGTACTTGACCACGAAGGCAGTGGGCGTGAAGGACTCTCCGCCAAACAGCCAGATGGAGTCGCCTTTGATGATGGCCGCGTGCGAGGCGCGTCCGGCGGGCACGTACTTGGAGGGCGGATAGGGGGAGGGTGGCAGGAGCTCCCAGAAACCCTCCTCCTCCAGCTGACTGCAGTCCGAGCCTGGGGGCGGGCGGGGACGGAGATCGGTGACGTCGGACACAGCGGCAGGGGTATAGTACACTGTTCTTATCACGGCCGGTAAACATGAGAAGCCGAAGGCGAGCATTTCCCTCGACCAAAACACAAAGCGATGTAGTAAGTAATTTATCATCCAGAATGGCCAGGAACTATGACACAGTACTGTAAACAGAGACTGCAAGCAGTGGCTTCAGTCAGCTGTATACCTATCATATATCCGTGATATGCACGATGACGTGACAGGTAACGTCACCGGTGTGGTAGTTTAGGGCAGAACAGAACCGATGAGAGTCATAGAACATCACTGATCCAATACAACTAATACAGTCTACAGATTAAAGTATTTCTATCGAGATGAAGCATCCAGAACATCTGTTAAGAAGCAGCTTTGATCACACATCCCAGAAGACTGTCAAAGTCTCCATAGATAATATTTCCATGAGTAATATCCGAGTTATCCACCCATAAATGTGAGTGTATCGCAGCGAGAAGAGCACCCAGAAGCTGACAGGAACATGCAGAGGTTCGCTTAGCCGCGGCAGATCCTAGAGATCGCCACTAATATTGTGTACAGCACTGCACACAGTACACCGAGCACAGTGTCACTGCGACTGTAACCACTGTGTCTCAGACCGATCCAAAGCCCGGTGACGGCCGCGACAGAGCAGAAGGCTTATTGCGCCCGGGTGCAGAGAGGTGTGTGATGTATGATCTTTCCCGGAGGCCGACACAGCACGACGGTATTCGTACGGCCGTGCCGGGACGTACCAGGCGCACGGCGGGAGCTGCCACTGAGTCGACCATCAGCGGACACAGCTTCTTGCGGGTTCATTTGATAATATAGCGCAGTCTAATTGTGACTGTGTTGTAACCGATATCCACTACAGGTGTCGTCATTATCTTATACCACAGCTACCTACCTATCTAACGATCAAAATCGATGTGACTCGGTCGCCAGAGAACGGCTTTGCCGCCATGGTCCCACAGGCCGTGTCTATGTAGAGCCGAGCCTTGAGACGGATTTGTGACGCCTTTGAGCCGATCACCTTTCCATTCAGCACCTAAATCCCTGCATACTCGTACGTATCACACATAAAGACGACCAGCACTCCTGACTGAAAATAGTCGCGCCGCTCACCGCACAATCGGGGTCGTTTATCAGGTTACACCAGCTGCGGCGTTGAAGCACCATATTGCATTATAGGCTTATACACTGATTAATTTCGTCTCCTTGTGACTATCATTGTGTAACCTGTGTTTAGCACCATTGTAACAGCAGGGGCTGTCCGATGTAGAGCCACCGGACACTCCCAACACACAGCGCCAGTCGGCATACAATCCCCGCCCAGGATTTCACCGAGCGCAGCGACCGGCACGCCCGTCCGTCCGCTACGCAGCGGCGAGCACAATCCCCCCCCCCCCCCAATCAACAGGCATACCACCTGCATGGCGGTCCCGGTCCAGCTCATCGATCCTGAAGGGCTTTCGGACGGCGGTCCCTGACTCGCCCCTCTGCCAGTCCCGATTCAACTCCGTCCCCCTCGACTCATCCCGTAAACACTCCCCTCACACGCAGACTGACCAGTGACCACTGTCCAGTGTCCATAATATACTCACAACGTCTCCCCTCTGACCCTGCCCCCTCTACTGACCTATGTATCGGCGGTGGCAGCGGTAGCGGCGCCGCTGCTGGTCACTGACATCTGTCCCCTATAACTGACCCTGACCCCCTCTACTGACCTCTGTATCCGCGGTGGCAGCGGCAGCAGTACTGGTCACTGACCCCTGCCCCCCCCCCCCTCTACTGACCTCTGTATCCGCGGTGGCAGCGGCAGCGGCGCCTCACTGACCCCTGTCTCCTCTCTGACCCTGACCCCTCTACTGACCTCTGTATCCGCGGTGGCAGCGGCAGCGGCGCCTCACTGACCCCTGTCCCCCAGTACTGACCCCTGTCCCCCAGTACTGACCCCTGTCCCCCAGTACTGACCCCTGTCCCCCGATGTACTGACCTCTGTATCCGCGGTGGCAGCGGCAGCGGTGCCGCTGCTGGTCACACTCGCCGTGGCCGCTGCAGTCACGCGGGCAGTGTGGCTCACTGCAGGCCCGGCCACCCCAGCCGGCGTTACACGTGCACAGGCCCGACTCCGGGTCGCACGCGCCGTTCCCCGAGCAGTTGAGCGCGCTGGAGATACTGGGGCACGAGTGGTACCTGCCGGGAAGCGAGGAGGGAGTCAGACGGCGACTCCATTGGTACATGAAGGGGAGGAAGAGTAACCAGTTCAACGGGTAGAGGATTGTGCTACGTATGATGCAGTGTTGGTGATAATTTGGGTGGGTAGCAGGACTGCCGAGGTCAACTGTATATTAAATTGCCGGAGATCGAGAGGCGAGTTTCCGGGAAGCCTGCACCGGGAGATACAGGAGTAATGGACCGCATTCAATTAACGGGAAAGAGGTGTTTTATTAGAGTTACGTTTTCATTATGTTATATTGGGGTGAACGGCAGAAAAGCAAGTGTGGCAGCGAAGAAAGTCATGTTAAAGGGCACATCAGACATCATATTATAAACAAAAGCAATCATGTACCTATGAAGTCCTAGCAAACCTTTATTAACACAATTACAACGGCGTCATGAGCCGAACGGGATTTTCTCAGTCTATTACGCATTGGCCTTAATTAGTAGGAAAACAGAGAGGGAAAGAGGATTTATTACCGGGCTCCGACTGATGTAACGAAAGATATCCGTCCATGGCATTCCTCAGTGCACGCCAGAAAACCACAGTCATGTCCGATACTCACTTGTATGTTATTTTGAAGCCGGTCATATTGTAGGCAGCATCCGAATAAAAATGCACGTAGGCCGAACCCGACTTTGCCTCCAAGGAGGTCAGGTTGTGAGTGGCGAACTTGTCCAGTTGCACCATGCCGCTGAAACAATAAACAATGCCCGTCTGCGCCATCACATCCCTGGGTGACTAAGAACGGGGCCGCGGCCGGCCGAGCGGACCGAAACCACAACACCGCACGGCGGACTGGACTCCGTACGCCGCGACTTCCCACACAGAGCCCGGCTGAAGGTGATCGCACGGCGCCGGGTGGCACGACGCCGTCCGCTGCCGTCTGACCCGGCGTATACGGACACACTGAAGTATCGATACAAATTAAACCACAGCTGATGGCATCTCAGGAGATACCTGCACCGTCAGTCACACCGGATCTCGACATTGATCATTTAATGATCAAAGTTTGCAAACTTGCACATTGTACACCCATTGTTATGTGCTCCCTCACTCATCACTTAGACTTATTGCTCTCCTTAACTTTCTCTCTACCTCCGTACCCGACCACAGACGGCCAGCAGGTTCCTGTAGACACTGTTACCATCTCCCACACTCCCTCCCTGTCTCTACCTCCCTCCCTTCCGGACCCACCTGTAGACGGCCAGCAGGTTGCTGTAGAGTTGTAGACACTGTCACCATATTCCACGCTCCCTCCCCCTGTCTCCACCTCGCTCCCTCACGGGCCCACCAGATTGCTCGGACCTCGGATCTCTCGCACCCACCTATAGACGGCCAGCAGGTTGCTGTAGACGCTGTCACCGTCATAGATGTAGACGTGATCCCATCCGCACTCGGTGGCGAAGTCGTCCACGTACAGCTGGATGGTGCGGTTGTCGGCGCCGTCGATCAGCCACGTGCACTGCATGTCGATTGAGTAGTTGCCGATCCCGTGGGTGATGACGCCCTCCGGCTCAGTCAGCCTGCAGAGCATGGGAGGGTGGAGTGGTGACATGACAGATGACAGGAGGTGGAGTGGTGATATGTACAGAGGACGGGAGGCGGAGCGGTGACGTGTACAGATGACAGGAGGTGGAGTGGTGATATGTACAGAGAACAGGAGGTGGAGTGGTGACATGGTCTCAGAGCACGGGAGGTGGAGCAGTGACATGACCTCTCAGCCTGCCAAGGACAGGTGGAAGTGGAGCTGCCACATGACCTGTCTGCAGGGCAGCAGTGGTGGAGCAGTGAGATGACCTCAGGGTACACGAGGTGGCAGGTGTTCTATCCCTGTCTGAGCGAACCTGAAGAGGATGCAAAGCAAACAAAATCAGAGCTGCACAGTCAACACCAGTGGAGGTAAGCTTTGAGCACAAATGAAAGGTTTAGTTCTTAACTTGAAAGGCTTGGCTGTTTTGCACTGCTCAATTGTCTAGCATCCATATTGTCCAGCAAGTTGACAAGCTATAAGGAGGAATTACAAAAATTATATCAATGTATGACACGCTGATATAAATCTTATCTTCCTGAGAACACAGTAAATAGAAACATCCAATCAAGGCTGCTTGCACTGAGTGAATGATTAAATGACATACACATAATATATAACCATTGAGAAACATTGGTTTTGTTTCACTCATACATGGAATTAAGTAGACTTATGTTTGAAGACATTGTGGCCAGTTGAATCAAGTAGGTAGTGCAATAAAAAGGAAGACAAATATCCCTCAATCACATTCTAACAACAACCTGTAAAGTCCCTACCTCTATTTTAACAGGATATACTTTTGGAGGTTATTCTTGCTAATGCATTCAGTGTGCAGAGTTAATGTGTGGCATATAACAGCATTGCTGAATGCTGTTACATTACTGTATAATGCAAAGGTAAATAACATAATTACTTAATAAATTGGAATGTACCTACTGCAAATGCTAGGGCTAAAAAACACACGACTCCATGGTTTAAATTCATAGGTAGGCACCTGGCAAAACTAACTAATACAGAATCATTGTACTAAATAACCAGTTAAAATTCACTATTCATCACACTCTGCAGGTTGTGTGGAATCAGAATGTCAATGGTCACAACACATGATGCTCAAATTGAGTAACTATACCAGAGAAAAGCAGCTTCCATCTAATTTTGATACATGCCTGCTAAAAATATCACTGCAGGTCATAATTATTGACTGAGACATTGTACTATTGAGTTATATGATAACACTACAATATTTTGATCCCAATTTTAAGACTGGTGTCTTAAGAAGCTTTTTAATATCTCATAAGTCACATCTTTCACATCAACAGAAGGTTACAGGTGATGTAACACCAGCTACACCATTGCGACTATCAAATATCTTACCTTACTCTTCCTCCACAAAGCTGACAGCTTGGACCTTTCCAACCAGCATAACATGTGCAGTTTCCATCTATGCAATCCCCATTAATGCACAAATTATCTCCACACTTATGGTCCACATTTGAGCCATCAGTCTTCGTTTGGCCAGCATGTATATACAGGAGTAATATAACTAAGATGAAAATCAACTTTTTTCGGAACTTAAAACCAAAATATTGATATTCCATTCCTGCTCTCATCTTGCCATTCCACGATACTCAATAATCCAGTGTAAAACTAAGCGTTCAAGCGATCTTCGAAGTTTTGAAGTCAGAACAGCACTGCCACTGCAACTTGAACTGCGATGATACGAACTGGAACGACTACGATGTGAGGGGAAAGATTCCCTCTTCAATGACTTCAAAACAAGGCACGACTGATAACACTAGAGAAAACAAACATTCAGCTTCTAATTTAAAGATGATACGCCCCTGTAAACAAGGGGGCACACCACGGTCATGGGCACACCAACTATTGAAGCCCCCTTCCGCGTTCAACGATCCCGATCCTGTGGTTTCGCTTCGCTGCGCCCGTAAAACGCAGTTCACACTTGACCGTCAGTCTGTCGGTGTCGGGCCCGTCACCGTCGACCTGACGGCCTGCAGCCCGTCAAACGAAAGTTGAGATTTGGTAGCTCCCATTGGCTGCCATATATTGTGACAGAAACGGCGCACCATTTTCGAGATTGACGCAGATGGGGGAAGGGGATGGGGAGGCCGAGAGGTTAAAAAATTATTTGAATTACAGAAATAAAATACCACGCATTTACATTTTATGTCAAATATTGCTGCAATTTTATTCAAATGAAAGACACATAGGTTCGCTGATTTAAATCAGGGATCGAATCTCAAGATATCGTGCCGTAATAAACACTTTCATCTAAAAAATGGATGGAAATTGGTATAAATACTCTTAAAAAAGCATATAAGCTTAATGCTGCATGAGAACGTTCCTTTTCCTCTTCCTCCAACACGCAGATATTCAAACCGACGGGCCCGTCACCGTCAAAAGTTGAACATTGCTGAACTTTCCAAAGCGACGGCCGTCAGGTCCGGCGCCGGCGCAGTCAGCTGTTGCCGACCGTCAAACGCTGCCGGTTCACACATGCCCGTCGACCTGACGGCCGTCGCTCCGTCAGATTCGGCCGTTTTGACGGTGTCGGGCCCGTCACCGGCAGACCTTACGGGCAAGTGTGAACTGCGTTTAATTGCTTACATTTCTGTTGCTTTATGTCTGTGGCGCGTCAGATATGTCTACTTAATAGAGAAACAAAGCATTACGTAAGAAGTACATAATATATTCATATTAATTTACGGGAAACGGATTAGAGATGGAAATTTATTATTTATTCCCCTAAAATTGATTTTGATGCTTTCTTTGCAAAGAGGAAAATAAGAGTTAAAAACAAAAGCTTGAAACAATTTTCCTAAAATAGTGCCTACTTGGATATAAGCTAGGACCTGTCCACCTCTAGAATTCCAAGTACCAGTCTGGACAGTTGACAAGCGCACTCAAATCCGAATGTGAATCGCGTTGAAACCGTTGAGAGGCGTCGGGTGTTTTGTTTGTGTGTGATACTGCGTTGGTTTCTTAATTTATGTAAGCTTCACGTGGCAGATTTCATGTGATAACGAACGGAATCAGGATCTGCGACCCCACAAGGTGACCATGATAATAACGAACGGATCTATTCTAATCTCATCTATTCTGATCTCTGTTACCTACATTTGAATATGAATGCCTGCATGTAGGTCCTATGTAATGTCAACTCTTGCCATTTTGATGAATATTTTGTCCATTTTCACTGCTGCTTCTCATAAAATTCATGAAAATCATGTGTCAAAATTAAAACCAGCACAACACCCCCCATTTCAATTTAATTGTGTACCTAGTGCAGTGTCACTGCTCGTACCTCGTAGTTGTAAAGCAGGCGTTATACTTCTATGTATACTGTGATGGGCTGTGGCCTTGAGATGTGTGCTATTGGCATTTTTTATTTATTTACTTATTTACTATGCTACAAACCCACAGTGAATACAGCAGGGCTTGCCACTTCCATTTGGCTAGTGCATAGCTGTCACTTCCGTTATTAGTAGAGCAGACGTCACACGAAGGTTTTCCAACCAAGAAGAGGTGCTATGCCTGGGCCCTGGAGGTACTTCTTTCTAACAAAACCTAAACAAACCTAACCTAACCTGACCTAACCTAACCTACAACCTACAACCTAAAAACCTACAACCTACAAACCTACAAACCTACCCTACAACCTACAAACCTACAGCGCCTCTCCTAACTCCTTGGTTGGAAAACCTTTGTGTGACATCTGCTCTACTAACGCCTCACTTCCTACCTTCCTCATCCTGGCTGTTTGGAACAGTCAACAGTCAACACTCAACAGTGTCAGTGTGAGCTCTAATTTGCACTAGCTCTCCGTCCACATGTTGTGCTCAGCATGCCATCAGCCAACCAAGCTTAAAGCTTGGCGTTGCTGGTTCCCTACTTGTTGTAGTTTCTGCTTTTTGCCCCACCAAGTTTGGTTAATGTTGCCAATTGCCATCATTTTTCCTTATCTTACCTTGTGGTGATCTGGTTGTAGGAGGGCTCAATTGACCTGTGGGACCAGGTCTCATCATGCTTCCAGTAAAACTCCCAGTATATTCAGCCTCACAGTATTCATATAGACATTGTTTGGATACCAAGGAGTTGAAATGTAATTGAATACACTACTAGTATTCTAGGGATAGATATAAAGTTAAGACTGCTAGTGCAATCTGGTTTCATCACTGATAATGTCCCATTGATGCAGGTACCCTAATGAAGTGACTGGGCCTAATCCATAAAGTTAACCAAAAATGTCTGTGCAATCTGTATTTACCTTTCAATTGTTTTATTTTTGCTGTTGAGTGTTGTTCTTTCATGCAAAAGTGCTATATAGTTCCTTGAATCAAAGGGCATAACCTTAGTTAGACACCTGTTTCTTTAGATTACAGATAATGGGTGATAAGCCATTGCCTCTTCGTTCAGTTACTATATTTGGTCTTAAGATTACTTTTATAGTTCTGAACTTATTTAACATTCATACATAATAGGTACTTAAAGTGACCATCCCACCTTAACCCGCGCCCCGTAGGGGGGGGGGGGGCGAAACGGCCTCCCTGTCCTTTTCCGTCGATATCTCCTAAACGGCTGGAGATATCGCCACCAAACTTTCAGGACCTCTCCGGGCATCAATTTTACACATTGTGACCAAAAAAATTTCCAGAGGCTATGATAGGTTGGCCACAAATGACGTCAGAATGACGTCATGTTCTGCCATTTTCGACCGAAAAAGACCTTCGCGAGAAGAGCTGTCAGGCCTACAGCTTTGAATATACAGAAAAATGCAGGGGTAGCCAGTAACGGTAAAAGTATACATTAAGTCCGAGTGACTGATAAAAGATAAAGTTTTCATATTCTTACATTATTTGACATCCTGAATCCAAAAATGATACTTATATGTCCTGGAAATAAAAGAAAAACATAATCAAACCTGACCTAACCTTACCTATTTACCTACAACCTACCAACCTACAACCTACAAACCTACAACCTAACAACCTAAAACCTACAAACCTACCTAAAACCTACAACCTAACCTAACCTAAAACCTAAAAGTTTTGCTGTTACATATTTGTATCAACAGCGTCACAATTGTCCACTCGGACCTAATATATACTAATGCCGCCAGTAACAGTTGGTAGCATTAGGCCAAATGGGCGCTCAAAACCCTGTGACGAGCTTTATCGAATCGATACCCATGTTTTTTTGCATAAAATGGGTAATACCCATTTTATGCAAAAATATCAACTTTGAAATTTGACCTAATTTGACCTGACCTTGACCTGACCTTCACCAAAACGTGACCTAAGCTGGCCCCCAAAGGCTTCCTGACCCGCATAATCGCATTTGTTATGTAAAATGGGCCATAAAACATGTATCACACGACACTTTCATATTGTGACCCCAAGTGACCTGGCCTCTTTGACCTGACCTGTGACCTGACCTGGTATCAGTGACCTCATATAGCGAAGTATGTGTTTGACGAACAATGTACCATCGATGGTTTTCAGTAACTTACTAATTTACTCGCTTTCACAGCACATTTCTTGAATTGCCTGTGAACGGTGAAAATCCGACCTTTGACCTGACCTGTGACGTCATCGGTTTGACCTAGGTCAATGAAATTCGGTCACAAGGTAGTTCCCTAGTGGGGCTATCGAACGCCGTTTGAATTTTGAAAATCGGCCGGTAAATTTCCGAGATCTTAGGGGGGGGGGCGAAACGCCCCCCCCCCCCTACGGGTGGTACTGGTAGGGTCCGCCGGTAGCCCTACGGGGCGCGGGTTAACATTAGTTTTGAGTTGAGATAGCCAAATTGGTGGCCATGGCCTGCAAATACCAGTTTGGTTACTCACAACATCGAAAAATGCTTTAAATCGGAGATATGGAATTTCAAACTTGCAGTTTTCGGATTCTAAGGGGCTAATGCATTGGAATGCCCCCTTAGAATTTGTGACGTCAGCGGAGATCTAACGATTTTAAATGTATTACTAAAACGTTTGGTATCACGCGGCGGTATATGCTGTTTTGCGCGCAACAAGTGCCGCACTTTCAAATAAAGTCGCTAGGAACAGCGGAGATCCCAAAAAGTAAACAAAAGTAAAAGCCTAATATCTTGAAAACCAGTGAATAGGTATTTTTCGGTTAAATTTGGTAGATACTCATTTTTGATCTTTCCGAACCAAGGGACATCACTTTTATGCCAATTAATTAACTTATTTGAAGGTGGGAGGGTCCCTTTAAAGCAAGTAGCATCTAATAAGAAAGTCCTCTTTCATGAGTGACTTGTTTGAGTAATGATATCTTTTAATCCAATAAATTGTTTGTTTTTCCTCAGGCTGCTTCTACATCAATTCGCTAAATCATGGATGAAGTTTTTGGACTTTTGAAGCTGGGTGTCAATGTGGACATTCAAAGAAGTGATGGTAAGTACTGGTCGTGTACTTATTTCATTCATAGCAAATAGATCATTTTGATTGCTGAGGAATGCGGTAGATTGAAGGATGGAAACTTTTTTAAACATAGGTTTGCAGACCTCTACCACAATTCCCGACCAAAGTTGTGTCGGTGTCGCGCTTCTTATGACTGGCAGATAGCGATCATTCCCGCCGTTTCGTCTATCCTGACTTGAGTGGGTGTGTTCATTTGTATCTCGCTCGGCTGTTGCCGTGCTCTGGCCTCGCGTGCGACCCTTCCCTCCCTCCCCTCAGCTTCTCCCTCTCAGGGCCACAATGCAGGTAGGGGGGGGGGGAGTATCGCGTGCCCGGCTCGACTGATTCCCGGGACCGCGAGTAGATCAGATGTCGTCTGGTATTACATTCCATCCACGAGTGCCGTTTATAAGTGCTTATGTAAAGCATTGGAGACAGTTGTTCAGATTTTGGAAGCCAACAATTGCTGAACTGTACAATAAGCTCTATTTGTTTTTTTTTTTTTACTTGCTGTTCATAGTAAAGAAGGACTTTGTCTAAGGATCATACGCCATGAAATCATACAAACTTTAACTACACTAAGATGACACCACCGATGTTCATAAGTTCTCTTTTGTTGCAATTATGTGAACCATTGTCGCTCTATTTTGAATGTTTGGCTCTAAATATCGGCGACGGTGAGGGCGTTCCCTCACCATGGCGCCGGGTGTCTGTCTGCCTCACTCCGATCGGCCGCGTCTGTCTGGGGCGGAAGGTGTCGGGTCTGCGTGGGCTGCTCGGCGGCGCCGCATATGGCGGCGACCTCGTCCGCCGAGCCGCACGGCGGCGGGCGGAGCTCCAAACCATCGGGCTGCGGGCGGAGCTCCAAACTATCGGGCTGGGACGGGCCACGGGCGGAGCTCACTGAAACCTGGCTATGAACCGGGAGTGTGGTTTTCCTTCTCAGCTCCCGATCAGGCTTTGATCAAGCTCTTTACATTTCGCCTGGGCTTTGGCTGCGCTCAAAACACCCAGTCTGGACTTTGATGGAGCTCCCTGCGCCTGGCTGGGACCCGGACGGTGTGGATGTGAGCTCACATAGGTGACGGGGCGCGACTGTGTCGGCCCTGATCCTCTGTCTGGACCTCTGGGGTCGGCCGGCGCCGTTCCGGCCGCTCTGCGATCGGCCCCGGGGTCTCCCGGCGCCGAGCTGGGCGTGTTCTCACACCGCGCAGCACCGACCTTCATCTGTTGTGAGCTTCCGGCACGAGACCGAGGGCGTGGGAGGGCGTCTTCTCGCGGCACCGCTGTTACCGGGACGAAACTGGCAGCCATTGTGAAGTGATTTCGGGCTTTTATGTCGATCTTGATCTTTCGGAACATCAGATAGGGGAAGTTGGGGGAACGCCGAATACTTTTTTTCTGACGCCCGTAGCACGCAAGGTAGACAACATAAGCTATTCTTGTTGGCGTCATTCGAGAGGCCAGTCTTTTGCCTTTCAAACATACCAGGCGCATTTGATGAATTCGCATACCGTTAAGCGCACAAACTAAAAATATCATAGAAGTGACTTTTTCGGCGTTGCCCCGGACTGCGGGGAAAGCCGAAAATGGGAGAAATGATCTACGGGAATGCCGAAATTGATGTTTTGCTATTTTATCTCAAATTTTATCCAGAATTCGTCAAAGCTGACACGCGTTTTAAGAGCTTGAGGACGCTTGGTGCACACTGGAAGTTATAATTGTGTGATATAATAAGAAAAGGCCAGGTAAATCATTCCTTATGGTAACAGGCCGTTGTGTCGGTTAAAAGTGTAATTTGTGTGACTAAAAATACGCGTTGCTATTCTACAGCGGTAAAGTTCACGTAGCGTGCTTTAACGCGCGTAATTGCACGTTTTCGGCATTACCCCAGCCAGCCATACTTTCATTTGCAGGCCCATAACTTTTCAACGTGCTGTATAAATTTTAAATAGGAAGCACACTTATGCAAAGACGTGCTGAAGATTACTTGACCGAATTGGCCAGACAAACGGTAGCATAATGTTTAGGAAATGCAGCTTCGAAGACGCATGTAGTGCAAAGGAAACGTACCTACCTTGAAAACACTCTTGGCGCCCTCACAGCCGAAGTATTCCGAATGACGACTGGTAACAAACATGCGAGTATAGGTAATCACTTAAGCTTCAGAGCATCACTGACAGGTGGCATCCATGTCGTACGGTTTTCGAAATATATCGAATTTTGGCTTTGCCCCAACTCCGGCATTGCCCCAACTTCCCCTAGGTAGTGAAAATCTTATCATTCACAAGTCATTTTGTAGATGACTAGACAGTGGACAGCGGAAACTTGTCCGCGTATTCGCCAATGATTCATTATTAGCGTGTCTGTGGTTCCTTCTGGCTGCAACCCGTCTTTGCACACTAACGTTACTCTTCCTGTTGCGTCTTATCCCATGCTGTCACAGCGCCACGGCGTGACGGAGCGTGTGAGTGCAGCCGTTTCCGGCAATCACCTGTGCGCGGGCCGTGGCCGGTGCGCGCGGAGCCGTCCGGGTCCGTTACACCGCCCCGGGCGCCGCGCCGACTGATCACAGAGAGCGCCGCCGCTGCTGCTGCTCCTGTGTCTATGTGGTGCGGCTGTCCGCGCCCGCCGCGGCCGGCCGGCCCGCACCGCTCATCCTCGTTCTGCAGAGTGACGGGAGCGTCAGACGGTGGGGAGGGGAGAGGATGGATTGTTTGCGCATGACGCGGGGCTGCTGAAATAGTGGACATTGTTTGGTGATGTGGAGGGTTGCCGCTATGGAGCGCGATATTCACCGGATGGCGATGATTTTAGCTTCACGGAACGATAAATTTCGGCATCTTTGCAAGGTGGTTGCTTGGATTAATGGTGAATTAGACGCGACAGGCGGCTGTCTGCTGCACCCCAGTCCGGCGGCCGTCTCACGACTGCCCGTGTCGGTATACCGTTCGGTGTCCCACACTGGGTCTCCGGCGCGGCGGCCGGCTGTCAGCTGAGAGTTGCTCTGCGCACGGCTGACGCGCCACGCGCCGTGACGCGGCATTGTGGGTGGGTGTCGCTGGGTATCGCCGCGTGCCGTGGGACCGCTGCAGGTCCCAGCACGCCGCCAGCTGCCGGCACAGATCCACCGCCACCCCATGTCCAGACTGGAGCTGCTTTGTGCTTGTATCAGAAAGGGATAACATCGCGACAAGTGCAGACGGGCCCATGGAACCTCTTCGAGTGTTGTCAGCTGTCTTAACCTATCAGCGAACGCTACGGATCACCGCGGTGTTTGCAGACCGACTGTCGCAGAGTTTTCTTCCTCTGTGCTCGCTGACGGCTCTACCGTATATACCTGGATATACCCAGGGCACTGAAGAGTCGATATGTTGCGGGCCAAGTGCGAAGGCTAGTCCATTCGCGAATGGCCTAGTCCAAGTGCGATAACGCACTTGGACTAGGCCATTTGCGAATGGACTAGTCCATGTGCGTTATTGCAGTTGCCTAGGCCGTTTGCGAATGGACGGGCGTTTATGCTCCCAGTCCAAGTGCGAAGTCAGGCCAAGTGCGAAATATCCAGCAATACAAATTCTGTATTCTGTGTGAAAAACCACAGGGGGGTTGAAAGCAACCCCCCTGCAGTGCGCGTATTGTTAAATGCAATGCAACACAACAGTTTTTCGAACACTCACCGCACCGCACTCACCACACACAAGTCGCACCGTCCCGGTACACCACACCAGAGCAGAATGAATCGAGCGCCACAAACTCGACCAAGGTCAGGTCGGGTCATCAGCGGGGAGCCAGGAGTGTGTGTGTGTGTGTGGGGGGGGGGGGGGTCCGGACCCCTCCGACCCCCCCCCCCCCGTCGGCGACGCCCCTGCATCGACCAGCGGTCCCCATTCATTCGGAATCGTACCCCAATCCGAGGATCCATGCTTCCGGCGGCTAAGTGCAACGCCACAAACCCGTCCGTTCGCAAACGGCCTAGGCCATTCGCGAATGGCCGGCCATTCGCAAACGGACTAGTCCGTTTGCAAACGGACCGCCATTCGCAAACGGCCTAGTCCATTCGCGAATGGACTAGTCCGTTCGCAAACGGACTAGCCTTCGCACTTGGCCCGTAACAGATATACCCTTGGCTCCGGGCTCGTTGGCTCGAAATTTACATCTTAGTTCATTAGAAGCGCCGCCCACTGTCTTCTCTCCTCGCGGCGCGATGCTGAGGACAGACGTCTGCCGTACCGTCCGACCGGCCGGCGGTGGCTCTGGGGCGACCTTGGCCCCCGTGTGGGACGTGTCAGCCGAGTTACAGATCGCTGATAATGCAGGGGACGAACCGTGATGACCGCGGGCTCCGGGCGGCTCGTTCTTGTCACAGCCCGTATTATTCACGGGGCTGGCGGAGTGCTCCCTCCCCACTCGATCACGTTGGCCGGACCAGTGCAGTGGTGCAGCGGCCAGCTGCGGCGCTGCACCCAGGTCACGTGGCCAGCTGGGAGCTCAGCCCGTGTACCCGAAATGGTAATATTTCGCAGAGCGAGTTGTAACTTGTGACCGCTCCAGGAATTGGCTATCTGGTATGATCAGACCTCTGGGGTCATGTCTGGCCGGCCGGCCCGGCCCGTGGGGGCTGCAGGACGTCCGGTAAGGGGTGTTATTGGGCCAGGTGGGTCACGGACCGTCCCGGCGTGACGACCTTGACTGCGCGGAGACGCTCGAGGGGCGTGCCGCGGCCGGCGCAGCGGCTGGAACACTGGAACAGGCCGGATCGGTGCCGGGTGTCTCTGGCTGGTCAGAAGGCGGGACTGGGCCGTAGCTGGGATGGGGAAGATGGGGGGATTTTGGACAAGATATCAAAGTGTCTAGACGGCTGTGTTGTGGTTCGTCCGGTTAGTGTGGGCGGGTGTGGGATGGATCGGGGACGGATTAGTGTGTGTAGGGGGATAGTTATTGGGCAGGTACTCGGGCGCCGCCCCCGACCCACCCGCGGAATCGACCTGGCACATCATCGCGACGCGCCGATCGGTAACGTCCCATCTGTATTCATAGGATGGCTCCATTAGGACTGAAGACGTCGCCATAGCGAGGGGGCGAGGATGACCTTGTTACGTTAAACACGGCAGTGTCTCCGACTGTCTGACTCTCCGACATGTCTGTTAACACCACGGCGTCGATCATGAATTGGGCTGGCCGACGTGTCCGATTGCTTGTGTGATAAGATTGAAAGTGATTTATATCTTGCATTGTGTGATTGTGGTGATGTTTTTATTTAACTTTATCTCGATATGCGAGTGCCCGATAAAATGTTTCAAACGGCCAGCCCAGTCACTGCCAGAATGGAGGCCACGAAAATTGGACGGGGTCACTCCGTGACCTCGCCATGTGTTTACCGCTGTTTTGCAGGCTGCATCGAGCTATTGCCAAGATGTATTAGCACCTGCTAATTGGCTGCAATATTTACGACCTTGCTGGGTGAATGTTAAGGGCCTGTTTTGGTATTCAATGAGTGTATTTGTGGTGCTCTAGCATCGATTACAACGTGTTTAAATGGAAAACATTACCTTCTGAAGGACACCGTCGCCATTTCGCTTTAACTTTCTAGAATAGCGTGCCCTTCAACGGATGTTTGGTCTGGAAGAAGTCCCCCTAGGGCTTGACCCAATGTGTGTGAGGTGAGGTATCCCCCGTGCGGCCTGTCAGTGACGTGTGTGCCCCTGTTGGCAGGTCGGATTCACTCGGCAGTCATATCGGGGGTCAACAATGACGCCAAGACGGTCACCGTCGAGTGGTTTGAGCGGGGAGAGACTAAGGGAAAGGAGGTGAGTCTGCGCCGCCCCCAGCTGCCCCCTCACTCTACCTCTCCTCGCTCTGCCTCAGCCGGTCCCTCTCACTCCACCATATCATACATACCCCCGTGTCCCCGGCGGGAGCCTCGAAACATGTCCCCAGTCTCGGTCTCCTGGGGCCAAGCTCGCACCGTGGCTTGAATTGAAAAACAATTGGTTAAGTTTTGCTGCGGTCATACATTTATGACCTACCATCCATCACCCGTTTGGCGTAATTCACATTGGTCAACATCAGTATCATTTTTCGCAAACAAATTCCAAGTAATGTCAGTAGGTCACCTGGCAATGCGTGGCCCAGTGTTACGGGACAGCGTAGGATAAAGGGTATAGGTTGATTCACCGTTCAGGTTTTGGGCTGGACGCCGGCCCGTCCGCCCATCTCCACTCCGCCGCGGCCCGCCTGTGTAATCGATGGCCGGCTGATGCAGATGGTGGAGTCCCAGTCGGGAGGGGGGGGGGGGTATCACACTCATTAGGGCCTGGCTTCACCGGTGCTAGCAGCACGCTGCTATTACACGTGTCAAATTGGGTTTCCATGGAAACATCAACATTCCATGGCGTCGTCAAACTATGTGATGTCATCAAATATTGCTGCTAACATCTTCACGGCCGTGCGATCAAACAAATGTATCAAACGCATTCAACGAGACAGCAACTCTGTTCCAAACGTAGCTATGAAAAAGCTCACGAATTACACGAAACGTCATTAAAGTGACGTCATCACATTACGTCAGCTCGCGCAATTTGATAGCAGCGTGCTGCTATCACCGGTGAAACAGGGCCCAGCTGGACCAGAAGCGGGGGGGGGGGGGCAGTCAGTCAGAGCAGATGTGGAGCGTAATTAACCGGCGGCGAGAGTGGCCAGCTGGTGTATGTCCGTTCCGTTGACTGGCGTTTGGGTTTGTATCATACTATGCGGTAACCCGGCTTGCTGTAGTAATAGCTACATGTTTTTTTTTTCTTCAGTTGGTACCGTGTGTTGTTGCCAGCTGTTATCCAGATGCCTTTTATTTCGGTTATCACCACCTTCGAACCAGTTGCTGTCGTGTCCCCCGCCATTTAAACGCCCCCGCGGGTCGCCTCCTCTCCGCTCCGCGGAATTTCCGGGCCTCTGTGACCTTGAGCTCTGTGTTTACATAACACGCACCTCTGACTCAGAAGTCTGGCCCTGACCATGACCTTGACTGCCGACTGGTGTTTGTTTCAGATCGAGATCGAGTTGATATTCAACTTGAACCCGAACCTGGCGCCGTCCGAGCCGCAGAGTGTGATTCCGTCCAAATTGAGTCGGGTGAGTGTGGCTGGACAGGGCTTCCCTCCCCTCCCTGCTGTCCGGGGCTGGGGCGGGAGGCCACGCCCCGGGGCGGCCGGGGAGGTCGCTGACCGCTAGCGTGAGGGTCCGCTGTGACGGTACAGTTACTGTCCACAGTGGAAGTTATAGGGAACTGTAGTAGGCGATACGAACGTCAGGTCAGACCATGTTATACTGGAATGCTGGGATTGTAACCGTATGTACCCACCGACAGCAGGCGTGCTGGTCGGCAGGAAACCTGCCTACCTGAGTACGAAAACAGTGGTTCGACGTTAGCCTATCGATCGGAGCGATTCAGGGTCGCCGTATTATGGAAAACACCACCGGTCTGTCAATGTGGCCTCGAGTCTGAGTCACCGGTGACTCACACTCAGGGTCGGTGACTCCTGGGGTGGTCGACTCAGGACGCAGTTTGTGGGCGCAGTCAGGTTCGACGCCTCAGTATGGGTCGGGGAACTACTCGAACGAACCCCTGCCAGCGTGGGCTGGGACCCTGTTCGAATGAAACTATCCGAACGCGGCTGTGACTCCGCTGGAGCGAACCCCTCGGAGCGCGGGCCGACCAGCGATACAGACAGCGTGATCGATATGAACTCGAACGGGTTTGACCGCGCCCACCAGCTCACACGTCCACTCTCCGTGGGACTGGATGCAGCTGCGTAACATCATGGCAGTCTGATCTGAGCTACCGTCAGTGGTGGCAGTTGCTGGTCTGGTGTTTGCGGGAGGTGTCAATGCAACTCCATGCCGCCACCGATGGGCGTCCTCCTGTCCCGGGGTGGGCCGTACCCCGCCCGGCCAGCCGGTCCACCGGGCGGCAGCAGGTCCGCTCAGCGGGCACGGCTGTGCTCCAGTCGTACGGGCATGGCCGCGTCGCCAGGAGACGGGCACAACACGCGGCAGTCGCGGCGAACAGCGGCGATCGATCCGCGTTGTGCAGGCACGCCGCTCACAGGGTGCAGATGAAAAACGGCGCCGGGCGAAAGTCGCCGCTTCACTAATTCATGAAAGAAAAACTGGGCGGTGTTGACAATCCGGGGTTGGGTCATTGCAGGCTGAAAACTCAGTGTTAAGTATTCCTCGCACGACATGCCAGAGAGAATCCAGAAATATTTAATTCCCGAGACATGCTTCAACGCTGCCCTAGGCTTTGACGCTATACCTGGTGTTTGACCTTTCGATGTCATTCGACCTGAATTGGACGGCGGATGACCCACGGTCACGGATACTCAGAGCATGCTGCCACGTGTAAGCAGTCAAGGCTGTGTCCCTGAGGTCTGTGCGGCCGCGCACTGGAGAGGCTATTAAAACAAATAGCACGCAAAGGTCGCTACCGGTCGATGGCCGGAATAGATTGACCGATCGACCAATCGGCCGACTTGTTGAAAACCGCCTTGGATGGGCGCGGGTCTGACTGCCGGTGGAGCTATGCGCGATCGCGTGGGTTTGAATGCCCAGTTGGATGAGCTGCATCATGCAAGTGACGTGCCCCGACATGACAGATGTGATGGACGTTGCCTGTCGTGCTGATGACTGGATAATCGCTGCGCCGGGTATCACTGTCGGCTCGAGTGAAGTAACTCGTTTGTGGCAGCGCTGCCCGAGTGAGCCGTCTGCATTTCAGGAAATGTCATAATATGGCTAGCTAATGTTATGACCATAAGAGTTAATATAGCTTCAGTAGGTCCATTTCGCTTTATTAAATAGTCACATATTTGCAGGTTTTCTTTGAAATAATGTCATCAATGAACATTGAGTGGAGATTGTGAATTGTGAAACCATGAAGAGAACGAACTGTTTCATGTCGCTGATTGATGTTTGCCTGTCGTACATCGTCTGTTTGGAGGGTATTTGTGGGCGTGACTCCACACTACATTTTTTATTTATATTTTTTTCACTACATTTTCCATTCTTATTTAGAGATACAATAGAAACAGAGTCCAAACATCTGACGTCAGTAGTGTACCGGTCTGTGGTCGGGACGTCACCTCTCCTTTATAGAAATCCGGCTCCGATGCTCTTACACTCTGCGTGTTGAAGCTGGCTGTGTGTCGTTTGTTTATTGGGGCTTTAGGGCACGCCGACTACCAAGGTCATTTTGCGCCCATATTGGGGGCTGTGCTCAGTTTGCTCACACTTATCGGCCCCGGCAGAGGCCCCCACACGTTGCCCGTTCGTGGGCCGGAGACACGGCTGACCGGGCGCGGTGTGTTGGACGGGGCACGTCACAGGGTCACTGTACGGGGACTGGGGGATGTCGAGTCCCGCCCCGGGCCAGACAACGGCGCCGGGCGCCACACCCCGTACCAAATCACGGCACAGCCAATAGCTGAGCGCCGGCGCCACACCCGCATCAAGCCACAGCACATACCAGCACATAGGTAACCCCGTACCAACCATCACACAATATAGCGCATCACGGCGCCGGGCACCACACCGGACACCAAACCGCAGCACAACACGGCACATCCAGCGTACCAACCACGGCACAACGCAGCGCATAGCTGAGCGCCGGCCACGGGTCGCACTGCAGCCAACGTACATAGCATGAAAACTGTCAAGCCCAGGTGGTTGGGCTGTGGCGCCTCTGCTAGCAATGCGTAGTGCAACCAGCCATAGCGTGGCACCTTCCTCTAGCCACCATGTGACAGTTATCGCCCGGTCCACTGGCCACTCTGTATCGGTGACCGCCTGCCGTCTGTTCCGTGGTGATAGTATCGGGTGGCCGGCTGTCGCTCTCTTTGAGACGATGAAGGGCACTTCGTCGCCCGTCTGACCGTCTTGCGATCTGAACCGTTTAATATTTTCATTAGTTACCTAGTTCGCTTATACAAAGAAAGAACAAGAAGAAACGAATCGTAAGGAACTCCGAAGATTCGCTTATCCGCCTCATGTTGCTGTCAAACTTTTTTGAAACAAGCGATCGCTTCGAAATGCTTTGATGTATGGACGCATTCGGAAATGCCGGAGTTAGCCGCAGGGCTGACACCTCCCGGGTGGGCGTATTGACCGCGCTGTGCCCGGACCGCCCGACGACGCTCCGTCCCTCCGCGCCCGGCGACCGTCGAACTCGACAGGGGCGCCGCAAAAACGACGGGCCGGCGCTTCGAGCGGCTGTCCCCGCGCCGGAGTTGGGCCGGTCTGTCGGCCACGACACTGACGGAGCGTCGGTGTCACCGGGGCGATCGACGCGTCGGCTGTGAGCCATTTACCGCTGTGCCATGGCGCAGCTGTCTTCGGGGAGAAGTAAAACGGCTTGTGGTTGGCAGCAGACGGGTGTGAATGGTCTGACGGGAAGGGTCCATCGAAAAGAGACAGCGTACACAGGGAACAGACAAGAACAGGTAGCGTACACTTGTGAACACAACACGTTTTGCGAGCTGCTTGCAGACGCTGGCATTTCCAAGCGTCTGCGTCAGCTGGTTGGTGGTCTGTTGGGACCACATGGTAATTGCTCGCCAGGTGACTGCGGTCGCTCTCTGTGATCGGTGCCGAGTTTTTACACAATGCGGTGGCGGTTGGATGTGCGCCGGGCAAAGTGGCTGAGATGCGATCCTGCCTTTTTGTGAGCCGACCGGCGGGTGGTGAATGAACTGAGGATGGATATGTGCTGCTGTCGGAGAGTGAGCTATGCCTGGCTGGTGGACGGAGACGGCACGATTGGAATGTCTGAGAGCTGAGGTGAAGGCATATTTGACGTTGCTGGTGGCACAGGAATACCTCGGCAGGCTCCAGGAAAATGCAGCTGGATTTTGCTGCTTGAGCTTTTACATTGCGGTCTGGCCTGCTCTCTATTGAAAATCCTTGTCGGATTCCCAAAAATAGTTGTCATGCGATAAGAATTGTTTGAATGTAAAAATCTCACTCGTAAGTCGTAATGCATATGGACGAAGTGCGCGGTACGATTGTGCTATCCTGCGTCCCTCCCGTTCCCTCCGATTGATATCATGAATCATGTCTCATCTTACTATGTTGTCTAGTCATGCCTTATCTTGTTGCGTATTTGTGCTGTGCTGCTTGTGCTCTTTCATCTCGCTGTCTCATCCTGTCTGTCCAGTATCCACCCCGTGCTGCCAACCCTGTCTTGTCCCACCTCACCCCACCCAATCCGCTCCCGGTCCTGTATCCTGACCTCTCCTGTGTTGTCCGCCAGTCTGACCCTCAGCTGCGGCGCGGTGACACCACCAGTCGGTCGGAGGCCTCGGCGGCGGGCCCGTCCTCATCCCGACTCCGGCAGCGGGTCACCAGCAGCACGAGCACGAGCAGCCGGGCGAGCCGCGCTGCCAACCACACCCGAGCCGTACGGTACCGCCAGACCTGACCCGGGCCATCAGTAGGTACCAATCAGACCCGAGCCGTACGGTACCGCCAGACCCGAGCCGCACGGTATCTCCACTTTCCAGACCCCTCCCCGCGGCCAACCACACCCGAGCCGTACGGTACCGCCAGACCTGACCCGGGCCATCAGTAACAATCAGACCCGAGCCGTACGGTACCGCCAGACCCGAGCCGCACGGTATCTCCACTCTCCAGACCCCTCCCCGCGGCCAACCAGACCTGATCCGTACGGTACCGCCAGACCCTGACCGGGCCATCACAGTCACCCCGGCCAACCAGACCAGAGCCGTACGGTAGCACCAGTCCCCTCCCGCGGCCAACCGGACCCGAGCTATACGGTAGGTAGCACCATTCCGCCACCTGGGTCCTCACTGTCCCTCAGTACCAAACAGACCCGAGCCGCACGGTGTCACCAGAATATACTCGCTTGACGCGTCAAATCTCTTCATCATTTGTCTGTCACTCCCGTCATTCTGTGTAAATCTAGCTGTCCCTTCACAAGTAATTGCTCTTGTTTAGGCCAGGAATCAAAAGCATGCCTCGCCTCACCTTGCGAGCTTGTTACGTTCGTTTCATCGCTTCCGAGTATTATTAATCTCTTGGTACGCGGCTCTCCGGCTCTTCCAGCCGTCCAGTGAATACTGAGTGTTGCTTTGGACTGCATCGCTGTATGTATATCACGGCCGGTGTTGTCAGTAGTCGGCTGTGTGCCCCGGATACCGTGCCGCGTCCTCCAGTGGCCGGCTCCCGTCGCTGCCGGGGGCGCCGCTCTGACGTGCTTCCCCTGTGGATGGACCGTTTGACCGGCCGCCGGTCGTGAGCCGCCTGTTCCCCGGCCGCCGGACGGTCATTGGGTATGCAGGAAGCGGGCGCGCCGCTGACAGCTCGCTCGCTGCCGGCGGCCTTGCCACTGGGGCGGACGGGGGGCGGGGGCGCTGCTAACCCAGATATCGCATGCTGGGTCGGCGGGGAGCTGGGGTAGACGGGAGCGCCCCGACACGCCCCTTTCTCCCATATTAGGGCGGGAAGGTGAGCCGCCGCTCAGATGCGTCACCTCTGCAGACCCTGCAGCCCGCCCCTCACCTCACCACCCCCGACACAGACCCTCCGGCACAGTGTCGTCAGCGGGCAGCCCGCAGCGAGTCTGCTGGGTCGGATGGGTGTCTCTGTGGTCGGCGGTTTGGCACCGAACCGCTCGGCACCGTGTGTAGTCTGTGGCACTGGCCGGCCACCTGACGGTCACATGTGGCCCAGTGTGCGAACAGGTCCCCGGTACAGGCAGGCTTAGGTGATGTGTTTCCTGGGGATGCTGTTCCGATAAGGGCGCTGATTGGTGACGATCTGTCGGCCGCTGCTGATGTTACGGCTTTTTTGTGTAGGTCTGATGACATTCCGCAGCCTGCTATTTCTCACCCAGCTTACCGTTTCTCAGTTTGCCAGACCATTAGTCACTGGTTCCCTTTTTATCCAGTGGCAGTGCTCCTTCCAGGCCACCGCTGGACGGTGCGCCGCCGGCCGGCCCGCCAGGTGCCGCCCTTCCCTCCAGGCGGTGGCCAGACGGCGCTGCCGGGCTGCCCGGCGGCGACGTCGGTACGGTCACTGACGAGAAACTCACCGAGGGAACAGCTCAGGGCACGGAAAATGGACAGACGCACTGCGCTCCTATGCTCCTCTCAAGAATTCATAGATAATGGCATCCCTTTGATGTCATGCTAACATTTGTGGTTCTTCGAATGTTGCTGATGCATGTTAACCGTTCAGAGAAAGGTCGAGTTGGTGACACTCTGTTATGAAGTTTGCATTATCTATTGGCGTGTTTTCACGCGAAAACGAATTTATTGAGTGTTCTGAAGGCTATCTATAGTTTGTTATTCCACTGGCGGGGTTAATAGATCTTGAATCAGACCTCCTGGAACATTTCAATCATTTGTCACTCAGTGGATCGATCTGGTTGCAACTTCATGTTAAAGTTCTTCAGAAGAGTCATAAACAAAACAAGTGGGTCGAACTTCCAGTTCTCTCCCTTCCACAGTTTAACAGTTCTCTCCCTTCGAGTGTGCTACTTTTTTGCACTTACACTGATCGAGTCCCGTTCATTTCTCATTGAGCGTCACAGTGGCCAGCCTTTGGGGTAAAAGTTTGATGCCTCCAATGAGCGAACCCGTAGGCACCGTGTGTTATTTGTGATGGCTGTCGATTTTCGATCTGTCGATCTGTAAGGAACCAACTGATCAGTGGATGGGTTCACTGAACTGCCCGCCGTTTTAACGGCTGGTTTTGTACTCTGGCTGGTGATCGCCTCGCCATTGGACGTTGGGGTTGTGAGAGGACAGAGAGTCTCCGGTCTTCTCTGCAGGCTGCCACTGGGTGTGACGCCAGTCATTGGGTCTGTTCCAGTCGCACTTCCTAACACCTCCTCCAAGAGCAAGATAGAGGAGGTCGGAGCAGGGCCCTCCTTGGCTTTTTAGGGGCTAGAGCTGCCACTGGGACAGGGAAGCTATCTTGGAGGAGTTGAGATGTGTTAGGAAGTGCGACTGGAGCGGACCCATAGTCAGATACGCGGCAGTTGACATTACAACCGGTAGTCAGAGTGTCGGGCGCTGTCTAATCCACTGTGTCCAGTATTTACCCCCGCTCCTCTTAGCGCCGAAATCAGTCAAACCCTTCCCGTATCGTATCCCACCATGATTCCGCCGGTCTCTGTAAAAAGTGTTACATTGTGCGCTATGTCGGCTCTGTCTGATACCAACTGATACCTCTGTGAAGGAGGAGTCCGATCTCTCCCCGTTATGGCCCTGCCGTCCGCCGGCGTATTCCGGCGCTCTCCCAGTTTGGTCTGTCGGGGGGGGGGGGGGGCGTCACGCACCCCTATCGACGAGCGTCACCGGCCGGTGGCGTGCGCTGCCGGCCGGCCGGCCGCCTTTGTCAGTCAGTCGGTACACGGGAGCGGGGCGGCAGCGGGCGGCGGCGGCGGCTCGGACGCTGTGTGGATTGGTGGGAGGACCGACGGACTGGCTAGCGTGCCGTGCTCAGAGGACAGTGCTGTGAGAAGAGGACCGACATGGTCAGAGTGGTGTGACTCAGGGCCTGTTGTGACTCGGTGACTCGACGTGCGGAGAGGAGAGGATGCTGTGGGATGGAGCTGTGAGATAGTGCTTACGGGACTGTATGAATATGGTGAACTTATGGTGAAATCTTGGCGGCATCAGAAACAACCGAGTGTGACCAGTGCGGATAGTGGGGAGTAGAAGTGATCAACGCGCTAGAAGCTGTGTTCAGGATGCCCGGAGAAGTGCGGGGAGCGACGAGGGCGTCTAAACCCACGGTACTGATGGCGACAGGCTTTTCCCGGGCTCTGGATGGGGGGGAGGGGGGGGGGAGACATTTGGCTCTTGTAGGTGTCAAGACGTTTCGCTTGATGGACACTAACATACTCGTAAGCGTGTTTTGTGTTTTCGTTTTTCGTTTTGCTCCGGCTGAGCATGATTGTGGTTTTTGTTGTTGATTTAATTTATGGTGCCGTGTGTCTACGGAAGCTTTTTTATTTGGTAAATGCCACTGACTTTTTCATTTTTTTTTTGCAGTACACAAATCGGCAGTCCATGGCGATCCAGAACAACAAATGTAAGTGGCACCGAACGTTCGCTTCAACTTGTCTGACGCCCAAATTGCATGACATTCGGCTGCTTGTGACAGAGAGTGACAGCAAATTGATATGTTTTGACATTTAGTCAATGGACTTTGTTCATAAAACGATTAATAAAAAGACGTGTTGCATCAACACATTTTGCGTCTGCCGTCTATTTTTCCCCGACTTCCTGACTGACAGTGTAACGCCCGGGCCATTTCAGTTTCAGTTTCGCCGTTATTGCTATCATTCAGTCCCGGCTTAGCTTCAACTCAGTACCACTCAACCCCTGTAGTGGCTCACTCAGATCATGCTGTGTAGATAACCCCCTATCCCCAACCGTAAAACAGACCAAGCATTCGTAGACAACAATGTCAATAGATCTTTGTTTCGACCGTGATAGCTGACTCCTGTTGACAGCACTGAATATCTGCTGCACCGTCCGTGCTTTGTGCTGTGAGATTTAACGGGTGTCTTTGTGATCGTTGTTGCATCATCTTAGCCCTCGCTTTCGGTGGCGATACGAGCTTATCCAAGCTCAGGTATCGGGCCCTTTGTCTGACATTACCAGTGCCTTGTAGTCCTGATTGCTCGCGCACTCAGCAACGTCGCAAAGAAGGCCGAACTATGTATATGCATGAAGGAATCCACTCATTGTTTGATTGCCTGTGAATCATACACTCCCAGCTGCGATGATCTCCGGCTTACCTTGACGTGTCGGAGAGAAGTCGAGTCGTGTCTGTGCGTGTTTTATGTCAATCAACCTTTGTTAGATCCTTTATCGTTTACTAACGGTAACCTTATAATCAGTGTGAACCATTTATGATCAGTCTAGCCGACTGAGGCTCGAAGTATTAAGCAGTCAACATTGTTCTGACCTGCCCTGACCGGTCTCTGTTCGGCAGCGACCAAGACGCGCCAGAGTTACGCGCGGCCGGGTCTGATGGCGCTCTCCAATAACGCCGACATGGGGCTGACGGTGACGTCGCGAGACACGGAGAACATCGCGCCGCCCGCCTCCAAGGCGCCGCCCCAGGGCTGTGAGTAGTACATATACCTCCTACCCATGGTCCACCGGTCACTGAGCGTCCCATCGCGCCGCCCGCCTCCAAGGTGCCGCCCCAGGGCTGTAAGTAGTAGCCCCGGCACAGTCACTGGTCACTGAGAGCTCCATCGCGCCGCCCGCCTCCAAGGCGCCGCCCCAGGACTGTAAGTAGTGACTCCCAGGGCTCTAAGTAGTGACTTTACCCGATACAGTACACTGGCCACTGAGGGTTTCACCGGCACTCGGCTGTGAGAAGTATTTCGTCGGATTCACGTTTGCTCTGTGCGGATCTCTTGAGACGCGAGTGAAACAATCCTCACATAGCAAAGAAACATAACCGTTACATTTCACCATCCAATCCAATCTAATGTCGTCTACTCCCTTTGTACTGGCCACAGGACGACATGCGGCACGGAAAACAAACCCCGCTGGAGAGAGTGCGTGAGTGAATACACGCGTGCCTCGTTTCATTAGGCCGATGACATGGTATCGACACCGTTCGGACATTACCGGCGCCCCGTCGCCGCTCGGTGGGCGTCGCTCGGTTATTACCGTCACCCCAGGGGATGGTCACGGGTCATCAGGGGTGTAGGGGTCATTGGGGTCGCAGGAGGTCCGGAGGGGGTAGTGACAGGTCACTGGTGTTTGATGGTGACCGGTGAAGGGGTCAGTGGGGATGGCGACCAGTCATCAGGTTGATTGGGTCAGGTAGTTGAAAGTTAGACAATTAAGGACAGACTAGCTGCCCTTTGCTGCGCGATCGCATTGGGCTTTTGATGTGTGAGGTGTTATGACGCTTGGGTGTCAGTAAACTTTGTGTCGTTATGTATGTGTAATTTTGTTCGTGCAAGCAGCACGTTCAAGTACCGAAAGTAAACTATGCTCTGCAAGGAAGCATATTATTTTTATAGACTATTGCAGCTCTGCATTGACTGCAATAGTCTACGAAGTCTACATGCTTGGATCGGCATTAAGCATCGATCACTACTTTACCGCCGGACTACGCTGTGTGCTATACCTGCCTAGGGCACACCGTTTATGGAAATGTCTATTGACGGAGAGTTGAGGACACGTAATTCCAGTTTGCTCGGTACATTTGCCATCTATTCAAACGGGCGGCTAAGTACCACGTGCACCGTCAGGTGATGGAGTGCTGCCCATCACGGACAGAGCGGCGACGAGGACAGCACTCGTCTGTCATTGACCGTGCCGTCTGTACGTCCGTCCCCCGACCCCTCCCCGATGTGCCGCGACATTGCTGACCAGGCCAAAGACCGGATATGGGTATCCCTCTCCGCCTCGGCATCCTAGCCAGGACGAGGACAGGTCACCGTAACATAAATGTATGTCCGTTTCGTGTCTCGTCCCCGCCTGACACTTCTGACTTCTTATTGTCCGTGTCAAGGCCCCTTCCCTCCCTCCTACCGTAACATTGTCAACAGTACCATAGGGTGACTCGTCTCCCCTCCCTCCCCGCCGTACCCTGACCCTACTAACCAGCTCTCTGTCCCTCTGTGCAGCCCGGAAGCGGAGTAACGTCGTCAAAGAGGTGGAGAAGCTGCAGAAGAAGCGGGAGGAGCGCCGGGAGAAGCAGAACAAGAAGAGGGAGGAGCGCGAGACGCTGATGAACTCGGACCCCGGCAACGTCAACTGGGAGTTCCTCGCCATGATCAGGTAAGGGTGCGTGCTGATTAGCTTCGTGAGTTGAGGGCTTGTGCTGAGTGACGATAAGAGTTTGGGAGGTAAAGCGTTTTTGCTTTTCAGGCTAGCCTTCGTTGTAAACACATACGCTTGCTTTGACTCCAAGCTCCGGTAGCCGAGGTCCCAAGTTCGTGGTATTAGTTTATGTTCACGGTCAAACTGCTTTGAGGTATTGTCAACGCCGTATCCATGTCAAGCAACTATATAATTGACGCGTTTTTTTTTGTTCGTTTTTTTTTTTGAAACAGCGCCGCCCTATGTGAAGCTGAGAGCTGAGTTGTGATGTTGTTCTCTCATCACAGGGAGTACCAGAGCGGTCTGGACTTCCGACCGCTGAAGGACGGAGACGCCTACGACGAGCACCAAATCACCGTCTGCGTCCGCAAACGGCCGCTCAGCAAAAAGGGTAAGCTATTCATAGACCGTTAACCCTCTACCAACATTTCACCTACTCGCTTCGCTAGGTAACGGCAACAATAACTTCGTGGCGCTGACTGTATCGGTCGTGAATGACGTGAATACAGGGCCTTCGGCTTTGGTTTACTCGTTACTTTGTCGGTGCCCTGACAATCGTAGTGTCCTGGTACCTTGTCTTTGTCCCTGTGTCCTAACGCCCTGTCGTTGACCTGACCTCCGCACTCGCCGCCTCCCCGCAGAGGTCGCCAAGAAGGAGGTGGATGTGGTGACCATCCCCAACCGCGACCAGACCATCGTGCACGAGCCCAAGACCAAGGTGGACCTCACCAAGTACCTGGAGAACCAGCACTTCCGCTTCGACTACGCCTTCGACGAGACGGCCGACAACGTGCTCGTCTACAAGTGAGTCGGGCGGACCCGAAGGAAGAGGTTATGGGGCCGGGGAGGGAGGGAGATAGACTGACGACAGAACCATTGATAGGTACTGGTGGTTGCGGAGATACTTTTACAGACGCGGGGCTCGACATGGTCTACGTTCATAGACCGGATATCTTCCGCCGTTTGTTTTGTATTTGGTGTGTGACCTTTGAGTGATGGGCTCGGGCCGTGCTCCGGTGGTGCGTTATGTCTCCCCCGTAATGTATCGTGCCCACACCGCGCGTGTCTGCTGTCCTGTCATCGCCTACCGCTACCCATCGAACCGTCCTGTAGGTATGCAAACACTCGATGTGTCGTCGGTCACCATTACCCTTCCCAAACACCTGTCTGGTAGAACAGGCCGACTGTCGGCCGCAGTGGCCCTGCGTGCACCTGGTCCGTGCGTGTTATGACGAGCGCTGCAGCTGCTGACCGGTGTGGGACGGTGTTGATGTGATGTCGGGACGTCCTGTCAGAATGGAAGGCATTACCGCCCGGGCAGACGGTACTGCCGGTGTGTTGTGTCGCTGCTAACAACACCATTGACGGGCACAGCCGCCGTGTCTGTCATGGTAGAGGCAAGTCATGATTGGTCAAGGTGGTCTTCAACCCAAGGTACCATTATTTTGATCCCTGCTTTGCGCACAGATGATCGAACGACCCCTTGTGGACGCACGCGGTAGTCAGTGCGTGTGTAGGCATATTTGTATAGCGGCTGACGCCGTGGCTCGTTTGTCGCGCGTTCAGTCACAGCCCGTGTCAGAGCACAAAGCCCAGCGCCGCTGCTAATGCGTTACACGGCATTTACCTATCCTGCTTTGTTCGGTCGGTCATTGCGCGGCGTACATCACTGATCGGACGGACAGCGGTGACTCGGTCGTCATGGCAACGGTGGCGCCGGCTGCCGTATTTCTGTCCAGCGCGTCCGTTAACAGTCTGTTGGTGATGTGGTGACAATCAAGGCGACGTCTGCTGAAATATTCACACCTGAGTGACAGACAGAGGTCCCTGGAAAAAGTCGCCCGCTGAGTGGACTGTTCATAAAACACCGCTGATAGAGCTGCGGCCGGCGGATCGACCTCGACACCTATTACCTAAGGTGTCCGCGGGTCGGGAAAAATGGAGGTGTTTGTTGCACGGATGGTCACCCTGTGATATGGTCGACACAGCGATAGGCGTTACCTGATGTCTTTGTGCCTTATAATTTGCGAGTTTTCAGTTGATTTATCTTAGCCATTTACACATGTTACGCACCATGCAGTATGCGTTATTGCGTTATCTTTGGCATGCGTTATGCGTTCGCATTACCAGTGTGGCACCCCCGTCTCACTCCCCCTCCCCTCCTTCCCCGGCAGGTACACGGCCCGGCCGCTGGTGGACACCGTCTTTGACGGCGGTATGGCCACCTGCTTCGCCTACGGCCAGACGGGCTCCGGGAAGACGCACACCATGGGCGGCACGTTCAGCGGCAAGGCGCAGGACGCCAACAAGGGCATCTACGCCATGACGGCCAAGGACGTGTTCCGGCTGCTGAAGGCGCAGCAGCACAAGAACAAGGGACTGGCCGTGTCGGCCAGCTACTTCGAGATCTACAGCGGCAAGGTGAGGCGGTCTTCACTGTGGCCGAGAATCGGGACATGAAGTTAAAGAGCAGGCCGGAGTGATGGAGAAAGCAGCGCACAGCCACTGTTAATACTTCGAGGTTGTATAGTTTCTTGGCTTTCTGTATTTGTTAGCGTCAGGTATCGTTCATAAGTTGTCATAATCATGTATTTTATTATGTCAATCTTCGTTCTTGAATTATTCCACCGTTGTAAACGTCATGTTCTGACACATGTCCTTGAGTGGCACTTTGTTATGAGGGACTGCATGCATACATGCAGCGCTGCCATAAGCGGCCGATGACAAATGTCCTCGGCTGTGTGTGCCCGTGTGTTGTGTGTTTCCATCACCTATACATTTCTGTGCCGCAGTGAGCGTAGTACGGTGCTATCGCGTGACGGAATTGGGCTCCAATTCTACACAGTTTAGTGACGCCTGGATGTCACTAGGTGTTGATCACCGCTTCTAACGTAACGTCTGTTCGTTATCAGTAAATGAAGCATGACGTTCAACATTCACGGCTGGCAATGCCACCCAAATTGTGTCCATGTTTTACGGTTGAGTATTGGTATGACTGGTGTCTCACGATCCGGTCGATCAGCGCTGACCAGTGACCTGACGACTCCCTCTCTCTGGCCAGGTGTTTGACCTGCTGAACGACAAGGCCAAGCTGCGCGTGCTCGAGGACGGCAAGCAGCAGGTGCAGGTGGTCGGTCTGACTGAGAGGCCCGTCGAGAGCATGGAGGACGTGCTGAAGCTGATCCAGCACGGCAACAACATCCGCACCAGCGGCACCACCTCGGCCAACAACCACAGCTCGCGCAGCCACGCCGTCTTCCAGATCATCCTGCGCACCCGGCAGTCCGGCGTGCCGGCCGACCGCTGGAAACTCTACGGCAAGTTCTCGCTGATCGACCTGGCCGGCAACGAGCGCGGCGCCGACACCTCCTCCTCGGACCGCAACACGCGCATGGAGGGCGCCGAGATCAACAAGTCGCTGCTGGCGCTCAAGGAGTGCATCCGCGCGCTGGGCCGCAAGGGCGCCCACCTGCCGTTCCGGGCGTCCAAACTGACCCAGGTGCTCCGCGACTCGTTCATCGGAGAAAAGTCCAAAACGTGCATGGTGAGTAGGGAACGGGTGGGATGGGCTGCTATTGTCGGTGGGCACGAGGGATTCAGAAGTAGTTACTCGTGTGGATGTGACAGGCGATCAGAGATTTCCGTACCGCTCTCTGTTATGCTCTGAAAGACAGTGCGTTTTGAGATGAGACGATATTTTGCAGCTACACTTTTCATTCAGTTCTTTTCGTGGCTTACTATACCAATGGTAGCCTGTGAAACGAACGCTAAACGCACACGTCTACCACCCATTTCGGTTCGTTTCATCCCGCCCGTCTGTTTTTCGTGCCCTCAGATCGCCATGATCAGTCCGGGTCTGAGCTCGTGTGAGCACAGTCTCAACACACTGCGGTACGCCGACCGCGTGAAGGAGCTGGGCGCCCAGGACCCAACCGAGATGAAAATGGAGAGCACCATCTCGAACGGAGGCGGCGGCGGCGGTGGAGGCCGGCGTCCGGAGCCCGCTGAGCCGGCGCGCAGGGTCGAGTCGCCCGACGACGACCTGGCTCAGCTGCGGTCGCTGAATGTGAGTAGATGGAAGGGAGGAAAGTGGGAGGTCGCTAGTTGAAGGTGAACGGAAAGTCGTGAGTGAGGCCCGGGGTATCACCTAAATGTCTTCCAGTGTATGTAATTATTTGAGCTTCCTGTTGTAAATCTTGTGCATGAATCCTTCATTAAAATATCCTTGCCCTTTCCCTGTTATCTCTCAGCTCCTGGCCATCCTCTGACACCTGTCCTGCCCGGCCCCTCCATCCTCTCCCTCAGATATCCACCTCCGGCCTGGTGGAGCGACTCCACTCCCGCGAGAAGACCGACTCCGTGACGTTTGTAAGCAGCCCGAATGGGGTCTCCTTTACTTTTGCGCTTTTTTTTCCGCCGAACGTTCAACGAGCGCTGGCTGAAAGATAACTTCATGTATCGTTTATCCCTCAATTTCACAGTGATTGTGTTGCAAAGACGAATTTCCGCAACTGTTCTAATTGCAGTATCAGTCAATCACGAATCACGATCCGGTATGTCGCAGCTTGTCTGGTGCGTGGAGTCTTTCTTCGCTCGCCAACACCGCTGCCCCCTGTAGACCACCCACCCCGCCCGTCACTGACAACCTACCGCTCCACAGGAGGGCGAGCTGTCTGCGGACCTGTACAACTTCCACGAGGCCGTCTCCCACCTGCAGGACATGGAGGAGGAGGTGCTGGACATGCACAAGGCGGCCATCGAGCTCTCCCCCCGCTGGCAGCAGATCGATATGTCCCTCCTCAACATGACCAACGAGGTCGACTACGACGTCGACGGTGGGTGGACGAGCTGTTGCTAGTTGAAGTATTGAAAAGCCGCAGTATTTGCTTACTAGGCTGTGGGATATCCAGTTGACAATGTTGATGACATTACAGTCGTCCATGTGCTGACTTTGGACATTTTGGCGTTCTTTATCACGGATATTGCGTCTTTTGTCTTTTG
The DNA here is from genome assembly GCF_019059575.1 of Amphibalanus amphitrite. NCBI lineage: Eukaryota > Metazoa > Arthropoda > Thecostraca > Balanomorpha > Balanidae > Amphibalanus > Amphibalanus amphitrite. The sequence goes on from NW_024881686.1 coordinate 522,012, forward strand.
ATTTCGTAGGAGTAATTCGTTCATTTCGATCTGTGTTCCCACTGCCCGCCGTGTTCAGTGATCGATCCGTTTGCTGACGCCGCCCGTCTGTTCCTCGACAGCCTACGTTCAGCAGCTGGAGGACCTGCTGGACGAGAAGATGGACGTGCTCGCCAAGTTCAAGCGGAAGGTGGAAGTGTACCGCTCGCAGCTCGCCGAGGAGGAGAAGATATCACGGAACATCAAGCCGGTGCTGCGGCGGTAGGGGTCGGCCGGGGCTGCTCTGAACTGTTTGAGAAGCTCGGCCGGCCGGTCTGGTACGGTACGACTCGGTCCGGCGTGCAGTGGCGTACCGCCGTCCAGTGTGCTTGCTGTGGGACGGCAGAGTGATCCCGCAGTGAGACAGCGGGCTCGGCTCGCCGTGAGCAACTAGGAAAGCCGGCGGCGGCCCGCGCTGAGGGCATTAGGCGGCCGGTGAATCGGTCTGCCGTCAGACGGCCGAGCGGCCGGCCGCCGCGGCGGCGGTGAGAATACGGTTGGGGCTGGGAGGCAGGTTTTGGGAGCCTCCGCTGGGCACTGCGGTCCGGCCCCAGCATCCACCGCCGGGACGCCGACCGGGGCGACTCGGGCGCCGCTACTGTGATCCGCGCTAACGTGACGTGACGCCGCGTGACGAAATGTGATGATCGGGCCGCGTATCGCGGTCGCCAGCACCCACCCGCCCGTGACGCCCCTCAGTACTGTGGGGTGTGCGGGAGAGTCTGCCCATAGGAAACTACTGAGGTGACGCGCCGGTCATCGGCCGTCAGCGGGTGCTCACAAGTCTGGAACGAGCGAATACTGGCACCGTCGACACGTGTACCGAGTGTAGTTTGATGATAAAGTGTGCTGCCAGTAGCTAGCTGATAATCGACCTACGATGCGCTCTTGAAATTGCGCCAGTTTTTGTGCATAATGCCTTCGTTTCTACTGTTGCCCTTTTGTGCCTGCTTGAGTGCGATTGGCTTATTTGCATGTTGTGTTTTATCAGTCATCATCCATGGTTCCATTGACGCCGTCTGCGGCCGGTGGACGGGGCTGTTCCGTGCTGTGGCGCCCGCCTGTGTGACGCGCCACTCGTACCACCTAATTATTCTTGCATTACTCTCCTGTCGCGACTACCTGTGCGAATTTTCACCCACTAATGATTTGTGTCGGGCGCCTACCGACGCGCCTAGTCGGGCAGCTCCGACACCGCTCGAAATGGTCTCTGGTTGGCATGGTGGTATATTCTGGCCCGGCCTGTTGAGGCGAATACACACTATGATTCACTGCGAACTGGGCTGTTCGGCTGAGACCGAGCATTATACGCAGGGAAACAACACACTTCCACGTACGTGAACACTCGCAATGTCGAGATGTTTCCGCAAACACGCGCAATATTCGGCAGTCAGAACGGACATTCATTAATCATCCAGCACTTCCACATAGACATTTGGTTGGCATTTTCATCGCACCTTATCAAGCTAAATAAGTCAGTAAACTACATCAGTTGTCAGTTATAATTCGAATAATTTAGGGAACAATTGACCTGTCTTTTCACTTGATAAAAAGTTGACAAGATCTCTACGCCTACACTGGTCGCTCGAGGCTATAGAAAACACCATGTTGCTCCCAGAGCGATCAGTCATGCACCCTCGTCAAACATAATAAATCGCCCCACGTCGCGTGGAGCCCAACCGAGGCGTTAATACAACACTATTCACACCGCGCCGGCCCGAACTTTGGCTGCTCCGTTATAAATGCGGTAAAAACGGGGCCTATCTGTGCGCCCCGAACGCATTCGATGTCTGACGTTGGCCTGGTTCCCCACCACACTGTCCATTTGGCGTCCTGCTCACCCCTCCCTCCCTACGAGTGTTTGATGTTCTTTCCGCGTGACTTGCGCTGCCTCTGCCGGCAGCAGAGGGCGGCGGCGGTGGCCAGCAGGGCGGCGACCAGCGCCGTGCCGGCGGCGGCTAGCAGCGGCGCCAGCGGCAGCCGCTCGGCCGGCGCCACGCCCAGGAAGCGTAGCGCCTGCGCGCCCGTCTGCACGCCACAGTCCACCTGCACGATGATGGTATTGCTCTGCGGCAGGATGGGGTTGCGGTCGCAGCGCAGGCCGCGCACGCCGTCCAGCTCGTCCCAGACGAGCCGGCCGAACACCCAGCCGGGCACGGACACCCAGCGCAGCCAGCGGGTCCACGGCGAGAGGTCCTGCGGGTGGGCCGACCAGCCGGCCACCAGCAGCAGCGGCACGAGCGCGGCGGCCAGCCAGCCGGCCGACAGGTGCCGGGACGAGGTCAGGTAGGCGGCCGCCACTGCCAGCAGCCGCAGACTCAGCAGGTACGCCAGCATGTACCCTGCGGAAGGGGAAGAGGGGGATGTCAGTTAGGGGGCGGGACTTGCACCCTGGCATCGGAATGGGCCTCATATGTATGTTCGAAAGTCACGGGGGTTGTATTGTGACGGGCCCATGGCATGGGGCGTTAGGAGCGGATATTATCATCTAACAGCCCCGCTCTGTCAAACAATGTAGTAATTGTCGTGACTGTAGACGTAGTAATTCATGATGAACACAAGCTCAGCCGCCATGCTGTCTCATCCAGTTTGTGTCAAATAATCGTGAAATTTAGACAGTTGGTCCCGTTCAACATACCCATGTAGAGGTAGAATGTCATGTCGCTCTCCTCTGGGTGTGTGCCGGCCATTTTGTAGGCGGGTACGATGAGCAGCAGGCACTGCAGCACCGAGCCGGGAAAACTGTAGAACAACTGAAAAAATGGGTGGAGGAATGTCAGCATATCGATCGATGAATTTACAGGACAGGCATTCGCAGAAAACCGGAGACAATGTGAGCCGAATTCAGTACGGTGCTTATTTTCCTATTAATCAAAATAGGAGTCCCTGATGAGTCACAGTAGTCCCCCTCTACCGGCAGTGAGCGCGCCGTCCTCTGTCTCACCTTGCTGACGACGAGGCTGAGCCGCGAGTAGAGCCGGTCGGCCACGTCCCGGCTGACGGCGTCCTTCTCCTTCCAGACCTCGCTGACACTGAGCAGCAGCAGCGGCCACAGCCCCAGCGCCATCACCGTGTAGTGGAAACCCAGACGGTCCGGCACGTTCTCCTGAGAACGGTCAGTCGAGTCGGGTCAGAGATCGGCGCTTTAAATCCAGCGCCATGGATGTTACTAGTTCTGAGGATTTACCTTCATAAATTGTGTGGCGTTACTGTTGTATCGCTACTGCTGAATAATCATCTCAACATCCCCTTTTGACGACTGATTTCATCATCGAAGCTATGAGCTGAAGAGCATGATGTCACTGACCTGGTCCTTGCTATGCTCCCCTGGTGTAGTTATGTCACTGACCTGGTCCTTGTTGTCGCCCCTGATGTCGTAGAAGACGGTGCCCACGATGACGGACATGAGGCAGGCGAGCGTCATCGATGACGCCCATCGAATGAGATTGTACGGGAACGTGTACACCATCGCCCGGCTGCAGAGGAGGCATACAGAGGTTAGTCCCGTCTATACGGGTAATTCCGGTCATTGTCACACCCGCTCACTGTCCTTTGCTACCAGTGGTCCTCATCAGTCACCGCATTGAAGAGAAGGACTGCCTTGAGTGGAGCAAGGCCGACCAATATGGCGAAGTACTAGTTTCTTGAGTGTAGGATGCTTTTCTTGAATAAATGTTTAAAAAAAAACGAAAAAGAGAAGGACTGACATTGAACCAGTTCATTTAGTGACGTCGTGGTCCATAAATAGAGAAGCATCCACAAAGCGGACTCCGTCCCGTAAGACCCTGCCACGGCGCATCACCACACTCCCTGGTTACTGCCTCTACCTCCGCCTGCTTTCTCCCGCACTCACATCCAGAGCGCCAGTATCTGTATGCAGCAGTTTGCTCTCCGGATCTTTGGCGGCAGCAGGCCGGGCGGCCCGGGGTCGGCCAGTGGCTCCTGGCGCCGCTGGAAGGTCTGCGCGAGCTCCGTCACACGCTGGGACGACTCCAGGGTGGCCTCCGGCGACAGGTCGTCCAGGGTCACCAGGTCAACTGCGGGAGGTGATGGGTCAACAAGGTCAACGGCGGGCTGGTGACGGGTCAGAAGGGGAAATCAACTACGGGGGAAAGGGACAGTGGGGGAGGATGAAGCCATTCAAGCCAGATGTGGAGGGAACACATATGGGACTGGATGAGTATGTGTAATAAGTGTATGTGTGGGGGACGGACGAGGTCAGCGCAAGACGTAATGGTCAACTGAACTGTACCGTCAGGGGTAGCAGGGCAGCTCATTCCACGTCCAGGCCCAGAGAAGAGCAGAAGCTCCATTTCAGGGAAGGGGTTAGTACTGGTCATGAAGGTGGTCAGAACGACAAAAGCCGGTCGGTCGTAGTGTGAAAACGATAGTCACACACCGTCTCCGGCTGCCCCCAGTCTGAGCGATGAGTCAGTTCACGACTCCTGTTTAACGGCACGTTCACGTGAACCGTGAGTTTTCACTTCGGTGGCACGCACGAGCGAGCGTCTAGCGTTTCTCAGTGTAACTACTCGCGGTCTCAAGCGTCACGCCTGTACGCGCCTGACCCCGGAATTAAGTCATGAATTTGCATGCTCGTGACTATGCCTGCCTTAACCCGTTCGCCTTTCTTTCCGCTCGATAGCGCCACCCCGGTGCTCTGCTCTGCTGCACATTATACCGGTATACCACCAGTTCCCCTGATCACCCGCCAGCCTCGTCTCCGTCACGAATCGCCCACTCACGGTAGTAGTCGGACGGATTCTTGTAGGCCGGGCACGGGTAGTCGATGAAGGCGAAGTAGGGCAGCATCTCGCGCCGCTTGCCGCTGTAGATGACCTTCCGGTCAGAGATGAGCATCACCTTGGACAGCATGGTGAAGATCTCGTAGGTGGGCGGCTGCAGTGTCAGCATCACGATCCGGCCGCGGGCGGCCCACTGGCGCAGGTACTCGACCAGGAAGAATGTGTCAAAGATGTCCATCTCGCGCGTGGGCTGGTCGAGGAGGACGAGGTCTGTGTCCAGACTGAGATGACAGGCGACGTTCAGTCGGCGCCGCTCTGAGACTGTGAGGTCGCGGACCGAGGTGTGCTTTACCTGACCCAGACCGAGATCCTCGATCAGGGCGTTTATCTGCCGGGGAGAGGCGGCACGAGGCGTCAGCGGCTGTGTTTCAGAAAGGTGGTGGAGGACTCGTGAAAGATGTCTACGTTGGCTATGTTTCACAATTAATTAGATCGCAAGAAGTGGCAAAATATCAGCGAATACATAAAATGTCCTCAAAAGTAGGTCAAAGCGCAACAGAAGGTAACCATGCTCTATTTCACTTGACGGACGTGTTGAACTGCCTCTCAGTCGCACTTTGTCCCTCATAATTCCCAGAAAGGTGACCGACCACTGCATCTCCCCCGTTCCATAAACGTCAGTCTCGATCCCCGGCTATAAGTAGCTACTGTATGTATACCTTTTGTTTGACGTTGAAGCCGCGCGCTACATCGCCCGGCTCCTGCAGGAAGGCGTGGAACAGCATGGTCTGTCGGACGGACATGTTGGGGCTGAAGTCGCAGTTCTCCTGGACATAGGCGACGCGCCGCGCCAGCCGGCCCGGGTCCACCTGGCAGCCGTTGACCAGCAGGTCTCCGGTGACACGCAGGGACCACCGGGTGCCGCAGTCGGCCAGCGCGTCCAGCAGCGCCGTCCCCTCCCGCTCTGTGGGGAGAGAGGAGATGAGAGGTGTCAGATATTGATATCATATTGAGTGGAATAGGTGCGGTGGGGTGAGGCTCTGTGCTATCAGAACAAGCGTTTTGAGTGTAGCCTTCGGACTGCACGGGACCAGTTTATCGTTTTCATCCAACCTAGACAATTTATGATAAACCAGCACGAGGACACCCATGCATTCACTTTTTTCTGCTGACCCGCTTCTGGCTTGCTGATCCATCCTGCCCACTCACCGGCCGTGGTCATGATGCCGACCAGGTCGCCTCCGCGCGCCTCGAACGTCACGCCCTCGACGAGCCGCCGCCAGCCGCCGCGCTCGGGCCGCTCGCAGGTCAGGTCGCGCACCTGCAGGTGCGGGTGCTTGGTGTCGGCCGCCTGGTCCTTGGGGAACAGCTTGTCGTTCAGCATGGGCGGCTCCTTGCCGTAGGTGGCGGCGTCTCCGCGGCGCGAGAATCCGGCCGTGCCGAGCGCCGCGCCGCGCGACAGCCGCGAGCCGAGCGAGGCGTGCGAGCCGGCGCGGCTGCGCTGGCTGGCCGGCCGGCGCCGCTCCAGCTGGGCGGTGTACGCGCTCTGTGCGGCCAGCTCTGAGCGGGCCGTCTCCGGGGAGCGGACCGGGCGCCCGTACCCGCCGCCGTCCGCGGCCAGCAGGTTGGCCTCGCTGCTGGAGCGCGGCCGCCGGCCCCGGAACACCGAGTCACCAAAGGAGCGTGTCGGCGGCGCGCCCACGCCGCGCAGGTCCGGGTTGGACTTGGCGCGCCGGTAGCGCTCGGAGCGGCCGGCGCCGTCATCGCTCGAGTCGTACCCCGAGCTGCCGTCCGGCCGGGACGGCGGGAACACGCGCGGCAGGCCGTACTTGAGGTAGGTGTACATGTTGGCGCCCAGCTCCGACTTGGGGCCGTACTTGGGGTGCTGCAGGATGGAGTGCACGGTGGTCTCGCGCAGCTGGAAGTTACCGTACGGGAGGGGCGACTTGTCGCTGCTTCCCAGCGCCGAGTCGGTGAACTCCGAGTTCAGGTTCTGCCGGTAGATGGACCAGGCGTGCAGCTCGTCCGAGGTCGGTCGGCCCGGCGCCAGGTGGTGCGCCGAGCCCGCCTGGCTGGCCGGACCCGAGGAGTACTTGCGCCGCATGGCGCCGAGCTCCCAGGCCTCTGTCGAGTCAGACCTGAAGAGGGCACAGAGGAACGACGGACGGTTAGACACCAGGCACTGTCACTGCTGTCACACATTAGCCTAGATCGGTGCAATAATTTATCTCGCATCAGCGGTGAAATAATTGAACTCTATCGTGATGACCGTCACTGCCGTCTCACGGCCCATTCCGTTACGGCGTGTGACTCAGTAGTGGGTCACACGCGGCGCATCGCTCATCTCTCGGTCAGTAAGGCTCTGTGACGGACGGCCCGTGAGTCTCTGTGACAGACGGCCAGTGAGTCTCTGTAACGGGCTGGTCAGTGAGTCTCTGTGACAGACGATCAGTGAGTCTCTGTGACAGACGGTCAGTGAGTCTCTGTGACAGACGGTCAGTGAGTCTCTGTGACAGACGGTCAGTGAGTCTCTGTGACGGACGGCCCGTGAGTCTCTGTGACAGACGGTCAGTGAGTCTCTGTGACGGACGGCCCTTGAGTCTCTGTGACGGACGGCCCGTGAGTCTCTGTGACAGACGGTCAGTGAGTCTGTGACAGACGGTCAGTGAGTCTCTGTGACGGACTGGTCAGTGAGGCTCTGTGACAGACGGTCAGTGAGTCTCTGTGACAGACGGTCAGTAAGTCTCTGTGACAGATTGGTCAGTGAATCTCTGTGACGGACGGTCAGTGAGTCTCTGTGACAGACGGCCAGTGAGTCTCTGTGACGGACGGCCAGTGAGTCTCTGTGACGGACGGCCAGTGAGTCTCTGTGACGGACTGGTCAGTGAGGCTCTGTGACAGACGGTCAGTGAGTCTGTGACAGACGGTTAGTGAGTCTCTGTGACGGACGGCCCGTGAGTCTCTGTGACAGACGGTCAGTGAGTCTCTGTGACAGACGGTCAGTAAGTCTCTGTGACAGATTGGTCAGTGAGTCTCTGTGACGGACGGTCAGTGAGTCTCTGTGACAGACGGTCAGTGAGTCTCTGTGACGGGCTGGTCAGTGAGTCTCTGTGACGGACGGTCTGTGAGTCCCTGTGACAGACGGTCAGTGGTCCGCGACCGTCAACTGCCGTCTGACGGCCGCCAGATGGACGGACCAGGTCCGCTGACGAGCGAACGCAGGATTCAGGAGCACAAGTGACGAGCACGAGTGAGCGCAGGATTCATGATCGCAGCATTGGAGGTCTGACCTACCTAACATCCTCAGCTTCAGAAAGTACATTTAAAATGAAGAAAATTTCGTCAAATTCCCATCTTTCCGTCCCTCCCATCTCCTTCCGTCGCTCCCAATGAGGAGATCATGGGGCGCCGGTGTACCGTCGCCGGCACACGCTCTGCCGGCCTCCGGGGCTCACTACCGACCGTGACGCAGCTCGTGTAACGGTGCTGCTCCGAGCGAGCGACGAGCGTCAGTCCGCCGACCGTGAAACGCGATCAATAACCGATCCGGCGCGCCGTAACGAAGAATAACGACGCTGAGCGCGCGGCGAAAGCAGAACGTGTCGCTACCGACTCCGTGAGGATTTCGATTTGTGATTAATCTGTCCATGTTTAAACACCGGCGACTTTACGGTTTAGTTGGGTCGGTGACCAGTGCAGCTCGTTCAGCGACTGAATCATGGCTGTTAGCTACCAGCAGGAGTCGGAAGCGTGCCTCCAGCACTGCAGTGCTTAGCTCCCACAGTTGGTAACCGTACTGGAACTGCTAAACGGTTCTAATTGCGCTGCGAACTGATGAGCTCATGCCAAGCAAACATAGGCCGGCAAACTTGGAATAGGCATGGCATCAGGCCACCTGTTCCAAGACTTGAACCAATATATCATCTATAATATGTAGGGAAGGAATGGCAAACGTAATCCGTGCCATTAGGCTATAGCATTTCTAGAGATCTGTGGGAATGAGAGAGACATCCTCTCCAGGACACCGCATCGCACCACGAACCGCTAATCGTCCCCATTTCACGCTCAGGACGGAGCGGAGCCATTCTCTCGCGCTGATGTCGAGACAATGGGAACGACTACCGGCGGCGGCTATCGTACTTTGTATGCTGAGGCCGTTGACATGGACTAATGACAGCGTCTGGGAATGAACGCCGCAACAGCAGCACCTGTTTACACGACTTGTTTGTCTGTTTTGTCGGAATTCCTGTCCGGTTCGAGACAGTCGTTGTCGCATTCCCGCTGTCTGTGTCGTGGACGGGGATGGAATGGCACTGCAAGAAAAATGACTTGTTTACTCAATCCCTTACCGTGCCATCCATGACAGGTCCGCATACATCGTTTGCTATAAAGCCGGCACCTGTTTCCGAATCGAGTTTACTCTCACGGCTATGCAATATTCCATCTGGCTACGCACTAATCATCACACGTAAGGCGCGTCTATAGTTTCTTTGTGCGGGCTCGCCATTCGGCACCTTTCTCCTCGGGACCCGTTACTATTCCCGGATCTAGGCGCCGGCCCAGTCTGTGCAGATTACCGGTATAGGCCAGGTCATGAGAGAGGTCACGGCTGGGTCACAGGCGGGTCACAGGCGGGTCAGGTGATGGGTGAAGGGATGGCCCGGAGGGCAGGCTCCAGTCACTTCCGCCGACCGCTGGGATTGCGCGGCCGCCGGCGCCGGTCGGGACAGAGAGCTTCCGGCGCCTCAGAGCGGGTCAGCAGGTCACAGAGGTCACTGGGAGCTTCCTATCGAGCTCCGACCAGGGGCGGGCCGCCGCTCGGCGCGAGAGGCGGGTTCTCGCGATATGTGCTCTAGTCTGACGGTCTGGAGTTTTGTGCGCACATTCTCTTTGTTGGGGAGCTAACGTGGTGAGTCATTGTTGTCACTAAATGTCGCCCATATGTCGCCTATCTCTAGTCTCCTTAGCACCTGGGACCCGCCCCCACGGCCCAATCTGACCTTTGCCACCTGGTCAACTGCCCAGCAGCCTCTGCATTCTGCAGACCACCTATACCGCCACCCCACCGAGCAGGAGTCGCGGCCGGCACCCGGTCACAGCCCAATCACTCGGTGTGAACTGCGAGCCGCGATCGGTGACCGAGTTCCGTGTACCAACTCCCACCGGCTGGACAGAGTCGCCGCCGACCGTGGCCGGTACAGAGCCCGACATTACCCGTCCAGCGGCGCACTCCGTTCTCAGGGTGTAAACTGGAGCTGCGAGTTTACGATCACGGTAAAGGGGACGGAGGCGACGGGTCTCGGAGCGCCAGTGTCGGCCCGGCTTCGTCAGGTTTACGGCTGGTTTCGAGGACACCGGATGACGTGCTGAAGGTGCTCCATGATTCAGCGCGTGCTGGACCCGCTGACTCGGGGGCGGACTTCGACTCGCGTGATCATAACGATGAACAATGGAAGTAAATTCCCTTCAGCAAATTACCTCGCTCGTGAGGTGATAACCATCTGAACAAAACATCACGGGCCTTGAAACCGCCTACAGAACCTTTTCCGTTACCAGTGCAATGCTTTCAGGATGTTGACTAGGATGCTTGCAGCTTGATATGCGTCGCCATTTTAAGAAGTTTATCGTAAAATCCATCTCAGATGAAGCGTGACCGATCTTTGAGCGATACGGGTGTTTGGAAATAAAGCCGTTTTGTCTTCGAAGAACTCGCAATAATCTCAAGACGAGCGAATAGCTCAATAAACCTCGCTTGATCGGGTTCGGCTATCTTTACCAGCGTCTGATCTGTACCGTATCTCAGACCGGTCTCTCCATCAGCAGATCGGGCCGTGAGCCGATATCTGCCCACGGACTGGGGCAATCAGCCGGGGTTCACTGGTCGGGCCGAGAGTTTACCGTTGGTCGTCACTGGTCCGTGGCCGGGGAGCTCAGTTGGTCAGTGGTCGGCGGCGGCTGACCGGCGGACGCGGCTCGTCAGTGGGCCAGCGAGATGGACCGCCGGACCGCAGACCGGCCGTCCGTGTGTGCTGCGGTGTACCGCTCTCCGGCCGGGCACTCACAGGCAGTCAGACTCGGGCCCCGAGCGCTCGTCTATTGCTGATTGATGGACGGAGCGAGCCACCTGCTCTGACATGGGGTAACCGTCACTGCCGGCCGGCCGGTCACCGGACGGCTGTGCTCTGCTCTGGTTCTGGCCGCTGACCGACTGTCAACTGTCCGACTGTTTATCAGCTCGATCTACAGCCTAAGTTTGTGACGCACGTTTGGCGTTAGGGGGTCTCTTGACAAACTACATGCGAGTTCTCTCCGCACGCAGGTGAACACTGACTGCCGCTATGGTGACGACTGGCGACGGAATCGATACATGACACTCCTCGGCCGCAGCTATTATTGTTACCTCAACGATAACAGTTCGATTACTGTTCATAAGCTTCACTTTCACTCGAGTAATTTGTACCTAACTTTGCCGAGGTTATACGGCTATTGGAAAAATGGTTGCCTTAGTCGTGAACTAATCAATGTCCGTCTAGCTGGACGTGATATTTTTCTTGTAAAAAAGCAGTGCTTTCCTAACAATTTTAGTATGTCTTTATGAAGTTACTTTCAGAGTGATTAACTGTTCATTGTGTTTGTCATCGGTCGGCACTCGACGCTTACTTTCCATTCCGAGTTTTCTGATCGATCACGAGCATAGCTATCAGGTTTTCTTATTCCCATGCCAGTCATGCTTATCCTGTGTGAGCATTTTATCTTTGTGAAAGTGTCGCGTGCCGCGCACGAAAATTAATTAGCCGGCAATTACAGGCATTTCGCTTTCAGGGTGTCTAAGGGTTCGGTTTCTGTTCCACCATTGCAATCCAAATATTACACCATCATGATTGCCATTGCTCTTGTGTATTTTCATTTCACCTATTCTATTGTGCTGTTATGAAACTCACAACCTTTCTATTTTGTTATCTACCTATCCCCAGTTGAAGTAAATATCATTGTTCCCTCGATCGCTAATCCATTCATCGTCCAAACACGTTACGGTGAAAGCTGGTGGGGCCATGCCCGCGACCTTGTCTCTCTCGGTCTGGCGGCAGGTCCGTCCTATCTCCATCGCACTCGCTGCCAGATCTGACAGCTGATTATCAGTCCGTATTCAGTTCCGTGTCGCTCCCGGCTACTGAGGTACACTGACGCGCCTTTGTTCTGTCCGTACAGACGTTCTCACCTCTCACCGTCATTCAGCGCTCACAGACGCACCCCTCCAGGTCACCGTGTCCCCGCCGCCCTCCTCTGTCACGCGGTCGCCTCTCCATGCAGATGGTATGCATGAGAGCCGCCCTGGCCGGTGTCAATGGGCGCTGCTCAGACGCCGGTGCGGTGTGGGAGGGTGGGGCCCGACTGGCCGCCTGGTGAGACGGACGGCGGGAGGGACGGCGCGGCGCCGGCCGCCCACAAAGGACCCGGGGCGTCACCGTCCGGCGCCCCCACGGAGAGGGGTGGCGGGCGGTGCCGGGACCACTCCACCCCGTCCCGACCCGCCGGCTCACACCTGTTCAGAGGGAATGAGCGGGAGTGAGGGGTGTTGTTCAGCGGAAATCATTGCGAGATGCTTATGGTGATGATTGAACATGCTGAGATGGTTTTTCTTTGTTCGATTATTGGTGTTAAAAGATATGAGTTTGTCTATAGTGCAATGATTACTCAATACAGCTGCTTTACACTATATGTTTAGGTTTACTTTGCCAAATAATGTCCGCACTCCGAGGCGCTATAAGTCACGCTATCCACCAGTCGCACCTGCCGGCTGCCCCACCCCGTTTGTATCACCCATTGTCCCTCTCGTAGGGGAGGAAGGGTGCGTCGGTCGTTTCTGAGATGTAGACGATAGTGGTCCCTTTTCCTGGAAGCTACAGGGGAGAATCACCTGCATCCGGTATGGTGGTCTAACCGGAAAAGGGGGGGGGGGGGTTCTCTGCTGGCCTCGTGATAGGCTCATACCCTGATCCCGCTTTTAGACGTCCGAAGGAAACTGGGAAATGATGTCATGGAAGCTGGCATGCTGCATTATGACAGGTGAATGGAATGCAGAGCTGTCAGGACACGTGCAGCTCAGTCACTCCTTCCTCCAGCCCCGTTTGTGTGGGTTGTGCCGGCTGCTGCCCGTTGCAGCCGGCGCGGCCAATAGGGCGTGAGCGGCCGCCCCGCCCCGGTCCGGGCAGGGCCGGGCGGGCAGTCTCCGGCCAGCAGCCGTCGAGTGCTCACCGAGTGGAATGTGACGTTGCCGTAACCCAGTGTCTGTGGTAATACACCCTGTCAACCTTCAAGACTCGAACATGGCGCAGCCGACAGGATTATCAGCGGAGGAGATAGCGGCTCTGGCGGAAGAGAACATCTCACTTCGAGAGCAGCTGGAGCACATACAGCAGCAGACCGCCACCACCGCCGCCGCCGCCGCCGCCGCCCCGCCCGCCGGCCCGGCCGCGCTGCCGCCGCCGCTCGCACCGCCGCGGGCCGGGTCCGGGTGCGCTGACCGCCCCTCGCCTCCGGGCAGGCTGGAGGTCGGCGTGGACCGCGGGGTCGATGCATGGCTGGCATGGAAGCAGCGATGGGACGATTTCGTCATGCTGACGGGCCTCGATACTGCTACCGAGGCTTTCCAGATGGCGAGGCTGCGGTCCTGCCTCGGTGACGACACGCTTCGTATCGTGCGAAACCTCGACCTACCAGAGCGCGAACGGACAGTTCAGACAGTGTTGGATAAACTACGAGTGTACTTTCTGGGGCAGGTCAATGAGGTGGTCGAAAGACGGAACTTTAACCTGCGGTGTCAGCTGGAAGGCGAAAGCTTCGAGGACTTTTTCGTGGCATTACGAGAGCTATCGGCTACGTGCAACTTTTGTGCTCAGTGCCGGGACAGTCTCACCCGCGACCGTATCGTGGTTGGTCTCCGCGACCCAGGTGTCATGAAAAAACTGTGCGCCACCCCCAATCTGACCCTCGCCTCGGCCGTCAACGTCTGCCGTGCTGAGGAAGCCGCCCAGCGTGACGTCATCGCCATCGTCGGCGAGGGTGTCGGTGCCTGTCGGGTGGCTGCGGGCCGGCGGCGCCGGCCGCCGCCGGACAATGGTGCAACCCGAGACGCTGACGCCGGCCGCCGCCGGCCGCCACGGGACAATGGCGCAACTCGAGACGCAGACGTGACCCAGCGCCGGCACCATCCGCCTCATCCACCGGCGGCGTCAGGTGACAATGCAGTGTGCTACAACTGCAACCTGATCCACCGCACACCCGGCGTATGCCCCGCTAGTGGGAGGCATTGTTCCCGCTGTGGGAAACTGGGACACTTTCGAGCAGTGTGCCGGGACAGGGGTGACAGAGGTGACAGCGCCCGACCGACCTGTCACGCCGTCACAGCTGCCATCATCGCCTCAACGACGCGTGACGGTGCTCCAAAGATTCATCTCACCGTTACAGCGGGGATGCTCCCACCGGCTGTTGATGTCGCTGCGCTGCCCGACAGCGGTGCTGACATCACAGTCGCAGGAACCGACTTTCTGGAGTCCATCGGCGGGCACGTCAACAACCTGCTGGACTCGGCGGAGCGTCCCCGGGCCGCTGACGGACGCCCGATCCGCACCCTGGGCATGCTGCCAGCACGGCTGCAGCTCGGCAATGTCACCACTGCAGCTGACATTCACTTTGTGCAGGGGGTGACTGGACTTCTCCTGTCATGGAAAGCAGCCCGAGCCCTGCGAGTACTACCTGCCCTCTACCCAGCACAGATTCTTCCGGACGCCTCTGGGGAGTCCGTCGCACACCAGCGGCGTGTCGCGGCGCCGACAGTAGCGCCCGCAGCGACACCTGTCGCCACGAGTGTGGCGCCGCCCACGGCTCCGCCCGCGGTGTCGCCTGCCGTCCGACCAGAAGCAGCACCCACAGTGGCGCCAGCAGCGCCACCTGACGTGACGAGCGCAGTCAGTCGCAGCGGGGCTGGCGACAGCGCGGCCGTCCCCGCACAGGCAGCAGCGTTCCCGGCGACAGACGATCCCGCCTCAGAAGCGATCCTCTGTGAGTTTGCCGATGTGTTTGATGGTGTCATTAAAGTGATGCCTGGAGAAGAGTTCGAAATTCGTCTCCGCCCAGATGCCACCCCGCTGGCCATCTCAGCACCCCGCCGGGTGCCGTTCGCTCTGCGAGAACCCCTACTCAAGGAGCTGCAGAAGCTGGAGGCGGACGACATAATCACGCCGGTGACTGAGCCCACTTCCTGGTGCGCGCCGATCGTAGTCAGCGAAAAGAAAAACGGCGCCGGCGTGCGTCTCTGCGTGGACCTGTCGCAGCTGAATAACTCTGTCCAGAGAGAGTTGTATCAGTCGTCCACACCGCTTGAATGCGTCACCTCCATCGCGTCAGAGGAAGCACGCTTCTTCGCCGTCTTTGACGCTCTGAAGGGCTACCACCAGTGCCCGCTGAAGCCGCAGAGCCAGCCGCTAACTACATTTATCACCCCGTTTGGCAGATACATGTACAAGCGTGCTCCGTATGGCATCTCTTCAATCAGCGAGCACTACAACCGCCGCATGGACCAGTGCCTCCACGGTCTACCTGGCATGAAGCGCCTCGTGGATGACGTCATCATCTACGGCCGGACTCGCGAAGAGTTCCTGCAGCGTGTGCGACTCTTCCTGCAGCGGTGCCGCGAGCAGGGAGTCTCACTGAACCGCGCCAAGGTTCAGTTCATGCAGCCGTCTGTGAAGTTCGCCGGGTTCGTCGTCACGCGGACCGGCTACCGCCCCGACCCGGCGCTCACCGACGCCATCCGGAGCTTCCCCGCTCCGCAGGAGATCAGCAGCCTCCGCAGCTTCTTCGGACTGGTGAACCAGATCGCACCGTTCTCAGAGAGCGTCTCCCGACACATGCAGCCGCTGAGAGGGCTGCTCAGCGCCAAGCGCGACTTCTGCTGGGACGCCACCCACCAAGAGGCGTTCCTAAAGGCAAGGGAGCTCCTCTCGTCAACGGCTACCCTCGCCTTCTACGACCCCAGCCTGCCGACTCGCCTCTCAACAGACGCGAGCCGCCTACACGGCTTCGGGTTCCTGCTGGAACAGAAGCAACAGGACGACACCTGGCGGCTGGTGCAGGCGGGCTCCCGCTTCGTCACTGACACTGAATCTCGATACGCCGCTATCGAGCTGGAGCTCGCCGCCGTCGCCTGGGCATTCGCCAAATGCCGCCTGTTTCTGGCAGGGCTGCCACACTTCGACCTATTTGTGGACCACCGCCCGCTGGTGCCCATCCTCAACTCCAAGATGCTGGATGAGCTGGAGAACCCTCGCCTTCAGCGGCTGAAGCTGAAGCTGGCTGAGCTCGGTCCGTTCACCGCTCACTGGGTGAAGGGCACGCAGCACCTCGCCGCTGACGCCCTGTCCCGCAGCCCAGTCACCGCCCCGACGGCGGAGGATGAGGTGGACAGACTGAACCCGGAGGAGGACTTCACCTCCAGCATCGCCCAGATCCAAGCAGTCGCCGCCGACGATCTACAAGTGGACAAAGTCCGCGCAGCTGCTGATCAGGACGGCGTATATCAACTGCTGCGTCAGACGGTTCTCGCCGGCTTCCCCAGCCGTAAGGCTGATCTCCCAGTGGAGCTGAGACCGTACTGGCCCGTCCATGAGCATCTCTCTGTGGATGATGGCCTAGTTGTGTACGGCCGTCGTCTCATCATCCCTGCTGCACTTCGGAAGGATATACTTCATCATCTTCACGGCAGTCACATGGGCAAAGAAAAGACGAAACAGCGCGCTCGTCAAATCGTCTACTGGCCCGGTGTCGATAACGACATTGAAAACGTCGTCCGTCGCTGCCAGCCGTGCCAGAGGGACCTACCGTCGCTGCCCCGAGAAACGCTCCGTCATCGACCAGCACCGTCCCGACCGTTCGAGGAGGTTTCGAGGAGGTGTCAATGGATTTCGGCGACTATGGAGGCCACAAGTTCCTGGTCTCTGTCGACCACTGCTCCGGATGGCAGTTCGTCCAGGACCTGGGACGGCATGCCCTGACTCATCACCTCATCGATGCCACGCGGACCATCTTCTGCCACACCGGCGTCTTCAACACGCTGTGGACCGACGGAGGGCCTCAGTTCCGAGCTAAAGCGTTCCAGGCCTTCCTGAAGCAGTGGGGAGTCACTCACCGCGTCTCCTCACCCGAATACCCGCAGTCGAACGGCAGAGCTGAAGCCGCCGTTAAGGTCACGAAGAAGCTCATCCGTCGCTGCTGGGACCCGCAGAAGAGGCAGCTGGACAGCGATCTCTGGACCCAGGGGGTGCTACAACACCGTAACACCCCGGGACCCGACGGCCGGAGCCCGGCTGAGATTCTGTACGGACGCCCAGTACGGGACATGCTGCCGGCTCACCGCCGCAACTTCGCTGCCGAATGGCAGATCTCAGCTGACCATGCAGAAGCCGCTGCTGCCCGCCGCCAGGAGCGGGTCGAGCAACGCTACGATGCTCGTGCAACCGACTTGCCCGAGCTGAAGGTCGGAGCCCACGTCGCGGTCCAGAACCGGGAGACCGGCCGCTGGGATCGCTACGGCCGGGTGGTCGAGGTTGGAGGGCACCGCCGCTACTTCATCAGGATGCCGAGCGGTCGGGTCCTCAGCCGGAACCGACGCCACATCCGCCGCCGGTACGGCTGCGTCCTCCCCGACGAGCTGTCTGGACACAGCACCGGTCAGCCGGGCTCCACGGGCCTGGCGACCACGACAACGCCGAGCGGGACACCAGCCACCGCTCCAGCTGGTGGTGCCACACCGCAGCAGACGTCAGCTGTGCGGCCACCAATCACAACAGCCGAGCCCGCCGAATCCGCGGCGCCGCAGCCGGCGCTTCGCCGATCGCGACGGCGCCGACGCCGCCCGCAGCGCCTCATTGAGGCCATGTAATATAGACGCTAGTGTCGCGCAACCTACTCCGAATATTGCGCGACTGGGGGGCATGTGTGGGTTGTGCCGGCTGCTGCCCGTTGCAGCCGGCGCGGCCAATAGGGCGTGAGCGGCCGCCCCGCCCCGGTCCGGGCAGGGCCGGGCGGGCAGTCTCCGGCCAGCAGCCGTCGAGTGCTCACCGAGTGGAATGTGACGTTGCCGTAACCCAGTGTCTGTGGTAATACACCCTGTCAACCTTCAAGACTCGAACACCGTTCAGCCTGCCCTCTGGCTCGGGTGTTTGGGGGGCCGCCCACTGGCGCAGTCCAGCCTGTTGCCCGCTGCTCCGGTGACCGCCACCGGTCGCCACGCCGGCCGCCAGTCGAGTCACGACCATTCAGTAGCTGCGGAGCAGGGGCCGGTCAGCGAGACGGTGGGAACCCCGTCGACATCGGCGTGCCGCAGGCTTTCACTGCAGGAGCTGCGAGTACCACCCCCTCCCCATACTAAGACGGTGGGTCAGGAACTCACCTCCCCACGGACCGTGGGAACAGAGCTGCAGGAGAAATGACATATGGATTAGCGTCATCCGGAATGCCAAGTTTGAGTCCTCTGCCAGATTTATATTATCGTTCTCTCTCTCTCTCTCTCTCTCTCTCTCTCTCTCTCTCTCTCTCTCTCTCTCTCTCTCTCTCTCTCTCTCTCTCTCTCTCTCACTCTCTCTCTCTCTCTCTCTCTCTCTCACTCTCTCTCTCTCTCTCTCTCTCTCTCTCTCTCTCTCTCTCTCTCTCTCTCCCTCACCCACCTCTCTCTTCCTCTTTCTTTCACCTCTCATACCTACGTTACACAGCACATTTCTGTCCAGTATCCAACCAGTCGTCCGACGCAACGCCGCTGCTGCCCACGGTGGAAGACGCCTCGACGAAAGGCCCGCGGCCGGAGAGCGGTGGGATCGTCCGGCCGGGCGAAACTCACGAGCAGGGTGACTCATGAGTGGTTGAAAATGACGTCAAATAGTTGGCTCTGCTAGGTCTTGAGAAGGAAAGATAAGTGGATTATTAAGGAGCTACATGAGGCGTTATCGCCACAAGTTCAGCACTCAGCAGCTTACCGGTATCAGTTGTGATCTACCTATGAGCTTCAGGAAAATATGCGCTATGCAGCCGTAAGTTGGTGCGAGTAGAATTTCGCAGTAATGCATCAAAGCAATGCTCATGGAATTTCACTAACTACCTGTGCGTATATACGTACTATGCTTTCTAAATGTTCAAGAACATGAGAAACATGCGGCACATACATTCCTATGTAATCAGATATGAAATAGTTGAAGAGACTGAGCAGAGCTACAGTGTACCTGTAGCATGTAAGTTACCTACATTTTCTGTCAACTCTCCTCACTAAAAAGTCGTGGTCTTGCCATACCCTGGGAGCGCCAGGCCTGGATAGTGGATAATTTGCAGTTGTATGAGCTGACCTCTATTATACCTAGCCACATGGCCGACCCAGCTCGCCATCCCGTCCATCTAATGTCGGTCACGTGACCTGTCCAGCTCACCCTGACGTCTGCCCGGTGGCCGGTCACGTGACATGTCCAGCTCCCCATGCCGTCCGTCCAGTGACAGTCACGTGGCGGTCAGTCCCGTTACGGCGCGGGGGCCAGGGCCGGTGTGTCTCGCTCCGTCGCGCTGACCCGCCGTGACCTCTGGAGGGCCGCTCGAAGGCGGGACACTGCGGGCGGCGGCACTAACGGAGGGACGCCAGGCAGGCCCGGCCCTCCGGTCACAGCTGAGCCGCGGGCTGTGGCGTCATGAGGTCACGTCCTTATGACGTCATCCGAGCTCACCGGCACGGAATAACTATTCACTAATGGCGAGCTATCACGACTGAGGTATGGGCTTGTCAGGAGTCACGAATGGAGGTCGAGATGAGGATGGACTGATTTCTTATGTCTTTTGATTCGCAGAATAGTCTTAAGATCAGTCACGGCGGTCGGAGTATGATCTCGGTCACGACTAACGGCAATAGGCGGAGAGGAATGCACGTCACTGCTAGAGACTTGTCTGTAAACGAATTTTTGTGGCAACGTCTTGGATCACGGTCGGGCTCTGTAACATCTATGTAGATACACATAGAAAGTCTGAACGCGAGAAATGAGCATTAAACTGAACTATAATAAGAAATTGCATTGCCCAGAGCGCCCGTAGTGAATGCGGTTATTATAACAGCGCTGCAACTCTGGATCAGTTATAATCAAACACAATGATAATGCGCAAAGTTATTGTTGAGTAAGGTATCACATTTCGACTCCGACTTTATTGCTTCATGATATGCAATCTCGGTATATCATTCGCACGCAGCAGGCAAAATGTGATTCAGAACTAAGCGCCGAGGACGGAGAAGGCGTTCACAAAAATATGAAATACGGGTTGCGACGTCTTACAGTCGATCTCTTTCTGACCTTTAGACCCGTTCCATATTCGTTTTTCCTATATGTACTTAACTCGGTACATGCTCGACAGGTTTCACATTGTCTGGATATCTCCGTTTTAGTCCCATTCAAGGTTTGATAGATCCGTTTTTCAGACGCCTCCTACCATTTTCTTGTCGCCAGTCTTTGTGTTCGTTTTCCATTGACGGCGACATGGGAGGGCGGGCTTCTGCCCGGGGGTCGATGACTGCGCTGATATGCAGCGCCGAATCGCTGATATGCAGCACCGAACCGCTGATCGGCGCCGAACCGAAACTGGTGGTAACTGGTGACAAAACAGAGCCCAGTGCTGCCAGATCACTGCTGAGTGCTGATAAAACAGTTCTGACTGCTGACGGAGCGGTGATGAGTGTTGACAGAGCAGTGCTAATCCAAGGTCCAGTTATACGGTGACCGTCCGCCGGCCCACTGAAGACGGGCTGTTCTGAGGGAGTGTTGACACGGCTCTCACTCGGTCCCTGACCCGAACATGACTGGTGGGCTGTTCCTGCCCCGCGCCCCGCTGGGATGTGTGGTGACACTGCAGCCGTCCCGCGCCCCGCTGAGCGGTGTGGAGACATGCAGGGAGTGGCGACAGTGGGACGATCACAACATGGGTCTCCTACGGGCTTAGAACAGACGTCGCTGGCGTGTAGGCATCTAAGCTTTCTTGTAATAAATCTAAGTACCTGTCTTAGGTATGTTCTGCGGCGACACAATCTACAACCATAAGTCATTAACCCGCGCCCTGCTGGGGGTCCTGGATTTCCACGCCCTGCTGGGGGGGGGGGTGTTTGAACACCCCCCCTTCTAACTCGGCTCCTGGGCCACGTAGCGATACGCGGAAGGCGGCGTTCGAAAGAGCGTAAAAAATAATGACGAAATCACTTCGGTCAATTTTTTGGTCAGGTCAAAGGTCAGGTCACCAGAGGTCATTGAAGGCAAAATTTCGCCGATTTCCAGGTCGAATGTCGAAAATTTCCAAGAAGCCAACGCATAACTCGGGAACCAATAGAGCTACAGCGCCGCGGAAAAGTGCATTCGATAGCCCTATTAACGCCCTTTCTGAATAATTCTCTCAGATTTGACCTAACGTCAACGGTTTTGCCTGCAGGGGGTAAAAACTGCAAAAATAGCCGATTTTTTCGGAAACAGTTTTTCTGCAATAACTTTTGACCCAAGCCTTGTACGAGCTTACTTTCACCGGCATCGTGTTCCTCTCGTCAAGACGCATCGAATGAACTATAACTTGACCTGGAAAGGTCAACTTGAAAATTTGACCTCAGGTCAAGGTCATGACCTGACCGGAAAGGGTCATGTTGCATATCAGTCGATCCGTATAGTCGAGCTGAACACATATAAGGCATTTTCATCGCTCTAGCATGCCTCTATCAAAAGTTATTTGCGAAAAACTGTTAGATACCATTCGTGACCTAAGATGACCTCAGGGCATAAACAAGGGTCACGGACACGATTTTCATGTTCAGTGTGTCTAAACCACCTGTAATGCGGTGTTTGGGAGTGTTTATAATGTCTTTCGTCCAAAAGAGACGCATTTCATTTTTCTCCCATTGACTCATAATGGGGAGGTCGCAAAATTGACCTGACCTTAGGTCATCGATATCAAAATTCTGAGATATACATTTTGTACATGCTATTGCTCTTAGCAATCGCTGAAAGTTTCAAAGCGATCGGTCACTCGGTGTAGCTATGACAGACATTGAAACTTTTTATGAGGTGAGGTCACTTCAAGTGACCTGGTGACCTGACCTTGAATGACCTTGGTCTGAAATTTTCACAACATGTGTAGAATTGATGTATGATAAGGTGTACCAAAAACGGCGGCGCTCCGCGCCGCCGTTTTTGAGATATTCGCGAAAAAACACAAGGGGGGTGTTCAAACACCCCCCCCCCAGCAGGGCGCGGGTTAAACGGTGTCTTCACAGCGTTGGGTAGTCCGATGCGTAATCTACTCGTATAGCTGACATACCATGCAGATTAGTGCACCTTATCAAACTAGTTATTCCCTGTTATAATCGTAAGTGGCTCCTATAAGACGTTCGTGCAACCAGTAATGCTAAAAAATATTATTTTCATCTAACTCGTCTATGTCACAGTGTAGTAGTCGGTAACCTGACCACTGACCAGCATTTACACTGACACAACCACACTCGGTGACACAACCAGCGCAACTATCAAAGGATCGGATAGCACACTGCCACGTCTATAAACCCGTCGATTCAATGTATGTGCAAACAAAGATGTAACAATAAAACCGCTCCTTGATGCACATCTATACAAGAATTACGAGACACCGCCTTACTTCCAGCGAAATCTCGATGGTTGGGGCGGAGAGCGGGCCAAACATGCCGCCACCGAAGGTCAGTGATGTTGTTTTCGACCGTGTCGGCCGCACAGGACGCCACGAGTGCCGTGCACGCGCCCACCCCCTCCCACGCGGCCCCCTGTGCGTCAGACGAGAGCAGGCGATCGCGTGCTCCGCTGCAACTCAGTACAGTGATGGACAATGGTCCCGCACAGACCCGGCCGCGGCCGGTACCGGCTGAATTAACCCCTCACGGCGCGGCGCGGGACCTAGTTTCGGACCGCACGCTCTCAAACAGCCATCAGTGGCACTAGTGTGATTGATCTAGCGTCCATTGGGGCACACGGACAGACGGCATGCAAAGCGCGGTGGTAGAACAATGCCACCCCTCCCGATCCGTTCCATTTCACCCACTTACGCAATGCGCCCCACGGATTCCGCTCAAACGTCCACAAACACACCGTTCCAGTCCTTCACACTCTGTGTGCATTTCCACCACACTTCACCGCACCCATCCACGGGCCCATCCGTTCAGCCGGCGGCCGGCTCACCCCTGTCCCACATTTCGTCACACCGGTGGCCCGCATTGTTGGCATTTCCTGTATGTGCCGCTGAGGCTGCTGTGCTGGCGGTCTGGACCGGCCGTCGGACCGGACTGGGACGTCAGACCGCACCAGGTCGGCCAGGGTCAGTGACCTTCCGACCGGCCGCCGCCGCCAATCGGTCACCGTGGCCACTCCGCTGCGGACGACCGGTCAGACGGGTCGACCGAGAGGCGCACAATGGTCTCCGGCGGTCACCGGGGGCAGCGCAGTCACGAACGGGACCGGACTGAGCGGAACCTCTGCGTGGAATTTAAATCCGGTAGCGGCTGTGAGATAATTCTACCCGACAATCAGGAAGTCGGGCTCAATATGTGTCATTTGTAAGGAGCAGCTTGCAAGGCTTTAGTTCCACTCCGCTTATGTTTTCCGTTTAATCAACCGCAGCCTCCTCTTCCGTTCGAACTCAGACGGTCGTGCAGTCATAGTGCAGGACAGGTTTCCAGCCAGCGGGAAAAATCCGCTCGGATAAGTCATCGCTCCAACCACCTCCGCTGGTGGCGATGACCGGGTGTTCCCTCTGCAGCGGCCAGACCGCAGATTCCAGTACGGAAATACCTGGGATGACCGCACCGCCGCACGGCCGAATTGTGGGTCAGCGGGCCGCTGGGTACCGGGCGGCGGTCGCGGACAGCCGCGCCTATAACCCGCGCGGAACGCCGGCGGCCCGGGAGCCGGCGGCGGCGCGCTGCTGACCACATTCAGCAGCCGTCTGCAGTGTCGGAGGGCGCTCAGCCATGGAACCGGCCCGTGGATTCAGGCCGATGGGTGTGTATCGACTGGTCAGAGACCGCGAGAGGAATCGGGCCGGTTATCGCACCGAACTGGGTGAGATGACCGAATCAGCTCGAAAATAACCAATAATCCGAAATATGCAATATGCACTCTTAAATTGATATTTTTCAATGAAGTCTCGTATGTTTGTTTTATTCCATGTCAGTGATAAAAAACAAATTCAAAAATCTAATATTGCGCAAAACAACCCAAGTGGAAACTACTTACTACCTTCAGGTCCATGTGCATGTGTTAACTCACGGTGAAATTATGCACAATAATTCCACAAGAGACATCAGTGTAAAACGGTACTATCCGGTGCGTATAGCATACCTGGCACCAAACGCACTGCTGAATGATAATAATCCCTGCATGACGGAATCTTCCAGGAGTTTTATTAGCCATCCGTTGAGCGTGGTTGACCTCTCGACCCTAACGAGCTGTCGGGGGGCCGGGAAGGTTTCACTTCCCATTGCAATGCGCGCGTCTGGGCGCTGCGAGTAGCGCTCACCAAACGAGGATGTGCCGCTGAAAGCCCATCATTCACATCGGTCTCACTTTCATCTACACTCCGGGTGCCGCACAGGCAGCTTTCCTAAATAACTACTGCCGTGTTGCTTCATTTGTTTCAACTGCTGACCCGTGGAGTCATTTGTAACAGGCGTTCCCATAGTTTGGGGGCACAGGTGCGGGCCACTCCTGACGCAATGGCCGCGCGGGGTGCCGGCTGCTGCCTCGTACCGTGGGCAGGTCCGGGGAGCTCGTGTTTGCTCAGTGGCGCAAATAATTACCAGCCGTGCTCGCTAATGGGCCACGCTAAGTTGCACAACTCAGTTGAGTGAGAGACCCAGGAGACTTTCATTTTCAGAGTGTGAAGTTTTCGCCAGAGGCTCATTTGGTGATAAGCGAAAAAACGCAGATGCCGGGGTACCGACCCGTTGGTGGAGAGGGTCCTTTCACAAATGCGAAGAATTACAGGCTTGCATCTCCATTAACTTTGTATGCAATTTTTCATATAATATAAATATAAATAACGCAGTAAATAACGCCATATATAATATAAATAACGCCATTGGCGAATATCGGGAGGGCGGTAAGGACCCAATCATCGCAAACGGCTGGTGTACATATTTTTCTAATGCGCTTTTCTTACCAAACATCTACGTACAAAGCATGGTAGTTCATGCAAATTAGTTACACTTTGTAACGTCGCTACTTGTATTCATGGCTCGGATTGTCCAGCTCCTGCAGACGGGGTCAGAGGTGGATGCTCTGTGCCATTGTTTGTGAGGCTCAAGTCGGACGGCGGTAAGACAGAAGACTTCTGAGAAGCTATCGGAGGTCACATCAACGGTCGACCATCACCCCTCGGCACCATCCCACCGAAACCGACGAGGGCGGTGCGCACATGGTCTTTACCCCGGTCATCGTGACTTTTTTCAGTCGAGATCCATGGACAGGTAGCAACGAACAAGCTGAAGCTCCACTTTTAGCGCTGACCCGACCACACCAATTGGTACTGGACGCTCGTCTTTCATGTAAAAAAAAAAAACTATGTATGGGTCACGCACGAGTCCTTGACCCTGACGATATGAAACTCGAGGTTTTGCGGATTCGCTCGACCATCTGCCGAAGAGTCGTGAGACCACGTGGCACGGCTGCCGCAGCACCTTGGAGCGCCACGTTTTCACCCCTCACGAGCCTGGAGGCTGCTTCAGTCGTGACACGGCGTGAACCAGAGACAAAGGCGGAGCGGCGGAAAGCCCGCACGAGTCCGCCCCGCCCCGCCCCCGCCGCCGCCGGGCGGTCACTGCACCGTGCGTGTCGATCGGCCGATGTCGCCGGTAGCGTCGCCGGCGGCGGCGGCAGAGGCGTTTTTCTGCCACCACCGTCTGGCCTTGGGCGCGGGGGAGGGAGGGGAGGGGCTGGCGGAGCTTTGTGTACCGACCGGGCACCGTCCTGGGGGGGGGGGGGGGGGTAACGAGCTGCGTCCACGAACCCTTCAAGGCCGGTACCGGGCCGGCGGGGTCTCACGGGCAGGATTCACGGTCCGTGGTCGCCGGGAATGTGAGAACGGCGCGGACGGAGACGGCTCTTCCCATGGTACGGCGAACTTTAATCGATGTCTCTGAAGGATTTCTACGCCCGGATGTCAAATAGTCGAGACTGAGCCGGTGAGCCCCTGATCTTGAACTTAATTATAAGAACGTGTTACAGGTCAGTTTCTTTCAAACAGGGATGACCAGCCAAACGTAGACATGCTCGAGTCCTTGAGCTAATGAGCTTGTAACGCATTATGCCCCTGGTTACTGTATTTTGTAAACTGCAATTCATTCCTGGACTTGCATGAGTTATGAATGCGGTAAGTGCTCGCATGTTATTAGCAGTAATCAGGGTGTTAAGTTATCCGCGTCACGAGACGCGCTGTGAGTGCCGAGTTTCCTCCGCCGGTAGCCGGTAATCCGGGAGGGTGACCACTGACCAGTTGACCACTCACCACTGACCAGTTGACCACCAGTACCACAGGGTCAGCTGGAATGGACGGAATTGCAATTGCAATCGCAATTGATCAAACGCCATGAGAGACGGTTCGAAGACAGCCGCGATAACGCTGTATACCTATGTAATCGGAGAAACAATAATGCAACCGTATCACAGTATTGGTGTGCCAAGAGAGGAAGCCCTTACCAATGCCTGACGTGGCTTGGCATCGTTTGTTCGAATGCTGCTCAAGAACCGGATGCGATTTGAGTAGCAAACCGTATTCGTAAACATCTGCATGCATTGGTAATTAAAGCTGCAGCCTGCACTGATTGATTCTGGCAAAGCTATAAAATGGAGGAGCCCGCAATATTCGACGTACCCACGACTTCTAGCCACCTGAGCTACCCGCGAGTCAGTCTCCCAAGTCCCAGGCTGTCCTCCCTCCCTCCAACCACCGGGCCGAGATTCTCACGGAGGAGGCGGTGGAGGCGGGGAGGGTCAGCGGCCTCTGGACGGGCCGCGCTGCACGACCGAACGACCGGAGACCGCCGTCGAGACACGGGACGTGCCGCTTACAGGACAGGGACAGCACGGGAGCCGCTGCCGGGACAGGACAGGGAAGTTGCCACGGTACTTTTATACACCGGAGGGGTAGGTCAGGGACGGAGACCGGTGGGTAAGTTCTTTAGGACAACAGGTGATCTCAGAAGATATTCAGACACAGGTGAGTTGTTAGTACTTACCGCCGGCCCCTCATGTTCCATTCGCGGGTTGTGCCTCTCGCCGGTCCGGTTAGGTTCCTGTCACGCACACAGACACACTGGCACTCTCACAGCCTCCGCGTTGTCCACTGTGGCGGCACCACCCGCGCACCGTGCACCTCCGCCGCGTCTGACCGTCCACCCTCTTCCGCTGTCCGCCGCCGCCGCCCCGCAGCCGCCCTGTTTGCTGCACACGGACCGGCATCAGCGCCGCCGCCGCCGCCGCCGTCTCTACGGCTCCCGCAGCGGTAGAACGGCGCACCGTCCGTCCGAGGGCTCCCATTGGCCGCCGGCAGACAGTAGGGCGGTAGAGTGGCCGCGCCGGTGCACAGTGCGGGTCAACCACCGCGCCGGCAGCCAATGGGCGCAGCGGCCGGCTGTGACGTCACCTCACCTGTTGACGGTTTCCCAGGCTGCTGGGCTCGGCTCGGCGGCGGCGGCGAATGTCGCGAGTGGCCGAGAGGGGAGTGTGTGCCACCGCTGCGCTCCACTCCACTCGACAGGTGAGTTTGTAGCGGCTCAACTCTGTCCTAGTGGACAACTTTCGACGACTAGTGACAGGTAAGTCTCGTCCATCTCATTTCTGTGTGTTTAAAATATAGGATTTTGCGATTGTTTCGATGGTACTGAACGTCGAGCGATGCGCTGGTGCGTCCGGTGCCACTGCCGGCCTCGGTCGGGGCAGCGGCGCGGAACGGTGCCTTGTCTCTCCCATGTTGGCGAGAGCGGCCGCTGGATTTGCGCCGCGAGCCGCCCGGGCTCACAACGTGCACGTAACGTCGGCGTAACGGGATGCGTCTCCAGTGTGGTGTTCACTGTTCATTGTTGGTGATGGCCGTCGATAGTTGCGCCGCGGTCAGTGACTGGAAACAGGTGCTGACGACCGGTGTCAGCGGTCGGACAAAACGAGTCGACTCCCAAAAATAACCGGCGTGATTGTGTGCGCTGGGGCACCGTAACCTGTTCACATCAACGTTCTCTGGCTTTAGAAGAGCGAGCTAATGTCTTTGGAAGTCACGTTTCAACAATCATATACCTAATGAAATAAGTGCTATATAATGAATCATATAATGAAATCTTCAACGCAGAGTTGGATTAGGGCGAACGTTGTCTTGTTTGTCTTAATGTGGAAAAACGCACGCAAACTCGTATGCATACTACTACGCAATACGCATGTAGGTATGCTATCAGTTACACATCACATATCAGGTACACTTTTTACTATGCATCTAATCAAAATAGCATACAGGAGAGAATAAAACATGTCCGAAGGGATGCCTGCTCGTTGGGAACTGCAACGGATCACTAGAAAACATCCCTCGTCTTGAAACAGTGAAGACTGCATCACAACACAGGGCAGTATCACCGATAATCTTGGAGACTACACTGCCGCACAAGAAAATAACATCTTGCCCGTTCCAGCAACGCGGCTCGAGCGCCCCACTGTTGTCACCCAAATTCTGCTCCAGCTGGGTGCTGGTGTCGGCTTCTAGATCAAATGTCAGTTCAGTTACCACTACTAGCGGCGAAGGTGGTCATGCGATATCTATAGGCCACTAACAAATGTCGTCCGTTTCAGGAACCATGCTGCCCAATCAGGAATACATGCTCCAGCTAGCTGGAGTGTTCCATACAGGGCAGGTATGTGCGAGTCTTTGCGTGTGTGATGAACGGACTGACTGGGCCTGGAACTATACCTCAGCATCGAGTATGAGTGTTTTCAGGCGTCCAATCGTTTAATCGAGACCGTTCAAATGCTGAAAGCCATCTTCAATCGATCGATTACATGCCAATGTGACACGCATAATTCACCGATCGCAATTATGCGTACTAGACCTCTACCAATGACCTGCCCGTGTCCTGACAATGACCTAACGTGACCTGCCCTTGACCTACTCTTGACCTTTGTGTGACCTCAGGTGGAGTCGGGGACGTGTTTCCAGCAGCTGCTCGGCTCCGTCCCCACAGGGGTTATCCTGAAGGATGTGTCTCTCGAGGTGCACGGCGGAGAGGTCATGGCCATCCTCGGATCCAAAGGTCAGTCCCCACAGGGGTTATCCTGAAGGGTGTGTCTCTCGAGGTGCACGGCGGAGAGGTCATGGCCATCCTGGGATCCAAAGTCAGTCCCCACAGGAGTTATCCTGAAGGATGTGTCTCTCGAGGTGCACGGCGGAGAGGTCATGGCCATCCTCGGATCCAAAGGTCAGTCCCCACAGGAGTTATCCTGAAGGATGTGTCTCTCGAGGTGCACGGCGGAGAGGTCATGGCCATCCTCGGATCCAAAGGTCAGACATGAATGCTGTCAGCGAGGGAAATGTCTGAATATTGCATTGTATTGTAGTGTATTTACATTTAAGAGTGGTCCACATTCAAAATGCGTGGCGATTAGGTACTGCTCAGAATCCGTATCCGCGGTTGCTAATCATAACATATAATTCATTAATTATATGTTATGTTACATAATTCAGTAATTCATAACATTTGCACATTCACTCACATCAAAACACGGTCAAATCAAAACAAAACAAAACAAAACAAAAGAATGTTCGTATGCTGCGGCATCATGTTTTGACACGTCTGGTGTGCATTTATCGTGTTGATTCAAGTGCTTTTTATGCCTTTTTTGCTACTAGGGCCTCAAATCAGATCCGTTAGGGCAATGCATTTTATATTTTGAACGTTCTTCTTAGTGTCGGCTAGGATCTAATCGGACCGTCTGTCTTTCCATTTCCAGGCAGCGGCAAGCGCGCCCTGCTGGAGGTGATCTCGCGGCGCGCCCAGGGCCGGAACAGAGGTCAGATCCAGCTGAACAACGTGCCCATGTCACAGCAGCTGTTCCAGGAGCACTGCGGCTACGTGACGCAAAAGGCCGACCTGATCCCGGGCCTGACGGTGCGACAGACGCTGCAGTACGCCGCCAACATGACCATCTCCATGCAGGTGGGCAGGGTGGTGGCATAGAGGACGGAGTGCTGTGGGTCCGACGGTGTCACAACATGTTACTGTGTCACTTGGACTGATTTGACATCGCAGATGCCTGAAGGTAGACGATTTATTTGACATCGCGCTGGCTTAAATGAAGAGCTTTACTTTCTTTCCTTCACAGTCTACACTGTAAAAAGGCTTCAAAATTCCGACCGCTTGGTCAAAATTTGGAATATGCTAGCAAGTCGCATGCCCTGTTTCACAAAAATACTCATAGCAATGCATATCAGCATCCGAAACAGCTACAGACATGTAAATGAAAAATTCTGGAGGTCCGCTCGTGCTCTAGCATCTGTTTCTGGCCACCATCAGATCTCCGGCGGCGTGAAGGCGGCCAGGGTGAAGCAGGTGCTGGCCGACATGGCGCTCAACAACGTCAGCAACCGCGGCGTCGAGGACCTGACGCCCTCCGAGTACAAGCGACTCGTCATCGGCGTCCAGCTGATGCGCGACCCAGGTTAGTGCCTGAGGATATACCGTTAGGTTAGTGTGTGAGGATTCCCTTAGGGTTAGCTTCATTTTGAAGGGTGTACCTAGGGAAAAGATTCAACTTTAACGTGTAATTTTTGTTAAGTGAGGGAGCTGCTCATGCATTTAGCGATTCTTTCTTTGGTCCGTGCATTCCTTTGTTCGTTCGTTCATTCATTTATTAATTCGTTTGTTGGTACGCTCGTCCGAACGTTCAAATCGAAGCAGTTTGTGTCATGGTGTTTGAATCGTGGATTACGTGTGATATATTCTATTCACCTTTCAGGACCACCACCCTTCTATCTTTTGCTATTAATGACCACATTGATAACTATGTTTAACACAGTGTGTTACCCGTCCCGTGTTCGACCAGTGTGTCTGCTGCTGGATGAGCCCACCTGGGACCTGGACCCGCTCAACACCTACTTCATCATCTCGATTCTCTCCAACCACGCCAAGAAGTACAACCGGATCGTGGTGCTGACCATGGAGAAGCCGCGCTCGGACATCTTCCCCTTCCTGGACCGCGTCACCTACCTCTGCCTGGGCGACGTCGTCTACACGGGTAGCACGCGCATGATGCTGGACTATTTCCGCGTGATCGGCTTCCCGTGTCCCGAGCTGGAGAACCCGCTCATGTACTACCGTGAGTGAGAGGCGACGCACACCGGTGACGGAGCCGGGTCTGTGATGGTCACGAGTGTTATCACCTTATCTTATTCGTAATATAGCTAACAGTGAGCGCCGTAATAATTCACAGATTTCCACTCCTTGTCGTGAGTCGTGACTAAAAAACTCTTCAGCTGATAGTGACACCCTAAGAGCTTGCATCAAATGCGTGCAGTAGGTGATGCAGGTGCTGACAGACATGGCGCTCAACAGTGTCAGCAACCGCTGCTCCACGGTCACAACTTTCTGGCATACCGGCCAGCGCACTGTCTATTTGACGCCTATTGTTTGACCTGTCTCTTTAACCCGTGGACCGTCATTTCAGAGGATTATTCATCTAGTCTGACCCGGTCTGACCCAGCCCGCCCCTCTCGGCACTCGGCAGTGTCTAGTCTGACCCGGTCTGACCCAGCCCGCCCCTCTCGGCAATGTCTAGTCTGACCCGGTCTGACCCAGCCCGCCCCTCTCGGCAGTGTCTAGTCTGACCCGGTCTAACCCAGCCCGCCCCTCTCGGCAGTGTGTCTCTCCACGGTCGACCGTCGCTCCCGGGAGCGGTTCATCGAGTCCAACAACCAGATCGCAGCGTTGGTGGAGCGGTTCCGAGCCGAGGGCGCCCCCTATCGGAAGCACGCGCCGCCCGACATCGAGCCGGACACGATGCAGCTGAAGGTGCCGCTGTCGGCGTACGGACGGGCCCCGCTGCCGGCCGTCATGTGGAGTCTCATCTGGTGAGAACCGAGACAGTGAGACATCAGGGGGAACTGAGACATAGCCGAGACAGTGAGACGTCAGTGGGAACTGAGGCAGGGACGGTCGGTGGGACACGGACGGTTGACGGGAGATCGAGACACAGACTGAACGGCTGGTGGTTATGGCTGGTGTTCACTTTTTGCTATAGGGTAGTTGCGATGGCTGTTCTTTTTATACTGGGAATTTCACCTGACAACGCCAAAGTAAGTTATTCATTTACTCACTAATTGACTAAGTGTAGCACCAAAATAATTGGTAGCAGCTTGGTTTGGTTGTCAGAAGTTCTTTGTTTTCAGACGGTTTATTACACGCTGAACTGGCAGGAGCATGGGTTTCTTGGACTGCTAACCCGTTCTATTGTTTTCAGGAGAACGTGCGACTCCATCTTTAACTTCCGGCGGAGCGGTTTGAAGCTGCTCGGCCTCAAACTGTTCCTGCTGCCCATGTTCTTCTTCGTCCTGTGGAATTTCTACTTCCCACTTCAGGTGCGTGCCCTGCGGTGTTCACTTTCCTCTGCGCTCATTGTGGCTGGAAAGATAAATGAACTGGCCATCGGTAGACGATGCTAGATGCGCGTAACCATTCATTCCCAGTCATCTTCAGGGAATCAGATCGGTAAAAATGTGCTAATTTTATCGTAATTTACACCGTAATGCATTGTAATGCACAGCATACATGATCATGGGATAAGTGAACATGGGTTGTAGAGGCACTGGTGGCTTCAGCACCGGCTAGTACTCTAACCCCCTCTTCACATCTGATCGCTGTTCTCACGGCACCCGTGTGTCCCCCTACCCTGCAGGCCACGCAGCAGTCTCTGGTCACCCGGACGGGACTCATCTTCAACTGTCTGGCCGGCGTCTCTCTGCTCTCTATCGTCATCACGGCGTCCACGTGTGAGTCACCCGCTCACCGGTGCGCCCTCCAGACGAAGGGGGTGTATCAGTGGTACCGGTAGATTTATCGCGTTCGGACATTGATTGATCTGAAATTTATGACATTGATATGATAATTTTGCAACGAATGCATTGCGTCAGAATATTACGTTATATATTTGTGAAGAATCATTAGTCTACGTGTGTTTCAAAACTGAGCAATTCTATTCTCTTCTAAGCTTGTTTCAGTTCGTTGAAAAGACCGACCGAATGCCATCTTCATGCTCCCGTAGTCCGGCTGGTGCGATATGACCCGACCTGACCTCTCCCCCCGCTCCCGTCTGCCCCAGTCGGCGTGTTTCGGACGCGCTACTACCAGGAGTCCCGGGAGGGCATCTACGGCGGCGCCACGTTCGTCTTCTGCCAGACTCTGAGCTCCCTGCCGCTCTCCGCGCTCTCCGTCTGCGCCGCAGCCTCCATCATATTCTGGTCAGTGCGGGAAGTTAATACGTTTTAACTCATTTTCTTGGTAAACTTAGCGGAAAGATTACGTAATCAACCGATGGCAATCGTTCAGACAATTGTGTGTTTTGTTTCCAAGATAAGTACGTGTGAAGCTGGAATGCCATGTAGCTTGTTCTGTATTTATGGTGCCGTTATCTCCTCCGCTCTGATTGGTCGGCGCCCCTCGCCTCCCTCTGCCTGGGGGTCGCCTGCTCGCCCATCTGAGGCTGGGCGAGCGCTCAGTTTAACCCCTCCCGTCCCCCTCTGGCAGGGGCCTGGGGCTGGGCGAGCACTCAGTTTTACCCCTCCCGCTCCCCTCTGGCAGGGGTCTGGGGCTGGGCGAGCACTGCGTCAACTGCGCGGCGCCCGGCTACAGCACCACTGATCAGCTGTGGCAGTGGTTCCTCTTCTTCACCGTCCTCTGGGCCTGCTACGCGTTCGTCGAGCACCAGACCATGCTGCTGCTGCTCTTCTGTCGCTCCTCCTTCTCGGCCGGCATCGCCAGCTTCTACTGCACCGTCACCTACCTGCTCGTCGGCAGCAGCACGCTCAAGTGAGACCGAACGGCCGAATGGAATGGAGGGGTTGCTGGTTCTTATTTGTTTGTTTTGTTGGGTTAGGCCCTTTCGGTCCAATGAGACCATTTCAGAGCCGGGAGGATGATAGGATATAGGGGGAGACATTGGTCTGGGCAGGCACCCTAGTGAGGCACCGGGGCTGAGCCCGTCCAGAGGACAGGCCGCTCAGCCCCAAGGTACTCACTGCACCCGGCTACGGGGTGCGCTCCCTCGGGAGCAGGCCGCATGAGATAAAGTTGCCTGTCCAGCCCGGAGAGGGTTGCGGCGTGGAGGAGAAGGAGTTCAGTATCCTGAGGATAGAAGCAGGTAACGGTGTGCTGGTTCTTAGCTGCTGTGTGGTTTAAAGGCAGCATCATCTACGATTCGGCTTTACGGTTATATGCTAAATATGCCTATCTCTTTCTATACGAATGCATAGGGTATTCACTGTGAGAAATGGTGATTTAAAGTTTCTTATATCCCATTACTATCAGTATTTCATTGTAATTAATTTCAGTATTCAATTGTAAAACGTCGGTGAGTTTGATTGAACAAATTGCGGTTGAAACCGAGTATGTCACGTCCAATGACTAGCGACCTCTATAGTCAGCATACCAACGACCATACTACGAGCAGGATAAGGCGCATACTGAAAAGCCGGTCGGCCGCCTGTACGAATGCATTATGTTACGGCTCTCCTGACTAATCCACCCCGTTCTCAGGACGCTGGTGGGCCTGCCCAAGTGGCTGTACTACGTCAGTTACGTCGTCATCTTCCGCTACGCCAGCGCGTTCCTGCACGAGCAGATGTTCCGCGACAAGGAGTACCTGGTGAACCTGCCGTCTCGTAACGAAACAGCGCAGATCAAGTGCATCAGCAACAACGCCCAATACGGCTGCAGGTGCGTGCGCTGGCACGAGTGGCTGGGACCGGTGGCTGGGAGTGGTGGCTGGAACCGGTGATAGGGACTATTCGCTGGGATTAGTAACTGTTGGAAGGGATGAAGTAGACGACCTGAGTACTGCACAGGTGGAACGATTGAAGTTCAGCTGTTACTTTGCTACACAACTTCAGCTGCTCCATCGATAAAAAAGTGCTCCAGCCTACTCCTCGCCGCTGCTTCCATCGTCACCTATTCGCTAGTTTGTCATTTATTGCATTTTAAAGCACTGGCAAATATTATACGCTACGCCGCTGCTCGGTTACGACAGCGGTGATTTGTTGTTCACCTCACTTCATTTTATGTCGTCAGGTATTTGAACGGCACACACTACCTCCAAGAGCGGTACAGCCTGGGCAACATCAAGAACCCGGTGGACGACCTGCACCTCTACTGGAACTTTGCCTGGACGTTCGCGTTCGTCGCCGGCCTGATCCTGTTGAACGTGCTCGCCTACAGCATGCCGCTGCCCAACTTCATCAAGAGCAAGTTCCGAGAGTAGTGGAAGCAGCTCCGGGTAGATGGCAGACACGCACCGGGAGGTACGTGGGTGTGTCTTTATGCTGTTCGAATGTGGGTGTATGTGTTTGTGTGTGCGTGCATGTGTGGGTCCGTTTCGTGCTTGTTTTAAGCTTCTTTGTTGGTTTGATTTTTATACTGTTCATGGATGTGAGATGAGAAGTTCCATGAATGATTCATCGCTCTTTAAAGTTGCTTGCTCTAGTTCAAAGTCATTTTTAGGACATTTGCGTCGCCTTCAAAATATTTTGTCACAAATCTTGCTTCTCTGTTAAGCTGGCTGCGATAAGTTAAGTTTAAGCCAAAAAGTTATAGCCTTTTTAGTTATTGGTAGCTATAAAAGTGGTTTGCAATTTTTATCTGTTTGGTTCCAGTTGAGGAAAAACTCGTCGGTAATAGGCTCACTAAGCACGGACATACGTTGTGA
Organism: Amphibalanus amphitrite; assembly: GCF_019059575.1. NCBI lineage: Eukaryota > Metazoa > Arthropoda > Thecostraca > Balanomorpha > Balanidae > Amphibalanus > Amphibalanus amphitrite. The sequence continues at coordinate 557,803 of NW_024881686.1, forward strand.
TATGCGTAAATGCAACATACCACACATGGGTCACCAAATATCGCGCATCGCTGCAGCATGCATGATTGTGTATGTTCACTTACAAATCGTGTTATATTTCCCTCGCACTCAAACATGTTCGTTTCTTACCACATATGACTATTTATTTTGTAAATGAATAAATTATATCAATTTTGCATTTCTGTTCGAGCCGTGTTTACGCAATTGCCTTTCTACTTTTGATGGAAACCCTTTTTCGACTGGTCATCACTCTCCCGATATATGGCTATAAAATCGTTGAATTGGAAACGAATGCTTATGAATAGTGCATGGTTACATAGAACCAATAAGATGCCACCAAACATATGAATGATCTCATTCATCCATCACGATTGGTTACAAATACGTAAATCACAAAATTGCTCTTATTAGCATAATTGCAAGTTCATTCATTGCACTTAATCAACGCCGGTCGACAAATAGATATGTATCCTATAGGTATGTATATAACACCGGAGCCGGAACAGCTGACCTTTTCTATTGAACAGGCGAAATAAAAACCTAGTATGAGGTGACCAAAACCTTGGGTTCTAAAACCAGAAAAGTCAATGTTTTCAAATTCGTCTCTTTTTACGTTAAAACGTCATCATTTCAATAAGGAGTTTCTGACTCCTTTTGTTTGAGTTTGAGCCAAACCGTATTTCATTTAAGATACAACGCACATTCGGATGGTTATAGACATTTTCCCGATGGGTCACGCGCCATTCGTTCCTAAATCAGATGTGAGGCACTATGGACTGCAGGTGACCAGACCAACCTCTTACGGCCACCACTCGTTAGGCACTTCTTCACCTACCCAATCCCGATAGTGCCCGTACCTCCCGTGGGTACCCACGAGACATCAGGCAACTTAACTTTCTTATCCATAATAAACAGAGATAGACATAGCTAACAATCCAACATCAGTGTGGCATTTAAAGCTGTCGAAGTATGTAGATAAAAGTGTCTAAAACATACATGGTTATAGGGTATCTCTGACAGTGGGTATACAGATATGTATGCATGGTAGTCGATAGTCATCACGTTTTCCGAAGCCCGCTGGTCAGCTGCGGCTTGATCAGACGTGGGAGGACTTCCTGTTTCCGCCGTCATCATCACCATCCAGCTGAATGACGTTCTTACCGGGTCGTACAATGTCAACCTCGGTTCCAGTTCTGAAAAAAAACAACAGTCTGCAGTTAGTGCTCTGTTGTTTCAAATAAAACTGAAAGGTACCTACTGAAAAGGCTTGGTATGAAGGCAAAACGGTGCTAAAGCTTTTCTCAAAATCTTTTTTCTCAGACACAAGTAATGTGTCGATTCCACCTCCCTCAGCGGTGAATCGACACATTGCCTGTGTCTGTCCTCAGGCCAGTGTCTCGTTCCCGGTGCCCTCCCTCGTGGTGTACTCACCCATCCTCGTTCATGACGAACTTTTTCGGCGTGGCCGCCGCGCCGAGCGGCTTGACGAGCCGGTCGACGCGCGGCAGCTCGATGCCGCTCGCCTGCGGCTGATCCTCCTTCAGCGTCCTGTTGAGCTCGTTCAGCAGTCTGAGCTGCTCCGTCAGCTCGGCAGAGGCCGGCTCTGACGGCAGCACCGGAGCCGCAGCCACGGGAGCCGGGGCCGGGGTCGGGGTCGGGACCGGAGCGCGGGCCGGGGCCGGAGCGGCCGCAGCCGGAGCCGGAGTCGGGGCCGCAGCTGGTGCCGCGGTCGAAGCGATGAGCGCCTGTTTCAGTGAGGAGTCTCCGCCGCCAGCCTCGTCGTCGCCCTCAAACGCCGGGTTGGTGTACGAGGGCGGGGGCGCCGGCTTGGGGGCCTTCAGCGCCGACTTGAGCGGCCGCTTGGGCAGGTAGTGGTGTCGGTCGGCGCCGTGCACCTCCGGGTCGAACTCTTTGAGCGTGTCCTCCCCAGCGAACGCCTGCTTCACCCGCTGGCGGCCGGAGGGGAGGAGGGGGGGGGGGGGGGGTCAGTCGGGGGCCAGGGTCGAACAGTAGCGTCCGCTCGGATTGCACGGCAGAGGCCAGCGATCCGGTCTGCATTGTTTGATATTCTACTCCGAACCATAGTTAAAAAGCATGGACTTCAACGAAAGTATATATGTAGTTACTGTATATCCCGGCAGAAAAATAAAGGTACTATGATGGACGGGAAATAAATATTCAGCACTTACGTCTTCTTCAAACGGCCTGATTTCCTGATCTATGCCATATTTGTGGTCGTCGATGTCTTCCATTTCGGGAATGCTGCCTTCATCGTCCATGTCCGTTCTGGAACAGCGCGAATCCCTGTCAGGCTAAATCGGCATTTTCAGTGTGAATATCAATGCTCGAATTCTTAGGCACGTGGATGTATGTATAGACTTCAAACATTTTTGTTTTTTGTACCGCTGAGCTATGATTCATAAGCATTTTTGTTTATTTCGTCGGTATTACGGACACATTATGTTATAGATGACAGTTTTACTCATTTTATAAGAAAATGTAGAGCTCGGTATTACATTATCTGTTCAGCGGTTGTTTCGGTACCTACTCTGCGCGCGGGGACCAGGGCCACCCTCACCTGGCGTGCGCCGGTCGGGAGCTCATCCACATCACCACCATAAACACCAGCAGCGCCAGTGGCACCAGCGCGATGGTGATGGCCCACCACAGCGTCTTGTTGACCTCGGTCAGCGTCAGAGAAAACTGCCAGAGAACAGAGAACGATTGACATTGACGTCAGAGGAAACCGTTTTCCGCAGAGAGACAACGGTTGAAAGGGCGGCACAGTCTCGGTTACTGCCTACTGACGATCGATCGAACAATAGCATCAACTTCTGCCGACACTGGTTTTGGACCAGAGGCCTCTTGCACCAAAATCCTCTTGCACCAATGCTTGGATTATTTTGCATCGTATACCCAATTTAAGACTCAAATGTGACAATTTGCGTGTAAAATTTACCAAGCACCTGTAAGATTATGTATTGGGCTGTGGCAAACAAATTTACCGCCGTTAGATTAGCTTATTCTGAAACTGGTCTTTCGATTTTACCTAGCTAGGTAGTTTGGTGCAAGAGGCCTCAGGACAGGTTTGCTGTGAGGCAGTATCATACAATCCCATCATCTGACCTGTCCCGCGGTACGCCTGTTCCACGGACTGCTCCTTTGCGCCACTCACCTGGTAGCCCAGGTCCTTGTTGATGCCGGCGCCGTTCTCGAAGACGATGCCGTACAGCTGCGGCTCCAGGAAGGCCCACTGTCCGTCGGTGGCCAGCAGCTCGATGAACCACGTCACCCGGACGCAGTTGGGGTCGGTGACCACCCAGCCGGAGGTGTAGTCGCACATCATCCACGCGCTGAACTGGACGTCGTCCGACCTGTGCGGGCGGGGAGGGAGGGGGGGGGGCAGGTGTCAGGCACAGGTGTCAGTGTACGCGTACTTCAACAGGTCAGCAAGTCTGTTTAACTTAAATTCTACATACTTAACCGATAGATACATTATGTATCGAAATGAACAGATGCTTTCGCCTGCTTTTTTAACTCGCTGTGCGATCAATAGTGCCGCACTGCAGTAGGGCCTGAGATTCATACCTGACATCTCGCCAGGCTGGCACGTTGTGGTCGCCTTTGTAGACGTTGGCCCAGAGCGCCAGCGTCTCCCGCAGGTGAGCTGTGGCTGTGTCGTTGGGGTCCACGAAGCGGCCCGGCTCCGTGCCGGTGATGTAGCAGTCCAGCTGGAAGTCCTGGTTACTCGGCGTCGGCGGGTGGTTGCGGTCCGTCGTGGTCGGCGCCATGGTCGTCGTGCCGATGACCTCTGCAGGACGGCGAGACGGCAGAGAGACGATAGAACGGACCATACAAAACGGGCCTCTAGTGTATACGTCTTTTTTAGCACTTTTGTACAGTTTCCTCTTTGTGACTTTGAATTGCCTTACATGATAATTCGTTAACTCGTAATGTTAACACAAATTTGTTACGAGCTTAATCTGGGATGACCTAGCGTTATTTACTTTATTTTGGCCGTGTAGATGACTTCGAACGGGCTCCGGGGTGATCTACCACTTCTACTCACTCATACCTTGTAGCTCTGTATACAAAAGCCGTTTTCACGACGGCCATTTGGTACACATTTGGTGCACATTTGGTGCAGATTAGGTGCATATTTGGTCAAATGAGGTTCAGTGTATCTCTTAGTAGCTATCAGCTAGGGTTGCGCTAATTGCGTATATGCCGGCTTTGTCATATTATCAGAGAGTATCATCGATTAACCTTCGCCCCAGTGGGGGGGGGGGGGCATATGTTACCACCCTGTCGCGGTTCTTTCGTATAAATAAAAAACCGCGGCGCGTAGCACCGCGCCGCTTGGGGTAGCTTTTGGTACATCAATTTTGGACAATGTGTGAAATTTTCGACCCCAGGTCATATCAGGTCAGGTCACCAGGTCAAGTTAACTGACCAAGCCTAAAAACGTTTGCATTCATGTCCAGCCTGCAGTGTTTGTCATAGAGGTTTTAAACTTGGTGGATTACATGATGTTATGGGTGCCTACAATTTGTATATCTCGGATTTTTTTATATGCGTGACCTAAGGTCAGGTCGGTGGCGTGACCTTTCCATTATAAATCAATGGAGAAAAACGAAAATGCCGCTAGATCCGTGTGTACGCATAGGAACAGTCCAAATATTTCAGGATAACAATGATTTGGACCACCCGTGACGACCAAGGTGTCTTTTTTGCTGATAGCCTCTTGAAAGGTCATCCGAGGTCATTTGAGGCTACAAACAGTTTTTTGCCAATAACTCTCGATTGGAAAAAGATAGAACGCTGGGGTTGGCCTCATTGTGTTTTTCTTGCCGAGACGCATCGACTGATATGCAACATGACCTTTTCCGGTCAGACCTTGACCTGAGGTCAAATTTTGAAGTTGACTTTTCAAGGTCAAATTATAGTTCATTCGACGCGTCTCGGCGAGAGGAACACGATTCTGGCATTAGAAATGACCTAGCTTTTTTAATCAAAAGTTATTGTCGAAAAACACTTTTCTGAAAAACAGCTATTTTTGGAGTTTTTGCCCTCTGGAGGCTAAACAGTTGACCTGAGGTCATTTTTTATGATGACCTTATCAAAAGAAAAGTTCAAAAGCTATCGATTGTTTTTCCCAGCGTTTTTTTAGCTATCATAGTTCCTGAGATAATGGCATGTTTTCTGAAAAATATAATGACAATTCGCAAATTTTGACCTTTGATGACCTCTGGTGACACCAATATTGCTCTAAGATGAAAAATGACCTAAATACTTTCAAACGCACGCATCAAGAGCTATCGACTGCTTTTTACCGCGTCTTTCTAGCCCTCTTAGTTTTTGAGTTAGAGGTGGGTGGTACCATATGCCCCTCCCCCCCCCCCCCACTAGGGCGAAGTTGGCGGAGACCACCACTGGGGCGCGGGTTAAAACACTGAAATAAATTCACAAAATGAAGATATTCGCTGTAAAAGAGATTAGGTGCAGATTTGGTCAAATTTGGTGCATTCGCCGGATAGCCCGTCGTGAAAACGGCTAGTGTCTACTCATTTCCGGCTGTGAAGCTCGGTCTACCGTTTCTACTCACTCTCGGCTGTGTAGCTGACTTTGAACGGAGTTCGAGGCGCCGCGTGGGACCGGGACAGCAGGTAGACGAACGCCTCGCCGGCCGGCACGTGGTAGTGTCGTGTGGAGAAGCTCCCGGTCAAGAGGTGGGCGACAGGCTCGGAGGCGTACGGGCCGTCACCTGGGTCAAATGGTCGAGGTCATCAACTGGGACACTCACACACACATTTGGGGAGACCAGCACCGACCCAGGGCTGCAAAAAAGCAAATTTTTTAAATGTATTTTGTTACGGCCCGTTTAAAAACTCGGCCCGTATTACCCCGCGTCGTGCTGGGGGAGGCGTTTTTACGGCGCGTAGTGAGAGTGACCTTAAAATGGCGCCAACTGTTTTTACATATTTTCCGCAAATGTTGTGAAAATTTCAGGCCCCGGTCATTCAAGGTCAGGTCACCAGTTTACGTCAAGTGACCTTAGTGACCTCAGTAAAAGTTTGAAGGCTCGCTGTAGCTACAGCGACTGAGCGATCACTTTGAAACTTTCAGTGATTGCTTAGGGTAACAGTACATATGTATACAATTTATATCACATATTTTTATATCTATGACCTAAGGTCAGGTCAATTTTGCGACTTCTCCATTAGGTAGGTATAAGCTTCAATGGGAGAAAATTGAAATGCGCCTCTTTTGGACGAATGTCGTTCTAAAACTTCTCAAACATAGGTTCACAAGTAAACATTACACATTGAACCAGAAAATTGTACTTGCGACCCCTCTGTGTGCCCTTGAGTTCATCTCAGGCCATGACAGGTCACCAGCAGTTTTTAAAATATAACTTAGATAGAGACGTGCTAGAGCGGTGAAAACACGTCAGATGTGTTCAGCTCGACGATTACAGATCGACTGATATGCAACATGACCCTTTCCGGTCAGGTCATGACCTTGACCTGAAGTCAATTTAAAAATGACCTTTCAAGGTCAAATCATAGTTCATTCAACGCGTCTTGACGAGAGGAACACGATGCTGGCAAAAGTAATGTCGTGGCTCTTCTGAGTCAAAAGTTATTACACACAAACATTTTTCGTGAAAAAGGGTTATTTTTAGGGTTTTTACCCTCTGGAGGCTAAACTGTTAATCTGAGGTCAAATCTGAGGGCACCTTGGCGAAAGAGCGTTAAAATAGCTATCGAATGCGCTTTTCTGCGGCGCTGTAGCTCTGTTGGTTCCCGAGTTAACCGTCGGGTGTTTCAAAATTGATGAAATCGACAAAATTTGACCTTTGATGACCTCTGGTGATCTGACATTTGACCTGACCTTGAAAATGACCTAAGTATTTCCGCCACTTTTGTGACGCTCTTTTGATTGCCACTTACCGCGTTGTCGCTACGTGACCTAGGAGCCGAGTTAGACGGGGGGGGGGCGTGAAAATGCCCCCCCCCCCGCCCCCTAGCACGACACGGAAAACTCAGGCCACCAGCACGGCGCGGGTTAAATTGACTCTCGACTGGGATTTTAAAAGTACCAGCTTTGGAGTCCGATCTCTTGACATCAGGCGTTTCACCTCTACTATCTCCCTTTATTTCACCCCATGCCCGAGCGATACCGTGAGGTCTGCAGCCCCGTAGCTGCCGGGACGGCTCCTCACCGGCGCCGATGATGAGCAGGTCGCCGGCCCCGGCGTCCAGATCCAGGTTCTGGACGGTGAAGTTGATGCTGCTGGCCGTCTCCAGCAGGTTCAGATGCCAGAGGTGCTCCGTGTTCACGGCGTAGTCGGCGCCGCCCGTCCAGTTAGCCTGATCGGGCGCCTCTATGGTCCCCGACATCTTGTCCGTGATCTCTTTATTCTCTTGGGCTGCAGATGACGATTGAAAAGGTGAGACATGCCGGTTAGCAGTTCAGTAGGCGTCAGACTGACACAGTACCTACCTACCAACCTTTCAGGTCTTAATCCTTATTAGATTAATCACCTTTGATCATACCTACCATCTTTCAATATTTTTCCGTTGTAACTACCCACAATATTCCTTTTCTCTTTGCCTCTGTTCTGATTTTCTTCTAGTATTCCCTACCCTCTACCACCCCTCAATTACTCCTTAGCTTCGCTCCTGCTCCTACAGATGTAGAGCCCCAGTTCAATTCATCATCCTCTCGTATCCCCGTCTCCTACTTCCTCCTGATGGGTAGCCCACTTTAACTGCAAGCTTCCAGCGTAATCTGGACCTAGCTGTTTTGGTCCTCTCCTAGTCGAACTCACTCTGATTGTAGGCCACCAGGGAGATCTGGATCTGGCTGGCGGGGTCCTCCTGCTGGTACTCCAGCACCAGTGAGGAGGAGGGCGCGGCCACCCAGGCCGTCGGCTGGGACTCGGTCAGCACGGCCAGCGTGCTGCCGTCCGGCTCCAGCACGGTCAGCGACTCGTCCACCGCCAGCCGAGAGGCCTGCTCCACGTGCAGTCGGAGCACGGCGTCCTCCGAGGAGGCGTTCAGCGTGATCGTCCACAGGCCGGGTGTCTTCAGCGGAACGGGTGCGGGAGAGACGGTCAAAATAAAGGTATGTGAGCCAGTGGCGCAGCCAGGATTTCATTTCGGGGGGGTCATCGCCTCCAAAGCGGGCCCCCTGGTGTGCGGGCCCCCCACCCATTTTTCAGAATCTCTCCGTATTTCATACACATTCTGCTGAGCGGGCCCCCTTTACCTGTACGATAACCCTGAGCGAGTTTGAATCAGAACATTTGGATAGAACAATAGCTCGGTAATCACTCGGTGTTCAATTTTTACGCAAATTGACCACGACAGAAATATGTTGCTATGACGTAAGAATTCGTATCTTTCGAGGCCGAATGTGCCCCTTCCGCAATATGCATAGCATATATGCAATCGGAACTGTTGCCTGCTTCTGTCGGACAATATTTAACTAGTCCCATGTGCCTGTTCTAAGTCATCTATTGGCTGCTGTAGTAGATTGTGCCTTTATTCTTCTTCATTACGTGAATTCGCTCACAAGAAGTTTTAACCCTCGCGGCACAGCACAGGGGGAAGGGTTTGATACAACCCCCCTAAAGTTTTTTTTTTCGCAAATAACTTGCGTAAAAAGCGACTGATCGCGACGTAACTTTCAGTACCCTCGCGTTGATCAATTTTACACGTACCCTAGAAATTTCATGACCCTGACCCAAATGACCTAAAGGTCAATTCAAGGTCAAATTCCGACCTAAAGGTCGGAAAGTAGGCCAAAGTTGGCCTACTTTCCGAGACCATGTTTGGCCAGAATCGTGGTTCGGCGTATGCCGGCTCGCATTAGCGGCGCGTTTGCAGTCCTTTCGTGGTTTCAAGCGTTCAAACATGTGATTTGATATGTTGCTCCCATGCATAAGGGTGGATGTCAATGTCACCTGAAGCCTGAAGGTCAGGTCAGGTCATTGGCCTATGAGGACCTCAGTACACTTTTTCAAGCTCTATGCATGTTTCTAGGCTAGTTTTTGTTTAGCTGAATTCGAATTTAGCAACCATTTGAAAATTTAAGTAGTTTTGGTGCCTTCGTAGCATGTGACGAAGCTGTCAGAGGCGGTTGACACGTATGTTCTACGAATACCCGTCACGATCCCTACTGGTTGACCTGACCTGAACTGACCTGACCCGACCTGGCCTAAATGCATCATCTGTGATCAAAACTAACATAATGTTCGTGATCAGCACCCCAAAAAGCCCTATAGCAGCCACAATTTACGACGTTCTAACAGGTCCCGATTTTCCCGACTTTTGGGTCATTGACCTGACCTGGAAGGTCAACCAATGACCTAACCTAGGACCTTTAAATTGGGGATCATCGGCTTCCTCTCGTCACGGGCAACACGCTCGTGTTTTCCGCGAAGCTCTACATCTCGATCATGGGCCATACGCGAGGGGGGTCGTAATTGTGCCGTCGAAGGACGCAAAATGGTCTGTGCCGGCGAGGGCTAACGCGCTCACATGAGACATGTATTGCCTTGGGCCGGGTTTGTTGTGGTGTGATGATGTGGTGACGTAGATTATGTATGTTACCGTGGTCCCGGCATGGTGTTACTTAGCGCGGGGTAGGTATAGGCTAGAGTGACCGTTGCACCCAGTGCGCTGAAGTTTGCGCAACCGATGGAACAAGGATGGGCAACGTGCCTGTGAGGGGTCTCAGCTCAATCGGGCCGGTGGTGAGGACATGGCACGTGCTCAAAAAGTGTACATTTGCGTCATAGACTTTACATGTATAAATCGGCTTGCAAAATCGGGCGAAAATAGCTAAATTTGCCCGACACGGGTCCGGTACCCGTGCAGTATCTCGGTAACCGTGGGTCCGATCAGCACGGGGAGCACAGTATCGTAAATGATAATCGAACGGGCTATCGAATGGTGTGCGGTGCAGGGATGGCACGTGCCACGCGCACCTGGTAACGCACTTATGCTTGAAAAAATTGACTTTTGGACGGATTTTGGACTTAATGCTATTTTCGGGTGACTGTCAGACGAAGCGGGTTCAAACAATGCCTGTTGTCAAGAGAAACGTACCGCCTCTCATGGGAAAATTGTGAAAAGCTAATTGATCAAAAACAAAGTGGAACAAATCGCTGAAGAAAATGGCATTTGTTCATGACTTACCTACTTAATTACACGGGTTTTGCTGCATAAACTGGTACGTTTGACAATTGAAAATGGCATAGTTGAAAAGAGCATTCAATTTTGTCCAATATCCATCCATCGCTTTTGCATGAAGAGCAACAATATTCTTAAAAATATAAGCGTTTCAAACCTCTACATAGTAATTCATCGATGGCCTCAATTTTTCAATAGGTAGCCTACGTCAACCTATGTTATAAAATATACTTCGCATGTTCTATATTAGAACGCATGGTTATCAGACACGAGCACCTCGATGCGATGGATATTTTTTCCCAAACCAAAATACTTACCCGTCAAAAGGCAATCGACTGAAATGGATACATAACCCATGGACACAAGACCAACCAAACGCCCACCGATCGAAAATACCCATTATTCGCGTTGCGGAGCAAGCCGGTCACCCTAGGGGGCCCCATTCACCCGAGGGCCCGGGCCCTATCCACACGGGTGCCCGAGCCCTATCCACACGGGGGCCCGGGCCACGTCCACCTGGTCTCCGGGCCCCATCCACCCGGGGATCCGGGCCCCATCCACCCAGGGGGCCCGGGCCCGTTCTCCTGGGGGCCCGGACCCGTTCTCCCGGGGCCCGGGCCCATCCATTGGAGGTCCGGGCCCCATCCACCGGGGGTCCCGGGCCCCATCCACCAGGGGCCCCGGACCCGTTCTCCCGGGGGCCCGGGCCCGTTCTCATCCGGGGGCCCGGACCCGTTCTCCCGGGGGTTCGGGCCCCGTCCACGGGGGCCCGGGTCCCATCCACCCAGGGGGCCCGGGCCCGTTCTCCCGGGGGCCCGGGCCCCATCCACCTGGAGCCCCAGGCCGACCCCTCACCCGTGGTGTCCCAGTAGGCATTTCTCGAAGCGGGCTCGTCCAATTAGATTAGGACCTCTCTCCTCTCTCTCTCTCTCTCTCTCTCTCTCTCTCTCTCTCTCTCTCTCTCTCTCTCTCTCTCTCTCTCTCTCTCTTTCTTTCTTTCTCTCTCGAGCGGGCCCCCGACAGAAATTTCGGGGGGGTCAGCTGACCCTCTGACCCCCCCCCCCTGGCTGCGCCACTGATGTGAGCCGAGGCATCAAATAGAGCGAATATGCATGTACACAGTGAAAACAAGTTCAAAAGTTAACTTATTTGTGAAGAACGTATGTCCTGGCGACGCAAAAGCAATGTGCTGTCAGACCTAATTCAGATTAAGCCAGTTAGTGGATGTGCTATCTTTCGATTGATCATCTTCCTTATCTAGTTATCAGCTATCTGCAATTATCTTCACTGAAGTGCAACATATGAGGTAAACACACCTCATAGGAGCAACCGTCAGCACTCACTATGCTATGCCGCCCGCGTGTTATGGCTGCTGCCAGGTGAGGATCCAACAGCGGTCTCTACCTCTAGACCACATACCTACCGGTAGACCACATACCACTGGTACCTGTCTGACTGTACGAGTACGTTGACCACCTGTAGGTTACCGCTAGACCACATACCGGGCACTGGTAGTCGGTTGACTGCAGGCTGACCACCTGTAGGTCGGGCAGCGTGCAGTTGACGACGCAGTCCTCTATGGAGACGCAGGGATCGACGGCTGCCTGTCCGACATCCTCGGGCTGCGTCTCGTCCACCACCTCGTCCTCACTGAGCTCCAGCAGCCTCGGCATCCAGTCGCCGGCCGAACCGGACGGCCGCGACCCGTCTGCAAATAGAGCCGACACTCCGCTACAGCACATATCTCTATGAGCCGCAGGAGGGACATTTTACCCTGAGCTTTACAGCTTCCGGCATTGTATGTGCCCATTTCATTTTTTTTTTTTGTAGTTAGTATGACGGTATGCATTCTGATAGGTGCGGTATGATGTGTTGTATATACATACCCGAGTAAGGATAGGTAGGTGAAATTCGGCAACAAATATGAATCAGTCAATAAATAAAATCTGTACACCAAGCTCTGCTAAAATCTGATCGTAATCGTGACATGGAAAAATAGAGCTCCAACTACGCCTTATGAAAACATATAGGCTAACGAACCATTAGAAGAAAACAGTGGAGTTACATACAAGCCGTGTGGCGTTATATTGATAAGCGGAAAGCACTGTGTAATGTGGCTTCCGAACACGTCCGACAAATCACGGGTTGGCACTGAATGTGCTAAGCATGAGTTGTTATTTCACGACTGCTCCAGCACAACCTCGCTACAGACGGCAGTGCTTCTCACCTGAAGAGACGGCCGACGATACGAGCAAGGCCACCAAAACCAGCGGCAGTCCTCGTCCGTTAGGTCCCATGGTGGTCTGCGCGGTCAGATCGGCAGCAGCAGCCGGGCGCGCCGGCCGGTCACCCTCCGACAGACGCCGGGGGCACAGCTGGGTGGTTCTGCTCCCTGACAGACGCTGGGGGCACAGCTGGGTGGTTCTACTCCCCGACAGCGGCGGAGGGGCGGCTGGCCGAGCGTCAGCCGACCGTCCCCGTCACGGCACCGGACCTCCCCGACCTGGCGACCCCGTGTCTCCGTGGGTCACCCACGAGCCCGGCACCATCCACTGACCACACGCCTGGATCCACTGACCCGCGGACCACTCACTGTCGGAGCCACCTTATCCAGCCAGTCACCTCTGAACGCGGCGTCACAGCGTCACAGACACTGCGCCGCCGCCGGGCTCCTCCGACTGACGTCAAGGCTCGCCACTAATCCGCCGATAGCTGAGACGTCGCCGATCGCCGCGCGTCGCCGTCCCATATCGCGCCGATAGGGACGATAGCCGCTATCTACATCCTACTGGGGACAGCCGGCGGCCGTGTGGGCTGAGCGGAGGCCGCCGCGACCGGGGCATTGCACCGAGCACCTGCCGTCTCGGAGACAGGGGACACTCGAGCAGATACGGTAGCGCATGTAGCCGCTATCGTGTGGCGATTATATCAGTGCATTAACAGGAGATCGCTGTTCCATCTTGTTTATCGAACGGAAGAGAACATGAATCATAAACACATTATGAATTAGAAGGGTGTTTTCACGACCCTTGCGCTGGACAAGCGAGATTGGTATTACTGTTGCGATTTCAAAATAGCTCGATTGATAAACATTCAAAATAGTTGGAAGTTTCTGAATGACATGCTTTTCATATATTAGATAAGACTTAACATGATCAGACTGAGCGGCAGTACCTAATCAAATGGCTCTAAAAATCATAGCAAGTGTCCAACATTCTCGATTGAGTAACATGTTTTGGTCAATTTTCTTCCCGTCAAAGGTTTGTTATATAGTTGCATGGAAATAGGCAAACAAGTGGCAGTCATGAATGAGAATGACTGTTCAGCTTCCGTTACGCTGCACAGTGGGCCAGGCGCTTCAAAAAAGCGGAATTAAATCATTGAGCACAGCTGCGGTGCCAAAAACGATTCGTTACAGGGTAAGATATCATGCTAAAGCCGAATCCGATATCCATTTTCAAATTTGATTGGTTACGCTAGGTCACTGACCTATGACGTCATTATTTAATTTCTGCGCTGCACATATGCCTGGGACAGGCGGGCACTATGCCGCATTGGCCGCGCGTTTGCAGTCTTTTCGTGGTTTCAAGCGTTCAAACATGTGATATGATGTTGGTCCCATGCATTAGGGTGGGTGTAAAGGTCACCTGAAGGTCAGGTCAGGTCATTGACCTTCGATGACCTCGGTTCACTTTTTCGAGTTTTACATGTTTCTGGGCTAGTTTTTGGAGCTGAATTCGAATTTAGGAACCATTTGAACATTTACGAAGTAGTTTTGGTGCCTTCGTAACATGTTACGAAGCTGTCAGAGGCGGGTTGTCACCTACTACGAATACCCGGCAGGACCCATACTGGTTGACCTGACCTGAGCTGACCCGACCTGGCCTAAATGCATGAAGACATCATCTGTGATCAAAACTAACATGATATTCGTGATCAGCATCCCGAAAACCCCCTTAGCAGCCACACTATACGACGTTCTAACAGGTCCCGACTTTCGGCCATTGACCTGACCTCAGAGGTCACCATTTGACCTATGACCTTAAAACCGGGTACCGTTGGCTTCGTCTCGTGACGACCTACACGATGTTTTTTTCCGCGAGGCTCTAACTCAATTAGGGGCCAAACGCGAGGAGGGTCGCATCCCCCTGTGCCGTCGAGGGATGCAAAACGGCCTATGCCAGCGAGGGTTAAACCCTTATTTGTCCATTTCGCGCAAAAATGCGCAAAATATTTGCATTGGGCAGCAAGCTATACACCTTGAGGAAAGTCAGGCAGCAAATATCTTCGTGTTGTTCGGTGACGTTTTCTTTATATCCTTATATAAATTCATTGCGTCTTTGCACTACCAGGGTTCCGAACAGGCACTGTAAACCCCACCGCTACTAGTAAGCATGAAATAGTTCCCGGGAACTTGAGTACGAGAAACATGCGCAGAAATACCGGCTGTTTTTTTAAAGCTATTTTGTACGGAATAACTTTAATGATTTTACGCTGAGAGCTTTTGAATCGGGGGAACGTAATATGGTACACAGCAGTCATTTCCATCTCCAGTCGGTAAGTCCTACTTTGCGACGTTATAGCATTATCTGCCTTGACATTGGGGAAAGGAAACTTGCTTATTCGGAAACTTTGGACATTTTTACAATACTCTATCCCATAATTACAGGAATTTCACCGAAGTTGATTTTCGACTTAATTCCGCTTTTTTGATGCGCCTGGCCCACTGTGCGCTGTTTTGTCGGCCTGTTTTGACTCGGCCGCGGCCCTTATTCCGTGTCAGAAGCTAAGATACGATCACGGAGTAATAAGCCAGACAAGCTGGGAGGGCAATATCTGTGAGTGAACTTATTTCTGTGGAGTTATCATGAAGCTTTGTGTAATTAAGTTACTGAGTCTCACATGTGACTTTGTGCTATCATTAGCAGTGCTTCATGTTTCGCTTAACTCTCGCCCGCACATGGCGGGGGGGGGGGGGTTGTTGCCACCCCCAGGTAGTTTTTCTGCTCTGCGCTCAACATTTTTAAAGCTAAAAGCTTGATTTTTTTTTGTATCGCTGCTCCTCTATCCTCCTTTCTTGATGTCCACTGAAAATTTCAAGTTTCTGTGGCTTTTGGTTTTGGAGATGTGACCTTGTTCTTCAGGTCATGTCATGATCCAAATGACAAATATCCAATGTCTTGCGTTGGCTATGGGTCTTGTGAGCTTTTGACACCTTGATTTCGGCCTTTTTTGCCAGTCTTACCTCACAACTATCATGGAACATGTTGTTCGACGATGTTCAGATGTCAAGGTCAGGGTCAAGGTCAACCTAGGTCATCTAAAAACATTGCGTTTTAGGCAAGCTGAATTTGCTTTTCGTGAAGTTTCTTTGACTGTATTTTTGGTAAAAGCTTCTCATTTCATGATCTCATGCAATATGAACACATAAACAATCGGTGCACACATCAGTATACACACAGACACACACAGACATACAAACACATATCATTGACCTTGACCTAACTTGACCTGAAATGACCACAGCAGCACAAACCTGGTCGGATAGTGTGACAAAGAGGTTCTAGCTGACTTGGCACCACAATATGGCATCGTCATCGGTATATGATGAACTTGATATCCAACGGTGACCCAAAACAGCAACATTTTTTAGTTTGACCTGACCTGAGAAGGTAAAACTGGGTATCATTGGAGTCGTCTCTTTCCAAATAATCTTTTTGGTCTTTACCGCTAAGCTCTATCTCCAACAGGAACGAAATGTCGCAGGTTTTTGTCGAAAAGTGCGTTCTAGGATGGGAAAATGGCATGTGCGGGCGAGGGTTAAGATGTGTGATCCGACCGTTTAACCGTCGTGGATGTCACAAAAAAAAGACTATGACGCAAGACTGAGAAAATATGTTGTGGTGTCCTGACGAACTGTGCTCGTAAACGGTGCAATTAGTTTGCCCAGCTAAATGGAATAGGAACTCAATGGAAAACTTTTTTCATTGTTCTTGCTTGTGTCGTAGCAACAAGCAAATTTGTGTTTTGTGAGCATACTCGTATGTAAGCTTCACTCACCTGTCAACTGTAGGTACTTACGCATATTATTCGTTTTACTACAAAATGCCCATGCAGACAGCCACGGCTGAATTCCGAGAACCCCTCACATCTCCGCCTGGGTCCGCTGTGGCCACCGTCTGCCGCCAGCGACCGGCCAGTGCCCGCGGCTGTCCCCCTCCCCTCCCCCTCCCCCTCCCCCTCCCCCTCCCTCCCCGGCGCCGTCCGGTCTGGTGGTAGCGCCGTCTGCGGCCACTGCAGTCTCCGCTGTCTCTCCAGGGGCGGCGCGCGTCGCCTCGTGCGTGCGCTGAGGGTTCGGGTTCGGTGTTCGGTTTCCGGTGTCGTGTCGGAGCAGGACGACATCAACAGTGGCCAGCACAGGTGATGTACAGAACACTGGTGCATGAGGACTAAAAAATGCTAGCGTGTCGATACATGATCCGATAGATATTAATATGTCCAAATCCAATGTCCATTATCCAGTGCAATGTCAAACCATTAGCTTCCAATATGAAAAGACGTATAACGTTTTGAGTATCGAGGAATGTGAATGTCTGTCTTTCAGTCTGTGCTTTTTTTAAGCAAGGGTATAGCCGCATAGCATAGCACACAATGGTAAAATGTGAAGTTAATCTTGACGCATTATAACCCGTGAAGTTGAGTGCATGCCTACTCACACTTGGTTTTACGGACCAGATTATAAAATTAAATGTCCGCATAAGCTAGTGCCAGATGTGGAAGCATATGTGGAACAAAATTCACATATCACATAACCTGGGTCTGAAAAGAAAACGAAACACGCCGTTACACGGGAAGCTCAGCGTCATTCGTTTTAGCATCACGTTATTATTGACACGTGGTAGATAGTTTTCTTTATACATACCTACAAGCGGGATAGAAACAAGATCCAAATAAATACAAAGGGAGAATATCTACCAAAATTTAGAAACATTATACCTATTCTTATTTTAGTTTGACCCTATCCCACGACCTTACATGTGTGCACAGCTCCCAATGAAAATGAAATTTAATATATTTGGATATTCTGCTGCGCTTGTGACTTCTTAAATTGCTGCCAGCTCGAATGGACTCTTTTGCACAAACGGCTTGCGAATGAGCGTTTCCTGTTGCACATGTTTACTGCACCTTATTTATTGCTTTGAACAACTGCGACACAAGTGACTGGAACAACCACTGAGCTGTTGGCCTACATAGCCGGTGATATTCATCGTTGACCTTTGCCCAGATGTTCAGCGACCAAATATCTATAACTGCCGCTTCGCTTCGACGGCGACAGCATGCGCAATAAATAGTCTTTAGGAGACGTTTCATGGTTACTGTATCCTTTGAATAGATCAATAAGCGGCAACTAAACGGCACTAAAGGGCTATTTTGTGGCTTATTGGTTCCCAGCGGTTGCTGTTTTTAATTTATGCGCCGCGCTGTGTCTCCACCAGGGAACTACAAAACTGGCGCTACCTGTTAAATCATGGCAAAGTGTTGAGTGTTTGTGGAATAGAGGACTTGTGGTAACCCATGTATTAAACATCTGATATATGCTAATATATTGGGTAATTCCATATATTGGGTAATTCCAACAGCTATGTTGATATATTTGATGAAATACTAAACCGCTTCTAAAACCGACGATTGGGCTAATCAGCCGTTCGAAGCGCCTACCCATTCTCTCACGGACTGCGCAGTGCGTCTAACAGCTGAATTGTAACTACAAATGATTGTATAGACACCTCAGAGTAGCGCTCTGCACCTGCCCGCGGAGTGGCGTGAAATGGGCTCACGCTTCACGTCCCAAAGGCCATGGCACATAGGAACATATCTTTTGTGGCATAGAGTTTTTCACTTCTATTGCATGTATCTGCTAATTTCTAGGTTTTAGAGCTCGCGTAGACGTTAGACTCTCGAATCTATTGCAAACTGCCACTAATATGTCAAATATTTGTGTGTGCTCTAGAGATTCCACTGTTTCCATTCCCTCAATAATTCGTCCGATGTGGGCCCGTTTCGAAGTAACACCGCTTCCTGTGTTCAGTGAGCTCGTCGTCCTCAGTTTCCCAGCAATTGATCACGGCCATCCGGGTACCGTAGGCACCAACAAAAGGCAGCCATTTTCGTCATTAGTCAGTTTGTTTTCACGTCCGGCACTGACAGCAGAATGCCAAGAATCTCTTGCCTTTCGGCGTTTGGGCAGACTGAAAACTCATTGTACGAGTGAGTATGTATGAATGTCGAGCAAGTCCTGTCCTTGTACCGGTATTTCAGTTCTCAGTCTTTTAGTTTTCGCTGGACCATCCGGGGCTGGCCTATTGGTGCGACCGATTAGAGCTTGATGTGGTTACCCAAATGCGTTGCTGGCTGTATTGTCTTTTAAACTTGTATCTAAAATAGTAAATTTTGATATATTTTCATTGAGCCAGGCTAAGCTGTTTTGATAAAAAGTTAGCCGATGCTTTTAATAAAAGCACACCACATTGCCGTATGACCCGCAGCCTCCCACAGTGCCGTGTCGGTGCCGTGCCGTGCCGTCCCGCCCCACCACGGACCGTATCAGCGCTGGGTGTCGGTCTCAGATTGACCCGTCACTCCGGTCGGCCGGCGATCCTCCCCGTGGCCCGGGCTGCCGGCAGCTCCGCCCCTGTGCCGGCGTTAATGACGGACCGGGAGACGCCGGCCGGCCGGCGGCGCCTCCCGCCGGCACACAGAGGGGCGGGCGGGCCGACACGCGCCCTGCACGAAACCTGCAGCCACCGGTGTGTTAGCCGGAACCGGGAGCCAGCGACGGGCGGCCAGAACCAGGACGCCGCACGGGCACTAAATCGCTGCAAATTGGGTCATGTGCGGAGGGGAACCGACTGCGAGGACGAGTTGGTCGCTCCGGGGTGGCTCTGGACGGATTTATCGGCTCTCACGGGTGGGGTAACTCGTGGATTCGCGTGTGGCGGTGTGTGACGGGACGCCCTGAAGGCCCGCTGCGGTGGGCTACCGGGTGAAACTGTCAGCTGACTCATTGGTACCCGTGTCACCGACGCTTCATTCTTATTTCCAGTAATTAATGTCTGCAGCTTTGGTAGGCAGTCCACGAAGCTTAACCTGTTCAGTGAAAACTGTTCGCTGGGATAAAGTAGCACAAACATGTCAAGGCCATAATTCCACCAATTAAGACCATATAATTCCATTGCCTTTCAATGTAATAAGACCTGTTTATATTATTCAGTAGTTGGAAGATCAGTTAGATCTTCAAACGAATGCCTTTTTATTTATTTCAGCATTTTCGTCGCTGGCGTTTAAAGTCGACAGTCGCTTACCGGGCAAACCTTTTTTTTTGTGCTGATTGACCTTTCGTTGTTGAGTACCTTTGTAAACCGTTCACTTACGAAACTCGCAGCTAACGATACTGAAACGTCGTCGACATGAGCTGTGTTATGATCACATTGAGTGGGCCGTAACTCTAACCGCGGCTGCTTGTCACACCTTGACCGTGTAACTCCCAGCCGTGAAGGCCACAAACAACTTTATTGTGATTGGACAGATTGGAGATCGATCCCATTCCTTATTACCTGCAGAGCCGGGACCAGGAGTGTTGTTACGCAACACTTTCACTTAGGAACACTCTGAGATATTGCAATGATTCTATTTCTACGATTGCATGAGAGGCCGATATATTATGCTAGGCGGTTAGCGGTGGCGAGTCTTTCGATGAGCTTATCCGTAGGCATGTGTAGTCGGGTTCACATAAAGGTACCTAACTGGGTGCTGTCATCCCCCTGTCTCAGCCCTCAGTTCACTGCCCTCACAGCAGCCTAAATGGCACAGATCAGACACAGTCTAGCCCCACCTCCCTTCTTCTTTTGACAAAGTCCCGTATTGACGGTGCACTGCAATATCGGCACCGCAGACCCCTGGCGGTAGCGCTCATAATCTCTCGTTTCTGACAACCGCTCGTTTGGCTCCAGATGGCGTCATCGTCTCACTACAGAGTCGTGTAAACGTTGAACGTTCAGTCTCGAGTCTGAGATCAAACATATTGCCAAGCAAAAGGATTGAGCCATCTCCCTCCAATCCCTCTGAGCAATCCTCATGACACACATATCCTTATCCATGCCTCAAACACCTGCCCCGGGCTGGACAGTCACCTTCACCCGAATCGAGCAGCTCCCATACATCGGAGATTGCTCCAGCCCGGCGGCGCACCAGGGAGGCCCCCAGACGTATGTCTCCCCCTAATTTCAACATACTTCCGGTTCCATACTGGTCTCATTAGACCGATCTCTTCGGATCTCTTTTGAGCTAATAAGGTTCGTTGAGCCTCAATGCCTCCCTTGGTTCGTCTGATCTCGAGTATAGGAATTCTATTCCGTAGACCGTACAAAGGTTCGCCTTGGGATCAGCCGCACGGCGACATCCTATATTATATGACCAGTTGCAAAAACTAACTTTGTTTGACCTGACGTTGACCTGGCCTTGGTGTGAACTTGGTCTCAACTGACCAAAGTTGATGAGCCTCATGACTCATGAGTGAAGTTGGCTATTTTCTCGTATGCAAAATGGATCGAAAACCATGTTTCACACGAAAAAACTTCTGCATTTTTGTAACAATGTGACTAACATTTTGACCTTACCTACCTGTTAACAGTGACGTCCTTTAGCGGATTAAGGCCCAGCTTCAATATAGAGATGGAGGGAAAAGAAAAATAAAACAGCCCAAAGAGATGATAGCACGTCTTTTATTTTCAAATCACTGACAGAATAGACTTAGCCGAAGAGCCGCGAGGGGGAAACTATAGGGGCGTTCCACGACAAATCGACAAATAAAAAATTAAATTTGCACCCTCATATTTTATTTTTCGTTGAAAACTGGTGTAAGGGGTTGTGATGGGCGGGGAAGCCAGCTGTGGCAAGGATTTTTTTCTCCGAACAACGGTTTCCGAGATATAGCCTCGGGCAATTCCTGGAGGTCGCGCTGCAGCCCTATGTTTGGCGGCCTATAACTCAGAAACTATTGGTTTTCTACGATAAAAACTTTATGTGGTTCAACTCATAATCAGCCAACAAACATTTTGGCTATCTCGGATTTTCAATTTTTGAAAATTTTGATCACGTGACCTTTTGAACTATTTTTCGAAGAGTGACCTTGATATTTTCCCCACTGAAAGTTGCAATTTTTTCTGATGACGATTAAAGCCTTATCAATTGTCATTCATATGCGAAAATAAAAAAAGTGGATATCGCCCTGCGTTGACCTCAGGTCAGGTCATTTTTATGACCTGTCCATTATTACGAGCGGAAGCGACAGCGAGATATCGAGAATAAAGCAAGATAGCGACAAGCGGTAAACGTTGCAGGGTACAAACGGATAAGGTCTATTATTTTTAATGAGGTCATTTTCAGGTCAGGTCAAAGATAACGTCACAGGAGCAGAAAGGAAGGTAAAATTGCGGCACTACATATATATGAAGTTTTTATCGAATAACTTTCAAGGTATCCCAGCTAGGAACAAACCAATAGCACCATCGTGATCCTCTCGTCGATCCGCATCGAAACATATGTATGTTGGCCTCGAAAGGTCGAAAGGTCAAAAGTTGACCTTAGGTCACGTGACGAGCGGGAGCGACAGCGAGATCTCGAGAATAAAGCAAGATAGCGACAAGCGGTAAACGGTGCAGGGTACACACGGATAAGGTCTATAATTTTTACTGAGGTCATTTTCAGGTCAGGTCAAAGATGACGTCACAGGAGCAAAAAGGAAGTCAAAATTGCGGCACTACATATATATGAAGTTTTTCTCGAATAACTTTCAAGGTATCCCAGCTAGGAACAAACTAATAGCACCATCGTGATCCTCTCGTCGATCCGCATCGAAACATATGTATGTTGACCTCGAAAGGTCGAAAGGTCAAAAGTTGACCTTAGGGCACGTGACCTAAGTTTGACCTTTACCCTGCGTACCTCACCAATCCTCTCATCATATGCCCTAGACGGACACAAACTGGAGCGCTGTGATCGGATTCGAGACCTCGGTGTGCTGTTGGATGCAAAGTTGACTTTCGCACATCACATTGACGCAACAATGGCAAAGGCTAATAAGATGCTTGGTTTACTTATGCGTAGTATGCAGATGACATGTCGTCATCGCGGGCGAAATCTCGACCACAGGGCGGTGATGTGTGCGTTTAATGCGCACGTCCGGTTGGTGCTCCAGTACGCCAGCGTAATCTGTAGCGGAGCTGCCGTTAGCCACCTGGCTAGGCTGGAAAGACTGCAGCATCGCTTTCTCATGTGGCTTGCGGCAAATACTCGCTCAAACTGTCCTTCACTGGAATATGTTAGTCTGCTGCAGCATTTTAACACCATGTCCATCAAGGGTCGTTTTGCCCATTCTGATCTAATGTTCGTATACAATGTACTCAATCATCGCATCGACTGTGACCAGTTAGTGGCTATGTTCGGTCTGGCAGTCCCCGGGAGACGGTCAAGACACACTGGTCTACTGCATGAGCCTTTCGCTAGGGTAAACGCAGTAAAAAACAGTTTCATTGCACGTCTCTCTCGTTCATGCAATCTGCTGCTACAGCACGTGCAAGCCGCAGATATTTTTCATGGCAGCTCATTCGGACGCGATGCCTGGGAGTACTCAAACACTCTCAGTCCCTACAACGTCTGAGAGTTGTCTCTGACTGTTGTATGACTGAGTGTTTGTGCGATCACTTTATTATCTGTTTGCTTACTGTACGTTTTGTTTTAGTTTTTGTGTTTTTTGTGTTGTTATTTGTATGTGTTACACTGAACTGACTGGAGCCGTAAATGGGCGTTTGTCTGTGGCTACCTGGATAATTAATAAACAATAAACAAGCACATACCTAACTGGTTTTCCCCGGGTTCAATCAAACCTAATTTTTCGGAAGATATCTTATGGCGCCATCGAGGTGGTTTAGCCTGCATTTAAAAAATGACCAGCCTGTACCAAAACAAGATGACGAGGGACTAAAACGCCCTCCGCCCTGCAGAGTTTGTGAATAGTCCTGGAGCACTTGTTAAGATATAACATTGCTTCCCCATGGAACATGTGATTGCATCTGAACTCCGAAAGCGGCGAGCTGGACCGACTGTCGGACAGACTGACAGACAGACAGACTGATAGACAGACAGACTGGCAGACAGACAGACAGACAGACAGACTGTCGGACAGACTGGCCGCGTCCGGTGCGGCTTGCACCCGCCGGAGGGAAGTATAGCGGTCCTTCCGTTCCTCCCGACACCCAAGGTCACCGCGTATCTGACTGCAGCTCCCAGCTCCCCACACCACCCCGACAAGGTCACGCCCGGCCCGCCGCCGTTCGGAGCGGCCCTCTGTGGGTGACGAACGCCCACCGAGAGCCGTCATCACCTCAAAGCACGGTACCGGCCGGACGGACTGCAATTAGCTACCATTTTTACGGCGACGGAGGTAGCGATGACGTCATTTGAGGAAAGTCGACCGAATTTCTGCGCGACTGGCGACGAGTGTATGATTGAATGGGGCTAAGGCTGAACAGTCTTTGGTAACATCCGGCTTGCGAACTACACTAACCTCACTTATAGGTCATAATGGTCATGGTATGACCCAATAAAGTCATAAGGGATCAAGTCCCATTCGTAACTAAAAGCCTAAAACTTATCGTGATAGGTACAGGTCTCGCGAGATTAAAGGTAGTGTGCCACCTTTGAAAGATTTCCCATTTTATTTTTCCTAGGATAAGAAGCTTCTGTTTTTACCTAATATCGCAAAAAAATCAAAAATGGGCCTGGAATAGTGCCTTTTTCGCCTAAAAGTTTATCGGTTTTTAGATATGTATAACAACTGTAGTGGGCTCACCTGCAAACAGGCGTCGGCAACAATCGCGAATGCGGCGCACATGTGACAATGCAAAGGTCATTACAGTGTTACGACCATACGACGTACGGGAATGAGTTATCAGCTGTCTAATCGTAGACAACACAATGTCGAGCCTTAAACTGTAAGCCTGTATTGGTATTGTTTCTTTTATTTGGCTGTCGAACATTATTTATGGTTTGAAATATGATTTTATGTAAAATAATTGATATGAAACAGCCGTCTCATAAGTTATGACCCCATTTCACCACACGCAAGTGGCAGAAATGACAATGATCAGCTGACGCATTTTTCTTGGCCGAAGTCAGAGCGCGCAGCCCGACGCACCACCACCGCACCACAAAGTATGAGCAGAAGCCGCGCCCAAAGCCAGGGCCCCGGTAACGTGAGGTAGCCGAGTCGGGGCAGCGTGCGCTGACCCAAGCCGGGGCCGCAGCTTTGGGCGCGGTCTACCGCATCCCCGCGGGCAGCCCCGGGCTATCACATGACACCGGGAGGACGCGCGGCTCCGGCTTGGGTCAGCGCACGCTGCCCTGACTCGGCTACCTCACGTTACCGGGGCCCTGGCTTTGGGCGCGGTCTACCGCACCACCTAACAGGCGTGTTCGAAACCGCAGGAGCTGATGATGAACGGGTTTATCGAAACTTGATTGGATGAGCATATCGGTAATAGCGATTTCAGTGTGTGCATTTATTGTTCATAGTGGTGTGAAATGTGGTTGGGGTACGACCGACAACCCGTCGGGGCGAATTTCGCACTGGGGTACTCAAAATTTGAAGAATTTAAGACGTTTCCATGAGTTTTGAAGGTATGGATAAGTTCTAAAAATCCGGTTCTCCTTATCTGGGCCATTAACTCCATACGGTCCAGGAAAGCTGGCACACTACCTTTAAGCGGTTTTGCACTTTTACATTTCCGGTTATATCTCAGAAACTAATCGATCTACGATGAAGCCATTTTACATGATCATGGCCGGCTTGTTACCCAACAAGTCGATCGCATCTTCAACACTTAAAAGCTTAAGACGACGAAGATATAGCCTGAAGTACACTAAATTTTCTAGGTGCAAAACCTACCGCTAAAACCCGCGAGACCTGTACCTATCTCTAAATAGCCGACGTTCGGCGTATGCAGCAGAACGGCAAGAACTACATAGGTCGATTTCTTCACTCGAGATGTTGTTGGTGCCTTCAATATTCCCCGGCTAAGCGTGAAGGAATTGCGTGTCCATGCCGGCAGTCACTTAAACCCGCGCCCTGATGGGGGGGGGCATTTTGCCCCCCCTGTGGTTTTTCTTAAATAGCGAGAAAACGGCGGCGCGCAGCGCCACCAAATTTTGGGTACCTTACCGGGCATCAATTTGACACCTTCACACAAAATTTCAAGTCACAGGTCACCTCAGGTCAGGAGTTATTGAGGTCAAACTGAGGTCATGTTCGAGTAAAAATGAGCAAAAAACATGACATCTTGAAACGCTCACCAATTCTACAGTTAACAAGCAATTTTAAAGTTCTTTATGTGGTTGTGTAGAGAAAAGACGGCGCTACAAAACTGCCATCTCGGATTTTCAACATTTTGGGATTTTGACCCCCAAAAATAAAAAATGTTTTTTTTTAGAAAAACTCAAAAAATTTCCATTTTTTTCGAATTTCGAAAAAACCGGAATATATGTGATAGACCCTGCGCTCTTCGATATACATACAAAATTTTAGATCGATACCTCTTTTTTTGGCCAAGTTATAGCGAAAAAACTGTTAAAAATTGATGACGTCAAATTTTTGAACTCAATTTGTAGCAATTCTTGACCTCGTAGCGCAAAACGGAGACCACCATTGAACTCCCCGTGACGAGCTGCATCGAATCAATACCCATTTTATGCAAAAATATCAACTTTGAAATTTGATCTAATTTGACCTGACCTTGACCTGACCTTGACCTGACCTTGACCTGACCTTGACCTGACCTTGACCAAAACGTGACCTAAGCTGGCCCTAAAGTCTGTCTGACCCACATAATCGCATTTGTCATGTAAAATGGACCATAAAACATGTATCACACGACACTTTCATATTGTGACCCCCCCCCCCAGTGACCTGACCTCTGTGACCTGACCTGGTATCAGTGACCTCAAATAGCAAAATATGTGTTTGAAGAACATTTCCCCATCGATGATTTTCAATGAAATGCATTTTACACGATTTTACAGCGCATTTCTTGAAATGCCTGTAAACGGTGAAAATTCGACCTTTGACCTGATCTGTGACGTCATCGGTTTGACCGAGGTCAATGAAATTGGGTCACAAGGTAGTTCCCCATTGGGGCTATCCAACACCGTTTACCGCTTGTCGCTATGTTGCGTGTTTCTCGAGATCTGAGGGGGGGGGGGCAAAATGCCCCCCCCATCAGACCGCGTTGCTCGGCAGACCCCATCTGGGCGCGGGTTAACTGGGCGTTTAATACAGTGAACTTGTTTGGTAAGAACTCTGAAACGCGTAATACGGCAAGACGAATGCTTTGTTGATCCTTGCAAGCATCCACCGCAGCAAGTAGGCTGCAGGTAATTATTATTTTAAGCATACTTTATATGGGAGCATATTTGTGTGTCTGTGTGTTTGTGCGAGTGGATGCTTGTCTAGATTTACAAAGGTTTGCCTGCATTCTCTGAAAAGCCGGCATGGCTATGTACTTGACCTTGTCGATCCCGCCGTCCGCCGTCTGTATCTGCGCCGGTGGGCGTATTTGGCCAGGTGCAGCGGTTCCCACGGGCCGATACCGGTCACCTGCTCGTGATAGATCCTGGCTGAGTAAGAGCGCCTTCCGACTAGCGCGGGCTTCGTCAGCTGATGATTATGACGCCAGAGAGGGTCAAATGAATCGCCCTTGGGGTACGTGGCAGCTGAGGGAGGAAAATAGCTTTGCCGCCGTCAATCGTCATAGGGGCTTTTTCGCTATGAAACATGAAGGCTTTCCACGAACCTGGTGCACTCTCGACCGATGAGGTGTGAGCCCCGTGTCAAGGCGCTGATACCGTATGCAACAAATCGTCGACCATTGTGGTTAACTGGTTAGTTTCACTCAATATTGAGCTTTAAACATTCTTCCCCTGTATGTGTTCCGTAGACTGCGTCCGGGAGACGGGCAATCCATTCTTGTCTTGCTTAGGAAAGTCTATTTAGTCTATTTGTCTATTGAGTGCATGATTTAATTTGTCTATTGAGTGCATGATAAATAGACTTAGTCTATTTGTCTATTGAGTGCATGATTAACTGATCCACAATAATGATATTTGACCATGCAAGGAATGCTTAAGCTGCGCCCCACTAGGGGGGGGGGGGAGGGTAATTACAGCCCCTATCGTTTTTTGCAATATCTTCTAAACTGCTGGACGTATCAACACCAAACTTTCAGTGCCTACCTTTGGCCGCATCAATTTGACACCTTGTATCCAAGCAAAAATTTCGTAGCTACCATAGATCGGCCGATAAGGACGTCAGTGAGGTCATGTTTGGCCAATTTTTATGCAAAACATTGAACTAACTTTGGCAATCGCTCTCAAGAGTTTAACCCTCGCCCATGTAGGGGGGGGGGTGCAACCCCCCCCTGAGGTTTTTCTTAGCTACACGCCGAACCGTTTCAGATAGCCTGCTCAAATTTTCAGTACCCTTTGGGGCATCCTTTGCGCAACTTTTGGTAATTTTTTTTGTTAAGGTCATGTCAGGTCACGGAGTTATGACGTCATAAAGGGAACAACCTCCGGCCAGATTTACTCTAAATCGGAGATTGCTTCACATTGGTATAAATGCCGACTGACCTGACGCACTGATGGATTGTTTTAGAATCACAACTGGCTGATTTGACATTGGCACAATGTCCGTTGACATTTTGAAGGTCACTAAAGGTCAAGGTAAGGTCAGTGACCTCGGTTGACCTGTAATGACTTTTTGCACTTGTATGCCTTTTCGGGGTATTTTGATGCCCTGAATTCGAATTTACTATCCATTTCAGGCATCGTCGGTTGTTTCTAGTAGTTCATTTTGGGTCAGGGTCAGGTCAGTGACGTCACACGCCTGACGTGACCCAATGCACAAATGACCTTGCAGACTTCCGATGCTCCCAACGCATCATTTTTAGAGTTATGACATCGCAATACACACCAAACGATAGAAAATTGATCAAGGATCACAATAGTGAAGGTTTCAAATCGATATCTCTTACCGTTTTGCCGCAATCGGCGCGGAACTCTGAAAAAGTTAGATTTTTTTCCGAAAATTTGACCTTTGACCGGTCATAAGTAGGTCAAATGTTGACCTAGGACCAAAAAATATACCACCAATCGCGAGATCTCGTTGAGAGCAATCCGTTGGTATTTTCCGCTAAGCTCTACAACGCTTCGTTTTCAAACGCCAGGGGGGGTCGCACCAACCCCCCCTGCATGGGCGAAGGTGGCAAAACACCGTTTACGGGCGAGGGTTAACTTTTAATTGAATGAACTATGGGTTCATTCAAATTGTTTTTGTATGAGAGGACTCAGAATACACTGGGCTATCAAACTGCTATCTCGGAATTTCAAAATTTTGAATTTTTCAACAATGATATATCAAAAATTAAAAATTATATCATCGATTTTTTTTTTTTCAATATGAGTTTATAACTTTTCGTAAAAAACGGAAAATATGTGATAGAACACATACGGATGACCAACGCCAACGAATTTTAGCCCGATATCTTCAAAAATAGCTAATTTATACGCTTTGTAGTAAAAAAAATACCTTGAGCTGAAACTGCATAGAATAGACACTTTTTGAAGTTTAGCTTTAAAGTTCGATCTTTTTTTACCTGAAAGTGACCTGACCTTAACTATATTCAGCTGAAAATGGTCTCAAATGACACAGACGACACTGATTTTGAAAGCTATGGCCTAAATGAACCATAAAACATTTGTTAGGTGACCGATGTATGATATAAATTTCCGTGACCCAGGATGACCTGGCCTTGGACTGAAAAATTAGAAGTACCAATTCGAAACACTAAGGGTAACTTGGAAATATATTCCCAAATCTATATTACTATTTGAGGAGGGTGCGTCTGTCCGTTACCGAGGTCCCGACTTGGTGGTGCTTTGCGTGGACTACAGGCCAGACCGTTGCACCTAGCCCGCTGAAATTTGCACAACTTATAGATCAAGGATGCGCGACGTGCCTTTGAGGGGTCTCAACTCGATCGGATTGATAGGGAGCGCGTGGCGCGTGCTCAAAAAGTGCAAATTCGCGTCATAGACTTTACATGTATAAATCGGCGTGCAAAATCGGGCGAAAACGGCTAATTTTGGCCGACACGGGTCCAGTTCCCGTGCAATATCTTGGTGACCAGGGGTCCGACCGGCACGGGGAAAACAGCATCGTGTACAGAATTGAACGGGCTATTGAATGGTGTGCAATGCAGAGGATAGCACGCGCCACGTGCACCGGAGAGGGCACTTTTAATTGAAAAATTGCGGTTTTTGAGGGATTTTGGAATTAATTTTATTTTTAGGTGACCGTTAAATGGAGCGAGTTGAATCAACGCCTATTTGCAAGAGAAAGGTACCGCCTCTCATATAAAAATTGTGAAAAGCTGATTGATGCAAATCAAGGTGGTGCAAATCACAGGAGAAAATGGTGTTTGTCAATTTTGTGCCACTTTATTAATCACACGGGGTTTGCTGCATAACCTGATACCTTTGGCAATTAAAAATGGCACCGTTGGAAAGAGCATTCAATTATATCCAATATTCACTCTTCATTTTTGCATGAGGGCAACAGTATTCTTAAAAATGTAAATGTTCCAAACCATTACATTGCCATTTTTAGCGAAATTCATCGATGGCCCTCAAAAGACTTCACGCCAGTTTTCGAATCATTCTTAAGTAGAACGCATGATAATACGACACGGGCACCTCGATGCGATGGATCTTTTTTGTTTCACTACAAAATGTGTGGCCGTCAAAAAGCAATCGAACGAAGTGGATACCAACCAAATCGACACAGACCAACCCAATACCCACGGGTCAAAAATAACCCTTCTTCGCGTTGCGGAGCACGCGGGTAACCCTAGTTGTTAGCCAAAAATGAGCTTGATCTGACTTGTAAGCCGGCGGCCCGAACCCAAATAGTTAAAAAGAAAAGCTTATATGTCATTTACTTTGACCTGTCATGTGACGTCATCGTGACCTCGATGTCAATAGAATTAGGTTTTGTTCGACAGTGTTTCCAGGGCTATCAGATGCCGTTTGGATTTTGACTATCGCCTCAGTAGTTTCGGAGTTAAACGGGGAAGGCGGGGGGGGGGGGGGGGGACTATAAATAGCCCCCCTCTCACCCCCACCATTGGGGCGCGTTACAAAACATACCCCAGTGGAGCGCGGGCTAATGACTTGTTTTATACATAGGCGGCGCAACGGGGGGGGGGGGGGGCACCGGGGCACCGTGCCCCTTTGATTTTGCCTTTTTAACATTAGCCCTATGGGTGTTGCATGGAAAGAATAGGACCAAAAGTCGGCAGTGCCCCCCCCCCCTTAATTGAAGATGTTCCACCGCTACTGGTTATTATAATCTAAAGTAAACTTTTCCATTAATACCCGAGTGAAGCAATTTCTGAAGTAAAACATGCCTTAAAAATGTGACCCGCAGCTCCCTCTCTCTCTCTCTCTCTCTCTCTCTCTCTCTCTCTCTCTCTCTCTCTCTCTCTCTTAACTTTCTCTCTCTCTCTCTCTCTCTCTCTCTCTCTCTCTCTCTCTCTCTCTCTCTCTCTCTCTCTCTCTCTCTCGGGTTCATTTGCCGTATGTCTGCAGATGCCACGGCAGCAGGTGACCTTTACCGAATTGATCCCAAACAAAGTCTCCATTGAACTGATGCTCTGCTGACTGTGTGCTGAGCGCGGCAGTCCCGGCGCGGGCGGAGCGCCTCCGACAGTGGCTGCTGATTGCCGCTTAGCCGCTGGGCCCGCGGGTGACCCGTCCGTCCACCCACCGGTGCTGCGTCACCGCGGTCGGCCGGAGGCAACAGACGTCCAGCGCTCCCTGCACCGGTCCCACTGCAGTGTCTACCAGCCGCCTCTCCCCGCCTCCCCTGGTCTCCAGTGAAAGTGCAGTGACCGCGCCGTGACAGCAGCAGACGCTCCAGCCCGCCGCCCCTGGCCTCCACTCTCTAGAACTGGTAATGTGGGGACCAGTTGTCAGCAGCAGAGGCTCCAGCCCGCCTCCCTGGCTTCTAATCTCCAGTGCAGGTAGTGGAGTGACCCGCCGGCAGCAGACGTCAGCTGTTGGCTGCACTGCAGTGACGGTGCCCCGGGTCACCGGCCACTCAGGTATAATGAGCACAGGTCACCGGACACCAAACCAACCGGCCGGCCCCTGACGGCGGCACGACGGTACACAGGGTGCCGGGCAATTCCCCGAGTGGTCAGTTTCATCTGCACCAGCCGCAGACCAACCCTGGGGCGCGTGACGTCATCGAATCCAGACGCGTCATGATCGAATGATGTCAGACAGATCGGCGGCGGCAGCGGCGGCGGGCAGGAGTGCTCAATGACTGTGTTAAATAAATAAACATCCTTCGTTTCGGTGAATGAGCCTAGTGCAGACTAATTGTTCTATTACAAACCATCTTACCAAAACTTCTTTTGAAACTTGCGATGGCTGATGAGGTGGAATGATAAGGAAGACGTTGCTTCGCTCGTTTCCGAAAATACGGGAAATCGTGCAATGTCCTGTGACGACCGTCCTCTGACCGGTGTCGGCGGCGGAAGTGCCGCGGCCCGGCCGGCCTGTGGCTCGGGGATCACATCCGGCCCGAGTGTGCAGCCGGCATCGTGCAGACGCCGGGGGAACCTATCCTACCCTGCAGAGACATGACTTCTGTGCAGGGAAGGAAATAGAGACGGAGGAACCTACACGTGTAGACGCCGAAAAGTCCTTCCGGTACGTGCGGCCGCGATGGGAGCGATGCTATTTATAGACTTAACCAGGACTTCTTTGATTGCTCATCAGTCACCAGTATCGCGGTGATAATAAATGGCGGATGTTATGACCACGTCCGAGTCTCAAGTGGGTTAATAATGCTTTTTTGAACTAGGACCTCTACCGTAGTCTTTTCGCTCCAATTCAAGATACAAGTTGGCCTTGGCACTAATCTTCAGACAAGATATTGGTGCGTCAGGCGCATA
Organism: Amphibalanus amphitrite; assembly: GCF_019059575.1. NCBI lineage: Eukaryota > Metazoa > Arthropoda > Thecostraca > Balanomorpha > Balanidae > Amphibalanus > Amphibalanus amphitrite. Next base: position 590,135 of record NW_024881686.1, read on the forward strand.
TTCCATCAACTAATATATCACAGCGTGATCCCACTTAACCGGGATTCACCGAGCTGCCTGAAATCCTGCTGTGCCAGCTCACAAAGCCAACTAATCTTCGCGTCATCGGCTCACGCGAATCGGCAAAGATTCTGCCTAGTCGAGTGCGTACATAGTCCAAGGAGATACCCGTAATTAACTATACCTTTCGGCTTAAAATTAGCATGGTCTTTGTACGGGATACATCGACTCAGGCTGCATGGCCGCTGCAGAACAGTGTGCTAAACGAATTGCGAAAGTATTACCTTTTAGTTAAAACGTTAGCGGCGAACTTAGTTTGATTAGACTAAAATATTTTGACCATCCATAAGTTCTACGTTGAAACAAAGATCAATTAAAAACTCTTTTATCCACAGTTAGCAACAAGACAGCTTCATCGCCGGTTGTATGGGTGCTTGGCAATCACGTCCAGCCTGTGGCTACGTCACGAGTCGTGCGGCGCCGCCTGCGGTCACAGGCAGGGGCCGCCGGGTGAGGCCGAGCAGTCGCCACGACCGCCTCTCAGCCTTTGATGAGCCGTACCAGCGGGGTGCTCAGGAGAGTCGGGGCACATCCGTTCTGGGGAGGGCTGCAGAGGATATGCTGTCGCCTTCAGTGACTTTGATGAGCGTTTGACAGATTGGGTGCAGACTTGTGTCAACGTTAGACACGAGAGGGGTGGGGTTGGGTGATGTTGGCTGGAGGCCAGCCGTTCTGCCTGACCTCTCTCTGTACATAACTTAACACTAACATACACAGGTGATGTGTGGCCCGTCACAGAGGTGCGTGTGAGACTGGCTCGGACCTATGTGTATGTATGCCTAACCCAAGCCGCACTGTGAGATGACGTACGAGTATGTGTATATGGGAGGGAGGGGGGGGGGCTGCACGTGAAGGGGCGCCGTCTGGGTGACCAGGGAACAGTTCCAGTCACCGAGCTGAGCCGGGAGTCCGCCTCCAGAGGACTGAGTGGGGTCACAAGACCTTAGACATAACGTTAGACACGTTATGCCCCCTCCAGTTACTTGGCATCATGTTGTGTGTGGCGTCGTTGTAATAGCAGCTACAGGTTGTTGTAGAACATGCTTTGAGCTATGGATGGTTCTGGCTATTCAGGGATTTCTGATGCATTCGTTAACTTTTTGTTACACTTCCGCCTAGAGCATGCCGGTAAATTCAGCCACAGGCTGCTTGCAAGAGGTGTTCTATTCTGCAAGTGTCGTATAACAATGAAAAACGGCCACAACAAACGAGTTCCATGAAACGCTACGTAGCGTGACGGTATTCCTGTCAATTTTTACAGATGAGGCGTCCAAATCCTTGGAATCGTCCGTCTGTCTTTGCACCGGGTTATGTGTACCTATCGTGCTGAAATGTATGCTGTGGGCACGTAAACTACCACAAATGGAACAGGGCCTTATACTGGATGTGTCAGAGGAGACTGCTAAAAGTAGGGTCAAATGAACTGCACAGTCCCCCGGATGTTAGGGGGCAATTTGTCGGTATTTCACACGCACAAAAAAAAAAATGGGGACTACGCTGTCGCCATCCCCACTAACATCTCAGCTGAGTTTAATAAGTGACCGCAGAATAAAGGCCACATGATACTGTGAGGACTGATTTTGGCTCTTATCGTTACCGAATTCTGGCTTTACGACCGGATTTGGCACATGAGTGCACTCCCAGGGAGCTTACAGCTATTTTGTTAGCCAAGTCCGCTTAGCTCAAGTCGCAGACGGGGTTCAACTTCTGGCCAGAGACGGCTTCAGTGACGATTCTGAGCGCCAGCCTGTCGCATGTCATCCGCTACATCAAGGCCTCGCTAACGGTAAGGCGCATTAGTCGAGAGCTCTCCAATACACTCGGTACAGGGTGTCTGGGAGGTCCGACCGGTATTTGGCCAGCGAGAACTCAGGTGTGTTGGACCCAGCCGTGAGCAAACCTGTAGATGTTTGCCGTGCCTACATTGGCGATTTAACCGCAGTGGCGGCCGCGGCCAGTGAAAGTCGATAAAGATGCCGGCCCGGCATCGAATGCCCATACGGCGTTCTTGGTGTGGTCTGGTGTCTTTTGCTGACCATGAAACAGTGTGATATGAGGGGGCTGATTAGAGCCAGGAGGGTTGATTGTAAGCTTCTCTCGGGGTTTTGTGGATAGGTCAAAAGGCGCTAGCGCCCATTTTCTTTTTGGCATTGATATATGCATTTTCTATCCCCTGTTTCCGGGCAGCACTTATGCAATGTTAGTTATAGCTCGCTAAGTATGTACAATGCAGACCACCGGCTGATCTTAAATGTCAAGCTACCTCATGTTATAAAAAAACATGCATTTCAAAGGACCTGACGATAGAAACTCAAAGAGTTGATATTGATCACGTCTGTTTAGCTCTAAAGAGGCTTTATTTAGGTGAGATGCGATTTTGCAAGCTGCAGTCACGCCGACAAAGGCTTGTAGATTTCAAAGATACATAGAAAAACATAACACCACCGTTAGCATGAGCAATGTCCTCTCATGGCTTCCTGGTACCTACGATAAAACCGTCTTTTAACGGAGATAATTACCTCGGCAACATAGCTTGCCCAGAGATCAAACAGCAAGATCAGACCCGGGTGATACCTCGTCGATGGATTTCTGTGGCGTTATCACGCTCCGCACTGCTTCCTGGCCCGCCGGGCAGTGCAGTTGGTGGCCCTCCCGCCTGCACGAGAATGCAGCTGCCGTTTGGCGTGTCGTTACGACTGGTGGTCGTGAGCCGTTTCTCATTCAACTGAAGGCCGCCCGGTGAAGCATGCCTCCCCACGAGCTAAACACCGTGAATAACCGTCGGAGGCGGAGTCTGACTGACCGGTTATAATAGGCGGTATCGCATTTCACTTTTGATATAGGACTGATGTCATTCAATACGACGCTGTTGATAGTGTGACATTAACCCGCGCCCTGCTGGGGGGGGGGGCAGAATCTGCCCCCCTCCGGTTTTTCGCCAATAACTTCTAAACGCGTTACGCCAGCGATGTCAAACTTTCAGTACCTTATTATACATCAATTTGACACGTTCCCTGAAAATTTGAGCGAAATCCGTCGGAAATTTTTTGAGAAATTGACGTTTTAGTGACGTCATGTTCGCCATTTTCGCCTCAAAAACGGCAAAATTTCAAACGCCGCTAACATCTACATTTTTAAAGGAATCAAGACGTAACAAAAAAGGTTATACGTGATTCTACTTTGTCTATCAAATGGCTATCTCGGTTTTTTGAAAATTTTGGATTTTGGCCCAAATTTTTTTCTAAAAAAAACTGACTTTTTTGGAAAAATAAATATAAAATCCAAAATTTTGAGTGTATCGAAAAAACCGGAATATATGTCAGAGAAGTGATCTATGTGCACCTACATACCAATTTTTAGAAGAATCGGTTCAAATATGTGGGAGTTATTCAAAATTTTGTGACGTCACGAAACACAAAAATTTTGAGAAAATGATTTTTTTTTGAAGTTCTAGAACTCGTACGGAAACAAAAAATAGCACCATTCGATTCGCCGTGAAAAACCGAATCAGATAGACACCTTTTCAGGCCTTAACAACCAACTTCAAAATTTGACCTCACTTGACCTGACCTTGACCTGACCTCGACATGAAATTCATCCAGAGGTGATCCATATCACTTATTGAGTGTGCTTATTGAATTCGATGAGTAAAATGACCCATAAAACATGTGTCGCACATGCCCTTTTCTATATTTTGTTTTTGGTGACCTGACCTGACCTGACCTGACCTTGACCTTGACCTTTGAATGACATTGTATGCAACGAATATTGTCGTGGTAGTCTAAGAACACGTTTTGGGCAATCAGTCTCAGTCCATTCCTCGGCAACCACGGTGCAAGGCCGATATTGTAGAAACTTGCATCTTGTACCCTTGACCTGACCTTGACCTGACCTCTGACCTACTTAAGCAAAAAATTTTGGGCTCTTAAGATCCGCCTTGTTGAGAGCTTTCAATTGCCGTTTTCCCCGTCTTTCTACGACCATCGGTTCGGAAGTTAGACAGGGGGGCAGAATCTGCCCCCCCCCCCCCCAGCAGGGCGCGTATGGCTGAATAGCCCAGCGGGGCGCGGGTTAAAGTCACTTGTAACTGCTAAATGTCGACTTGAGGTATAGCAAAGTAAAATAAATACTTTTTTGTGTAAATAAAGATTTTCCCATTATATTTTCATGTTCGAGATTGTCGATATTTTTTGTCGATATTAGCCGTTTTCACGACGGGCTATCCGGCAAATGCACAGGTGATTTGACCAAATCTGCACCTAATTTCTTTTACAGCAAATATCTTCATTTTATGAATTAATTTCAGTATTTTAATCGATGATGCTCTCTGATATGACAAAGCAGGCATATAAGCAATAAGCACAACCCTAGCTGATAGCTGCTAAGAGACACGCTGAACCTGCTTTGACCAAATCTGCACCTAATCTGTACCAGATGTGCACCAAATGTGTACCAGATGGCCGTCGTGAAAACGGCTATTTTGTACCTTATCAGAGCTCACACGCCTTTGAAGGATACCTTAACTGACATCACTGTTTGTCCACTTCTCTTGTTTGCCGTGTCATGGTCGGACACCTGTAAACAAAGGGGAGAGACGGTAAAAAGGCAGAGTTTGTTTTATTGCACAGAACACTCTGCTGAAAAACTGCCGGGAACCACCGGTCCTTGCCGGGATTTGTTCTGGCCTCGCCGGAACTCACCACCTGGACGTGTCGGAAGCAGAAGGCCTCTGATTACTGTGACTCGTTTAGCACCGCGAAATCTCTTTGTAACTCCGACCGTGACTTCAATCGTGACTCAAACCAT